>NC_133234.1:17001388-17602816 GCF_040436345.1 Pagrus major | reverse complement strand
AAATGTGACCAGCGCGACAGAATGAGGTGAATCCATATTTTAACACCTCCACAGTCATGTCGAACATACGGCCTAGTTTAGTCTGGAATAACAGCAGGACAGAAAAATAGAGATTTTTCTTAGACAGCAGAGATTCTAGCTGAAAAGATGTAAAGATCACAATCACAACAGTGTCAACTTCTAATGGCAAGTGCTATAGAGGGAGCGTATCTATGGAATATGGTATATTTATTTTATCTGTAAAACTGGTGAAAGAAAAGCAGAATAAGAGATTGACCTGAGTAACAGAGAAGCAGTGGATCAGAGGCCTGAACATGACGTCAGGACTTTGGCTCTCTATTACAGTGACTTATAATTTATCAGGGCAACGTGTCTCTAACTCGGTGGTGTAGTTATCCTGGCTTCTATGCAAGTCATGAACTGAGTATAATTCATTCAAACTTGTTCATAACTCATAAATATTTTTATCCCACAACAAAAGAAATGGTGGTGGATGTGAGAGCCTCAGCTGGGGAGATATTTCTTGACTTGATTTCATGAAAAATAACAAATTGCCATCTAGAGACAAAACAGGAAATAAGAAATCTGCCTGTGAACATGAGAACTGAGCTGGCTGTGTATGAAGGCATGTTGTGTCCTGGGGCTTTGGGTCAGCAGTCAATTAAATTATCACACTAAACTGAAAGACTTTTAAAATCCCCTTAGTGAATAATGGTTGTCAGACACTCTGTATCCTCCATGATGTTCTGTAAAAAAGGTTGCAGCAATGGGATTAGGGCTTGATCCTCAGCTACTGCTGTGCCCAGTCTAAAATGACTATCCTCTTATCTCAAGGCAACAGAGCTACATTATGTTATGTACCGACTTCGTCAAGATAGAATGGGTGTCATTGAAATTAATTTAATCTTCCTTAAATTAGCTTCTGACTATGAGCTCTCGCAGTCAGAATTTATGTCCTCCAGAATTCAATTTCCTCCGTGGTGTGATATGCTTTTATCAGTTGGTAAGTATTCGGTGGCCTCCAATAATGAGAGCTGTCACGGAGACCAGAAGCGGATAGTGTTTGATGGCGACCATCTTGTGACCACTGGAAGTGTTGCTCCCATCTACCATAAAAAAAAAAAAAAAACACTTGAGGGTTCCCAGACGTTACACAGCAGCTCTCGCTGAGGCAACAGTATTTTCAGAATCACAAGCCGATCAATCTGGAACCACTTTAATCCAATTATTAGTCATTAGACTATGAGAGTGTATCAGCGTTTGATTCATGGTTGCTGGATTGAAAGAAAGGGCATCTGATGTTGAACATGTTTTGAGTCACGACAGCGAGATAACAGCCTGGAAAGATGCCTTTCAACTCGTTCCCACACCAGCTCTTGCATAGAATTATACAATAAATCAATTAACTGATAAAGCTCTATTGGATGTTTACTGGATGTTTAACTTGTTAAAGTAATAGAGATAATTACAAAGATTGCTATCAAACTATAGTGGATTAGGCTCATGTAAAATTGACACCAGCCAATGATTAGTCACTTGATTGATTAATCAAAAAAGAATTAATACGCACAACGTTAGACTAGTTTACAGCCATGCGACTAGCTCAGTGTGGCTGTACTTAGGCACAGTGGTGCTTTGAGCTATGCTCACAACGGCATGCATTACAACATTAGCAGGCTAAATGTTCACCATTGTCACCATCTCGGTTTAGCGTGTTGCATGCTGAGATGTGTTGCTCAGCATTGAACACAAAGTACATATGAGGCTCACGGGAACGTCATCAGTTTTTTGGGTATTGGTAAAGGATAATAAAAGACAACAGCGCTGCAGCCATCCCCATCAGAAAAACGATCATATAGATGTGAAAGCAGCTTATTACGACCCATATTTACGTTTCTTGATAGCCAGCGACCTCCAGTGGCTGTAGTAATTATTGCAGCAGCGAAGGAGGTAGTCAGGCAAAGTAGTATACAGAGTGACAGGAGCACAGGACAGTATGGAGGTACGTTTGTAACTGCAGTTACATAAGTAACATAGCTGGTTTGAGCCAAACCATAAAATTTTCCTGAAGCTAACCAAGTGGTCTTCTTGCCTTAACTCAGCAATGACGGTCCAGTACACTGCAACAGTCTGGCTGTATTGGGAACGGCGATTTATGTTGTTTTGAGAGTCACTCGCCCTATTCAATTGTTTGGTTGTGAGGATGTGTTGGTCTGTCATAAATCAAAGTATGACCTGATCCTCTAGGAACCAGAGTATATATAGACATACCTAACTGTATATCTTCCTTGTAAATATAATTTACATTTGTTTATTTCTCCCTATATTATTGTGTATTCTATTGCTTTATTCTATTTTGCTCTAACATATTTGAGTATTTGTTTGTATAGTTCTGTGTGTTAAGTGTGGAGGGGACAAAGACTCCATTTCAATTGTGTAACCCACATAACACTGAACTTTAAACCTTGAATGGCTGAACAGAATTTCTTGGCGATTCATCCAATAGTTATAGAGATAGATATGTAGTTCCTGCCTCTCTCATCACACCACTGTCGATTCAAACTACATGATATCTCTCTGTTGTTAAGGCTTAATAATCAAACTGAAGAGTCACTTTGGTCTTTTGGATCTTGATGGGCATTTGGCTTATTTATCTTGACATCATTTTAATAAAAAAGTTTATTGAATAATGAAAAGGGGAGGATTAATAGATAATGAAATAAAGCTTTCCCAAACATTAAACGCCGGAACGTTCTGAGAGAAGACTGAAAATCTTCCGCCAAATATACCAAAATCCATCGCTTAAAAGAAAATAACGGAGCGACTTCTATCTGATAATTTGACAGCAGAGACAGTTATGCATTTTGAAGCCATATAAGCTTCGCCATGGGTTCCTTTCACCAGAAAAATCCCAAATGTCACTTCCTACCTGAGATGTTAGGTGCCCACCCAACTGTCAGGTCCCCATTATTACTTTCATCTCGTCTCAACTCCTGATGCTTAATAAGCAAGTACCTGAGGGGTCCTGCCTCCATCTCCAAACTCTGATTTGATGTGGCAAGGAGACAGAAAACAGGGACGAGGGGGGACAGAAATAAAAGAACAAGGGATCAAAATAACTGTGCCTGGCTGGCTGAGTGGAGTGGGGCCCATCAACACCAATAACCGTTAGCTGCGAACACGTGTGTCACAGCGAGACAAGTGTCATATCACTCAGCCCACTGCTTCATTTGACTGGAACACATCAATCACTCAGGAGAATCCACACAGACGTGCTGAGATGGGCCTCACCTCTGGCTCCCTCATTACGTTGCGTCAGTGTTAGTGAAACCTTGGCCTGTCAGGAATAAAAGAGTCTCTCTTGTCCAGTTGTTTCTATCAGCAGCAGGGTGAGAATGCAACAGCGCATGGGAATCTCACAGCTATTACATACATGTCAATGTGTTAGGTGTTTTAGCTGACCTCGGCTGCAAACCGAAATGCAAAGCGTCTGCATGGCTGCACACGTCGGTGCCTATGAGCCTCAGTGCAGATTACTGATGACAAAGACGCGCTCACTAGTATGACAGGTTCAAGCTTTATGGCTGCAACAAATGATTGTTGTCATTGCTGGACACATTGTCGACTATTTTCTTTAGTTTTTGATACCTAATGTTTCAAACCACGCCCAAACCCAGAGAAATCCTGATTTTATTCAAGGTATCTGTGTGTTTCCTTTGGTCACCTTTTGCTATAAGTTCTGCTGTATAGTTCAGGGAGATTCAGAGAGTGAGGAAGGAAGTCGGCGAATGTGACTAAACAATAAAATGAATAACACTGAACAACAATGGAGACAACAACGCCCATGATACAAC
This sequence comes from Pagrus major, assembly GCF_040436345.1. Lineage (NCBI taxonomy): Eukaryota > Metazoa > Chordata > Actinopteri > Spariformes > Sparidae > Pagrus > Pagrus major. The sequence continues at coordinate 17,598,962 of NC_133234.1, read as the reverse complement.
GCAACTTCCATCTTTTGTTTTGTTTTAATTGAGACCCCATAGAGGAGAAATTACATTTTGTGTCTCTGATGTATAAAATGTAAAGAAGAAAAGTCATCACAAGTTCAACTTAAAATTGGTTGTTTTTTCTTCACCACCAGTCGAAACCCCAAAAATATACAATTTACAATGATACACAGCAGATAAAAGAAAATCTGGAACCAGTGCACTTTTACTTTATAAATTACTTAAACAAAACCATTGATTATCAAAACTGTTAATTTATTAGATACCTACTGAAGTTAGCATGCTAAGCAGCTAGCCCCAGCCTGTCCTTTCTCATTAAACAACTCTGAGCTCCCAGTCTGGACCACTTTGCTAACTGAGCTAACAAGCTAATGGCTACGTTTAGCAGCAGTTAGTGGTTACTGTGGTGATCTGCAGCTTCCTATTTCTTTGGCGCATGAAGGTGGTCAATTCTTACTTGTTGCTTCTTTAGACTAGAAATTAATCTTTTAATAAAAAAAAATCTAAATTCTTTGATTCCAGCTTCTTAAATGTGAATATTTTCTGGTTTCTTAGTAAATCTAATATCTTTAGGTTGTGGAAGAAACACGACATCTGAGGACGTCTTCTTGGGCTTTGGGAAACACTGATCGACATTTTCGATTGACTAACTGACTAACAAGCTCACTTTTCTGCCCCAGTTGTCATACATCTAAGCCTATTGACATCAAAAATAATCAGTGAGGCCACCATCATTAATATCACATCTATGACACTGCAGCCCTTTCATAATAAGACTGTTGTTCAATACTAGTAATTGATTATTTGGGAAAATAAACAACTGATTAACTGACAATGAAAATAATCAAAGTTTAAGTCAATTGACAAATTAATGGACTAAAAAGCTCACTTTTCTGCATCCACACCTTTTGACATCCACAATAATCGATGGGACTACTCTCTTTAATATCACATCTATGACACATCTATAATCAACAAATTAATCAACAATGAAAACACTTGTTAGTTTCAGCCCTAATTTTCTGTCAATTGACTAATAAATTGTTAGTGACAAGCTCACTTTTCTGCACCAGTCGTCACACGTCCACACCTTTTGACATCCAAAATAATCAACGTCACTGCTGTCATTAATATCACATCCATAACACTGCAGCTCTTTCATGATCACACTCGTTATTTCAACCCCAAAATCTCATGTACAGAGTGAAAATGAGAGAGCGTCCCTCGGTGGCTGGCTTTAACGAAGGATTAAAGGCTTATTAACAAAGGCGTCCCTTGAAAGCCCGGCTCTCTCCCTGGCCACCGCCAAGCTGCGCCCAGCTGTGTATACAACTCCGACAGGTAGAATAATAACGGTTATACATCACTGCACCTGAGAGCCCAATCATCTAAATCTTCCCCTGCCGCAGCCTCCCAGACTCCATTACTTTATTGACACGCAATCTTAAGAAGGAGAGAAATATTGCACATGTAAGGTCACTTGGTTATGAAGACATATTATCATATTATCTGCATGAGGGTTGTAGGGCTCAGGCCTGACAAAGCTAATTATAATTGGACATGATACAGAGCTCAGAGCATATTACGTGCTTGGCTGCATGACAAAGTCGCAGCTGAGATATGAGGGGAGAGAGGAGAGGAACATGAGCTGAAACTCAATGCGAAGAGGCTGTACAATAACAGCAGCGAGCTCTCTGATGATAATTTATGGATACATCCAGTATAAGCACCGGGCCCAACCTGTTCCTGCTTGTTCACGAGGCACGGGATGGAAAGAGCCAGTTGTTCAAATACAAATTTCTTATGCACGCTGACTTGAAACAGCTCTAATGCCCAAATGTCACATTTTGTTAGCGACAACAAAAGTGGCCCCGTGGCTTCTTATCTCCACTCCCAAGGTTATTTCAGCATCGCCAGACACAAACAACTGTTTCTGTTTTTCTTCTTAAATGACTAAAATCCTTGTGCTGCCTCCTTCAAAGCAGCCATTTACCTCCAAACAGGGCCGCATTATTCTTTTCTAAAGCTGGCTCGCTCAAACTAGAACCAGTCATTGAAAAATCTAATCAGCCTCGCCAAAAAAACAGGCAAAAAAATAACTGAGTCAAGTGATACAGTACATCTGTTCTCTGCAGCTTTATAATCTCATCACAGGGGTCGTGATCGGTGCTGCGTCGAGTCGCTGCGATTGGCGAGCGGACCCAGAGGTCAGATGTTAACTTTAGTTTAACAGTGTCAGGCACAAAGATGTTTTTGTGGTGATTCATCGCTTCGGATGTCTATTAATATAATATGCATTCACTTATTCCCATGAAAATGACTATTTTTACAATTGCTCTCAACTCTATTACTGTAGTACGGCACTATTTAACTTCCCACTTAAATAGCTGTCATCTCTGTACTAATGGAAATGTACTGAAACGGAAAAACTTGTGATAATTCCACAGAGCTAACTTTAAGTTAAATCTGCATAATGTATGACGTAGCTGTCAGTGATTTAGTTGAGTATCCTCTCTTTGCTGCATATCAAATGAGATGCATCTTGAAAAATATGTCTCCTACGTGCCAGTGCTGGTGTATATAAGTGTTAAGGTTTTATGTGCCCATGTTTTTGAGATATCCACAATTTCTGCCATAATGTGAGTCAGAAGGATTTCATTTTCAGTGCTCAAAGCTTCAAGAAATTTAATTTGAGCAACATTCGCTTGACTCTCCCTGGACAGTTTCCAGTTTTTGGTATTTATTGGCAGAACATAATTCCTAATAAAAAAAAACAGTTGACAGTGAGGTTTGTGGATTATCCAGAATGAACAGGACATGTTTTTTTGGGAAGAAGACGGATTTGTTGACTTTTTTGTTGCGTTACGCACCCCAAGAAATCAAGTAGTTTTCCAAAAAATGATTAAATATGTGACTGGAAAGAACAAGTGCCTTCCAAAACCAAAACAAATGTTATATTTATCTCTTTATGAAATCTGTATGGTTACATTTGAGCAAATCAGGAGACAATGGGTTAGATTAGTTTAAGGCACAAAAACAACTTGGTTAGGTGTATGGACACGTCACAGTTTGGGATGAAAATGACAAAATGAAAAGATGCTCATGCTGAAAAAAAAACAAGACTGACTGTCAGAAACTTGAATAAAATGGCCGTCTCTCATGTTGACATTTCTTTTGGATACATTTTCTGTTTTAAGCACAATGCTGTGTTCATTATCTGGTTAAGTTTCGGTACAAACACCACTCGGTTAGGAGTTAGGAAAAGATCTATTTTGGCTTAAAATAACTGTCTCCTTAAAAAATATCCAGAGGTTTCAAACTTGTTGGTTTCAAATGTTGCAGCCTTCCCCACCGCTCCACCACCATCTCCTCCAACTCCTGATATGACAGTCAGGTCATAAACATGTGGCTGAACATGATATGAAGAATTGTAGGAATGGCAATATATGTTATAAACATTCACTGCCAACATTTCGTCCTGGTGACTGAGCGGTCATCCACCCCAAATTCTGCATATGTCTTGACTTCCTCTTTTGCTACCATCATAATTAGGGATGTTCCTAATGACTAAATGTTTAAACAGAAAAATCAGACTGTAGTTGTCTAAAAGTGAGAAAACACAGAAAATATTCTGTATATTACATCTTAACAGTTGTTGTCACATAAGTCGTGGATGCTTGATTTTTATAAAGCAACATCTGATGGTAGGAAGACATGTTTCGTTTTGTTTCGTTTGTTCGTGTCATAGGCTGCCTACCATATTGACTTTTTCATAAAACGCTTCAAATCACGCCCACATTACATATTTATGGCCTAACTTTCATATCGGGAGGTGGAGGGGATGGTGGTGGAGTCACAGGTGAGAAAGCTGGTAAGCCAGCGACCGCGTTTCAATAAGGAGACTCCAGCCATGTTTGTGGCGACCAAAACAGGTACTTTAAGCCAAAACATGATCCTCTCTCAACCCTAACCAAGTGTTTTTGTGCCTAAACCTAGTAATGTTAAGTTTATAAGACTAGTTAGGGTAGCAATGCTTGATCAACTTTAGTCAATTACTATGGCCACCAAAGCCGAAGCAGCTGGGTTCTCAAAACCTGGACAAATAAAACTCTCAGCATGGCTTAACACCCTGAGTCATAACCGTTTTTAACAATGTGTTTGTTTTTTTGTAATTTGGGTGTACGGACCCTTCAAAGCAACAAAGAAACCTTTTCATGCTGTCTCTGTTGTGAAGAAAGCAGCTCTATTATCTTGACACAAAGAAGGGAGACTGTAAACTCTTACGTACGTATATGAGCGCTGGTGGCCAGACGCTGGGAAACATCAAGTGAAGTTTGTTGGGCTTAGCTTAATTAGGACAAAGTATCAGGATAACACACAGTGTATTCAAACCTAATCCAGTGCATGTGTTTCTTCTTAAAAAATAAAAATGTCTACAGCGCTGTTGTTGGCCTAACTTTTAAAACATACTCTCTCCCTCTTCTCTTTCCTCGCTGCAAAAGATACTCAAAACATCTGGAAGTCCATCTGCCAATAAATCTCCCTGATAAACCATGGTGCTTCAGAAATCCGAGGAAAATAATGAGTGGTGCAACATCTTGGCACGACTAAAAACATACTTGAAATACAAGACTACATCTCAGATGCTGAGCTCTGAGACCACAAATCACAAAGGCTCAGTGTATTAGGAATTTATTTCAAAGCACATCATGTCACACACACATTTGCGACTGTATATCTTTCCAGATACTGGCGAGGGCTGCTGGAAGTCTGGTAACGCTCATAGGTGGACCAGAGTGCACTGCAGCATCACGCATCAAATGTGCGTGCCCAGTAATTTGTTAATAAATGGCACATTTGTTTCTGTGTCGCTTGTTTTTCCCTCATCGAGCGCTCTTGCGGGGGGAAAAAATGAAGCTGTAGATCATTTTTCCTGACTGGAAATTGTTCAATATGTCTGAAATTAATCAAGAATAAGCAGGTAACGGCAATCTGCCTTTGAATCACTGCGCGTTCCAGCCGTGCTATTTGAGCATCACGTTTCTGTGCTTTGAACAATTACATTTAATTAACAACCATTAAGCCCGGTGTTTCTGTTTGGAAACTCCCCCCGCCAGCCGTCCAGCTTTGTCATCTGGTTTCAGAAACTCGCCATGACAGGCCATTTTTCATGATTTCTCTTACATTGGAAAAACACCAGTGTTTTAATTAAGAGGCCTGAATGTCCAGATGCTTAGCTATTTTTTTTTTTGTAAATGATTACTGATGCGAAAGCCACGAGCGAAGCAGCCAAACATCGATGAAGGCAAGAAGGTTGCAGAGTGAGAATTCTCTGGTGTGTGGTGAAAATTGACGTTTTTAAGGCTCTTTGAAGCGGTGACAGCACTGTTTGTGCCATTAAGGGCTCTCTGCTTCTCTCACAGCACACAGTTGTCTTGATACTGCTAAAATACTTAAAAGTCCCTTAAAAATGAATAAATAAGATGCTCTGTTCAGTGTGGAAGCTTATTTCCACCAGTTAAAACAAAAAAAAAAAGATACAAAGAGATGAAATGTTGAAATTAGGAGAAGAAAGTCAACAATCATCTCATGATTTTGACTTTTTGTCTCATTATGACTTTTATCTCATAATTTTTTGCTTTTGAAACTCATTATTGTCATTTTCTATCTCATAATTTTGACTTGTTAATTCATAATTTATCTCATTATTACAATGGGAACATTTTGTTTTTATCATTGCTAAGTTTTCATCAGTTTTTTCTTTAGCTGGCAGAGACAGGCTTCCATACATGAGGCTATTTAATGGCTGCATGCATAGCGCTACTCTGGCATCAAATAAATCTGGACAGAATGTAGTGAGGACAGGGTCGGACGAGGGTCAGGAAGCAGATGAGTACCTGGGTGAGTTTGTGCTGCTATGTGAGGACAATCCAACAGGTGGCATGAGACTCCTGCCCTGCTCCTTCATTTCTTTCTTCAGTAGAAAAGGAGAAACAGCTGGGACTGAGGCTTTGTTGTGTTGTTAGGTTTCTTAATTCATTACAAGACAAAAACTTAAGTGGATAATGCGAGAGGAGCTACATATTTAACTCAGTTAGTATACAGTCTTCTTAGATGAGTCCTTAAGTCAATATAAAGAAAATATGTTTCCTCCTCGTTGTTTTTTCTTCTTTGTGCGCAGATGTTAGTGCAAAGAATATTATATTATACCAATATTAGCCGCTCAAGAATGTTAACAATTTTCTGCCTACTTATTTCAATATCCTCTTTGCACAAGGCTTTCATTTCCTTAGGTACGCTGTTAAAAGGCAGCTCCAGCCTGCCCTGACTAATTTCCTCTCAGCCTCACAGATCACAGGCCTTTCCCACCCAGTGCTCCCTTTGCTCCCACAAAGACCCTCGTAATCCTGCTGCTTGTCCACAATTAATCTTCCCAGTTGCCATATTATTAACACAACCACCCACGGGCAGAGGATGCAAATGTAAAAGCCAGGAACAGGCCTCTCTGTGTCGACCCCCTCCCTTCACTTCACTCGGCCCTCAGCGGAGTGGCAGAAGTGTCAATCACTCCGGGGGTTTAAACCGCTGCCCACTATCAGCATCAAGGGCCTTTCAACCTCCTCCCCCCTGTGTCTGCTGATCAAACAACGTGACCCCTCCCTCAAAAAAACCCCACAGTCTCTCAACTTTCTTCTCCATCTACCTTTAGCTGTCTGTCTTTTTGTCTGTCTCTGTCTCTCTAATCTCTCCCGTGTCGTCCCTCAGCGGCCCGTCCCTCTAATTAGGAGAAGGCACCATTCATGTCGGAAAAACTTAAACTAGCTCTTTATCTTAGTTGCAACTTCAATAGGCTTGATACAAAATTAGAATTGAATAACTTTGAGGTTCGGACTGTTGATTAAACCCAAAAACAAATCAATTTCAATGTGTTGCCGCAACGATTACTTGATAAATCATTTAGTCGATCGAAAGAAAATTAATCTTCGGCTACTTTTAATAACTGATTAATCCTTCAGTCGTTTTTCAGGCAAAAATGTCAAACATTTGCATGATCCAGCTTCTTAAATGTAAAGATTTGCAGCTTTTCTTTGTCATTTATGATATGATTTGAGAAACAACTTCTTCGTGGCGTCCATGTTGCGCTCACATTCAATGTCAAAGACGTCTATGTTTTGTGTTGCAGAGATATCTACTGAAGTTAGCATGCTAACCAGCTAGCCGGGCCTGAAAATCTCTTTTTTCCCAGCAGTCCTGAGCGATGAGAGCTCACAAGCTAAGAGTAGCTAAAATCACACACAGAATACAGTTAGCAGCCGTTAGCCACTCTGGTGATATGCTGTCCCTATTTGTTGAAGTACGAGTTCAACAAGTGGTGAGTTCTTACATAATGCACCTTTAATTAATAATAGGTTCAATCTTAAAGGTGCGCTATGTAGTTTTGGGGAAGTTAGAAGAGAAACATCTTCAATGACTGATTTATGCCTAAAGAAACAAACAAACAAACAATCTCTTTGTTTTCATGACTGAATAAACTGAATAAACAAACCTTGTTTACTTTGTTTATATTTGGCGGACCCTGCCACCTTTCTAGCTTCAAACAGTGTTCTGGGGACCTTATTTTCCTCTGAGAACAGCTTGTTTATTCAGTTAAAAATGAAAATAAATGCTTCTGAGTTTGGATCATTACCTCTGTAATATTGTAAATATAAAAATTCTGAGATTGAATTTCTTCTCTAAAACTACATAGTGCCCCTTTAAGACTTCCTTTCTATGTGTGTTGAATGATTTAGCTCTTCGAATGGGGTATCTAAAATCCAAAACAGATGAAAAGAAATCAAACTACTACACCTGAAAACTGTGCAGAAAGATTGAAATAACGCTCTCCTATAAGAGACAGATCAGACACATACGTCAGTGAGTTAAATCAAAGTGATGAACCCAACAGCTGACGTGTCAAAACAAACTGCTCATAAGGCGCGGCGGTGTTATGAATGTATCTTATGTCTTATAATAAAAAGCCGGGAGGAGAATCATGTAAACAAAGAAAAAAACAGAAACAATATTCCACTTTTTGTTTGTCTTGTTGTGTTAAACACAAGTGATTACTGTGGCCATCGACTGGGCTGAGCTCTACCAGTCAAGTCTTAGCCGTTAGCATATACTCTACAAATGATAGTCTTGATCAAAGCTGCTGCTGCGAGAACAGCTTGGCACCACTTTAAAAGAATATGAAATAATGTCCCAATCCAGCGATTCTGAAAGACCGGGGGAGAGAAAGGGAGTGCGTAAGAGCTGAATGTGCAGAGGCTTTTTTGGAGAAGTTGGTCACTCTATTGCCTTCAGTGTCACTTGACATGAAAGTAATGCCAGTTCTATGGAGATCCAAGCTGTTCCCCAGTGGTTGAAATGCTATTGTGTGTCAGACAAAGGACATGGTTTCATAGCACCCCCTTGTTTGCATGCATGACCAGCACTTTCAAATAAGGCCTTTAGATCTAAATCTCAGGCTCTACTCAGCACAGAAGGCAGCAGGCAGCTTTGTTAGTGGTGAGAAATTACTGGGGATGTCCAAAGTGAAAACTAGGCGTTCACGTCTCCAAACAAGAGCTTTTATTATGCTGAGGTCTACAACAAAGCCCCGCTGTGAAGACAGTCCCGCTGAGCTGCGGCATGTTGTTTACCAAAGTACTGCGCTGAAAGATACAAGATTGTCTTCTGCTGCTGTCGTCCCTTTGGAGATTTAGCAGTGAATCATCACAGATTGAAGTTTTAGTTAAGCAAACATTTCTCAGTGGCAGAGCAGCGCTCTCTGCCGAGTTAGACCCGTTTCATTTGGCTCCGATAGAGAGCAAAGGAAACAGGTTTTTAAAATGAGGATATACTAAGTGGCAAACTTGAAAGAAGGCCAAGGGAAGTATGAATTAATTAAAAAAACATCTCACATGAAAACATTTATTGATTTTGTTTTTCTGGCTGTGAGATATAGTTGATTTTCAACCAGGCATGTGTAAACAAGCTGCTGCGTTGCGAACGTTGCTCTTATACTTGTCGAGATACTAAGCGTGTTACTGGAGGATACCACTAGATGGCACACTAAAGAGCTCAGTCCGTATAGAAGCTAAAGAGCCTCAGATTACCCCCAGAAACAGAGCTTAAAGTTCATTTAATAACATTTTTATGTAGACAAATCATTGTTCGAAAAGAAATACATCTACAGAGCTTATAGAAATGTGCCGAATAAAAGTATCTCTTTTCCTTAAAAATATTATCATGACAGTGAATTCATAATTTTGACAATCTTGTCGGGTCAAAAGTGTTTTTTTTGTTTATCTCTATGTAAGACTTCTGACAGGTTGTTCCAGCGTCTACCAAAATTTGTCAGTCAATAGTATAACGTTGTTGGTATCATGTGGTATCTGTGTTTCGTCAGCCATCAGCAGTCTTGGTGGTTGCCAGTTTGTGGAGTATGTGCCCAGCATACTCTTATGCTCTAATGTAAGCTAGCTAGCTTCAGCAATGTTAATGTTTGCCAGCTAGCGTTAGCAATGTTAGCAGATGATTCGAACAACAGCTGTGTTGTGGCATGGAAAGGGCAGATGGAAGGCCATTTAGCATTTAGTGGCTGAATGTTATCAATAACACCTTTAAAGAGAGTGAATATTGGACTTTAATCAGGTGGCCAAAGCTAACTTCCTGTCTGTTCAATGTGTAAAAAAGTGTTGTTTTGTGTTCATAGCTTGTTCCTGCTGCTCTAGAGGCAAGGCGAAGTCATTTTTCTGATGACTGGGTTCTTGTGTTTGTGCATATTGTTCTCCAAGCAGATGCATGAAGGTGACACCAACACATTCCCGTCCAAGCCATTCTTAACTAACACACAAACACTGTGTGTTACCGCTGCTAACTCGCAGACATGGATGCAAACAATGTCTATTCTTTCCTTCAAGGACGGAAATCTATTCAACACATTTGTCAGGTCTTGTATACATGTACTGTATCTTAGAGAAATACTCGATGTAAACATCCATTATGTTTGTTCTACAAGGTAACAAACAATGAAAATGTCACTCAGAGCTGTAAATGCACACCTCCAACCACTGTAACAACACCTTCACTTTTACCTGTCACCTCAGTGTCACCCTTCTGTCTCGTCTTCATCTCACTTCCTTCACGTCTTAATAAAGTGATGTATTTCCCCTCACTTCGCATGCAAAGAGCACATCCTCGAATTTCACATAAATTCAGGCGGCCAGGCTCAACTCGCTGTCAGCGATCAAAGTTATTATCAGAGAGAATGAAGAAACCATTTCTCTGCAGAAAGAGAAATTCTCACAGTGATATATCAAGGCCTTGGATTTGGGAAAAGATTGTCTGTCAGTAAAATATGTGATAGTGTTTCAAACTTGAAGGGGCTCCTGGGAGCAGGAGAAGACGATGTGAATAACAAACTGTATCTGATGACCTGAACCGCAAACTATGATTCTGTGGTGCTAACAATGAAGATGAGTGAAACACTATACACATGCTTTGTTTGAATATGAACTGCAGTAGATATTATTTCAGAGGCTGTCTGTAGAGATGCAAAGATAAGAAGCAAACAGCTCTGACTCAGTAAATATATATGTTCGGCATGTCCCGGGGCCCCTGTCCAGCTGTGGGCCCTCTGAATCATCCCTCTTAACGGCCCCCCGAGCTGTTTGTGTCACTTGAGAATCCAAAGTTCCACTGACATAAATAAAAAGTGAAAAGACCCTTTGTTGAATTTATGAAGAGAACTCGTGATTGTCTTCAGGATGGTAATAACTTATGTGACCGGATCAATTTGGATTTCATTTGGAACAAGTTTATGTGAAGAGTCCCGAGAGAGCTAAATTACCCATGTGGGTTGAGGCGTGTCTTTAAATGTCAAACAAATTGAGCATCAACATTTAATCAAGTGGCGATATATGATGTGAACCTGGGAGGGACAAGCACACATTTTTAGTCTCCTTTTAGTTCATGGCTTTGGTTTTATGGCACATAGCTGTATGTTTTGGTTTGGTCTCTCCGCTCTTATCAACCTAATGTCCGTCATAAATCTCTGCAGGCCAGTGGTTCTCATTAGGGGGATCCAGACGGTTCGCAGCAATATGGGGAGAATTTACTTTCACTATAATTTCATGACGGATGACAGAATGTATGACTTTTTTGGTCATATGTTTCACTTCACAAATAAATCATCTTTTTGTTCAAAATTCAGATGAAGTACGCTCGTAGGAATATCAATTACAGATCCGTAGTATTATTTGGGTCAGTTTACAGGTCCTTGACGTGAATTTGTTTCAGAAACCGCCGCTGTGGTCTAACAACAGACAGACTAAGTTAGCACCTAGCTACATGGAGAAAAAGGTCGACCATCTGGAAGTTGTAGATATATTTTTTGGGGTGTGCCCTGCCAAGTGTCCCTCTGATTGGCTAGTGTTCAGTGCCGGGTTAGGGTAAGAGAGTTGGTTAGATGGTTAGGATTAGAAAAGAAGTCAAAGAAAAGAAGGGGTGGATGTTCGTGAAATATCAGAAACAGAAACATGAAACATCCCTAAGCTAATAACAACAAGGTGTAGCAAGAGTCTCATTCCAAGGTTGTCAAATGCCGACACATTTTTTCAAGTCTAAACCTGCTGTGACGTCAACCTTTGTTTTTTGGACTGCCGTTTTGAAGCCTCAAGTTTGGCATGACTGATGTCGCCATATTGGTGTTCTGAAGCCACATGTGCCCAAAGTTGGACCAGAGGGTGGAGCTGAGGAGGATATCCTGATTGGATCTGACGCTGTGGTAGTGACTTGTCAATCACAAGGTAGCCACGCCCTAAAGCATACCCTGCTTTATCGTCTGTTTTACTCCAAACTCATTCCTGAAACCAAACTGGCACTGAGCCGCTTTATTCTCGACTCACGTTTAGCCCACAGTCAAACACGAGGACACAAGGTTTGATTCTACGTGATCCCTTCAGGGAAACTCCTGGTGCGTTGCCACGCTCGGACATCTCTTCCGCAGACATGTGGCTGAGGACATAGCGGGCTGTCTGACAAAACACAAAGAACAAGCACTTCTCCAGCTGCCCCATTCCCATGCGAGAGTGATGAGAGCACACGGAGGGTTAGTCAGAGCTTGTGGAGATGAGCAGCATGGAGGTAGGCCAAGCAGACGTCAAGTGTGGCTTTACAAGAAGCCTTACTCACAGCGGGGTCCTTGGTTGCATTGCGTTAGAGTTCCTGTAAAGACACATGTCAGCTAGCAGGTAGCAAGTGAGTGTTTGAAAGACAGGGAAAATGTGTAACTGAGGAAGGACGTGCACAGCTATTATTTACTTCACAGGATGACTGTTGGGAAAACAATGTCGGGTCTGCAGAAAGCAAAAACTCTGCTGAATAGTGGCAGACTCAGGATGTTTGAGGGGCAGGGTGCAGAACATTGTTATACATTCATAGGGTTTGGAGGGTTACTTTAATTAATTACCTGTTAAAAAATGTAGTCAGTAACATAATCCAAGTATCACAATATTAAAATAACGTAACTTGATTACTTTCTGTTACTTTTGGATTACCTCAAATCAAAACATATGCAAAAAAAAAAGGCCAGAATAAAGCAAAATCAGTAAGATGACTTTGATTTAATCTTAATAACGAGTGTGTTTTCTGTATTCAGAATACTGTAGTGTAACTAAATCCGAAAAATACATTTATCTTTTGTTTGTATCCTAATTACATAATCCTGCTACACGTATACCATTACTCCCCAAGTCTGTGTATATTGATTGTACAGAGGGAGCACTTCACCATGTTTTCTCCACTGAAAAGGCACCCTAGAGGGGACTTTATCATGTTTTATCTGTGATAGGGGCATCCAAGAGGGCACTTCCGCGGCATGTTTTTAGAAGATGGGCGATTGCCGCCCCTGCACCCCCCCTGAGTCCACCAGTTCTGCTGAATAAGCAACAACTAAAAGGGAATTAAATGTGTTCATTGTGGCAGATCACCATTTCTAAGCTTGCACCCTAAACAGGAAACAAATCAATTGTACAAAACCCAAAATGTAAATATTTAACTCAATTTCCCCGGTCACCACGAACAATAGATATTAAGTTGGCCCTTAAAAAAAAGCCTGTTTTCAAATGTCAGCTGGTCAAATCAAATTAAGCTGCTTTGTCAGACCTCCCCCTATGATCCGCCAACATGCATGTCTCACATCACCTGAAAAATCATGAGCAACACAATTTAATTACGACTAAAAAAAAAAAAAAGTGTAAACATCACTCTCTTTCATCCCTTTATGTATGTGGACAAGAAGACAATGTGTTAAGAGGAAATAAATCTGCCTTGACAGCCACATCAAAGGGTGCAGTGAGGGGCTTACTGCTACTTAAGGCACAGGAATGCTGTTGCTAAGCATCAGTCGAAAACCTATCAACCCTTTAAGGACTTTACTATTTTTGAGAGGGGGGCTGAGCAGGTTACTAGAGGCCAGACGCTCCACTGTGACAACACCCTGACAAGTCATTAATCCTTAAAAACAACAAATTTAGATATGAATCAGGCACATGATTGATTTTAACACAACATCCATCATCCATTTTTTTTGGGGGGTTAGATCTGGGTGTTAGATCTCTGAATCTCTTCTCATAAATAAGTAACTATTTGCTGACTATGAACTTCCTCTGCCCTTTTAGGGAGGACATGCTCGTTGATGAATTAGGACGTGCTCCACTGCGTAAAAGGCTATGAGTCAGTGCTAGCCACCACCTCCCTGTGAATAAATTCAATTCCCTCATTTTGCCCCGGTGAGGTGCTAAATCACTGGCAGCGTCCGGGAGCAGCGGGGTGTCATTGGACGGCTGGGTAGCCAGCCTGCTATAATTCTGTCCATCAACCCTAATTCATTATTTCAGCAGCTGCAGATTTCTTCTCCGAATTACACAAAGTGACAAGTTTGAGTTCAGCTCAAAAGGAGAAAGCTTTCAAGTCAGACTTTGGCAAATGATCCAGTGTAGCATGTCGACAACACCTTGTCATTCACCGCTTTGACGAGTAGTGCGTTTTCGGTTCGGGGGCAAGGGAACGAGTTCGAGCACCACGAGTCTCGCTTGTAGGAAGTAGAAGCGATAGGTGACCTCTCACTAACTGGTAATCCACAGAGTATTAGTCATAACAACAGTGGATAAATCCCTTTGAGAGAGTTGAGCCGTCTAAGCATGGCATGGGGCTGCCTGGCCAACAAATCTCCTTTTTTTTATCTCATCGTCGAGATGAAAGGGGGAAAGTGCCGAGGATTACAGAGAACAATCATGCATTATTAGCAATAACAAAAAGAAAAATACAGAATCAGCTCTGCGCTCGGCCACTCATTACCAATTACCCACTATTTCTGACAGCCAGGAGAAATCACCCACCATCGCATGAGACTGAACGGTGGGTAAACACCTTGTAACTATTCAAGTTAGACTCACATATTGATCACAAATACAATAAATTTTGAATAATTTTCCTTGTTGAGTTTGGTGCTGCAACCTGTATCACTGTGCTTTCACGAACATGAGCCTCTCGAGGTAAATTTTCTTTTTTAGCAAACAGTATTATAGAGTGAGAGATGTATTTTCATTTATCAACTAACAGAACTAAAGGCCTATGCTAACCTAGTCCTTTTTTTTGGTCTTGAGAGTCTACAACCACACTACGCTAACGTTAGCATGCTAAAATTCTCGTTGTTACATTCTAGCATGCTGTTGTTTAGAGGAAATAATGTTTACCATGTTTACCGTCTTAGATAAGTGTGTTTGTATGCTAACATTTGCTAATTACTACTAAACGCAGAGCACAGTTGAGGCTAATAGCCACTAGTTTTGTAGGTATTGGTGAACACCAAACATTACCTGATTCCAACATCTAAAAGTAAGTACTCTAGGCTTAAATCATTGTGCTTCAGTCAGACACACTAATAAATTTGAAGACGTTACCTTGAGCTCTAACTTGATGAAAGCATTTAAATAAATAACCCGCTGCATGTTCGCTACTTCTGTTCTCTGCTTATTTACTGACTCTACTGACTAACTCACATCGTGGCATTCAGTGGGTGGAAGCTTCACCCTTTATTGTAATCAGCTTTCATTCCAGCCCTTTGATCCCCTGCTTTCTTTTGTGCGACACACCTCATCACCTTTATTTTCTGCCATAATTGCATGGGAAAGATTTCCCCTTTGATACCGTCTGCATGCCAAATCACTATCGGGGAAAAGAGTGTCGAAAAGTGCCATGTGCGCTGTCTGCCGGGAGAATAAAAGAGCTCATACACCTGTGGAAGACAAACAGGGTTTTCAGAGATATGACATATCTATCATCCCGGCGCAGGATATGAACTGTTCTGTCATCTTAATGGTGAAGGGGGCTTTGCATAGTCGAACAGTAGGTGCTGAGAGACATGTGTTGCACATGGTGAACTGTCTGGCAGCTGGCATTCCCAGGTCTGCAACCTCCCCCCCTCCCTCTCAACCCCTTCCAGGCCTCTGTCTCATCTCCTGGCTCTAATCTGCAGACACAGTCCTCTCCTGCAGGCTCATCACCGGGCTGCTGAGTGGAGCTGAACAGGATCCTCTTCTCCCCTTCGGGCCTCCTCCTCATCCCCCTTTTACCACTACTACAACGTCAACACCCACCCTCCACCCCATCACAAGTGTCAAGTGAGGTTGTCTACTGTCTCCTGCTAACACAGCTGCAAACTATCGTACAGGGGAATTAAGAAATCTTAGAATTTAATCAGCCTCCGAGGAAACACATAAACAAAGAAAGGACCGAAAACTTTCCAACAGAATAATATATAAAGAACAGGTAGTATTGTATGTCGTGTTGGGGGTAAAATGTGTGTTGTCGTTTGCAGTTTTTGGCTTTAGTGTTGTTTAGTGTCGCTGAATGTTTTGCTAATAGCGAATAAGTAAATTAGGTTATCATAGCAGGTAGTCTCAGCATCTGTCAAATGAATTACGGAATAACTGGTATTGATAATAACCTGCAGATTTATTTATGATGGCAGAAAATATAGGTGATGCTGCCCCAGAATTTATAGCAACAGGTGACTAAATGAACCACACACGAGTAAAGTTATGGATTTCTCTGAGTTTGAACACTGTTGGGAACATTTGGGATAAAGTGAGTTCACAACTCAGCAAAATATAAAACAAACTGACGTCGATTTTAGACGTTTTTAATGTGGAAATGTTCAATATTATATCTTTTAAATTCTTGTCGATCTCACTTTAAAATCCACTTTTGTAATTTTGTAAGTCAGTCTTGTACTTAGCTGATTTTCTGCCACAAGGCATAAATAATTCTGCTTTGACTTGATCCTTATCAAAAACAAATCCTGTAAACATTTTACTTGAATTTATTAGCTGAACCAACACTCAAAAAAAAAAAAAGAAAGCCTGCACTGCATCTCCTCACACAGAGAGGCAGCCGCTGCCTAACAACACAGCAGCGAGATAAGCAGGGTGGATTCTACTGAGAGAATCTGTTATCAGGGATGGTGCTATGCACTGACATTAAGGATAATCATATCTATCAGCACACTGCCAAACATCCCCAAGTGAGCCTGGCGGAGAACAAAGCCTGCATCGTCTCTGGAAGCTAAGGTTACAGGCGGATGATGATGTACTTGTCACTGGGGTGCAAATGATCCACTGCCCGGCCAGCTCCGAATGCACCGAACAGAATCCCCATGAAGATATGGATATCAGCAGAACAGTTTAGATATCTGCTCATTCCTCTGCTTTAATAGCTGCAGCCGGCTTGCTTGTTACAGTTCTGAACCAGGAAACTGTACGAACACTCCAGTAGCATATAATGAGCTGTCTTAGATAAAATACAAAAAGAAAGTGTCGGAGGGAGGAAGAAAGGAAGCAGGATAATGCAGTCCTTCATCGCCTCGCTCTCTTAGTGCAAGAGTGATGTCTTTGTTATTCGCACTCACCTGAGACTGAGGGAGGACAGAAAATTCAGTTACATAAAGTGAAATATATTTAGCAGAAGTTCTACGAAGTAGGAACAAAGTCAGGAAGGAAACGGTAATGAGCGTCTATGTTGCAAAGGATTATTTTTTTTAGATGTATTACCAATAAAAACCATAGGCCAGCTATTATGGTTGCACTCCCGAGTAACTCATTACCGATGAGGCATAAAAACCGAAGCAAAACAAAAGCAGGATGAGTCGCTTGTTTTGGCAGCTGCGTCAACTGCTGCAAGTAAGTGCATATCCCACGTTTTGTTCAAGGCCATGAGAAAACCAAAACAAAAAAGAGTTGGCAGGACAATTTGAATCTGACAAAGTAGTTGAGGATGAGTCAGTGAATGAATCACTCTCTATATCACAGACCAAAGCACAGCATTTGGAGAGAAATCCACCCTTAGCAGGGAAGTGTTCCATTGGCAGTGATAAATTGCTTTTCTCTGCAGCGTCTTACAGATGGTTCACATCAATACCCCGTTTATTATGATGTATCGACTCCCATCAAAGGTATCGCTAATGTATATTTTCAGACATTTCCAGCTGATTTAAAATCGTTTAGACAAACTAAAAATCTAAAGTATATACAGGACTGTGTACATCTAAATCTATACTTTGTGCTTGGAAATAAAAATTAACTGTGACAAAGAACTGGGCAACATTTTTTTCAGGGTTTGAATGATATTGATATGACCAGCAGGAGGCAGTGATGCTCAAAAACAAACACATGGCCCCAAGATACCATCCGCTTAAAAGTTGTCACAGCTAACGTGTAAGCAAATCTTTTTTTCAGTACTTCAGCATAAGAGATAAATTTACATCTGGCTAAAAAATTTGGCCATTTATTTTCGTTTTATAAATATCATTAAATATATTTTTTTAATGGAGCTGGAGTCGGGACAAGGTTAGTTTAGCTTAGCATAAAAACTGGAGGCAGGGTGAAACAGCTAGCCTGGCTCCGTACCGTGTTATTTTTGAGCATGCTAGCTGTTTACCCCTACTTCCTGTTCCTGCTACTTACGGTAGGTATATATCAGGAAAGTCAACCATGTACTCATAAAGAAAAGAAAACAATGAGACTAAGAGCATCTAAAAGAAGCAAAGAGCTGTGGGTGAGCTGAATTGTGGTTTGTGTTATTATTGAACAGATAGACTCATGCTAACAGTTTTCATCTATTTTCCGTCTTTATGCTAAGCTAGATCGAGCTACCTACAGTAACTATTCATGAAAGCCAATCAAAAAAACAGCTAGCCTGGCTCAGTTTGGGTAAAGCAAACGAGATACGTCAGGCAAAAAAGTACGACTTAGAGTTAGTTTTGAACTTATAGAGCCGTGCTAGCTGTTTCCCCCACTTCTTGTCTTTATGCTAAGCTAGGTCGAGCTACTTCAGGTAGCTATTTATCACGAAAGTCAACAACGCCAAAAACTACGAGACTAAAAGCAGTTAAAAGAAGCAAAGAGCTGCACAGTTGGTGTTGAGTCGCAGTGGGTTCAGTACTAAGATTAATGTGATGAAACGTCAGTATCATAAAATATGCTTAGTGACATTCTGATTTAATTTAGTGCATGAAACTGATTTTACGACTGATATGACCCTCTATAAACAAGCCTGTGTTTCATGTCTTTGTCACCTGCCACCTAATTCCAGACACACAACCAGTACAACCTCACATGGCCTCTCAGGGTCACCACAGACACACACACACACACACACACACACACACGGAGTCAAGGTGTGGGCAGACAGAGCGGGTGTGGAGAGCTCAGAGCCAGACGAGGCAGCTCGTCTTGCTTGCAGAGAGAAACAACTATCAGTAGGATCACTCCACTTCACTCCACATGCTGGAGTCTAAACAAGTCTCTGTTTTCATTTCCATAAAGCCGCGCTCTGTCTTTTGTTCCGACGGAGATAAGATGTATAAATTATGAGCAGCTGACAAAGTATACTGGGACGCCTCGGGCAGCTCATCAGTCATGCTCGGCCTGTCAGCAGGTAACTGATGGGGGCCCTACAGGCACAAAGCCCCCTTTTAAGCGAAGGAGGGGGAGGCAGAGGAATTAAAGCTGTTGTTGGAGTCCTGAGCACAACAGCTGACTCATATTTAACAGTCTCTTTAAAGGAGCGAGGCAGACGCCAAAAAGCTTCAAGCTTCAGAGTGTGTTTTGTGGCTCTCTCCTCAGGAGTGTGTGTCTTGCTGCTGTGCTCTGTCGACATTATACAATGGCCGTCGAGCAGGAGGTAGGCACACAGAGAAAGTCGTCATGAGAGACCACCCAAGAGGAGGCGGTGAGGGGTCTCTGCTTAAAAAAGCCGTACGACTGTGATAATCTTCAGCTTAATCAAAACAACCGAACACATATAATCCTCTCTATGTATCTGCAGAGAACTCCTTGACATTGTACCCTGTTTCGATGATGGATCATTGAGTTTCATTACAGTACTAGAGCCCAACCTGTAAAAAAGAAGAGGATCTGATTTACTGGAGCCTTTATGCACTGTGTGTATTTGAGAGATAATCGTAATGAGACAGTGTACTGGGGTAAAGATGACAGGTAAGAATTGATGTGTCTTCCTGCAGCCATGTGGGTGGGAATGAGTTGGCTTTATTTCAGTCGGCACAGCAGCTCTTATCTCCCCCGGTCACTGTCGCTTTCGGTCTCGTGGACTCTAATCTAACGAGGTGCATGTGCCGAACATAACATGAGAGAGAAAGTCCAACTTTCTGTCCAGCACTGCCAGCAGGATAACAATAAAGGTGCTGGTCTGTGCCCAGTGTGAAGGCCGATTAGAGCTGCTGCTGTGCCATTTTTTACAGCATTTTGTGTGTGTAGGTATTATGTTGCGAGAGGCTGAATATTTAAAAGGGTAGTTTGGCTTTGAGGCTTTATTTAGCTGAAGAATAAATAACATTGCTATGTTCCACAGCTATAGGACACAAAGCAGTATGGCAGAAAAGGGCAGTGAGTTCGGACGGTTTATGTCCTCTCATCATATTTCTGCAAACCAATCGCCACTGCTCTCTGACGTCTGGAAGGACATAAAGTATCACACCTTCATCTGGGTCAGACAGGTACTTTACTGTATCAAATGATTGGGAGTATAAAATTCTCTGAATAGAGTCTTGACACCAGGAAAGGAAAGACACCACCGCTGCTGCTCGAGAGATGTAAAATAATACAGCTTATCTCTGATGCCCAGGAGGAAGAGATACGTCCACCGTTGCCAAATAACGACATATTTCCATATGAGTCACTCAACGTGACTCTTAAAGCTTCAAAACATCTCTTGTTCTACTCAGAGCTGAAATAAAAATAACCAAATATTTATGAGAAGTCCTTGTTTCAATGAAAAAACAGTGCAGGAATTTGTAATTGCAGAAATCAATGCAAGATCAAGCAAACCCCCGAATCTTTGTGCGAGAAGTAGTTTTCTGATTTCACCAATTCTCAGTTTTCTCCATAAAACTAATTAAATTCAGAAGCACATTTACAAGCCAAGTTCAAATAAAAGTCAAGCCTTGATCTCAGCAAAACACACAGTGAAGACTGTGTTTCCCTGGAGCTCGTCTTCTCAGGCAGCTCTTGTACATTATTACAGTATCAGAAGTTAATAAAACGGTTTATGGAGATGGCTGTCAGTGCTACACAGCATGGTAGGAGATTCGGACCACTAGTACCGGCTGTTTTGTATGTTATCATGCATGCGAATGAGGAGCGCTAGCGATGCAATCCACGTTCCTGCAGGTTTTTTGTCACTAGTCCACTGATCTACAAGTGGCGGTAAAGTGCCAAGATACTGTATGTAGCAACGCACAAAGGCAGTGAAGAAGAAGAAGACTGCTAGCAGGCTAACAAGGATGGAAACAAAATAGAGATTGCAAATATTTAAAGGTCATATTGATAAGCTGCTTGTAGAAAGGTGCAGAATAAAAATATCTCTTTTCCTTAATACATTATGATTGTGAATTAATAATTTTAAACATACTGTACGTTAGCTAGCTAGCATGAGCAACAGTAATACTAGCTAGTGTTAGGAACGTTAATGTCACTAGCTGGCATTAGCAGCGTTAGCTAGCTAGAGTTAGCAACATTAACGTTACCTAGTGTTTGCAACAGCAACGTTTGCCAGCTAGCATTAGCAACGTCAACTTTCGATAGCTAGTACTAGCACATTAGCTAGTGTTAGCATTGTTAGCTGGTGCAACAAACTGGCAACCAGATGATTTGAACAACAGCGGTGTTGTGACGTGAATGCAATGGAAGAGGGGAGATATAATGTCACATTTAGTGGCTGTTAGCAATAACACCTTTAAGAAATCAGCTCTGCAAATGTTTTCTGAGAAAACAAGGATACGCCATATTTTGGTGTGTAATGCTGAATGTAAGAAAAAGTCCACAGTGCACCTTTAATTTTTGGGGTCATTAAAATAATCAATATAATCACACCTGTCATCAATAACATGACCAGTATCTATGCTGAATGTGGGATTCTTAAATTACTTTTGGATGATCTTCTCAACTAAAGTGTAACTACAGACACCTGACCTCTCCACTGACCAGAATATGACCCCAGGAAGAGGAGCACCTGGAGGCCAACACAGCATCTGTGTCTACACGTGAGATGTTTTGGTGCGCACACATCTGTGAATCTGAGGTCATCCGAGTAGACAGGCCAAATAAGTTATAAAGGAGAGAGACAGATGGCGGATGGGAAACCTCCAATAACAAAGGACTTCAATATAAATGGTCAATACGTCAATCTGAAAGGGCTAATTATAACTCATGGGCTGATCTTGATCGATCGCTCCAGAGCACAATTACCAACCTGTCCACATTAAACTGATGTATGAGTGTTTTAGGTGTTACAGCTCCTGAAAGTTTAATGCTTTTTCTCATTAAAGCACTGTTAGTACTGTATGGTGAATGTCCTTTGTAGGGCTGATTTAAAGGTGACACTCTGAGGCAGAAAAACACATTAAAAAGTGAAAGTGAAACACTCAGACTATGACAAGAACATGCTCACTATAGTTTGAAACACTGCAGAGACTAGGGGCCATGTGCGCCCTTTAATCACAAAAGGTGAAAACACTGTGACAAATAAAGCAGAATCTTCTCAAGATGCAACGGCATCGTTAGAACAACCTTGCAGGAGGATACGTAACCTCCAGCTGCTTAACTTTGCATCACAATGTGTTGAAATTGACTTGTAATCAATACTGAGGACAGTTTACAGTAATTGTTCTTCATATCATACTGACACACGCTTGAGAAAGTTAATTTTTGCTTTATTATACAGTGAGGCTATTGATTGGTTGGTTGTGAAGTTCTGCAGGTAAATTCAAGTTTCTAAACTGGGTTTCCTGAAATATAAATGGATTGAAGGGCATAATGGAAGAACGTATTGATCCCTTTTGAAGCCATGAATTAAGCGTATTGGATTGTAGGGTTGGAGAATATGTAAGTGATAAGACACAACAAGGTGTATTGACAATAGTGGGTGAAGTGAAGAATGTCACAATTGGATCTGCAAGCCAATCAGAACTGTAGTGTTCCATGGCAATGGCAAAACAAATCGCCAGAATAAATGTTAGCTAAGAAAGGAGGAGAGCTAGTTAGCTGTTAGCAGCCAGTGTGTAGCAGAGTCCTTGGTGTGTTTGCCTACTGGAGCTAACAGCTAACGGAGCAAATAGAGCTTACAGCTAAGGAAGCTAATAGAGCTAGGAGCTAACGGAGATAATGTTAACCACACAGCAAAAGGAACATGAAGTGTGGTAAAATCTGAAATGACGCAATAAACTCACTATTGATGGCAGATGTGCCATTTTTTCCCTTGTTTAGGAGGAGCTGCTGCATCGTGAACAACAAATCCGTGGTGTAATCAACAGGAGGACAGCTAGTTAGCTGTTAGCAACCAGTGGGCAGGAGAGGCCTGCTTTGTGTTTGGCTAACTGAGCTAACAGCTAACAGAAATAATAGCTAACAGGTAGTGGAGCTATAGCTACACACGAAATGAAAGGAAAAGGTTCAACAGTAGGCAAAACAGCAGTTAAATGTGAAAACACAGCCGCATAATGGAGCAAATAGAGCTAGCAACAAACAAGCTAATGAAGCTGACAGCTAACAGAGCTTTTTGTGGCTAAAGCTAATCAAGCCTTTACCACAGCCATGTCAAATCAAAAAACTG
Organism: Pagrus major; assembly: GCF_040436345.1. Taxonomy (NCBI): domain Eukaryota; kingdom Metazoa; phylum Chordata; class Actinopteri; order Spariformes; family Sparidae; genus Pagrus; species Pagrus major. The sequence continues at coordinate 17,575,745 of NC_133234.1, read as the reverse complement.
TAAAAGTAATAATTTTTGTAACTATTGGAAGTTTTTTGAGTGTTTTTTTATCTGTTAGTTTGGTCCCTATGCTATGTATAAAAATTATTCAGTCAATTTTCCACAAACTCGACACCATCACAGTATATATTGCTTTCACAAAATTAAATTATCTATACAGGGATAGATTTTATGCAAATTGCCCGTACCTCTGAAGTGTTTGTACAGAGAAAGAGAGAGTGAGAAAGCACAGACGGGAACTTGCTATGGAAACAGAGAGGGAAAGCAAACGAGTGTGTGCTTGTGTGAGTTTTGTACCAAAGCACCCACTCTATCTATTCACATCCAGCCCAAAAGAGTTGTCTCAGTAACAACAATAGTGGGTAACATGATCTTTCATTACACATTGTGTAAACAGTGTAACCTATCAGTGCTGTCAATCAACATGATTGATTGTGGCCTGTCACAGGAGAAGAGTGACACGTCAGGAAAAAAAACTTTTTTTCTCACAAAGCGCGGTGCATTCAGGCTGCCACAGAAAGTGGTGATTAATGTGTTCTCACTGGGTAATCCCACACCCCTGGCTAATGAAGGAGGAATCTATCATCCGCACTGCGGTGGCAGATGTCGCGAGGACAGCAATCCAAGTGCCTGGGAACAATTTACTTTCTCCTCTCTAATTGTTCCTGAAAAGTGTGACAGGTTCGGAGAGAAGCACTCGAGTCGACAGCTCCTCGGGGCAGACACAACAATGTACGACGACCGCCACTTCAACATACAAACCGACCGCGCTCCACCTGAAAGTATCACTTACTGCGAACTGGAAACACTCAAAGATAAGAAAACCCCTTCAGAAGATTTTCCACAGCTACATGTGCGTTATTATTCCTGCCTGAAATGGTCTGAAAAGGTTGTGAAAGAAGACGGCTGCTAAAATAAACAATGCGTGTACTGTATTTCATTGTATAAACTAACCTTAAACTCCTCCGTGTTAACAAGTGAAAGTGCACAGAGTTCATAAACAACTCACCCGTGCTTCATTAAGCTGGCTACACATTACAATCACGAGCAAAGCGAGAAATTAAACAGCAATTAGAGAAAAAGGGTTGAAGCTAAGGGATCATCATTCACGTCCCTAAAGAACACCACGACTTACAAAACAGCCAGTGGTGCAACATCAGCCTGGGGAAAAACAGCTTTGGATTTACTGTTGTTTGTTAAGCTGTTGTTTCCATTGGTTATTTTACTTTTATGATTTATATCAGGCAGCGGAGAAACGCAGACAAACATTTCAACAGCTTCTCTCGCCACGTCGTTTAGCACACTCATTAAAAAAACTGTGTTGGGTAGACAAGCACGTCTTTTATGTTTGGGAACATAAGCTGCTATTAGCACAAAAGGGGGGGAAAGCAGCAAAGTCCAAATGTGTCACAGCTGTCTGTCCTCACATCATTTAATTTAATCTGGTTTCATGCCTGTTCACATTACGAGCCTGATAAAACAGCAACACTCTCAAACATCTGCTTGCTGGTGGAGCCTGTTGATTAATAATTCAGCTGGAGGTCAGATGGCACTCGGCTCACACAGCCTCACACCCGAGCTAATAAATCAATTTCTGCAGCAATTATGAGTAATCGCATGTGCTTTAAAGTTTAACAGTCGGCTTTACGAGGTGCAGTTTTGTGTGAATTACGCGGACAAGCTGAGGCATCGCACTAATTGCACTTGTTTTTTGTGAATGTTGACCTAATGGTGACCTCGACATACACAGTTACAGTACACCCCTCCCCTCTGGCACTCTAGGTTACAACATGTGGAGCTGCAGAGATTAAAGGGCTCAAGCTGCGGTGTGGATCTGAACTTTCACACACCCAATATGGTGGAAACACTCCATCAGGTTATTCTGCTGACTTGATGAAAAAGATTTAATATGTGCTGATGTTCTGTTGTACATGTGTTTGTGGGCGTCAGTGACGGACCACCAGAATGGTCAGCATATATGGGGTAATGGCCTGAAAAAACACATTTCGGGATTTAATTCGAATAGTAAAAGAATTAACATTATTTGAATGCTGAAATTACTATTCAAATTCAGTCATCTGCAGGGAAGTTAGCTATAGAGATCCGAACTGTTTTTTGTACCAGGCTGTAAACATGTTTATATCTGCTTTCAAGTTGGGCATATTAATATGGGGGCTCCGTGGGGATTGCCATGCTTTTGGATCCATCCTTCAGTGGCCTTTCGAGGAGTTGCAGTTTATGGTACTTATTCAGCATCATTTTTCAGCCCTGGAAGTTGCCACAGGAAGTCCATTCTTTAAATGTACTCCCATCTGACTGTAAATGACCCCACAGGGCATTTTACTGCCAATTTTATTTTACCATAGAAGAAAGGAAACAAACTGCATTATAGCGAAATTGTAGTTCCCCATTTTTTGAGTTTACTTTGTCATCTGTGCAAGCAGTGTAGAGTTACCCAATGATCTGAACCAGCATGTCTTTGGACTGTGGGGGAAAGCAAACTATCAAGTAAATGTTGGTAGAAAGTATGTGCCATTTAATACTGGCAAAAAAACATTTCAAAAACAGTTAAGTTTGCTTCTTCATCTACTCCAGAATGACAGTAATACCAGTACGTGCCACTAGTGACTGTATCATCCAGTGGTGATAAAAAGAAAAGCACATTTGATAGATTTCCCACCCTTGAGGATACAAAAACAAAGACTTTAACAAATGAGACAGCACGACTCTGTTTAAACTTGTGTACGTGAAATTTAGAGTGGGATTACAGTTTCACACACAGTAGTTGTATAACAGGAAGAAGCAGTTTAACCACAGCGAGCACAAAGCACGACAAAGATAAACAGTAAAGACAGAATAAGGATGATGATGTAGTGGCCTTTTGGCTGCGAACATGGCTAACACCCAGCTGTTATCATAACCAAAACAACTGGACGCACTGTCCTGATGATCTCATCGAGTCGTCCAGTCAGATAAACACCCGTGTTTAGATTAAGCATCAAAGAGCTGCCAGAAAGACAGAGTACCTGGCAGAGGTGCTGAACTGAGGGCTTGTTGTTTGAACAGAGAGAGCAGATTGAGGTCAATAACTAACTTCAAATGGCTGAAAAATGCGCCTGCAGTGCTGGCAGGTGGTGCTCACAGCATTATAGGTCAGATAGAGCTGAAATGATGCCAATCCGAGACATGTGTTCTGATGTGAGTGTGATTTATACGACTGTCTAAACTTGTTGTCTCACGCTGAAGGTTTTTATAAATAATATCTGGCAGATCCGTTGACGATCTTTCACTACATCTTGTTACAGCGCGGCATAATACGGCGGCTTTAGGTCCATGTTATTGCTTCTTCATCATAACCTTGTCCAACCTCTCAAAACAAAATATATTTCCACAGGTTGGATTACTGTAGCTACCACGGTTAAAAAACTCCGGGGCTCTTAGGGATGTGTGTAGCCAAAACAGTGCCTTCATAGGGGAAGGGTTGTAGCAGCCAGTTCAGGTTTAAATCCAGTTTTAAGTTGGTAAAACACCTGGATTCATTAAGATGAGTCAAACAAATCTGTTATCTCGTCTTTTTTGAGTCACTCTGGTGCCATGAGGTTGACATTTGTGGCTCTGAGTGAAATGTTTAGCCAGATATTAGATAGATTACCCTGAAATTGTGTAGAGACATTTATACACAGTTTAAAGCTTAAGGCCACTGACCAAGCTGCTGTTACTACTGCTAATCATAACTTGTCAGCATGCGAACACGCTGAACTAAGACGGTGAACCCTGCTAAACATCAGCATGTTAACATTTTAACTGAGAGCGTGTTGTCATGCTGACGTTAGCATTTAAGTTAAAGCATCACTGCAACCTCACAGAGCTGGTTGCACGGCTGAATATGAGTGGTGTTCTGCTTTATCTCTGACAACTGCTGTCTGTAACTGATGATGTAAGACAGACACATGCTAACTCAGAGAGAAATATTTTACTTGACCGACTGAACATGACAAAGCATGTAAAATACCCCAAAAGTGATGAGTACACGTCAATAAAATCACTTTAATGTAGCATCTTAACCTTCTTCCCAGCTGACCACTTAAAGCAGCACGATCCTACAAGGCTAAAGCAGCGACGGCCAAATCACTCTAATAGGAAACATTAGTCAGGACAAAGTCAAATAAGAAAGAAAGCAAAAGATTTGACCCTTGAGTCAGATTTGACAAATTGTCATAACAATAAATGTGCAGGCTTCAAAAAGCACTCGAGAAAGACAATCCAATGAACAAACAAAGACACGGATCTCTCAGAGGTGCCCTGCAGCATCTATAATGACTGATGAAAGACAGAATGGGAATGTAAATCAATCAAATCATACGTTCTTTGAGTGGTCCTCCTCATGCAAGGTCAACCCAAGGTAACGCTGCACGGCCTGAAACTAATTAAGCAATTACGATCTCCATGTATGTGCTTTGTCTCTCCAATGTGAAAGACTGTCAAGTGGAAGAACGCTGCACAGACTGGACGGACGCTGTCTACTTTGATGTAGGCTTATGCATATGAAATGAGGTCAGATCCTGGTCATTAAAAAGAACTCCTTTAGTCGGGATATCACGCTACGAAAGGCAATTTCTTCAAAGGGGCTTTTACTTTGGAGATTTGTAAGGGATTATGACAGGAAAGCATGTATAAACAAAGCAATGTGAGAAGAAAAGTAAAATGGGTCAGATAATGCCCTCTGTCACAGTTATTACACATCTCAATTACTCAGGCCGATGAGAACGCTGGAAGTTACAGGGATCGTTTGCCCGAGCAGGAACGCAGGACCGGTCCCACAGCCGGTCTGCTCACATGTCATTTTGTATTTCTTCGAAAGATATTTGAAGTCGGTTGATATCGTTTCCCCTTCGCTTGCAGTTTCTCCTCTGTCGAGGCTACAAACTGTATTAAGCGCGGGGGAATATACAACGAGGGGGAAATGAGCTGGAAACAAGCAAAATGAGCAAGTGTGATTATGCAAATGAACTGTCCAGACAGCTCACCACAAATCCAGGAAGATAAACTATAATATGCAATCCTGCACTATTAACACAAACCCAAAGTACCTCTTATGTCACTGCAGCAACAACAGTCATCTGAGTTTGCAGGTTATCAGCTTATAAAACACTGTCACACATCAAACTACCCAACAGTGCACTATATCACAAAGTAAATATGGTACATTTAATTCTTCTGGGCTTTTACTTGAAATTTCAGTGCTGCAACTAACACTTAAAGCAACATTATGTAACTTTTTTACCTTAAAATAACAGCTACAATATCATTTTGATGGTACGGTGTCTTGTAATAGGGTGAATGGTGTCTCTGTCTCAGCCACGTTGCATACTTGTTTACTTCAACATGTGTGTTTTCAGCAGATAACACTGTTATGACGTAATGAGGTTTGTTTGTAGTTAGCACCTACCTAACGTCGGACAAATTGTTAAAGACCTGAGATTTGTATTTACGACAGCGGTGTTGCACTCTTGAACTGTGTGGGGCGCCAAATCGCACAAAAATGTCTACATAATGTTGCTTCAATGGAAAAACTTTATAATAACCATCATTAATAAATGGTTAATTTATAGTTAATTAAACTTCCGCTGATGGTATCTCACTGTAATCAAACATTGAAATGCTTTATGAATCACTTATTATCAGTTTTACTTATTACTTATTGTCTCACTATTGACTACAGCGGGACGAGGGAGGTGGACTCTGTGTTTACAACATCGATGCTTACCAACTTTTGACATGAAGATGCCGACCACATTATCATCTCCATCGTATTGCTTGATGCACACACAAAAAAGGCACAATGTGTTTATATATATTTAACTTTAACTGTATAGATATATATAGAAAGAGTTACAAACTTTTATTTCATTTGGCAACTCTGTGTTGTACAATGACAAATAAATTACCTTGTAAATGTTCAGGTTTATTAAAATAAGCTGCAACTTTATAATGGACATCCAGATCATGTTTATAGCTAAACTACACATTATTTATTAACATTTACAAAGTATTATAAACATCAGTTGCTTAATAAATGTTTTAACACTGAAATAACTATGAAATAAAGTTCAATTAACTATAATTTACAATTTATAAATGATGGTTATTATGATGTGTTACCTAATTTCTCTTTTTCAATTAAATTTTTTTATTATTAATTAATTAATAATTTAGTCGATCATATGTCATAGTAAGAAGTAACAGTAACAGAGACATTCAGTTTATAATGATGTAGAATAGAGCAAATCCTCACATTAAAAATAGTTTATAGTTTTTGCTGATCAAACAACTGACTAATCACAGCACTAGATTATTTGTAGGATTCGGTTTAGTGCTTTTATTTAAGCGAAGGCTCTGAATATTTCTCCCACTGAGCGCAGATCAATAATAATCCACTTTTAGTTATTTATTTTATGTGTTTAAGACAAAGTATATCTCAGCACCTTCTTACACGCATTGTTGCATTGACTATAGGTTTATATTTGCTCTGGCCTAATTATCCCTGACCTGCCTCTGCCCAACCATTGTCAGCCTCTTGTCCATAACACAGAAACAATGGCCCATTCTTGTCCTAATGCGCGGCTATGTGACACATAATAAATATTGCATCAGAGGAGCCGGCGAAGCTGTCAGTCAGGAGATAATGCCTCTCGTCAGCATCAAACCAACCACAAACGTCTCCAAAGCAAATGATTCCTTTAAGGTATTCCTGTATGGTAAATGATTCATAGTGCCTGCATTGTTAAAAACAGCACTTAAGAGGGGGGGCGGCTGGTTAAAGTAAATATAAGTCATGGTGAAGAAGCTTGTAGCATTATCCAGGGCTGTCTGAAAGCATATTAATGCCCAGGGTTGTTAATGGATATAAAAAGGCTCAGAAGTGGTTTAGTTTGAATAGATCTGCTCTGGCACCCTTCAAAAACTTTGAACAGTCAATTAACATGACACGAGAAGTCATTCTATATTTTTTTAATGTCATTATTCCCTTTTCTTGTATTTGCTGGTGCTGTTTCTCAAGCATCATAGCTTAGTACGAATGTACTCTAGTAATTGCTCGAAGGGTAAGGCATGTTTTTTTATGTTTTGCTTAAAATACAATCAATGGGTCAACATTTAATTTAACTTTTACATCACTATTCCAGACAGGAAATCAATACAGGAAATATATATTAGAAGTACGATACGCCTTAACTGCTGATTATGCAGTTTCGTAAAGTCAATAGCATCAGCTTTCATTAATGTTGCATGTGTATAAAACTATATGACATAATGTCAATTTAATATAACTGTCATGCTGCATGTAGTCGTCTGTCATCAAAATAAAAGAGGTATGAGTAAATATCTATGACAATAACAGCCTTCAGTGTGTTACTGATTAAATGGTGGCTTGAATAACACTGTGAACTCTAGACACATATTTTGTTCAGCCCATAAGCCATTTCCTGCCATTCAAAAGTCACAAATCCTTCTCAAAATGGTAGTCACGGACAAAAGGAGGGAGGTACAAGATAGGTTGAAAATTTGGCATGTTGTGAAAGCGACCGACTGCTTTGTCTGTGTTACTTTCCTCTCTGGGCCGAGGTTGTAAAGGTCCAAAACATTAGGGTGTTGACAAAATGATGGATGAAGCATGGTAAAGTGGTTAGCGATTGTAAAGGCTCTGAAAACTTCTTCCAAAGCAAAAACAAATGACCACTTCACATTGTATCCATCACTGATACATTGTCCTAATTGGAAAATGAGACCCTTGGTATCTAAACACAAAACCACAGACACAATGTGCTGGAATACAAATTTACCTCGGCTAGGTTGCTACGTTCACAATGAACCCTTTACCCGCAGCCCCTAAAATGTCCAGTATTAAAAGATAAATGAATTAATAGGGTCAAATATACCTAAATTTACCCAACAATCTCTTGAAGCTTATTATTCTAATTTTACAAATAATTGAGTTCATTTTCAAAATAATTTACTTCAGAATTTCAGACTTGCTAAAGCTAACAAGCTCAACAACTGCTCCTAAATTTAGCCAGTTAGCTTCTGTTAGCAAGGGACACAACAGTGCTAAAGCTATCCTGACTCAACAAACTAAAAGCTTACTTTAGATAAACACAGACATGATATTGTTATTTAGCTTAGCAAAGCTCCACGTGCTATCTCGCTAGCCAACTAAGTAGCTAAGCTAGGATTCTTTAGTGAAGAGCCGAAGAGCCAGTGTTAGCTAGTGCCTGAAAGTTAGAGCAACCAAACGAGACATTTCACAAAATATGGAAAATACAGAATGAAAAAGTTCACTAGGTTAACATGAATTAATTAAACGCTTATTTTTCGCTGAGATGCTAACTAAAAATTCAAGCTGACAAGCTAACCTAGCCTAATTAGCTGGCTAGGTTGTTAGCATGTGCAGCCTTATTAGATAGATAGTTTATTTTGAACATGAAAAAAACAAAATTATCATGTACAAAGTAAACATTAAGCTAAATAACAGGAGATCGGTGACGGTGTTAGTTTTTGATAGCCAATACTTATTTGATTCAGATTACCTTTTTACTAGTGCTGTTGCTCTAGCTAACAGGGGGTAACTGTGTTCGGCTAAAGCAACCAAAGAGCTCTCCACACAATAGGCTAGCGTAGAATAGAAAATTCAACTATGAATTAACCAGCTAACCAGCTTGCTGAAGTTAACTCTGGTTCTTGCTTTGATGCCAACTACAAAATCAAAACTCACAAGCCAACCTAGCTTAGTAAACTGGCTAGGTTGATAGCATGTGCAGCCATATTGCAATTATTATACAGTAAAAGTGATAAAAGTGATATTATGAAATCAAAAGTGAAAAAAATGTCACTGTTGGAAAACAGACTCACTGAGAAATAAGACTTTTGAAACATGTCATTTTAAAAATCATGTCTTAAAATAAAAATTTGTTTTTTTTTATAAAAAAAACACAATAATGTCTCCTAAATCTGTTATAATAACAATGAGTCGAATCATTTCTTAAATTATCTGACAACATACAGTGGTTAGTTTATATATTTTACACATCTTTGCCCACATTAGTTTTTACTTTATAATGTCTGTTTTGTTTATTTAACATTGAACACTTTGGGACTTGAGTGTGCAGGTGGCATGTTAACCCCGAGCTTCAGCCAGAGACGTGTGCGCTTAGCAAATAATCTGAGAACACCAGCAATAATATTCACACTGCAATTCATTTGATTGTGCATTTGTAATTATGTTGACGGTTCAAAACATTTCAAAACTGCTCACATGAGAGCGACATTTACTGTGTATTATTGAGCCAATTCATCATAGTTTACAATGCAATAAAGCACTTGGTGCCCTTGAAGAACATGTGGAAAAACTAATTAAGCATCTGATTGGCCGCATGTTGTGCACAGTGTTATAGTAACAGGAGCAAATGAATATGTACAAAAAAATAGAAAACATAGTTGTTTTTGCTTTCAGTTCAGGAGCTACAGATTTCTCAATGATCTCACAAACAGTGACTGTAAGACTTTAAGATGTACAGAAGAATAATAGATTCCTTGTGATCCTTCATAAGGATTCTTCAATCTCCACTAGAGGTCTCTGTCCCTCACCTCCTCCTCTCTATAGCATATCCCCATACAGACACATGTAAACACAGTCCTCCGCCTCAGTAAACACTGGTGAGGATGATACAGGACAACAGCCACCATGAAGTAAGGAGACAGCATGTTAAAGTCCTTTTTTGGGGTGGAATTTAAAATGGCACCAGACCAAGCTGAGGAGTTGCACAGAAATAACTTTAATTAAAATATTTCTGAAGCTCTCTGTAACTTTGAAAAATCAAATTAACCCAGTGACCCAGAATCTTACACCCCAAACAAGCACGGTTCAAAATGAGTCAAAGATTTAGGCCTCACAGAAGAATGAACTACAAGCATCAGCAGAGGTGGGATGCCTGGCATGGCAGGGTATTCTTTACACACTGGCAGCATGAGCGATGTGGGTCACTTAGCGAGTGGCAAGGATTCAAAACAAAGAAAAGGCCCAAGCAATGGGGTCCACTGGATAAATTTGTCAATGTCTTGTGCCTTAAGGCACCCAGCCTCGCCTGACCCCAACCTCCATTCTCAAGATAAATACCTCTGTCACCATTCACCTTCAGTCCCTGGACACAAATTTAACTTGTCATCCATCATCCTTGTGCAGAGGTATAATTTCCCCCCTCCCAGTAATGAGTTTAAGACCTCCAAACAGGCCAGGGATGGGACCTCGTCACTGAACATGACAAAGCATTTTGGAATCCAGATTTTTTTTTTCTTCTGGTTATTATTTGTATAAAATGACTTGATCTCACACTCCCCCACCAGAAAGCTTGCCAACAGGATAAATGATTGACTGTGACATTCATTGCAACTGTGGGTCCATACAAAGTTCAAGCCGTGGAAGGTGTAAAGCGCCGGGTATTTGTTTCCCTCAAATGGCCGCGGCTGACAACCTTGTATGATAATGTGCCCACTGTACATCAACTTAATTGACACTTAAATCTGTCAGTAGCCTTACAAATGCCGACCTTCTTTGGGGAACAAATCCTTTTTAATGTGCATTCTTTGTGAGTGATTGTGCATGTGCGTGCGTGCGTGTGTGCGTGTGTGTGTGAGAGGGGGGATGGTTTTCATGGTGGGGGGAGGGAGTGAGGATACAAATGAGATAAAGAGAGGAAGCTGTCAAGATAAACAGCACAAACAGTATGAAGAGAATCTCCACGGCTCCAAGTTTAAGCAAAATATATTAATTTTCCTACAAATAAAGTTCTTTATAAAAAGCAGCTGGCTGTACACACACTACGGAAGAAAACCAAATTGCTTCCAAATCCCTTTTCACCTGTCTGATTAGGATATTTTTGCCATGTAATGTTATTAGCAGCCTGGTTAAAATGGAGCCGCTGTGCACTGGGGGTTGGCTTATTAATTGTTGTTTTCGTGTCACCACTGCTGTGTGCACCCAGTGATTTAATCAGCTAAATTCACTGCCATGGGAGCGGCGGCCCGCGCCAGGTTTAACGCAATAGGTGTAATAATAATATATTGGCAATGAACCTGTCATTCCGATTCATTTCTGAACGTGATTTACATACATGTGTGCTGAATAACACTGATTAGCCAAATGGGATGAAGTTATTATCTGGCTCCTTCGTTGCGTTAATGCTGCCGTTTCATTAATTCAATTTTCACCTACTTCTCGTAGAGCCCGTGAGTGTCTGCTCATCATGAAAGATTGCTTTGACTGGCTGACAGTTTAAGGCAAAATAGTAACCCTATTATCCCCTGGACATTGATAAGCACTGAATCGTGTGTGTGGTTGTGTGTGTGCGCCTTCTGCTTCCTGCTCTAAGGGCAATAATGACCTGGGGGCAGCAGCTTCTATCTCCTTCACAGGTACAATCTTGTTTACCTCAATCCCCCGTAGACTCGCACCTTTCTCTCCCCAGAGACCTGATCTGGCTTCTTTATCCTCACCTCTGTCACCTACCCGGTCCTTTTCTCTAATCACAAAGCATCTCGCTGCTCGGAAGCGCCACGTTATCTGGAGGGGCAAGGCCTCTGGTACTCGCCGCAATTAACCTGGGGGCTTGTTACCAAAACACTCAGTACAGCGAGTCAGTCTCCATGGGAGGATAGTGCAAGCGAGGCCTTGCTAACTCGCATCTATTAATGATGCTAACAGACATGAAAAAAATACTTTAAGTGCCTTCTTTCATGTTTCCTACAAGGTGTTGGAAAAAAAGCTGACTGCAAAATAAGGAGTCTGATTTTTTAGCGTCCACAACGACAAGGTCAGGTGAGATTTCAACATCGTGTCACGAAATGACGCCGCCATTATTCTAAATCCCTTTCCCAAGGCGGAAGGATTGCAAATTTGAGTCTCCCGCAGCCATCTCTGCTCACAGCCGATCCACTGAATGACAACAGACAGCTACAGTGATGCAGAGACGGGCGGACAGAGATGGATGGATCGATACACGACTGCATATGCGGACGTGCCTATTGATAAACTCCTGCTGACAACGGGCGAACACTTTGGGCTCATCGGTGGAAATGTCAGTCATGTTGGCCATTAGTTTGCATGCATTTCAGGTCGGATGTCCTCAACCTGTGACCGTGGGGTACTAAGGCCAGCCTACAAGGTCCGTAACATGCCAAAACACTTTTTTATCACTTGTCAGAATCGATTCGACTCGGTGTCAGTCCAGGCTTCAGTACAACTGTATGTGACAAGGAATAAGGCGGCCTTGATTTTTGACAGTGATGAACAGATAATGTATATGAGCAGCTGAAATGGGTCTGTTGTTGCCATCTCTTCCATGAACTGAGGTACTGAGCAACAAAAACAACAACAACAATAATCAACAAAATTGATTATCGGCTCAGAAAAATAGTGGAGATTTTCCACTCAAGGTGACATCATCAAGTTGCTTGTTTTATCCAACCAACAGTTGAAAACAACAATAATATGATAACAAAAGCTGCGGCCGCAGAAAATAGGTAGCTAAAGTAGCTAAATAAGAAAACCCCCCTCGAACTAAATGTAATGCTGCGCCACATCTGCTAGATGTGAACGTAACAGAATGTTTATAAACAAGTTCAATATATAAAAGTGATAATATATCAGCTGCTCCCTGCTTGTTTTTGCTGCCCCCAAGTGGCCAAAAGATCATCAGCTTTAAACAATTAATCGACTATAAAATTTGAGCTATTTTGAAAAGCAGCACCTCTTGTAAATTGGATCACATTGTACTTAAATTTTCCACCGTCAAGTCTCTGTATTTGTTTATTTCGATAAAATAGCAGTCCTGTCTTTTTATGCCTCCAGTAATGCTGGATGCATTTCCACTCGCCGCCGTGTTGTACTTGACAAATCAGTGTAAACTCGAGGCCGTGCTCTAACTGCTGACAGGTAATGGCTCATCACTGTAAGAGCTCCCAACTAGCTCCAGAGTGGAGAAGTCATGTTTGTATTCTAACAAGGCCATTCTGGGTTGGGAATGGCAGTCAAATCTAAATTCTGCTCAGGGAGCAGAGAGAAAAATGCCTGATGAATTTGTCAATACTGCAGGAGTGATGGGCCTCATATGTGTGTAATGGACTGGATGCTTCTCAGTACAGATTGCCTGTCGAGATAGGAAACTATAATGAATGGCACGGAGGAGCATGGTCGTAAAAATATAAGGCTGTTTTACCCTCATTTAAAAGACATGACAATGTTGGTTAAAGTCCCAATACTTGTTTATATTTTACCAGATACATTCGAGCTACATCACTGACACACATCATTCGCGATTAGTGTTGTAAGATTCTGATTTGTGTGTTTGACAACTGATCATGATTTGAAAATGTAGGCTTATGTTATAAAAATAAAAAACAAATCTTTTTACATAAACATACATGTTGTATAATACATAGATTCTGTTGTATGATAACAAATGTTAGCGTCGTAAAGGTACTCTGGTTTTGGGGTGACCCTTTGCTTTACATTTGGATCACAGACTGTAGGCCCAGTGTGTACGATTTAGAGACATCTAAAAGTGAGGTTGCAGATTAGAACCAACTGAACACCCCTCATCTCACGGTAGCTGCTAATAATGCAAAACAATTCTCTCGAGCCAGTCTTCTGGGCTACTGTAGAAACCTGGTCGTGCAACATGGTGGACTGGATAAGCTTAAATTGAGAAAAAAGCAGCTGTAACAACCCAGTGAAATGACTCCTTTTGCTATCAGAATTTGATCCAGTTCTCATTATACATCCAAGCCGCTACTCCGTAAATATCAATGGCTCATTCTTAGGTAACCAAAACAGAACAATTCTTAGTTTGAGGTGATGAAAACATAGTTATACTTATGAACATCATTTGCCATTTCTACTAATAGATCCCCTAAATCCTACATACTGCACCTTTAAAGAAGGTGTTGTATTGCAAAACTTAAAGCAGGTTATAACGCTACATATAGCATGAAAATGAATTTCTCCTGACTATATGAAATAGAAAAGGATTTTATTTGCATGTTATGTGTTGTTTTATGTGATGTCATCTCATCATAATTGAAATAAGGACTTGTTTTACTACCTAAAGTAGCATTTAACAGCATCATAAAACATTAGTTACTTAGATTTTGTTGTTGTGGTGTGTCAGGAGTTCAAACACCTGACAGACCGTTTCAGCATAAAAGAAGCTCCATTGTTTTCTACTTATTTGGTCTTTGTGTGACTATATTATTCACATTTAAATCACAGATTGTACCTTTTTAAAGAGTGTGCTTTATATATGTATATCAAAATAAGTTTTCCAAGACTGTTAAGGCACAGGGCTGTCTTAAAATAAAATATAGCAATAACATTTTATATCATATCATTTTTATCAAGAGTAGAAAAACTGATTTTAGAATTGAGCACTGGACGTCTGGCTGGGTACAGTGTTGAGTGTTTAACAGAGAGGCAGTCCCGTGGAAAAGGGTTTCAAGTAAAACCTTGGATGAATAATAGACTGCTTCCCAAGCAGCAGCACTCTTGGTGGTAGGAGGTTAATATTCTCACATGTCATTAGGTCTGCTGGCTCGACTGATGGCTCATTGAATCAGGCAGCAAATGATTTCCTCATGCTGCAGAGGACAGAGCACTTCAAAGGGAAGGGGCTGAGGTCAGGACAGCACTCCGCTTTGATTAATGACCGGGGCTCAGCAGAGGTTGCCCGTAGGTAAGAATGTGACGGTGAATTGGATGTGAAGGGGACCGACTTTTAAGCTAGATTTGACCCACCTCCAGAAAAACTTGCAGATACCATCACACGGGTTGGGTTGATGGGTTGTGACTGAAAAGCTTGCTGACCCTCTGGCTTGTACAATCATAAAAATGAAACTTGCTGGCTGACAGGCTTACCTGACATCCTAGCAGTGTGTTTAATCATTTTATACTTGAATAATGAATATAGAAATAGCTGCCGTCACCTTTAAATGTACATTTTAATGTGATCGCAGTGCCCAGTCTAAAAAAATAACTTAAAATTGAACCATCTGATTTTTTAACTGGAGCTCGAGTGGAGGATTAAACACACCGCCACCTGGGTTGTCATCCTCCTGGGCCCCATTATCACCCTCCTTATTAGTTTTTGACTCAGCAGAACAAAACGTGACCGCCTCAATCTTTGATCTCTCACACGCTGACACAAATCCTTTCAAGCCTCCCGACGTTCCTCTGCTAAGGTAATTAGCACTAATTAAAAGGTTTCCAGCTGCCTTGTGTGCATTTTTTTTTGTTCCCTCCACAACACATTGTCCTCACAGGTGCATTTCCTATGTTTACTGTGAGCACGTCACTCACATTCCTCCCCACTTGTTCACAGAGCATGATCAAGGAGATTAGGACTATTGTTTGGGGATGATAAAGGAGTGAAATGCCCAACTTATTGCCAATGGGAAGCCATTAAATAGGAGTTTGACACATCTGGATAATAGGGTTTTCTATGACTTGACCACAAAGAAAAGGTCAGAGTTCGACAAGAACGTCTTCAGCTTTTCCCGTCATTTCCTGGTTTATAAAACATTGCAGATGTTCTTGTTCAGATTATGAATGTTTTAATTTCTCAAGAACCTGAGAGTATCTTTCTTCAAAACGTAAATGACTGACTTTCAACGATAACTGTAGCCCTGATTGTGGCTTTGATTTGAAAACGGATTAAACTTCCTGAGCGTTTTACATGTTTCCTGTTGCCTCACCTCACCCTTTCCTTAAAAAGAACCAGCTAGCCACATGACGGCCAATCTTGTAAATTCACTTGCAAGTCAAGGAGCCCATAAACATCATTAACCATCATTTCCCAGCCCACTTCAGCTACATGTGAAGCGTTCTTTATTGTGTAATGAGCCAAGAATCTGAAAAGATTGCCACTTCAAAGCCTCTCTTGAAAGCTGTCGCCCATGCAGCCTGCTGACATGTCAAGCTGGGATTAAACGTCCCCCCATAATCATTTCTTTGTTTTCAAATGAGCCCATTGTTTACCCGCACCTTGGGTGACAGCCATCAAGGGCGCACGGCGCTGTGGAGGCTCGAGAAGTGGCGATACAGATACTTTGTGGGCTTGTCGGAGATCCACTTCAGTCCATATTCAAAGTTTTTTATCTGGAGTTTGGAGATATTCAAAACACTTGGAAATTCTGATTTAGATTTGCACGGCTGCCAGGATTTCCTGCCAAAAGAAAAGGCAATTTAGAAGATTTAGGAGAAGGAGATTTTTGATATGCATATAATTTTGGACTGGATGTGGCATCACAGAACAAACTCCTCAATTAACCCTCCTCTTATGTCACTTTTTTAGTACTTGGGCGCAGAAAGAAAGAAAAAACTTCCTCGTGTGCAGCTTACAAAAGTCTTTCTTTTCTTTTACAAACCATTTAGAGCACATGAGAGTCACTGGAAGTCTCATTCAAGTCTCGCCTCAGTTGTTATGCGGGGAGATGCTCCCTCCATCATGTCTTAGAAAAACAGGCCTTTGTCCAAGACCAGCAGTGTGTCATCAGCTCTCGGCCTCCCGTGGGGCAGGGACATTGAGCCCCGGCAGCAGGGGGACACTTCTCAGGGCCTTTAAGAACTACAGTAAATCTTCAAACAATCTATCCAAACAAAGGCCGCTGTGTAAGGAGGGAGAAAAGACACAGGAAACAGATGAATAAGCAACATCAATTACCAGGCCCTGACCTTCAGAGGCCTGGACCAAGGCGCACATTTCACACCAAATGACTGCAGATTGTGGCTGACAAGCCCGCAGTGGAGAGGCGAGCCCTCACAAGGTTACCCAACATACATTTCTTTGGGGGCCAGGGCAAACAGGGGAAGAGAGAGGGAAGAGGATACAGCAGGAGGTGGAGGTGAGAGGTAAAGGGGCTATGAATGAAAGATCAACATAATAGATGTTGATTTATTTTAAAGTGAGACAAAATGGCTCAATTTGAGCACTTAGACTGACAAAATGGGCACCGGTGAGATACAAGAGAAGCATGGGAGAGGACAGCCAAATCAGTCTGTTGATAAGTAGGAGCCTGTGAGGACAAATGTCCAGAGGAGAGCAGAAAGTTAAAGACAGACCCCTACTTACAATCAGATTTCAGCGAGCATATGTCTCCTTATTCCTGTTCATTTGTATTATAGAGACTGTAAATACAAACAGCCAAGTGGGGAAAAAACATTGCTGGAGCCTCTAAGTTTGAATTATGAGAAGACGATATGGATCATTCAAGTTTTGTTGTGAGTGTTGATCATTCTAAAGACCTCAAACATGTGTGTGAAAAATTCAAACTAACTAGTGAAATCCAAGATGGCTGACTTCAAGTTAGGAAAAATCTGAAACATAAAAAAAGCCTTAAAAAAGCCTAACACAATATGTTCTTAAGGATGAAAACAATGGGTCCAACCAAATACTGAGAAAATCATAGGACTCTATATTTCAAAAAATGAACAAAGATGAAACATGTTCTTTACAAGAGAAAAATGGTCCCACCAAATTTTATCACAATAGTAGGTGTGTTTTGGGGTGCTATGGAGCCCACATGGAGCTATGGAACCACATCCGAGCCCAATCACTGCAGCACTTTTTGCCAGTTCTGATGTGTGCCGATTGACATGAGTTTTCACGTGTCCTAAGCCTCTCAACAATGTGTTTTTCCGGCAGAATAATAATCTCTACAACGACAATGGGTTCCTTGCATCATGCTGTGGCCATAAATATCAGTGGTGCACTTTGCAGAGGAGCGACATAGCATTTACTGTGTGTTTACATCTGGTTAAACTTATTAGCAACTTGCTACAAACAAGTAACACGAAAAAAAAGGTAATTTAGGCTTCAATTCCTGGCTAACAATGGAGGTAACTCCATGTTGCAACAATGGGATGTTTTTCCCATTCTTCTGCAGCATTATTTTGTATGATGACAATTCACTCATTTGCGTAAGAGATACAGAAAGATGCATTTCAGGAATATGGTTCATGTTTGTTGCCTCCAATCAGTAGTTTATCTTATCTATTTTAAGATCCATGACACATAATCATCAGACTCTTTTAGGCCAGCATACCCTGCATGATGACAGACAGTTAATCTGAACAAAACATGCCTTTTGGATACCAAAATTAATTAATTCTGAGTCTCCTCTAATTAGCTAGTGAAGCAAGAAATGCAATGCCCAGTCTGAAAAGAAGAAACTGACAGAAGGAAGGTGCAGTGCCAGAGTAAGTCTGGATCATATGTTTAAGTTTTGTTATGTCAGTATTACATTTTCCTGACTTCTCGCACAAAAACAATAAGTCAATTCAGTTATTAACCTGGTTCCAGGTTCTCAAATGTGGGGACTTGCCACTTCTTTGTTTTATATCACAGGTTTTTTTTGTAAACCGAAGACACAAAACAATTTGAAGACATCATCTTGGGTGGTCATTTCTCACATTTTCCAACATATTAGAGATAAACAGATTAATCGAAAAACTTAGGGACAGATTAATCAATAATGTAAATAATTGTTACCTGCAGCTCTACTGACTACAGCCTTATGAGCATTTTAATTAACTAATAACAAGATTAATGAACAGATTAACTATCTGTCTTGCAGTATGCATAGCTGACCAGTCTCTGTATTGATTGTTTTAGCCATAGCAGTGAGGCTTAATGAACAAGCGAGCTGCTAATAAAGTAGCCGAGCACGGCAGCTAAACCTGAAGCTATTAAAGTCTTTGCTCCCCAAGAGCGTAACTGAAGTCCTGCCAGAATTAGTTCACCCTCTAATTACAAAGCACCTTAAATCAGAGTCTTGAATCTGACTTTTTATGCTCTGCATGCCCTCGCTCAATAAATTGTGGTGAAAAGATGAATTAACAACCTGCCTTTTTCTGCAGTTATTGTCACAACATAACAGAGTCCCCGGACTTTCTACTGCTGGAGGCGACCAAATTGTAAGGCATTACTCACAATAATGCATACGCTATAATCACAGAGAACTTACTTAAAATTCAATCCACTTTGGCATCATTATCATGTATCAACATAATGAATGACTCCTTCAGAGTATGGTAATTATAATTTGATAAATCATCAGCAGAAAATTAACTAGATGTCAAAACATTCATTGGGAAGGGTGATGAATCGAGGATGATTGTGGTGATGAATTGTGTTAATCTGCGCAGTATGTATCCAGTGAAATGGCTAAACAGCCTAAGATGGATGGGGCACAGAAGCTGCAAGGTCAGACCACAAACCTGCAGGACGGCAGAGAATAAAGGAAGAACTGTGCATGTGTTTTACTTATGTCATTTCTTTCCCTCCGTTTGCTTCATAATACTCGTACTCATCTATTGAGGTTACTGCTGAAACAATTAGTTGATTAATCAACTGGCTGAGCGACAAAAAATTTAATTTTGTAATTTGTAATTTGTTGGCAAAAATAAACATACTGTTGTTCCAGCTTCTCAAACATAATAATTGACCTTTTGTTGTTTTAAAAGCAACTTGACAACACCACATTTTATAGAGAAAGATAACAGACTCTTCATTTATCAGTAACCATCAGAAACCATCTTTTATAATGATGCTCTACGAGGAAAATGCTTTTTTGGTCAAAGGGGAATTTTCGCTGCAAGACTAAAAGTGGCCACTGGGCAACATTGTAAGCAAAGCTGAGGGACGCGACCGTATCCAGGTTTATTATACATTAATTGAATATCATAAGAGCCATTCAAAACAGTTAATCACATTCTCCAACTGGAATAGCCCTCAGTAGAGTGCATACCTCCACCAAGATCCCCTTTAATCCAATCCAGCTTAATCCAACATCAAATAAAACATTTAAATCTGCTTGATTCTGATCTTTATTTGGATCCACATCAAACTGTACTCGTTCATAGACACCAGCCACCTAAATACACCAGATTTTTTCATCAAGATTCATGCATTATTCCCTGAGAAATAAGTATAATGTTGAAAATTGTAATATCGGGCAATGTTACAGAAAGTGAGAAAAAAAAACTCTGGATCCATCCCTGTATCTGGATCCGTACCAGATGGGGTCTATTCTTGGCCGAGACCCATCCTCCATCCAAGCTTCGTGGAGATCTGTTGGGTAGATTAAGTGTAATCCTGCTGACAAACCAACCAACCAGCCAACCAACAAACAGATATTTGAAAATTGTATTTTCAACGCTGCTGGCACTCAAGTGCTGGTTGGCTACGTAACGCCTTCGTTGCAACACTTAACCGACATTGTAAACATTAGTATCTGTTACTTGTTTTTTTTTATTTTAAGAAAGCAACATTTGACTTGGAAGACATTTCAGTACAAATTATATCAAAATGTAATTAAAATGCGTACATTAATAAAAATAATAATACATGTACCGACTACTAGTTGCACACATCCCTGCTTGTTTTTGCTGCACTAGTACCTCGAGATATTGAAAAAAATAAAATAAAATACTGGTCCTGCAGTCCTCCTTCCACACACCCATAACCATGTTCCCCTCTTGGATGTTTCCGATGTGAAAGATGTGTCTGCTAAGTGAGAGAGGTCAAACATGAGTCCAGATATTTATTACATGTGCTGAAACCAGATGGAGGCAACACATTTATCACAGCAACGTGTCACTGAGGTAACACCCGTTCCCCATAAAGAAGCGGCTCCCTTCTTCCCAGCATGGGCACCGGCCTCGACTGGTGTTTACAGCGACCAACCCTGGGTCGGTCCAGCAGCCGGTCGCCTTAATCATTCCCACCTCGCTCCGCCTGGCTCTCACCGAGCGTGGTTATTTTTAAAACTTTTGCTTTTATCAATACTCCCTGCTGTGAAGCTGGGGGAGATATTAAAGCCGCGGCAGGGCAGAGAAGGGCGTTTCTGACACTTGCTCCCTCATTTATCAGTCCCCTTCATAGGCCCCGTCAGTGACAATGAAAAGATTTCACAATACCGCCAGGCAGAAACTCATTCCACCAGTCATCCATCATGCTCAGCCCAGCGGCCGTTCCACTGACCTAATCGGTAATGCCTGGCTGCATGCTGGAGTCTTCTTAAAGCCCCCCCACCTTCATTAGGCCTAGTTTGAATGAGGCAAGTCAGAGGGATAAACCCTGTTCCTGGGTGGGATCTACATGGCTCGCAACCTCTTCCCATTTGGAACATATCAAGCACAACATTGTTTTAAAAAAGCCTGATGTCAATGGCCCTCAAGCCCAGGAGAGAATGTATTTCCATCCATGCATCAAGACACTCTTGGAAAGTTAATAAGATTTTCATATTTAGCATGGATAAAAGATTTATCCTTTCATGTATCCTTGGGAAAAAAAAGAGCGGAAAATACACACCATTAACTACGCAATACACAAACGGCACATAAAACCACAACGACTGAAACAACAGCGGTAAATATTTCACAGCGTTCCCAACAGGGATAATTTGTGCTTTATTTCAAAGTTATATTTTTGCTGGGAGGGGGGTAAATCTGCCTAAATCAGCCTCTCACTGGCTCAGAGGACTTCTTCAGCAGTCTCACCCCTCCGACTGAGGGGCTGTAGGTTGAGGTTCAGCCAGGTCACAGAGCTGCTGAGAGTTTGGATCCCACTCCGTGGCTCTGCCAGCCCCGAGTTCAGGCAGCACTCTGGTGAGCGTTAGTTAACACACAGGAAGACGGCGGGGGGGGGGGGGGGGGGGGGGGGTCTGGGAGTGCTCTCTGACCCAACACTGGCTATTATAGAGAGATTATTCCCTAACCCCCACAGCTGAGTTTTCTGGCACATTTCCCTTATCTGCACCGCTCCTTTTCGCTGCTCCATCTATTACGGCCGTCTAATGTGACCTGTCTCTTTTGTAAGTCACTCAAGGAAAAACTGTGTGTTCATCTCGCCAACATTTGGGTCAAATTAAGTCTCAACAAAGATCTTCATTGTCTTATATTTGAAGGGATTGTAAAACACAAAACACTTATCCTCCCAACGTGCTGCCAATACCATCAGAGAGGGAAATCAAGAGGCACTTAGGGCAATAGTACAACTTTTACATAAACACTCTCGAAACTTTGTGCTTTTTTAGTCAAACTAATTGGGCTGAGTGGTTTCAAAGATGTCCAAATTAGCCCTAAGACAGAACGTTAAGACACCCTGGACGAACTCTCAGACCAGCTGCAAACTGGGAATGTGAGGATTTTGGAAATCCTGTCAATAAGAAACCCGGAGCAACCAAAACTCCAAAAGAGAAAGCAGCGTGCATCGTATCCACTGACTGCTGCACTTTGGAGGTTACAGCTGGCACTAGTCGAGGATCAACCAAGAAATAATGAGAGAAAAATAACCTTTGACTCAACTGGAGGGGACTACAACTCCTGGCGAGTTTGAAATGGTTCAGCATTGTGCTCTGATGTGCCTTGCCTTGTTTGTAGCCACAGGCAGAGTTGTTGTTTTTGGATGCTGCTCGGCAGAGGTGTTGAGGCCGTGTGAGACCTGCTGATGGGCCCGAGGGTTCTTGCCTGACCCGTGGATATTCACCATGACACACACGCGGATACAAGAAGGCGTGTGGCACTGACAACGCATGACATGCACATATTTTTACTTTCTCAGTGTGAATATGAACAACATTTTGACTTTTACCAAGTTGTGATTTCCTTTTAAGATTCTGAACAGTGAACACATGTACGACTGTGCTACACCTGCACCAATTGTCTGTATTTATTTATTCACATTTACTCGACTGATGTACTTGAGCTCAGTTTTGAGGTACTTGCACAGTCTGATTTCCCCCCACATCTTCTCACAACAGTCTCGTGAGCACTGCCCTGTTCCCAGTGTCTCTCCACCTGCACCTCATCCCCTTGTTAATTAAGTTTTTTATTTAAGCCTGTGCTGTTACCTCACTCTTTGTTGGTTTGTCTGTTGCCATCCTGTTTTCTTCCACGATTCTCCTGTGCCTGCCTGTTCCTCGGCCCTCATGTGTTCCTGGTTTGTTCCTCTTGTTTTTCTGGTTTGTCCTTAGTTTTTTACTTGAGTATTTTCCTTTGCCTGCCTTTTGTTACCAGTTGTTGCCGCCTGCTTTTTATTTGTTCGCACTTGGATTTTGGATTTTGGACGATAAGCTCATTAAGGCACTTTTTGTTATACTTCCTGCCTGTGTGCATTTGGGTCCTATTTTTGAAGCGTGATGCTGTTACATGTACTTTGATATCCGAGTACATTTATTAGACTTTTGATAGTTGAGTACATTTAATATCAGATACTTTAAAACTTTGACTCAAGCACTATTCGTATGGGTGACTTTCACTTTAAACAAAATAGCACAATAACTTCACTTCTATTCAAGTATGACTTTTGGGTATTTTTTACAACACTGCCGATGAGTAGGGAAAAATCAAGTGTAAACCCACCATCACCCATTTGTTTTTTGGATTACTCTTTTGAAGCCCCAAGTTTGACTTTACGCCCATCAACGTCTTTTTAGACCCAGAAATAACCGTTTATTTGATCTGCTGTATTGAAGAGAATGCCCCGTGGTAGCAACTTGTCAATCACAAAGTAGCCACACTCTAAAGCACACCCTGCTTTATCCTCATTTTTAGTCTAAATCTGACCATGATTAACAAAATAAACATCATACTGGGTTGAAGAAGACTTGAAACTAGCAATTGAGACCATAAACTCATTAGAAAACTTTTACCTGAAGTTATAAATCAAGTGAGAAGTAGGCTGATTTTCTCATAAGCTTATATACAATTGATTTCTTTTTGAAACCAGTGTAATCACCCCCTGCATTAGACATATTTCAGATTTAAGGCACTTCTGCATTATCTTCACTTCTCAGACCCTGAAAGCCCCTTCCATACTTTATACAGTTAATGAGAAACAAAAGGGACTTTTCCCAAAAAACACACAGACACTTGCAGCACATTTCTCATCTGTAGATTTCATCACTAATGAAGGAAACAGCTCAAAGCTAAACCCCGACTGTCGGGACACCTGTATAAATAATGACATCATGCTGAATCAGCTTCAAGTGTTGACATGATAATTAACGTCTCAGCTGTGTAATAAAAAATCTTGCATGTAGATCTTTCTCTAAATACTGAGTTGATGTGTTGGTTGTTTCACCCTGATTAGGTTAAATCATTTCTGTGTAAACAAAGTCAGTAATGAAGTGGTGTGGGGAAAATGTGCTCTGAAGTGTGAGCAACAAACACTCCCTAAACCCTGTGTGGCAAGTAATGCTCATATCCTATTATTCTGCTAACTATCAGCAATTATCTCCCTGTCAAAGCTCCAGGTGACAAATTCTCCCCATATCCCGCTTGGCAGTATCATCAACCGGACATGAGCTTCATGTGATGGAAACTAAATCACTGGCTCTGCTCACAGCCCTGACAGACAAATGGGGTGCCTTGGAAAAGCTAGGCCCATCAGTCTGGGCTGGAGAGGGAAAAAAAAGTCTCTCCCTCCCAGCTGACCTTTTTTTTATTCGCTGAGAGAGGAGATTAAATACCACAGATTCTGTATGTATGGTCTGTTTCCAAAATATGAGAATTATTAATGGCTTTTGCGGAGGGCCCGTTTAATCTTCTGCCAAGTTGCAGTCATCGTTTTTTACCTTGGGCTGGTTTTTTCTTACAGATGGTCCCAGAAAAACAGGAACTGTGCTTTTATCCTTACAGCAAAGGCAAAGGAAGTGTGTGGGCAGCGTCTGGGCGGCAATAATTTGACAGAATAATCATCCCTCTTCAGGCGACGTACAACATTATGATGCTAACAGTATTTTAAAAAAATTTACAACTCTGTGTGAATGGATGTGAGCATTCTGTAGATGCAGTAAAGATGCCAAACGCACCTCAACAAATGAGCCGCTGTGGACCCTTAATTGTTTCACACCTCCACCAAGGTTTTTCTCTTTGCTGCACGATCATTTTCACCAGCCGAGGATTAATATCTTATGTTGTTATTAGCAGTGTGCTAGTTTGGAGCAGAGATGTGAGAAAGCGCACCTCCCCTGAAGTGTGCATACCTACAGCCGCATGCCACTTTTCACACCGAGGTCACAAATCAGGTCCCAGAGCCAGAAAGACGACTCAATCACAGGAGCACGACACAGCTAGTAAATTATTCTCTTGTCTCTTTGACCTCGTGGCCCATTGAACCTTGGCTGAACGAGTGACCTGCCCAGTTGATTTGAAAAGATACAATTAAAGTGCATTTGCAGCTGCATTACTGTATTTGCATCTCACTGAACTGAGCTCTTTTGGCCGTGCCAGCAACTCCTTTTACTGCTTTCCAGTTTACTCTTCTTCCTTGCAACTTTAGCAGAAGTAACCAAGGACATTAGTGTTATGCAACTTGCTAAGCCTAATGAAAAGACAGCTAAGTCTAATGATGCTGCTATTAATTGCTCCAACTACAAAAAAAAAAAAAAAAAGCCATTCACTTTATTACACATAATGACAATGACAATATAGTGAGCGGGGTCACCTTGTGTGCAAAATGAACCACCTCATTTTGTGTTTTTTTTCCCCAGGATTTCCATGAATTTAGATATGACTACAATGTAGGTTGGAAGATGTGTCACTCATTGATGCAGAGGCTTGCTCAAATGCCTGTGACTCACTGGGTTTGTGTGTGTATGTGCACTGTTGATCAAACAACTGACTGATGCAAAATGCCCTCTAAATCATTGTAGATATAGTTTTTCATAATCACAAATCACACATCATCAAATCACAAAATATTTCCTCTATGGATAAATTGAAATGTAACGGTGGGAGTTAATAGCAACGTCATAAATACTCACAATGGACAGTTAAAAATAAAACAAAAAATAATCAAAATCCATGCAGCAGAATCAGATATATCTTAATTTTCATTCCATGCATTTCTCTTCCTTGTCAAAACATGGCACCTACATTACCCACAATGCAACTCAACCACCACCCATTCAGTCAGAGTTTTGGATGTGTTATGCTAGCCGTAGGGCCCTGACGTTGCCCCTACATAATGGTGTCAGGGAGAAACTTGGTTTGCACGCAACATTAAAATAACTAAATCCGCGCAAAAGAACAGGTGTTGGCTTGTTTACTCTCGTGCCGTTAGCGAACAGGTTAGTATTGGGGTAACTTGCCATTTTCAGCGTGTAAGTCAATAGCTTATAGGTTGTTGGCGAAGAATCACGGGCTACATCTAAGTCAGGCTATGCTAGTAGTAGCTAACGCTGCTAGCTGCAAGCAGAGATGAGGAGCAGGCTACAAGAGAACTCCCAAACTCATTTCTTTCTAACCCCACACTCCCAGATTCAAAGCATTGGTTGCCTCCTGAAAGAAAAGATCCCTCCTTAAGCTGAAATTATACTTCCTGCTTCTGTAATAGTGTAAGGGTCGACCAAAATGTCGTCAGAGGACATACTCTGGTGTGGACATCAGCATACCTCCAAGTTGTTAGGACAGCCCAGACTTTTCGACGCAGGCTCTATGCTACAACAAGCTACAGAACACATCTACTCATGTGTGGAAGGCATCCTGGAAGCAGACTCCAGGAAGTAGTATACACAGAACTACCATGCGTCCGTGTCCGTTTGGGACTATACTCAGGCCCTTAGGAGGACACAGCCGCCCCAAGTGGACGAGTTCAAGTATCATGAGGTATTTCAATCAGGAAAGACAAGTGAATGAAGTAAAGAATGTTTATTACAGCAGATGATATGTGATAATTGAGTCTCGTCAGAAAGTCTTCGACACTTAAACTCAACATGGAGATTTTGTGATTGAAGGGCATCTACCCCGAGCAGCACCAGGAAAAAACCTCCAGAGGAAATTATGAAGAAAGTGAGAATGACAGAGTGGTATGAGAAGTAAACTAAAGGCCTAAGCATGCAAAATAATCTTTCTCCAGAGCTTCATTTGTCACAAGTGACGGTGAAAGAGAGATTAGATTTACCTCTGTTTCAGGGAACTTACAATAACCTTGGCTCTTTCTAAGACATTGATAATGACGAGAGCGAGATACTTGTTTCACTTCACAAGATAAAGTGAAGAGTTCAGTTCTGGAAAAAACTTTTTGTTCCTTCACGATTAGAGGTGGAAAACAAGGAGGTTGGGGAACTCTGTACGGATGCCTCTTCCATTTGCAATTTTGGAAGTGCTACATCTCCCATCTGGCCTTGAAGATCCTGTCCTCATGTAGCTGGAGAAAGTTGTAAAATGAAAGAATTACACATCACTGTGACCCTGACCTGGACGGGCCACTCATGAGAGTTTGGATGAATGAATAGGTAAATCCCTCCTGCTTGAGCCCACATCAGCAGTGACCTGTCATGAAACGCGATGCTACTAATGCCACAGCCCTCTTCAGGTTTCCTTTGAAAAGGGATTGAGTTATTGATACAGCAAATCCATCCAGCAGCTCCCCTGTGAGGGATCAAAGCCACCAGAAACTGCCTGTTACATAATGGTCTCTTTGCCCTTGGCATTCAGTGGGCTCCAGCGAGGAATCCATACTGAGGGACATTCGCATCCCAGTGGGATCCAAAACTTAATTAATAACTTCTACCTCGCTTTAGAGGCAGCTCCTCCTATCTTTACCGATATATCACCTGGCAGCGTCCACACACAGACAGAACTTCAGTAGCCTTTTCTCTCTGACCTTGGCATTTCTTCTCAGCCGCCGATTATTGATAATTTTCTGGCTGTGGTGCCTCTCCTCATTTGTCATGATTATTGCTGAATTTTTAAGCTGTCATCCGTGAGCATGGATCAATGGTTGTCGACTTCCCCTTTGTCATATTGGCAGCGCAAACAGCCCTTCCTCTCTAAATGAGGCTCCTCTTGCTTCTCTATCTATTAGCTGTCTGTCTTACTGGGCACTTGATCCTTTGTTAGGTCAGTCTATACATCATTCCTCCAATCAAAGCCTGACACTTTTATATCATGCATGGGCGAGGACCAAGCAGAAGAATGAGCTCTGTGTCGTATATGTCTTGGGGCTTTTATGTATATTCACTAATACCACTTGAACATCAAAATTAGCACGTATATGAGGGATATTTAAACGCTGGTTAACTCGCTAAAAATGGTGAATGACTCCTTTTCCATTGCCAGAAGATGAGTTTTTCCTTTCTGTTTTTATTCCGATGTGTCACATTCAACATTACAAATAGGCATGGGACGATCTGAAAATTTCATGTCATGATTTTCATCTTTAAAATAATTGTGATTGACTATATTATCCCGATAATGGTTGGTTGTTTGGTTGGTTGGTTGTTTGGTTGGTTGGCAGATTGGTTGGTGGGATGGGTCTCCCCCCAGAAGAGACCCTATTACCTTTTGGTGTCAGATCCAGGAATGTTTTTTGACATTTTCACTAATTTCCCAGAGAGTAGTGCATGGATCTTGATGAAAAAAAGTGTTTTTTAGGTGGCTGGTGAGGTGATGAGTGAGTGAAATGTTGCAGGTCCTAGATTTGGTAAGCTTAAATTGTGTTTAAGCAGTTATGGGTGTCTTATAATTTAGAGCGATACAGGGCAATCAAGTTTGATATTGAATTAGGCTTTACTGAATTAAAGGGGACTGTTGAGACTTGGTGTCACTCTACAGAGTGCTATTCTAGTTATAATGGAAATTCAATTGAAACTCAATGGGGTTTTTTTGTGCACGGAAATCTTGTATCGTCCCATTTTGACTCACAAATGTGCCGGGAAACAGGAAACAATACAAAGCAACATTGACGCCAGTGGCAATGTTATGTTGGTAACTGCCTGAGAGGAACGTATTTATATGCCAACATCTGCACCAGAAAATTGTCAAAAAATAGGCATGTCCACCCGTTTGTCATGTTTCCATCACATCTGATCAGAGCTGGAGTCGATAAATACCTGTGACTGCTGCAGAGTCATTTGACCCAGGAATTAATGCTGATGCTTCATCCTTTCCCATGGAAGACTGAAACCCGACGTTAGTGGGTATCAGTGGGTTTTTATCCAGTGTAAAAGGGGTAATACTGCATATATTAAAGCATAAAGCAGTAATACTTGTCTGCCAAGGTCAGTGCATGACTTCTTAAAGATAACAGGCTTCTCTGAATTACAACAAGAGAGCTGGAATTTGAATTGCATGTATAATAGGAAGCAGTTGACAATCCAATTGCTCAAGTGTCAAATATTTCATGTAATAAGGCCAGATCTGTCAAACTGATTAATGAATTGTCACAGCAAAAGGAACCAGTTGTAACTAGTAGCAACCACGAGCGGCTGACGACCCATCTCATTCGACTGCATGATTTGTACCTGTAGCCAGGCCAGTGGCGCGCTGGCTTCTCCCAGCTCTACTACGTCTACACCTATTCCGCCATATTCCTTCTTCCTCCCTCGACTGGCTGAACAGGTCTGACAGGCGGATTCCTTTTCATTTCAATGTATTAAAGGCACTTTCCTGCTCTGACAGCCTGCTCTGTTCTGCCACCTTCTAGCTGGGGCTTCACACTACTCTGGGCAGCCACTGCGTCTTGACAGACCACTGTCACTTCCCATCATCCTCTCTGTAGATCCTGCTCTCCCCCCTCTAAGCACGCAGACCCACTTTCCCACCAGTGCAATTATTTTTTTTGACAAGCCATCCATCAGCTTTAACTTTAAAGCACTTTCCACTGATACCCATTGTTACAGTTCTGTGCCTTTTTATGGAGGCGGCAGGAGAGAATATGATACCAGACATTCAGACTACCCGACCATGTAAATCTACTTTGTTCTGTTCTTTATTTCCAATTTTCTGTTCCATTTTTGCCAAATTATGCATATTTGTTGTGCATAATATGCCCTTGTCAAATCCAATTAACATGTCCTCACTTGCACTGTGAGAAAAGGTTGTAATTTGCCAGTTGCTGGAGGAGCGGGGGCTAAAGTCAGACTTAAATGAGCAGCTAAACTCTTACCATGAGTCATGACACTGTACCGTCACACTGGGATATTCTTTGTGCTATAGTCTACGAGCCATGAGATAAAACAACTAACAACAACACTCAGACAGCGACTGAGTTGGTATAAAATTTTCAAAGATTTCTTGTTTTGGACACAGCGGAGAGCCTTGTGACTTGGGGCCGAGTCACCATGATTAACTAACTGACATCAACACTAACTCACGACCAAGCTGATCCATCTTGCCCTGGCCTATATAATTAGAATGACAGCTTAGAAAATTTGGTCTGATGCAGAATCTGTCTTATGCCGCGAGGAGCCCTAATTACTATCTCAGTGTGAGAGTTAATGATGAGAGGTGGGAGCAGCATCTGGGGGACTCGAGGGGACGCTCTCTCCCTCCGCCCGTGACATTTGCTAAGTCTTAACAACTGGGCCACCTATGGCCCTCAGTGGTCCGTCCTGCTGACACGCACTGTGAGCGGAGCGACAGTGATGTTCGGTGCCAAACCAGGTTGTAGTCCCCTGCTTATATCTTGATTGTCTGCCGCTAAGAGCAGTCATTTTCTTGCTGATGGTGTCATGCAAATAGCAGGTGCGGAACGGACATGAAAGATTGAATTTTGAACATGTGACATTTAAAATCCAGCTGTAATGTTCGTTTGTGAAGATGCTTTGTCATCCCAAAAGGTTTAGTACAATCCCATATTACCATGGAGATGTGATGATTATTTTCACTTTTTTAGTCCATCAATGATTTTTAATAATAATAGATTCATTTTTAAAGATATACAATGATAAAAAAATTTAAAAGTGCGAGCTAGAAGTTCCCAAAAGTCAAGGTGACATCAACACAGTGCCTCTAGTGTCCAAACCCAAACACATTTTTTCTCTCACCTGTAGTTGTATTTATCTGTATAGATTGTTTTGGTGTGAGTCGCTGAGATATCGGCCTGATAGTCTGCTTTCTCTAAATTATAATGGAACTGGTCATGCTCAGAGCGCCAAAAAAAACTTAACAGCAATGTCTCTCCATCACCAGAAAAACGTGTTTGTTTGTTAGTTTGTTTTGTAAGTTTCGGCAAAACCTCAGATAAGTAAAAACTGAGAGTTCCTTGCAACTTTGCATTTGCTTAAGTTGAATTTTCTATTTCTCTCTAGTCACAACTGAGCTTGTGTTCTAGTTAGGTTTACATGCAAAAACCACTTGGTTAGGGTTTGGAAAACACAATGGTTTGGCTTGAAATACCTGTTTTGATCGCCATGATCAGAGATGGAGATGGTCCGACATCCAGCAAAAAATGCCCGGTTTTGGTCGCCACAAAAATGGCTGGAAATGTCCGCAGGTGTCCGTTGAGCAACCCTGTTGTGTTGTAATCACACCACCACCATCCCTTCCACGTTTGGTACAAATGTCAACCTTGGACGTATCTGCTCGTATATGGTCCCTGCATGAAACTGCTAACACAGGGCTGGCAGTTTCATGTAGGAACTATTTTCTTCCTACCAAACTACTCCCGCTAACCACATAACCGTGTAGAAGAAAGTTCTACCTTCTCATGGAGGTTAGCTTACATTACAGGTCAGCTCAGGAGGACATCATTAATATTTACATCCAACGCTATCACAAGCATTTTCATGTAAAACAAAAAGAGAGCAAGAACCAGCCAGTGTTTGCCATGACTCAAACAATGAACTAATGCTCAAAAATGTGGTTGGCAAATTTTCTGCTGATCCACTAATCGTTCCAGCACTAATGCTGATGCTCCTTCACCCACCAACAACTTGCATATCAAAAGCTGTGAAGCTGCACACCGTATGGGCTCCATCTTACCAAAAACAAACTGTGCAACAATAACAAAGTGTGAACATATGGCTCTGAATGACCCAGATGGTCCGATCACTCCTGAAGACGGGCAACTTATCTCCTCTATCATGAGAGTTCTGTGATGTTCAACAATTAAGCAGGTGTTGATAAGATGTAATGAGAAAATCCACACTCGAGCCCGGAGTCTATGATTGCTGTTTATTGGCTATTATAGGCATTAAGTACTGTGTGTAATCTCGCCCTACAGAAGCTGACATGTTCGGTCTGCACGTCTGCATAATCAGCCGGGGAGCTAATAACACGCAGGTTGTCACAGCTGTTAAAGACAGAGAGACACGCTGCCCTAAGTGACAATATGTCAGTGATTGTCGAGCAGACGAAACAGTGGATATTAATAAATCAAAGTGACCCCTACCTGAAGCCAAACAGATGCAACACCTGGACATGTAAATTCTTGAGTAATGGATGCCATAAATTTAAATCTGAAGACCTGCGATTTAATAACCGTGCAGACAGCTGCAAGTGGGAGCAACCATTTGGTTTAATGTAAAAGACAGTTTTGGAATACCAAGTATTATCTACTGCCATCAATCAAATCTAAAGTGTACAGTGTTGGGCGACTGAAGTCCTGCACTGTTATCTCTCTTCTTTGATTATACACAGGATATATTAAAGAGGAAGGTGCAGTACGGTGTGGTTATGTATGTAAGGTGAGTAGTGTGTGTTTGTCAGTAACAGTAGCTGGCTCGGCAGCAGGGGGTTAACCTCCTGGCTGCTGTCAGTGTATTAATCACCACTGATGTGTGTTGTAAAAGGATTGCTGCAGGAAATAAAGACACCATGGTGTCAGCTGCAGTGCCCTGATGTGACTCCATCAGACAAGAGGATGCTTATTGACAGGGTGAGAAGGGGGAACGGACAGAGAGCGCGAGAGAGAGAGGGAGAGGGAGCAATCAGTCCTCCAGTCAGTCACCTTGGCACTGACGCAATGTCATGAAAGTCCACACCATTATTCCTCCGACCGCACAGGAGCATTATTTAAACTCAAACATCTACCAGGGGCTGAATGTCAACAGAAGGGCACCTACGAACACGCACGTGACAGAAAATTAATCAACGATATTAGGAATCAATCTGTCCTTTCCGCTTATTTATCAAGTGAAAACGACAAAGAAATTGTGAGAATTTGCTGCTTTTCTGCCATATTTGATAGAAAATTTAATAAATTGGGGTTTTGGACTGATCACTTTGACTAAATCACCTTGAGTTGTGGGAAACTATACTGATTACGGATTCATTAATGAGAATAACAATTAGTTGCAGCCCTGTTTAATTATTGCTGATTGTAAGAATTCCACTTTTGTTGTTTTATTTGTTGTTCAGCCAGAATAGTCAAACTTTATGTGAATACACCCAGTAATTTGTTATCTTGCAATCAAAGAAAGTACCACAAATTTAACCAATGTCCTGCAACATTAGTGGGATCTCACATTTCTTAAAAAGTAACAAATTCTTGCCAGTCTTACCAATCACTTCATTTTTTACAAAAATATCTGAATCAAACACTTTTTATAAGTCTTCTGCCCCCTCAGGATATATTGCTATATATATATATTGCTTAAAGTTAGCAGAACTAATCTAATACATTACATTAAGCTTAAAAATGTGGTTTATGGTTATGTTGCCATTGCCAGAGGAAAATTATCTTGTAGACTTAAATCAGGGGAAAAAAGACGGTTCAACTTCTTTCCAGTTAGTTAGCTCGTTTGTCTAAGTAGCTAACAACATCAACTCCCACAAACAGGGTAGCCTACTCCTGAGATCCTAAGAGATTCCTATATTCAATTTTACTCTCAACACTATTTTCTGATGATCAAAAGATTACAAGGTACATTTATAATATTTTTTTAGAAGACAAGGGGTTTAAAATGCGAAACTAGGTTTGAGTCCTTTGTGCTACATTCACAGATTCAAACACAACAATGTATTTTGTAAAAAGAAATGTTGATGATTAATTGGAAGTTTTACAGCTGACTTGCAATTTTCTAAAATTTCACTGTATTCATCACTCTTGCATTGATAATCAGAAAAAAGTGTGATGACATGTCACCTTGGTCTTTGGGAACTTGTGACGGGCATTCATCATCATTTCCTGACATTTTACAGGATGACTGGTTAATCGGAGAAAATAGTCTATAACGACAACATTCAGTAGCTGCCACACTACACACACACACACACACACACACACACACACACATCTTCCTCTGCAGAGCTGTCAGCGGATCAAAGCTCTCAAAGCACTGAGGCCCTTCATCACACACACTGACAGCAGACATGGACACAAAGCCATACACTGACATTGCATGACCGCTGGCATTTCAGGCAGCAAACACAATTAAACTTAACTGAATGTTCCTGCTAAATACTCTGGAAACTCTACATTTCATGCAAGACGATGCCCACTGCTCAACAAATACAAATTAAGTTCCTGGGCTAAATTCACAGTTTTATATTTGGCTGTATTTTAATGAGCAATAGCTCATGACTGCCTCAGTATTCACATTAATTACATGCTCCTCAGAGGTCTGATCGTTATTACATGCCTCAAAAGTTGAAGTAATTTAATTTCATCCATTTAATGTTATTTGGCCAACAAAAATGCTGTTGCAGGGAAATATTATACAAGAGGGGCACTAATAAAGAATGGGAGTCAAATAAAAGCAGTTATAAAACTGTGTTGGCCTGTGTTTGTTAAAAACAAAAGAATAGGCAAAGAGCCTTGACTGTAAAAAATGGACTGAGCTTCAGGGTCTGAAAAGTTTAGCCAATGTGGAAGTGCCTTAATCCTGCATTCTTAACAGCCAGCGGGAGGTGACCCCACTGGTTTCAAAAGGATTTCAGATTGTGTAGAAGTCTATGAGAAAATGAGCTTACTTCTAACTTGATGTATTAACTCAATAAACATTTTCCTAATGAGTGTATGGACTTAATCACTACTTTCAAGTCTTCTTCACTACTAAATGATGTCCATTTTGTAAATTATGGTCCCATTTAGAGTAAAATAGACGATAAAGCAGGGTTTGCTTTTACACGTCGCTACCTTGTGGTTAAACCATCGTCATCGAAAAAACGACCAGGTCGACTATGAACGCAGCTTGTTCAGACCACTGACGTTTCATGTTGGGCGGCAGCTTCTAATGGCCATAGCAATTGTTTTAACCCTAACCCTTACCCGATAGTAAAGACACCAATACTACCTCGACGTCTGGGCAGAGTCGACTAATAGCTTCATGGTTTAATAAGTAGTTAGCGGTAACTCTGGTAATATGCTGCCCCGTCTTTGTTTGGAGGATGAATCTGAAAGGTGGGCAATTCTTACATATTGCTCCTTTAATAATTTTAATGATTCAAAGCAAACAACAAATCTTTTTATTAAATGGATCAATGCATTGATTCATGTTAATCAATGAGGGAGAGATTAGAGAGAAATATTCATGTTTTTTATTATTATTGTTATATACTTGCTTCATACTACACAAATTCAGAGGGGTGGGTAGAGAAAGATGATTTTCTTTAACGTTGTCTGAGAGAGGCACTGGCTCTGACTTCCTTGACCCTTCTTGGTAGACTACCTTTCCAACCTGCCTCAAAAAGGAGGGTTATTTAAGAAACAATTAGGAGCATACACAAAGCAATTTGCAGGCAGTCTAACTCCTCAGGCTCAGCCGGTGAAGGGCCTTTCAGCGCTGATTTATCACGCTGTCGCCTTCACAAGGCAACATAATTAATAGGAGCATGGACTTCTAATTCCACCCGCTTCCACGGCCAGTGGATTCCATTTGATTTATGATGGCCGAGGACTTTGCATTTTATCAGTTCATTCGCTCGTTATTTATGCTGATGACCAATTTCAATGGGTCGCCATCATCTAACTCACTACTAATCAAAGAGAATTAGGGTTCACTGCATTATTTAGAAGCTGCTAATTTATCTTCGGAACAAGGGGAAGAAACGTTGGCGGGGAGGTTCGACTTGCAGTTACCACACAGCTCTGCTTTAAGCTGCAGTGTTAATGTAAAGGTCTTCACAGTTTCTTGAAAATTATCTTACTGGAATGATATAATTACGACTGGATTTAGTTTTATCTTTTATTTAAAGAATCACAGATGGTTTAACTTCTTGCACAATCTGTTGGTAGATTTGCAGTTATTACACCTTTCACATGGCGCCCAGGTGGACACACTTTTCATCCTTTTTCCAGGGCTGTGATACTGCCGTGTCGAAGTTAAGGTTATTGGTGCATAAATACTTTTCCATGCCTCTCCTTTCAAGCAGTGCATTACGTCATCATCAGCTCTGGAAAAAACTATGCATGCGGTTCCAAATTGTGTCCTGTTTGTGATGTCGAACGTGACACACCATAAAAAGCAAACTACTATTGGCAATGGGAAAAGAGTCAGGTGCCTATTTTTGGCAAGTTTACCCGCACTTGTAAAATACGCACCAATATACTCACTAATATTGGTGTTAAATTACTACCCTTCTGTGTAAAGGACCAGGGTGCAACTATTTTGGTTGCACATGCACCCAAAAAAGTATGATTCGTGGCACTGGTGCAGCTAAAATTTAGCAGATTACTTTTAAAACAATTGATCAATCCTAAATCTCGCTCCCCTAAGTTACTGTTGCTAGGTTGGACAAGCGTGACAATAAGAAACATGGTGACACAAGTCCCAGTTAGTCGTCTGCAGCGGTGATTGATATATAGTTTCTGGAAGTCAGCCAATATAGCTTCCACAGCAAGGACTACAGTATGTGATGGAAGGATTTATTCATGATATTAAGTTTTATGATCTTGTTGCATGTGCTGTGATTAAAAAGAAGAAAAACATACATTTGCACCTTTATTCATGAATCATGAAAGAAACTTGTTAAGAAATTAAATTAAAATGTATTATTGGGTGCACCAGAATGATGTGCAGCCAGTGTGAAAAGTTAGTCTGGAGCACTGCATCATTTTCTCAGACCATCTATGGTGAAATAAATTATTTTTTACAGAGATGATTTCTCAGTGTTTTCCGAGAAGCCACCAGAAAAATCTCCAACACATATCACCGCGATCAATCAAGCCATGAAATTCACATTTTCAAGAGGCTGAACCACAAGAGCCCATTTCACTCTCCATAACATATGATGGTTCATGGATTATTGAGCAAAAAGCTACAAAGGTAAACCCCCACAGATCCCACACAACAGCCGCACGGTGGAACAATAAAGCACAACTGGACTAGATAGATCTTCTTCAGTAGCGAGGCTGAACAATAAGAGTGAATTATTGTCCTGCTGAAATAATGGGTCATGAATGGCCCACAGATTAATACAATGCATTATAAGAAACAGAGATAAATAGGGTCACATTGCAGCTCTGTTTGTTAGAAAAATTACACCTGTTCCAAGTGTTATGAACCTGCAAATGCTATTCTGAAGGTTAAATTGTGTATTACTATAAAACAAATTGAGATGGAGAAAACGGTTGGCAGTGGGACATTATTTAACGTCCTTGCAGGCAGCGCTACAAAAGGGTAAGATTAAGATGCAATAAACCTTACAGAGTCAAAGAAAAATAGCCCCTGTAAACAATGCAGTAAAGAAACGAGTTGCTTCACAGCACATGCAGTAGGTTTAAGGCTTTACATAAGTCATTTTAATGCTACAGCAAACTTTCCAGACAGGCATATTAGATTCAAAAACATCTTTAGATTAAGATTTGACCTTCCTACAGTAGCTGCAGCACAGAGCTGAATAAAATCCTCTTGTTGTTTCTTAGCCCACATGTTTTGCAGAGGGACCTTATCTCCCATCAGTCTTATTGTGTTTAATTATTCAGCACAGTGACTGATAAGGTGTTTTCTGACAAAATGAATCACACTGGTCAGAAGTGACACCCGCTAATGTAGGAGATGCTCAGACACCGCCATCGACTGAGCTACATCCTCGCTGCTCGCAAGGTGTATCATTTATCTGTGGGGGTTATAAGATGCAGAATTTACACAGGCCTGTCAATAGGCATGTCGATAGAAGGACACTTAGCATCTATCATCCGGAGAATCGATGCCATTTTTCAGCGATGAATCCCAGGAAATGATAGCTTTCAAATAAACGGTGGAAAGAGAAACACGACACTCCTCCGGGAGAGATAGATGTAGAGCGGCTCAATTTCCCCTCCTTCTCGCTCTGCTCGCAGCTCTGCGTCCGGCTTTCTAGTTCGATGCAAAAGGTCAGAAGACATTACAAGGGACGATCTCTAAAACAAGACATAAAGAATCTCTGGAGGATCTGGAGAACAAGACCGACAGCTGGCTGTGAGGGGAGACAGACGTTTCTGTCAATATCTGAGATAAAAATAAAAAAAAAAGTACTAATTAAAAAGCAGGAGTGAGATAGCGTCCATACACAGCAAATCACTTCGCTGGAAGGTTTAAGAAAAGGAGATGGTGACTGTGAGTATTAGATGAGGCACATTGATCCGACAAAGTTCACTTCAGATTTCAATTAGAGTAAACTGTGGTCTGCAAAATAGCGTGACTTCCTAAAGTCCAGCTTGTTTAAGATACAGAGTAGTAGGGACTGCCTTCTTCAGGAAATAGCCTATTATTTCTCTTAGCTACAAACAGCAGACTAGGCTGGATTTAGGATTAACCCTGCATTCACATGCTCATGGTGTTAATGAGCTTTGAAGTTGGAATGTGGAAACAACATGGAAGCCACCAAGAAGAGAACTGGAACAAACATCTGGAGCACTTGAAGAGGGCAAGCAATTCAAAAAACAATCCATCCATCCATCCATTATCTGAAACCGCTTATCGTTTTCAGGGTCATGGGTGGGCTGGAACCGATCCCAGCTGACATTGGGCGACAGCGGGGTACACTCTGGATAAGTCGCCAGTTCAACACAGGGCTGACATATAGGGACAAACAACCATTCACACTCACATTCACACCTACGGACAATTTAGAGTAGCCGATTAACCTAACTTTTTTGCATGTCTTTGGATTGTGGGAGGAAGCCAGAGTACCCAGAGAGAACCCACGCAGACACGTGGAGAACATGCAAACTCTGCACAGAAAGGCCCTGCCCCAGCCAGGTCTTCTTGCTGTGGGGCAACAGCCCAAACCACTGTGCTGCCATGCTGCCTCAGAGAAAGAAAAAACCCAATGCTAAAGCTAATGTTAAACCGAGCTGCTATTCTTAAATAAAAGCCATTCTAAAAATTGCTGACTCAAACACTAAAACTACTGTAGATCAATAACTCTAAAATTAAATCTGCCCTGAATAGTTTGCAGAAATGAAGCAATTGAGAGATCCTAATAACCAGAGTGTCACAATCCCCTGAGGGTGATTGGCAACTTGCTAAATCAACATCAGAACTACAGGACATTAATGACACGATGACACAAGTGATTTTTATCTTTTGTATCATCAGTCTAGACATGGTTTGAACCCATGCTCCTCATAGTGACAGTTGGGAATGCTGTGGCAGCTCATTAATCACCAGGACAGCCAGGAGAAGCTATACTTAATCCCATGATGGTATCCTCACTATCCTCTACCGCTGCTGATGCTCGTAAAAGAGAGCGAGAGAGCAAAAAAGAAAATGATTTACACAAATCAATCATTCAGTGCTAGCGCTCATCGGCTGTAACACTGGCAGCCTGTCTTTACAGCTCCATTTTAAAGGGCGCCTGCTGACAGCCACACTTGATTAAGGGCTGTGGCTCCCTAACCTTTCATGTTGAGAAAGATTGTCACTCACTGACACAAACTTTTTTTTTACAGGTCGGTTCAAGGCGAGGATATTGGCATTCAAATTTGTGGCTGCTACTGTGAGCAGATGTCACCTCTGGCAAGTAAGGGTAATGGCACCAGCAGGCCCACTCTGACTCCTGGGGCTAAACAACATACCACCACAGGGCTTCAGAGGGGGCAGGAGGCAGGGGGGACAGCCTCAACAAGTGAGTGCTTTACAAGCCTGCCCTCCACACTCCTTTTCCCTTCTCTGCAATTATCATCAAAGAACATCTGTTTGTTGTTCCTCAGGCACCCTCCCCTCACAAGTGTCCTAGCCTCACCTTGACCCATACTTTCAATTGTAGTGGATGTTATGACTAAAAATAAACAGTGCGAAGGAGTGAGGCTACCCTTTGTGTGAACAGGGCGTTCTCCTCACCGCTGCCGAGAGGAAGGATATCATCCGATGAACACAGCCGCTTCCTCCTAGCGCTCACAGCTCCTGACAGGTACGTGAACACCGACCAGTGCATCTGTGGTGGATCAGATGCAGAGTGGAGTCGACAGACTCGCTTTGTTTCCTGGCTTTTAAGTTGATCCCACTGTCCTTTCGCTTCTGTCACAGTCTGAATGACCTGTCAAAGAAAAGTTCAATAGTTCCTGGCAAGAAACCTGATACACACTGAGGCTGAGGTCTGTCCTGTTTCTGCTCCTTGAGTGCAATCTATATCACACAGAAGCAACCCAAGACTGAACATGCTCACTCACAACAGACGCAAAGATTAAACTCAAACTCATATTTCTGAAGTTTCGATGGCCCTTTCTATGAAGCACACATCTACAGAGTGTTATAGGGGCATAATTCGTAATATTTTATGACTACACTCATTAACACACATAATGCTTTCTGATGCACTATATCAGTTATAAAACACTACATGTGACTTATAATGAATTATAAGTTATCTTAAGTGTCTTATAGATGCTCTGACTAGTTATAAACAAGAGGTTGACTGACGAGTCTTGTAATACATTATGACTACCTATAAGGACCTCAACAATCAACTGTAGCAAGGACTCATAGTATGCTATAATAGTCCATGCAGTATCATCGTGTAGCAGCACAATATTTTTACACATATGAAAATGCATTATACTTACTTACCACAACAATGAAACATTATGATGAAGTGTACATTACTATGTCTGCCAAGGAGGTTATGTTTTCACATAACATCCAAACGTGTTTTGGCTGGCTAGCTGGTTGGTTGGTTGGTTGGCTAATTGGGTGGTTGCTACCGAACGTATTTCCACAAAAGTTAGATGGTGGATCCCATTAACTTTTGGTATGGATTCGCACAAAGGGAAAGATCCAGAAATTTAGGGTTAGGTTGGGGTTAGGGTAATGAAATAAAGACCTATGAATGAGTACAACTTGATGCGGATCCTATTCAAAATCAGGATCTAGTAGACTTAATATGTTTTTATGGAGGGTAGTCTTTTTTTTCAGCCACTGTACAGTAACATAAAGGCCATTGGGTTTGATGGGCCTTGGCGGAGGTAATTGCTCTACTGAGTACAATTCTAGTTGTAGATGCATCAATATGTACATCACTTAACCTAACAAATAAAATTATAACTTATGACACTGCAAGGAATATTATAGCAGACAATGAATCCTTACTATGGTTGATTGTTGAGGTGTGTAGGAAGTCAAAATGTATTACAAGCCCCATCAGTCAACTTTGAGTTTACAACTAGTCAAGAGCATCCATAAGAAAGTCACATCTATTATGTTTTATGACTGTTGATACAGTGCATCCGAAAGCTTTATATGTGTTCATGAGTGTAGTCATGAATCATTATGATATACACATTATGAATGTCCCCAGAGAGCACTTTAGATGTGGTCTTCTTAGAAAGAGTTACCTAAGATTCCTCACACTGCTATGTAACAAGTGAGCACTCGCTGAAGAGGTTATAATTCACCCGGTTCTCAACGGTCACTCAGGTCAATTAGCAGAGCTATGTGAAAGATGGCGTCTCTTTGCTACAGAGAACATCCAAAGTGCAGCATGATTGACTGAATCTGATGAAGAGTGTGAGCAGACAAACACAAGAGCAAAAATATCATAGGATATCATAGGATATTAAAGGGGCACTGCAGTTTTGGAGAAGAAATTCAAACTCAGAATTTTAATATTTACAATGTTAATGAGGTGATAATACAAACTTAGAAATATTTATTTTTTTCCATAACTGTATAAACAAGCTGTTCTCAGAGGGAAAAAAGGTGGCAGGGTCCGCCAAATATAAACAAAGTAAAACAGTATGAAATTGTGTTGTCCTTTAAGGTCAATTTTGCTATTTAGTTTGTTTAGACATAAGAAAAACATC
This sequence comes from Pagrus major, assembly GCF_040436345.1. Taxonomy (NCBI): domain Eukaryota; kingdom Metazoa; phylum Chordata; class Actinopteri; order Spariformes; family Sparidae; genus Pagrus; species Pagrus major. The sequence continues at coordinate 17,533,746 of NC_133234.1, read as the reverse complement.
AGTCAATGAAAATCTTTCTCTTCTGATTCGATTTCTTCCCCAATACTACATAGTGCACCTTTAAGCATTTGGCTATTTTGACATCAATATTAGAGAGAGCAAAAAATACAAAAAAGCTGTGCTATAGGGCTCGGGCCTGTTCTGTACCGCCAACCCTCACCCTTACCCTGACTTTTTTGGATACTCTGCAGAATGTCTGCAATAGTATTTCTTGAGAGTGCTGGTTGGGTGTTCTGTCTGCAGCAATAAAGACTTATTACAGCTCAAAACAACAACGGTTCATTCTTGTAGTCACACCAAAAACAGCACATGTTAATTCCTAATTTCAAAGCACTCCAGGATATTTTTTTCCCTGAACAGTGCTATTGATACACCCAATGGGACTTTGAACATTTAATTTATAAAGACTTCTTGTAATGACTGATTATAGCACATGAATGTGTCCCGAGGGAGGGCACCAGCTGTGATCCTCAGAAATCATCCATGACCTGTTGGGCAGATGTGACGACTTCTCTTCCAGGAAAAGCCGGGAATTCATCAAACGACACCGTGTACCTCCGTGATTATCTGTCCTCACAGTTATAATCACTGCAGATCAGATTACATCCCATCAGACGGGCCATAACAGCGCTACTTCAGGGATCACACTCAATTAAGACATATACGTATTACTTCTCCTAATTTCTGTCAAACAGCTTTAGCATGCAAGACCTTTTCAGCGCCATGTCACGCAACAAAGGTGGAGTCAGAGTGACAGCATTACAGATGACTGTAATTAAATAATGCGTAAGACTATTGTGCTTTGTGCCGCACTTACGGAAAACTGGACGCACTCCAAACCATCTGTGTTTATCGAACCTCAATGGGTTGCTAATGTGTAAAAACAAATACAGATATCCTGAACATTAGATATGCTTGTGTTCTAGCTCTTTGTTTGGTAGATCCCGGGAGAAATGTGATGGTTGCTCTAAGATTATTTCAACCACGCAGCCTGAGACGGATATATGTGTCAGGCAGCCCAAACACAGAGTTAGTCATGCGGTTTTATCAGCGTCAATCATTGAACTGGAACCTGGTGAACACCGATCGGTCATCGGTGGGCGGTAGCAGCAGCACGGCTCTCAAAAAGTTGGATTAGAGGTTGGAAAAAGGAGTACAAAGCAATAAGGGTGACGTAGGTGTGATATTATCAACATGGCTGAATAACAAGGCCCCAAAAAACCCAATTATGACTCTAAATACCTGATGTGTGAGTCAACTGTTTGCTAGGATTTTGTGTTTTTAAAAAAACAAGATGGAGGGAGATTGTGGGAGGGACGGCTCACATATAAGATGGTCAGCCCGCGAGTATGTGGTCTGTGATGTCCCATAAATCTTCCTCTATCTCCTCTGTGGTGATGGCAGAAAGGGATGAGTCGCTCACCAACCCCCCTCTCCATCTCATTCACATGTCTTTCTGCCTGTTATCCATGCCCTTGAGCAAAGATTACTGATGCCCTGCCTTTGATATATGACACATCACGTGCCACAACGTTTCATCCAATGAATTAACCTGGAGAAGAAGAAAAAAACCCAGCTGCCATCAGTTCCCTGAATCGCTCACAATTCCCTTTTGTGTGTGTGTGTGTGTGTGTGTGTGTGTGTGTGTGTGTGTGTGTGTGTGTGTGTGTGTGTGTGTGTTCGTCGTCGCTGATATTGTGGCTGTGAGTATTATGGCTTCACTGGGGAAGTGTTATCTGACCTCTGCAGGACTCTGCATTGTGTTATCTGGTGCGTGTCACCTCACATGTCATCCTGCACAGGTAATTTTGAATTCAAATCCGGGTGGGTGGGCTCATAAATATCAAATTCTGTTATTCTAAATGCTTTCGTTTTCAATCACTCTCTCTCTCAGAAGGGATGACATGTCTTCATTTAATATAAATCTGATAAAAAAGATTATACTGTCATTTGTTTGGTCAACTGTGAAGCAATGAATGATGGACGCGATTCAATAGTTCCTGCTACATAAATAGATATTACAACCAAAGATGAGAAAACGTGTTAAATTTTTAGTCTTTCCATCGTTGTGGCCAATCGCTTCTACAGCATAATCAAATTTATGGCTCAATATTTTGACACCAATGATATAGGAAGTTGAGTAAACGCACACTTCATCTGGCTATAAACAAGAACTGAGCGATTGCGTCTCCCTTCATTCATAAAAGCGGCCCATTAACAAGAAGTGAGGGTGATAAACCAATCATATTCTCCTGTGCAACCAGCGAACCAGTAACCTGGCACATTTATTATGAGCTGCTCCATCTGACGGCAGATATTTGCCTTTTAAATCCGGCTGTCTGCCGTTCAATCTCACAAACAAGAAGAACAACCTGGAAGTGGATGCAGATACCTCGGCAGACGATTTATTTATTTGTTTTTAGATTTATAGCAGACTGATTCATGCACAGATATATAGTGTTTTGCTTCATTGGAAAAAAAGAGCTGAAGTTAGTTTCAACTAAAATACAGGAACACTTAAATGCATCACAAACATTCAAAATCGCAAAATTTGGTGATACATGTTTTCACAGGACAGGAAGGAAAAACTAGAATTGTTTTAAGTAACTAGTACCTAAAGCTGTCAGACGAATGTAGTGGAGTGAAAGTAATATTTGCCTCTGAGGTGAAGCGGTGTATAAACATAAAGTTGCATGAAATGGAAATACTCAAGTTAACATCAAACTGGTACTTGGTTACATTCCACCACTGCTAAAATTAAAGTGACAAGTATATAAGAATCTCCTAAAACTTTAATGATAGAGACATAAACAACGGTTTGCTGTAAACTCGTGAAAAAGAAGTTCGAAATAAGGTCTGAGCACAAGGAGCCGTATGACAGCAACTCCTGGCACTCACACAGAAAATGACATGAGCTACAGAGAGCTTCATCATAAATAGTGACAGAAAGCCGTTGTTGGAAAAAAATATGGCAAAACCTACAGCACATGCAGCGCAGCTGTAAAGTGCCTCTTCAACGCCACAAATCTTACATCAGTCTCTGGAAACAGTTTGTATCCCACAGTGTTATTCTTTTTACAGTCGAGTCACCTGCCTGATACCCTTCAGCCATTTTCCTCTGAAGCTGTCACACACGCCAGCTATAATATATGGCTGCACCAATGAGAACAGCTGTAGCCAATCTCCATCCTCTCTCTCCTGGAGCCTACTGCCTGTCCAGCATAAAATAATACATCAGGATTAATTGATTTCCTGTCAGTCTGGTGAAAAAGAAAATAAATTCTCGTGTAGTCTGTTTCCTGCAGCATTATAATTTTGTACATGGCATGTAATTTAAGTTTTTTAATTATGCATGAGAATGAAAAACCGTGACAAAGTGTGCCGTCGCCTGGCCCAAGGCCACAACTCTGGCCTTTGTATGTGCTGAGACAACAATAGCAGCGGCTTAAGCACACATAAATAATATATTTATGAATTTAGAGGCTACACATCTATGTCCAAAAGCTAGAACAAGAGTCCGAGTGGCAAGGTCAAGGGCCGGTCGTTTGTCTTAAAAGTAATGACGTTCATTTGGAGCACATGAATCATCGAACACGCACCCTGATGCCAAAAGTCAAGAGGAGGAAAGTCGGGTTCGCTGTGATTCCCAGGCTGTGACAGGAAAACAGATAATCTACAAACGTAACTCTGAAAACTGGAAGCAATAAACTGTTCCCTCAGAGTATGGCTGCATTAGACACAAAATATATTTCAAAATCTGTTTATGACAAAAACCTCTGGGCTCGTAAAACAAAGGACAGAAAAGTAAAAGCTCCACATTAAAGATTTACAAACACCGGTGTCTGTGCTCAGCTCCTTTCATTGTTCACTGGATTAACGAGCGGTGGAGAGAATGAGCAAGCATTTCCCTAAGTCAAGCTAAAGTAGAGCCAGAGATAGAGATAGAGGGGAGGGGAGAGAGCAGCAAACAGGGTCATCAGTAGGCCAGGGTCTTAAATCAGACCAAAGGCTGGCCCTAGTGTCAACTCAGGACCAGAGGGGGAGGAAACTCTCAACAACAATGAGGAGGGGCTGAAGGGAGGCCTGTTTGTTGTGGATTTTTTTTTATTTTTTGGCATTAGCAGCTGGGCCTGTAAAAGCAGCTGGACAGAAAGAGGCTGCAGTATGAGAGGCCTGAGCACACATGCCTCTGGGTCATAGGGAACTGTGGCTTATTCACTAACTCACACGAATGGCATGACTTTAACGAGACAACGCGTTGAACATGATTACAGGCTTTGTTCAGTCAAGAAAGAGTGATTTATTTAATAGCTGTTGATTTTTTTTTTTAGCCCAACAATTGCTTCACATCTGCAAACTGTCCGACCCATGTGGCTAAAACTGCGCTGACAATGATACAATGATAAATGCGACCCACATGTTGTTAATGGATGATTCTGCAAACCACAGATTTGTTGAAACTTTTATGTTGTGACAACACTGTGCTTATGATCTGGTTAGGTTAAGGCACAAAAGTCATCTGGTCAGGGTAAGGAAAGATGTTTGGGCTTACCTGGTTCTGTCTCCACAAACAAAGCTGGAAAATATCCTGACGTCTCATCAAAAATATCCAGTTTTGTTGCCATGAACCGCTGAAAAATATCCAGAAAAATCTGTTTTTATTACAAACACCGCTGAACAAACTTACAACTGATACATGACTTGTAGAAATGTTGACGTAACCAATGTTAATATAGCCTTAAACCAAAGACAGGCTCAACAAAAGTAACATCAAGCATAATCGCAAGTGTAAAGTAAAATCAAGTATTGAGAAATAACATTTTAAGTCATTATAGTAGCTAACACTGATGATTTATGCTCTTTTAATTTGTGAACTGCTCCTTTAAATATGTACAGCTAGCCAGCCAGTGTGACTACAGCGCCACGTACTGGTGACAGAGGGAAAATAGAGAGTAAACAACAGCTAATGAGGGATACTGTAGCTGCAGACAAGTCGAAACGGAGTCAGCAGAGATGGAAATGTTCACTTTATGGAGGTTTTTGTGTTCACCTACTGCTGGATACTGTGTTTGTCTGAGCTTGAAGGAGGATCTGGTGAGTGAAAACTTTCTTACCCAGGTGTCACTTACCATGCTATTCCCTTGTTGTTTTAAACTGAACGAGCAGTCAAATTAGCCAGTAGCTAAGCTAAAAAACCAGCGCGAATATGTTCATTTGTTGTGTAATTTATGGTTTTCCTTCAGAAGCTACATATCAGCCACGGTCAAGTTTAGCCGTTAGCCTCGTTAGCAACGTAGGTGAACGTCGCCGCCGCCATTTTAGAAAGCAACTAACCTGTATCTCGGTGCTTGTTCTCCTCACGTACCGACGCGGTGTGTGAAACTAAAGTATTTGTTTGCATATTGGACTGTTGTAAAACAGGCCTTGTTTTTAGTTGTGGACGTTGTTCGGTGTTTACTGGAGAATGAAGATGACGCCAACCTGTACAGTGTTGAATAGACATCTGCGTCATTAAGACCTACCAGCCTTCACTTCCGGGGTAAGGACACTGATTCATACGCCAGAAGCCAGGTAGGACTTTTGAAAAAATGTTTGATTACACAAGTTTGCTGTGAGATTTGAGTTAATTGATCATATGTATTGATCTGAGGGATTTGAGTTTTGTATTTTTATTGTGTGTTTAATGTACACTACTTCAAAATAGTTAGGGATATGGGTGCACATACGCTTGTGCATGGACATGCAATGAAAGTCAAATGAAATGTGTGGAGTTATTTCTGGGAAACCAAAAATGTTCACAAAACACAGAATATAAATTCAGATATGTCACAGAACAAGCAATCAAGTGAAACACCACAATATCCCAATATGCCTAACTCATTTTGAGTAGTGTGTGTATTTTATTTTCCATTTGTTTGTGCCAAATTGGTAATGCAAAAAAAGTTATGTGACTAAACTCTGACAAATGGTCCTGGTTAAAATCATGGGCGTAGGAAGCGTTTGAAATGTGGGTGGGACAATTTTAACTGATATTTTAACTAATCAAACACTCTTGCATAGAGAAGATGGCATTTCATGTATTGTGGTGCCTATGAACAGGTGGTTTGATGCTTTGTCTGGTTATATTAGCATAAGAAAAAATATTGGTAGGCCTACATTTTGCAATTTCCGCCAGAGGAAGTGCCCCAGATTACATATTTGAATATATTAAAAAGCTAAAAGTAAGTAAGTTGATTCAGTTACTAATGTATAGCTTTGTGGCAAAGGCTCATGATAACCTATACATTTTTGGCTAAAAATACAATACTGTTTTTATACCCTTCATCCCATCTTATATACTTCACTTGTTCCTTCTTTACCTGTTCAATTCATCCTTTTCTGTCTCTCCCTCCGTTTTAGTCTCATTTGCCATCTTCCTTTCCACTCTCCTGTCACATTTCCCTTCTTCCGACCGAGTTTACGCTCTTTGTTCAAGACTTTTTGTGGTGACAGTGTGAGACCCACCTTAACCCAGCTGCCTGGCATCGACATTTCAATGACTAGTTGGCGTGTATTACGTGGCGTATTTGTGCGTGTGCTCTGTGTCAGTCTGCCTCAGTGCAAGGTAGCAGTAAAGACACAGCGCTCTGAAAAGAGCACCGAGTGAATAGACTGACACATTTTCAACATAGTAAAAGTGGAAGAGATGAAAGTAGTAATTCTAAAAAGTGAGTGGGACCCTTGTCCAATGGCAGTGACGCCCATGGTTTAAATAACTAATGAAAAGGGAAGCTAAACTAAATAGGCCTAATAGGATAAAATGAGAACTTCGAACTGAGTTCACTGAAGAGAAACGCAGAACTAAATAACTAATAATCTAGGTTGAAAATCATCACTTGACTCAAAGGGTTTAAACCAAACCAAAGCGTGATAAAATATATATAATAACATAACAATAACAGCATATCTCCTGCTTTGTGTGACATTTGAAAGCATTTTGGCATCATTAGGCGTAACCCTCGCCATCCTCTCTGCGCCTGTAGACACATACATCATCTTCTCTTCATCTTTCGCACTTGCTTTTATCTGTTTGTATGCCGCTACAATCTACATGCAATGAAAAATGCATGCTCGTATCAAGAGCGCACCTTCCAAAGGATATGGTTGGACAAACAATCCGATATCCAAGGTTAAGAACACAAAGATAATAAATCGCTTGAGTGTCATGTTCAATTTTCAGGACGGCATTACCCGGCATTATCCATAACAGGATTTAAATTGTTATCAGGACACTGAACAATCCACTTTGCGTCCGGCAAGCATCCTGCCTCTAGTGATTCATAGGGAGGAAACAACTATCACATTTTCCAGCGTCCCATTGCAGCCACAGCGGAGCACCGGCACACTTCATGTACTCGGATGATTGGATGAATAAATTGCTTCCATCCTGGCTGCTGTTGACACTCATGTGGACGAGTGCTATCAGTTTTAATTGTCTTTCTTCCTTCAGTCAGCCTGCGTATGCAACTCCTTCCTGCCTCTCCAGAGCACAAGGCCGCAATAAATTAGGTCCAGTCTGAGATTTGGCCCTGTGAGCTGTGCAACACGACTGTGGGCAGGAACTCTAATGTTTTATAAATATTTAACATCTGCAGGGAGCTCATGATGTCTGCAGACTATAAATCAGCAATTACTTAATTCCTCTGACCAAATAAATGACTGTAATGTAAGCATTTTTAATGACTAGATCGTTACTAGATAACTCCAAAACAAACCATTTTTATTACTGCACCTGCACTTTACACACCCACAATTTTACTAATCTCTTCTTGCTGAATATGTCTTGAAGGAAATGTTATTGCTGCCTGTATTACCTTTACTGGCCACATTTTTTTCCACGAGTCATATGTCGGAGGTCAGGTTGGATGGCTGTACTGTTCCATTTACCTAAGGAGTTGGAGTTGATGCAGTAAAACAGGGTGGAAAACCAAGATGGACGCCTCCAGGAAAACCATTTGTTGTTCTTGATAACAATGCATTCAGTGGCATTTTGCGCGTACAAAACACTGTAGCAACATTTCCACAGATATAGGATGGACAGTACTGTGTGGCTGACAGACTTCGTTAGACATAACTGCATATAAACAGTTTGCATATTCTACAGCTCTGACTTACTGGTGATGCTGGGAGTGGCTCTTGTATTTTAAGGTCAGGGTTGGTGAGGTTCTTCCGACTCTCAGAATCCGACTTTGATGATTTCCAGAAGAAATGTCCGACTAGGAGCTTAAGTTTAATTCTGACTTCCCAGTTCAAATGGAACCCACGATTTAAAGCAGTGGTTGTCAAACTGGAGGGCGGGCCATCATCGACTTTATTATCCCAAGGGGAAGATCCTTTCTACAGCACCGTACCCATCAGACAGACAGTACATACGGCAGACAGTTTACAAAAACAGTACATACAACAACACACAGTAACCTACAACAACACATAGTAGTGCGGTCTGTGCTGTCGCAGCAGAGTATGCACCATCTTGCCTTCCTTTTACACGGACAAGATTTTTCTGACACTATCTGGCTTAACTTAAATTCAACTTGGATCCTTTTGTATTTGTTGCTTCTCCTCTTTTTCCTCTTCTTATCTTCATTAATGATTGATAAAAACTGTCTGGTGTGGGGCGGCATCTGGGGGGGGGGGGGGGGGGGGCAGGTCAGAAAAAGTTGAGAACAACTGCTTACATTGCAGTTTAACAGTAACAGTTTTACTGCGGCTACGAGCTGGTACTATATGTAATATAACTAATATAATATAATATGAACGTTTCCCAATTTATTTTTCTAAAAAGCTGTCTGTGCACATCTTACAAAACATTATATGCTAATACATATTAGTTGTGTATGACTGAAGGCTTAGGTTGAGATAATATAACAGAGAAAAGGCACAGAAACATATATGTTAAACTGCAATATTTACTGTAACAGCAGGCTGTAAACAAACTCTCATTTTTCTTCAAATCTGTCTTTATAAATTTGACCATATACATTTTGAACATTCATTCTATTCCACATCTATAAGCTAACTTTATATACATTATTTTGTTTTACAAATGAGAGAAAAGTTTATTTTAATGACGAAGATTTGCATTTTGAGAGTATGTCAGATGACTATTGTAATTTTTGTCCTGCTATGTCAAGAAAATGACTATTGTAAACAGACCTTCAACAGCACAAGAGCACATGAATAACCTGAATGCCGTGTTCTATTATCATCCGTATTAAAGGGACTTTCAGTCAATTGAGAGTGACAGCCCAGCAGGTTGATTATGTTTGGGCCTTTTTGTTTACACTTGGATAACAGATTGTTCCTCTAATACATATCTGTCACGAATGCATGTATGAATGCACCATTAACAAAGCATAATAGGAGCATTGATTCAGTGAGAGTGATATACCTGCAGCCTACCTTTTTGTTCGAGCCCCTTGACTTATTGATATACAATCCGTCCAGCTTTTTCAGAAAATCTGAAAACAATCAGTGTGCCGAGCAGCACAATGCTGCGGCATTGATCACAAAAGGCAGCACTTTATTCTACACAAACCACAGGGATTGTTGCAACAGCTGCTAAGCATTCTGGTAAAGGGAATGATTTATGGCTGTGTAGCAATAACGATGAGACAGAGTCATTACCATATCGACAGGCTCCCAGATGGATTATCCTCATTGATTACTTCATGGCCTGTTGATAAGTATTTGTTTGAAACACAAATGGGAGGGAGAGAAATGTGCTTGATGTTCCTGCTCTGCAGCCTGCATGGAGATAACAATCTGCAAGCTATATTTCTAAGCAGCTCTGACCTTTTTTAAACCACAGACTGTTGTCATGTTGGAGTTTATTTTCAGCTTTTCATACTGTGTGACGCCAAAGTTGCCAGATCAAAAGAGATGAGAGGTAAATAGTGCGGGTGATGAGCAACAGGAAAGAGAGAGTTCACATGTTCAAGATTTCACAGCTAATCACTGGTCGCTCTGATTCATGGCACACCTCGCTCCACTTGCCCGTATATCATGGGATGCTGTTTTTCCCCCCTCTCCCCTCCCAGGCTTCCCATCCTACAACCTAGCCAAGGTCAGCTGAAGGAAATGATACCACCACAAGATTTATGAGAGATTCACTCCCGTTTGCCTCCCTGTTTACAGAATACATTGACTCCCACCAAGGAGCTGCTTCCGTCCCCGGTGGTTTTACAAAGCAGCAGCCCATCTATTGGGTGTCACAGAGAGCAGGAGCCCAGCAGCTTGTCTCCTGTGACAGGTGCTAATTGAGAACCAAACACAGGTTGCATCCAGTTTAAACCTCAAAGCTTCTCTTTGGCCTTCTGTTACCGTATTGCTATTGATAACCTTGACACAGAGACAGAAATCATAAGATGACTTGTCACAATACAAAACTGTGACAATATTCATCGTAAAGCTTATAACAAATTAAATCTGACCAGTTTTTTTTTGTTTGTATACATTAAATGCAACTTTGAACTGTGAGAGGCCTTGAACTGCTGCCTGAACATGTTGACAAGCTTAGTCTTTAGAGTCCTACTCCCACCGGACTAGTATTACCAGGGGGCCTAATGTGATTTAAATTTTACCCTCTACATTGTGCGGTGCTTTCGCATTGGATAACTGAAGTTAGTACTTTACTTGTGTGTACTGAAATTATTGCTGGGACACATAGGTGTCATTTACACTTGGGATGCTGGAGACATATCTGTTGATCAATTTTGGGCTCATTACGTTTTAAAAACAGAATTAGTTAAAATTGTGCATAAGAAATAGCTTGAACCAAGAAAACTTACAAATAACATGAAATGAATTGTGATGTACCATTATTCACTTTTCTCTGTCCATAGTTATGTACTCTGACCACAAACAATACCCTCATTACTCATTACGTTGTTTAAAAAACAAAACATTTCATCTTATGTTCCCACCATTTTCCGACACAAAGTAACGCCCTTGCCCGGACATGATGTCAAGGCTCTGCGTAATGTCAACATTCTCATCAGCCATATTAATAAAATAGTTTACAGTTGTTTTGATCAGTCTTAGAAGCATAAATACACATTTGCAGCTAATTCAGATCAAGTAACGGTTGCTTTGTTGCTGCACTTGGAAATGACAAGCTTTTGTTGCTCCAAACCTTCTCTGTCATCACTTTAACGTTCAACATATTATGAGCCTCGATCATAGATCATAATTGTTCAGTGGTCTGAAAACAGGAAACAGATGTTAAACAAAATATGACCCCAAATCAGAGAGATGCCAACTGGACTGATATGATCACATGACACCATGTGTTTAGCTAAATATGGTAAGTAATTTGCAGTGGAATCTTTATTTTAAAAATTATGGACATGGCAGATTGTCTGTGATCTTAATCCAATGCCAATCTTTGCAATTATTTCAAATGACTAGAGGACTCCAGCTAATACTATCCCATGGGAAAGGGGTTTAGGAAAGTACCTTGTCCTATTAGAAAAATCTAAAATAGATCTGTGTGAAAATGGAATTTTTATTATGTTCGTTCCAGCAACCGAATCGCCACACAAATCTTTGAAATTGGAAGATTATAGAAATCCCTGGGTTATGTTTAGTGATATAATTCAACCGTCAGCACCAACATTTCCCTTTTAGCGTGGTAATTACAGTATGTTTACAACATGGTAAAGTTTATCCAACAAAACTCTTGGATAAGGGTTTTAATTAAGGGTACTCCATGGAGGTTTTGGCCACTAGTAGCGCTGTGGAGCATGTTTTTACGATTGGGTTCTTCATTTTGTTTTATGTGTTCACATCCTGCTGTTTGTTTTCTCACTGTTCAGTAATGCACCTACAAAGTCAAAGAAGCAGCGCAATACAAGCTTCAACCAAGCAAACAATGTAGGATTTATAATATAAAAAAAAAATCAATTTTACAAATGTTTTATGAGGAAGGAAATCATTAGCCACGTTTGTTAGAATGTTGATTTTGTTTGTTTAAAAATAAAAAACTCCACCTTTAACTTTTAATCTGTGAAAGGATGCAATCTCCGGTCTGCAGCCCCGTCCACTATCCCAACCTCCACCCCTACTGTAGCTTCATTACATACTGCCAAGGACACGCTACATCCTGCATAGGGAATGAATATTGGCATTTCTGCGTAAATCATGTGCTGCAGAATCACCAAATATGAATGTATTTCTATGGTTACTGGACATTTTCATGCTCCGCACACCCACACAGGTGTTTGCACTTACTCTGGCTAATTAGAGCTCTGCCGAGCTCTGCTGAGAGTTACATTAAGAATTACAGGCCACCAGACTTCATGAACCAATAAGGATGTGAAAGGTGTCATTTCTCCCACCCAAACACATGCAACAAAACTAATATGAGGGTCAGAGAGATGTCAATCAAACTCAATCTGTACAGTCCTGAGAAGCGGTCTGCCTAGGCAAAATAAGCGTAAACACCTGTGTGGTTATTTATTTATATGAACATATTGCATTTGCATTTTTGTGTATTTTTGTCTTCTTGTTTTAACTTCATCTTCATCTACTCACCCCCATGCCGATGGAAAGTCAGATGAAGTTTCATAGTCCACAAAACATTTCCTGGAGCTTCACAGCAAAACAGCGTTGCAGCGTTCTTCTGAACAACTGAAGTAGATGGTTGTAAAATGCAAAGAAAACAACAACAAAAAAAAACCACCCAAAATGGCTCCATACAGCTTGTCCAGTGTAAGAACCTCAGAGATCTCATATTGATTTGAAAAGCCAGTTTGTACACCCTTGACGGCCAGTCAAGCTGGTGCGCCCATGAGAATGCTGTAGTGTGAAACCCCAAACTCATCTCGCAGGTACAAAGAGAGAAACTAAAACAAGTTTTATTAATCCCAATGTGACAATCAGTGTGTGAGTGAAAGTAGCTCTTCAGTGGTCAGATTAATTGGAAGTTAGGGATCAAGGGTCGACTGGCCTTCACATGTCCTTGGCGGCAGTAATGAAGGGATAGTGAATGGGTGCGAGTGCGTCGCCCCTCGTCGGTGACAGGGTGCTGCCCTGCCCCTTGCTCAGAGCGGACCGGGGCTTTAAATTGCTTCCATCTCAGAGACTCTGATTAATGAGAATAGTTCTAATCGGAGTTCCTGAGGCCAACAGCATTAGTCTTAATCTTCCAGGCCCCATCCAGCAGCAACACTGACATTTAATGTAGTGCTAGTGCAATGGTAATGAGAATTCATTCCCCAACAAGGGAGCAAACTCTTCTACCCCCCACACAGGTCCTGGATTTGGGAAGGTTATTGGCCCGGAGTTTCAGGGGTTATTAGTTCTCTTCAGGCCATGAGGTACCTAAAATATCTTGTGTTTTACAGTCCACTTTGAGGCAGGACAAATTAAACTGTGCTTGAGCACACAGACGATTTAAGGCTCTTTTAAACAGCCTGGATGAAGTCTGGAAAAGTGCTGAAACGAGGAGTCGATTGGAGGAAAATAAATCGGTGACCAAATTGTGATAATTTATAAATTGTTTTGGTCATTCGGTGGTTCTAGGACTTTCTGTTTTTTATCTTCGTAAATTGAATATCTCTGGGTTTTAGTGTGTTTGTCAAGCAAAAATGAAACTTAAAAGAAATGGAATTAATTGAGAAAGCGAGATTACAGATTACTCAAATTACACCCCTGTAGTCTGTGCGTGTGTACGTGTACGAGCAGCTTCACAGAAGATCGTGCGCTTGCACTTATTATGTATGAATTTGATTATATTGAAAAAGAGGCAATCATAAAACAATCGTGAAAAATCAGGCAACCTCTATCAGCTGAATGAAAGCCATTCCCGCTGTCGGGCGCACTCGTACCGATGCAAACACTCCTCCTGTGCTCAGTTAGCAGTAAGTAAATTGCTCTGGGATTTGTATTGCCGGAATGCTTTAGCAGGTAATTCCTCTCTGTCTTTCATTTTGTTTGTCTGTGTTAAGTTCCCACTCTGGCCCCATCCATTCTCACATCCAGTTCCCGGCTTTGTCCATCCATCAATGGGCGCACTTTGTCAGTGCTGACTTCATCCTGGCGGCTGCAATCACATCCGAGCAGGGCCCGAGTGCCACCGGGGAGCTTTTTCACCTCCCATCTGCATCTCCCCGATCTGCTGACGGGGCCCCTGACGTGCAGTGTTTTCTATTGCACAGGCAAGCAAAAAAACACTAATGCTGCACCTCATTTCTCCAGACCACTCCTGGCCTCGCATGGCAAAGAGAGAGAGCGAGTGAGAGAGAGAGGGAATGAGGTGAGATTGAGAGAGGCAGGGAGGTAAAGAGGGGGAACGTTTTCACGAAGGATTGGCTCCCGGGTCAGGCTACAACTCAATTTGCCTTTTCTTCTCAAATACATCAGTAGACATCACGGGGAGAAAATGTATCACTAATTAAGGCTTGATAAGTAGCGAGTCAAGTGCACTTTGAAGAGAGAGAGAGAGGAGGAGAAGGAGGGAGTCAGCTACTCCATATGGAGGTTTCTAAAGCTATAGAGATCATGGGGCTAGCATATATGTGCAGTAGCATTTGATCAAATCTATAGTGTTAAATCGGCTTAGTATGTGAAACCCTTACAGTATGTAGGGCTGTAACTAACAATTTATTCATTATCAGTTAATCTTATGACAACTTTTTAAAAGTTTTTGGATGTTTTTGTCTTATTTTGATAGCTGATAGCATAGAGATAGACCAGAAATGGCTACCATATTGTTCCTGTGTTTACAGTTTCCTGTCTCAAAACTTCCCAACTTGTAGTATTTCACCCATCAGTGGGACTGTTTATCGGTTCTGTGCGATGCAGTGCATTCTGGTTGTTGTAGATTTTCTACCTTTTGAACAAAAGGGACTACTACAGCCCTTTTCTCTTTTCCTCTGGTCATGTAGCACCAATTTCAAAAATATTTGTGTCTTTCTGCTGCTCAGACAGCCCAGTTTTATGCAAGTATTGTTTGGATTAATCCATTAATCGATTCGTTATAAAATGTCAGATAATACAAACAGTGGTTTCCAGAACCCAATCTTCACAATTGAAAAGCTCGAATTAATGAATGTTTGGTACATTTGCACTAATTTTAAGCAGCAGAAGTTTAAAATAAGAAACACATGTAATATCTAAGAACTAAAAGTCAAAACTTGACATTCAAAATTTTGCCAGACAGATTACAAATTTTCTATTTAACAAAAAAAAGTACCTTAATGTTTTAGAGAAGATAAAATATTTGATTTGTACGACTTGTAAGGAACCAGTTAACAAAACTGAACCCTACTGGAAAATGTGTAAAAGTAATATACTTTAAGACATTATGGTTTTCTCTATTTGTTGTCTGAGTGGCTGGTAAACAGAGCCTGAAGGCATTGAGTGAAGAATGAAGAATAGTGGAAACATACATTATATTATGATATAATTGGACAAGCTCACTACAGCAGACTAGAGTTGATTGAATCAATAATCCGGGTCTCTACATCTGTTTTACAGAAACACGGATGACACCAACAGTGCTCTTTACACGAAAAATTCACACAACTCCATGATTCAGACTCGTTTACATCAGAGAGCACTAATTAGACTGCGATGGAGGGTTATTAATAGGCTGGACTTTCCAGAATGATCTTGTTATAAATGGGCCCTGTCAAGACTTTCCTCAACCTCCAAATGAGTATTCTCACTTCACTGCCCCCATCCCAAGAATCAGCACCAGCGCCGAATAACAAATGATTGCTATTAACGGTATTGTTAGTAATGATGCCTGAGAACAAACAAAAGTCCATAAATAACAATTTGCTGAGGAAAAATGAGCCTTTAAATAAGACAGATACCAAAGCTGAGTCGTGGTAAATGACATCTGAGGGCCCGGAGAGAAGAATGGAAGTGGCTGCTGTTTGGCTAGAAGAAAGAAAAAGAGGAGTGATTGATACAAAGTCTGATGTAGGGAATGAAAATTTGGCTGCATGATACTTCCCATGCAGGGGTGTAATGTTATTCCCAGATTACAGCTTACTCCACACACACACACACACACACACAAAATCCCCCACCAAACACTCAGCTGAGTGGGCTTAAACAACAAAGCGGCTCCTGCTCAAGTCGTTTACCCGGACACAAAGGCAATTCCTCATATTAATTAAGCGCTGTCAACGACGTGCTCGCTCCCTCTCGCCAAGCACATGTCCGCAGCTCTGATATGTGGGCTAAGTGTTTTCCCTGATGCCTCACTCTCAGCCTGCTTTTCACATAAAGCCTCTAGTGGGAGCCGCTGTTTACAGAGTCAGTTCCACTTACGCAAATCCCCCTGCCGTGTAAACAATATCCACGGCGACTAAACAGAACCCCGGCGCAGTGTGTTTACGCCATGAAAAATGTTTATCCAATTAAGTGACATTTCAATAACATAATCCTAAAACCATGAAGGCTTTTAACAAGATTACATGACCTACAGAGAGGCAAGAGAGTCACCCGCTCTGAGAGATGCGGCTCAATAACATTAAACGCAGCAGCAAAATACGGCCATAATTATTTGGAGTACAACCTTCCCAGTGGCTGGTGGCGGTGGACAATAGGCTTGTCTCTATGTCTCTAAGTATGAAATATGACATTACAGAAGCTAAAGAGGATTTTTTTTGTGTGTGAAGAACATTAATTCAGTAGCTCAAAATGTAAAAATGAGAGCCTGGCAAACACCACGATGGGAAAAGAACCAGATTTGATTCTCTTTATGTAGAAGTAGATGAAAGCATCAACCGTTTTGCAATAACTCCAAGGTGTACAACTCAAGCTAGTGCATCAAAATAATGGGACACATAAAACCGAGGCCCCACGTTACGTGCAGAAAACAAATATGGAGAAGAAGGTATCAAAATAATGAAAGATTGTTTATGTATTGTGGCATGAAATGGGAGGGTGTGTGAGAGAGGCGGCGGCGGCGGGGAGAGGTGATGGTGACGGATGGACAGAACTGACAGTGCGGTATTCATCCTGCACGCTAGAGCGCACGTCCTGCTAGTGGCGGTCGACAGAGCAATAAATCACAGGCCCCTCCATCCTGTATCTACAGCTTATTACATCCACCATGACAAATAAATAATAATCCCTGTCAGCACAGCCCTTTGCTCAAGGATTGAGTCTGAAAGCGTTTGCTCATCACTCCTATTCCTGAGTGAAAACACCTGAGCAGGGGAATTGAAAGCCATGGTTTACTGGCCCTCTGAAACTCTGAAAGACAGTGGGGTAAAAAAAAAAAAGGCAGACAGCAGCCAAAAGGTCTGACAAATATAAGAGGGTGCGGCGGTGTATAATAGAAACACAAAATATTATGCTGCTCGGCAATCACCATGGTTATAAACATTATGATATTCTCTATTAGATGGATTATAATGGCTCCTTTATGAATTTACAGTGGTGGAACATGTATTCAAATCCTTTATTTAAGCTGAAGTAGAAGTACCACAATGAGCAAATACTCCATTACAAGTAAAGATAATGCATTTTAAAATGTTTAGTGAGGAAAAGTATAGAAGGATTTTCAGCAAAATTCATGTTAGTATTAAAAGCTAATGTAATCCTCTTGCAGAATGACCCCTTTAGAGCATTATTATATTGTTTTACACCATAACTGTGACTCAAAAGCACTTCATAATACTATGACATAATGACAACATGGAATGTTTTATACCAAATACATTGATATTAAAATTGCAATATTGTAGGGATGACTATTGGTACTTTCCCAAAATATTAACACAATGAGATTTTATGATAAACACTCATCAGTAATGTGTATATAATGACTAAGTAGGTAAGGGAAGGAATTAAAACAAGTAGAACAATCTGCAAAAAATTACATCACACAGCTGTCACAATGTAATGATATCCAGAATGTAAAATGATACATAGTCTCATACTGCGATAGCAATATAAAATCAGTATATTGCCCAGCCCTAACGGATGCATTAACATAGTCCAAAGTCTTCTAAATGAGTATGGCTACAGATAGTATTAAAGACACTAAGATCCTCTTCTCTGTGTTTTTACTGGGGGTTTGTGAGGTTTTTACTGTATCTGAGTAAATGTTTCACCGCTGTGGAAATCATAAATGATTAATTACTGCAAAAATGTGTCTATCTTATAAACAGGTCAAAGTATGAACACATATGACAGTGAAGTTTGAGCTAAATCAAATATAATTTTCTATTTAGATAGATCCAGCAGTTATCTAATTGTTTAATCAATGAATGTGCAGAGCTGCCGGCTGTATTGTGCAGATCAATACAAATTGATTTACATGTGTCTGCAGAGAAGCACATCCGCCTCGCCGCTCGCCTCCACCTCCCTTCACATTATTTAGAGGACATGTGGTGTAAAGCTCATTTCAGGCCTTTGTCCCTCATGCCCTCGTGTTTCTGTAAACTGTGTAAGACCATTTAATCTTCCTTAGATGAGGAACCATTTACTTTGCACCGTCCTTCAATAAAAATTAAAAGCTCTCATAAAAGCAGGAATGAGAGTGGAACGGCCTCAACTAAATCAAAGAGCGTTGTTCTTTCAAAAGCCGAGCCTGAACACTTCACGGGCCCGTTTTATTTTGACATTTGTGGATGACTTGAAGTGTTAAAAAGAAAATAAAATGCAGATGAGAGCCCGCCATCATAAAGGTTAGTGAACTGTAAATGGAGCTCTCCATCTTCCCTTGTAATAGGTGTAAAAACTGTAAACATGCTGAAGGAATGTGAGAGTACATGTCCTGCAGCGCCTTTAGGGATTGTATAAACATTAATCATAGAATCACTCGGCCATGATTAATCATGAGTAGTTGATCACACTGATCTCTGAGAGGGAATAAGGAGCTCATCATTACCATCTCATAACATGGACTGTCACTGTTGAACGCAGCTTACATCCACAAAAGGCGAATGTTAATCTCAAGAAAGTGACGTCATCAGTGGATCATTTATGAACCTAAACAAGCTGCCTGGAGTAAAAGTGAAAGATGGGACACCTGGCTAAATGTGTTTCTGAGCAAGTAAACTCAATATATGCAGTTCCTTTACAGTTATCTAAAATAGTGTTAAAAAAATTAGCGAGTTAATCAGTGAACAGTCTACAGCCAAGCTAGCTTCTCCTTCTACTTAGTCACAGCAGTGGTTTGAGCTAAATGCTAACATCAGCATGCTAACCTGCTCACAATGACAATGCCAACAAGGTGATGTTTGACAGGTTTCGACATCTTATTTTTGCTTATCTGCATGCTAATAATGGCTGCAACTAACAAATATTTTTATTATGGATTATTTTCCCAGTTAATCGAATAATTATTTATTCTATTAAATGTTCAAAAGATTGTGAAAAATGCGCATCACATTTCCCACAGCCCAACCTAACATCTTTGAATTGCTTCTTTTGTCCAACCAACAGTCCAAAACAAAAACAGTATGTTTGACATTTCTGCTTCAGAAATGACTGAAACTGTTAATCAATTATCAAAAAAGTTAGTCAATTTACTTTCTTTCAATTGACTAATTGACCAATTACTGTGGCTCACATTTGCTAATTAGCATTAAATACCAAGTGCATCTGGGAAAGCCATTCTTTTTTAGGGTATTTGGTCAGAAACCAAAATATAGGACAAACTAAAATTTTGACCAGATAATGGTGATTGATGCAAAGTTAAGGGACCACCAATGCTACAATTCATCGTGAGGGGGACTTGAACCTCTGTATCAAATTTCATGGCATAACAGTTGTTGAGGCATTTCAAATCTAATAGTTATCAGTGATAATTTTCAGTCAGCACCAAACTGATGGACCAACCAACTTATAGTGCAATCCATAGAGCCACATGGCTAAAAATGTTAAAACATTGGCTGTTTATAGATAACTTACAGAGCTTTTCTGTGATTAACATCACTACAAATGGAATATCTTTAAGGATGGAGGTTATTCTTGGGAACCTTGAGGACATATATGTGACCCAGTTCAGGAAGTCACAACAAAAAAAGAAGACAACACCATGGTTAACATTCAAAGAATGCTTTATTAAACCAAATAAGACAATCAAATTAATATTTACAACATGAGATGTTGGTCCACTGAGACACCTCTAAGATGACACAACAGGGGCATCACATCTGTGATTGAAAATTTAAAAAAAATGATGTCAAATTACTAGCTTTTTCCAAACATTTTGATTGTATTCCACTGCATTCTTCAGCAAATAAAGTATCTTTGCGTTATGGACTGATGTCACCTTGGGCTCTGACAATCTTAGAAGAGCATTTTTCACAAATTCTTCTGACCTTTCTGAATCTAAGTTAATCTTATCTGATTTAAAGATGAGAAAATAACCTACCAATAAGCCTGGTTGTTAAGCGAAATTGTGTTTGGTTTTTAAAAAAATGGGGAAAACAAACTATTTTATAGAATGACGTTCAACTTCTCGTAAAATATGACAAAAACCACCTGTCAGCTTCTATGTATTGTCAAAGACCTGAGGCGAGCACATGTTGGTGACCTGTCGACCTCTGACTGCATGAATTAAAACAGTAGATCACCTAGAGAAAGACAGACCCCAATTAACATGTTTTTGGAAAACACTAAATCTTCCCCAAGCAAACATTGTGTCTGAACTCAAGAGAACGGCCGAAATTCCACACAACAAGAGCGTTGGTGCAGTAAAACCACGTGTCAGGCCTTCAGCTTGCCTTCGGCAGATATGAGTCAGCTGCTTTCAATTGGTTTTAATTCAGTTTTTCATGTTGGACTTAGTGAATTATTGAAATCTTAATCCTCTGGATCATCTCAGATGGGACATTCCGTCATTAGTCAAACAGTTTTCTAGGAATTCTGTTTATTTCCATGTTACATCTCGTGGGATGAACAGAGCAGGCACCTGGGTGGGAGAAGCCTGATAAGAACTGGTTTTCCACTGCTCGCCCTGTTACATTAAGGGGGTCGGGAGTTCACGCCCCACTCTTCAACTCTTCAGGCTGAGCTTTGAACTCCTGACCCAAAGTGAGGGGGGGAGGCCCTCATGCACAGTAGCTGCATTTACAAATGCATGCTGACTCCATGCCAGCAAAGCGGAATCGAGAGGAGTCTGATAACATCTCGCTTTAGAAGGAGCTGCTCAGCCAGCCCTTTGTATTTATGGGCAAGTCTCATGGTTACCCCCGACCATAAATCATGTTAATTGGTTTACTGATAAAATGTCTGTCAGGCCCCATTCACATAGTGCTGTGGCACCCCCAGTTACTGTTTAATCTTTGTCCTGCAATAGTTCATCTGTTTAACTGACTGAAGGTGAGGAGGAGTGGAAAAGGGAGTTCTTCTCCATATCACAGCACTGCACAGTGTGATGCAAATTACAGCCACTGCTTGGTTGAATTGAATGATAAATGACACGACTTTCACTGCAAAAAAAACAATCGACAGCAGAGGTTAGCAAATCAGCAGATCACCTTTCCAGGTCATCGGATGTAATGTTTCCAATTAAAACCCATCTCTTGAAACAAAAACAGGCTTCTGATTGCTATTTGTCACGCACGTCTCATCAGTATACTGAGCCGCTGCTCTGTGATTTGTTCAAAGATGGCAGTATCTCATTCTTTAGGCCAGTGGTGACAAATAAAAATCGTTTGAAAAGATCCCTGGGTTAAGACTCCTCTGTAAATTGTATTGCCTTTCTGGCAAGGACATTGAAGCCCACAGGACTCAACTGTCCCTCGTCAACAAATAGACCACACACGGGCGCTCATTTACCTGTCAGATTAAGATTAGGAGTGACTCTGCTCCAGGCCATATGGCACGAAACCAGGAACAGTACTTGGAGAAGGAACTATTTGTCTCTGAATATGTCAACGCTCGTTAATTTAAGAAAATCAAGACACATTAGGAAGCGAGGCATTCAAAGACGACTCTGTTTATCTTGTTACAGTAGACGACTTAGAAACTTCTCAACTTTACTTTTTCAAAATGCAAGTGGCGAATAAGAAACCCAGCTGTGCAGATAGTTCATACTTGCAGATAATTATACACAAGTTACTTTTCAAGTAGACCATTTGCCTCCACGAAGAGCTGAGGCAATGCAATGCAATCTACTCTTATTTGGCTGGCGTTGATCTTTGCATGATTAATGGTTTGAAAGGATCCAGAAAAAAGGTCAAATGCAGAGTTGGGGATGGAGCAGCTATGCGGGGTAATTAAGACAAACATGATTAATAACCCCAAGCTGCCACTGTGTTCTGTAAACAAGACGCAGCCAGATGGGATGCATATTTTGAATATTGTACATTAGTTTTCCAGAACATAAGGGCGCACATCTATTCAATGCACTTTTAAATAAGCCGAATATTAATGTTGTTAAAACACCGTAATAGCCTGTGATGTATGATGAGAGTGCATTAACGTAGCAAACTTTATACCTCATTGACGCTGAACAATCCATCTAAAAATAGCTTTACATCACTGACTACAGTAATGGAATAGAAAAGTCATTGGACTTAATTGCTCCGAGCTTTATTGTCTCCAGAATATGAGCCGTAGATAACACAGAGTACAGTATAATAGCTCCATCATGGTGACTTTCAAGACAAGCTGTGATTACGGTCCTGACTGAGAGGGGAAAAGTCTCCCACTCTTATTCAATCCATTATCTCGCCTACTCTCCTCGTTCTCTGCCCACCAGTGTGACTGACAGTATAGAGGGATCAGGTCCAGCTTCCAGGGAAGGCGGGGAGACAGGTGTCAAAATGGTCCAGCAAGCAAATCTAACCCTCGCTAATCAGCCCTGTTGTTCCTCTACAATCCATGTCTAGTCCGCGGCTCTCATTCCGTATGAAAAACAATTACGCCGGTTTGAAGTTGAGCGCGCACTAACTCACCTGTCTCTTCCGATGAGTGTAAAGACGGAGCAGAGGGAGGGGAGAGGGCAGCGGAGGAGACGGAGGGACGGGATGGAGAGGAGAGTATATCGCTTCTCTGGCGTCCCAAATAAACAAAGATATGTTGGATACTTGATTAACAGCTCAAGCGAAGTCAAGCTGGAAGACACAGAAATATTGAACCACGAGAGGTTAAAAAACATGAAGCCTAGAGGACGAAAACAATGTTTTGATTAAAGAAAAAGTCTGCGCTCATTATCAACACCAACGAGGTCATGTTTTCAGTCTCATTTGTTTGCCTATTAGTTAGTTAGCAAATTCAATGAAATGTGGGCTGTGGGCCAAAAATGAACTGATTTATTTTCCTATGCAGATCCAGGAAGGATTTCTTAACACTGCAAAATGAGAGATTTAAGAAATATATTACTACTTTCTCATTAAATATGTAAGAATTGGCCACCTCTCAAATTCATACTCAAAATAAATAGGAGGCAGAGTGACCACTAACTGCTGATAACTGTAAATGCTGTTAGCTAATTAGCTCAGTTAGCAGTACAGCTAGTAGTCCTATTAGCTGACTTGAGTCTGCATGGAGCACCAGGGGAGTGTTAGACCAGCGGAAGGACGAGGTTTTCAGGCCGATGATAGGGGGTTGACCATGCTTGGGGCTAGCAGGTTAGCATGCTAACTTCATAGACTTTTTACATAACGTCTAACTTTTCATTCTGTTGATAATTTTAGTTAATATTTGAATGCAGGCTTGTCAAAGTGTAGGTTTACGGCCCGGTGTGTAGAATTTAGGGGGATCTTTTGCTAGAAATGGAATACAATATTCAGAATTGATGTATCATCATCTGAAACCAAGAATTGTAGTATTTTCGATAATTCGATATGAGCTTTTTATATTTACAGAGGGAGCGAGTATCATTGTTTCCTGTTTTATTTCGTAAGGTTCGTCTTCATGTGTCATGTTGTGTTACTTCCCTGTCTTTGTCTTGTTTTCTCTCCCTTGTGATTGTCCTGATTAGTTTCACCAGTCCCTGATTAGCCTCCTGTGTATTTTGTCCAAGTGTTTTCGCTCTTTCTGTTGTCAGTTCGTCAGTCTTTGCTCTGTTTGTTCCTCCTGTTTCATCTGCGTTCCTGCCTGTGTTCCCCGCACTTTATTTGGTTTGGTTTAGTTTTTTAATGTTTTGTATTTCTTTGGTTCTTGGTTTTCCTTGTTTTCTTAGTGTTTGCCGCCAGCCTGTTTTTTGATATCAGCTTTTCATTAAAGCTAGCCTTTTGTTTCACCATTTGCCTGCCCGGAGTCTGCATTTGGGTCCTTTTCTGCTACTACCATAACACGTCATCTATACTGCAATGTTTAAAAAAAATCAATCAAATTCAGCCCAGTTTTTCTATTCTCTTTGGACCTGCTAATCATTTAATCAGATCATTGGGTTGACTTTATATCGTCATTTTGATGCAGCCACAGATGCACATTAACATGATTTATTCTATAAAAAAACCTAACCTTACAAGACTGCCGCCTTGATAGACAGGGCGCTCTCCCAGATAACATACAGTTACACCTAAAGAACAAAAATGAAAACATGAGGTTAATTAACTATCGATATCCGAGAGCTTGTTCCTTCACTTCAAAGCAGAATCGTTCCGAGCAGGAGGAGGAGGATATGTGAGCTTCAAAGAAACTGGGATGGACAAGGCACCACACACTCATGTATTGAAATAATAGCTGACAAAGATCCTCAGCATTTGTGTCAGTGTAATGCTCAGTGGCACCAAAAGCAGCGCCACTACCAGAGCCTCTGCTTTAATTCGTGGTGATGGGCCTGGGACTCTCTGCGGGCCGAGGAGGCCCACTGATGCGGTCGGCAGTCGGCCCTAATGCACCGGCTTGATGGGAGATGAGTGAGGGGGAGCGATCGCAGCCAATGGGCACTTGCTGAAGTAAGACCACAGTGACAGTTAGCAGCTGTGAGAACTTTCATTCTCACTCAGCGGGAGTCAGCGCTAAGTAAGAACGTTTGAGAGGTTTGACAGAGGGGTGTTGCAGCGCTGTGATTAAATGGCAACTACGTGCAGACCTCTGCAAGTGGCTGCTGGAGGACGAAGAGAGTTTGACCGGTCAGGAGGAGTGTGATGTCATTTATGGGACTCTTTGATCCACCGTTCATGTGTTTGGTTTGGATCCAGCAAAGGTCATTAGTCCCATTTAACTTCTCTGACTGATTGAGGCATCAAAAACAAACAGATCTCAGTTACAGTAGGGAAAGGTGCCGATAAAGTAAAGACACATTTCCAAGCTCAAAATTAAGACTGAAACTTTTTCATTATTAATAAATATGACATTTCAAGTGTATAAAAGTGGGGCTTTCAAGTTCAAGTTTTGGTAAATTGACTAATGGATTAATCATCTAGTTTTTATCAGCCAGGGCAGGGTAATACAACTGAAATGTTTATTAAGACACTAGGATCTTTTCTCACTTTATTAACGTGACAGCCAGCATTTCATTCTACTTTTACATGCACAGTATATAATTTCTCGACCAAAACAAGAGTCATGAGAAGTGTGGGATTATGGGACTTGTTGTTTTCATTGTTCATTGTTTGTTGAAATGTTCACTGTCTGGGTAATATTGAAAAGTTTTATTCATGCTACGTTAAGTCACGTTTGCTGACTTCCTTCTTTACTCTGACAAATTTCGAGTTGTTTTTAGACATTTCAGTCAAGTTAACAATGTTTCTAAACACTTCTGATTTCCAACATGGTGGGACAACGTGTCTTAGTTGCTTTTGAGCATAACTGGAGCCTGACCCCACCGAATGCAATGAGCTCGGGTGACCCTATCTCGGCTGTAACGTGTTTCCACAGATTGTGCAACGGCATGTTTCCAAAAAAGCGACTTTCCGCTCAGACCCGCGGGGGAATACACGCCGAGTCTGTTTTTGACGGAAGCGGACCGCAGATGCGTCAATAGTGCATTCGGTCAATTTTCAAACAAAAATGCTGGGACCTACAGCACAACAAAGTAGGTCCCAGCAACAATTAACACCATAAAAACACACAAAACAACAAAATGATTTAACTATGTAGCCCACTTATCCATGAAAGAAGGTAAACAGTCAAGGGAAAATGACAAAATAAACCATCTGAGCAACTCATCAATATCAGGCATGCATGACACTCAGCTACTAAAATGCTCCCAGTGTGATTTGAAGCGGCCCGGAGGATGGAACAAAAACAATGTCGCACACACCAGGTAACAGAGACGTACCCAGTGGAGTCGAGGGGTAAGACGTTCAGCTCTGCAAGAACTTTGTCAAATTGTCATGTTCAGAACTATGAGCTATGAAACAAAATCTAATAACTGGCTTTGTAAGTTTTAACGCCAGCCCCCTCTGAGTCATTCACTTTGACAACAGAAATGTACAGAATGATAACATAATTAGATATTGCCATGCCATAATAATGAAAGTCAATGATATTGAGTTATCATCCTGCTCTACTGAGCTGTACTTACAGTATACGATTATAAAATTGTAACAAATTGCAGTTGACTTCACTTCAGTGTGTGCAATTCAACCCCCCAGGAAAAAGAGCAATAAAAAAAGCCACAGCTCCCTGCGTGGGATGGCTTCACTTTCAGGGTCAGTAGACTTTCCAAAGTAACAAGCCGAGCATATGCCGCAGCGGTTCCCCTTATGTCCCAAGAAAGACCCAATTAATTCATCAATCTGTACACCTCTGTCACTTCCTAGTGCATTTTAGCCCCTCGCCTGCAGAGCGCCATCCATTACCGGCCAGGTTGTTCGGCTCTCCCCCCAGCCTGCCTGCCAAACAGCCAGCCAGGGTGGCTGCTGGGTAATTACACATTGCCTTGACAACGCACATGATTGTTTTCCTTGCAGTATATTACTTCATTAGTACTTCCCAATATGCCGTATTTTTTAAATGTCACTTTTTTTCCTCCCAACTCCGTCCAATCTCGACTCGTCTGTATATCATAACAATCATTAATAACTGTCAGTCGGCAGCATCAGTTCAGCACTCGGGCTGCCTCATTAGCATGGCCCAGCATTTGTTCTGCGGAGAGGCTGATTATTTTCTACAACAGGCCAGGCCAATTACTTTAGTGAAATGGTATCACATAAATCAAAACTTAACAAGGTGGCAAATTTGAAGTTATCAGATTCCAAGAGACACCATAACTAATATGTCACTGTCACAAGTGCTCTCTGCAGGTATGCCTCCGCCATACCAAATATATCATCCCACAGGATCTCAGAGGCTTTTCTCAAGGAAATTACCATATTCAGAAAAGTGGGTATGAAAATGTAAAAGGTAAAGTTCAAGCAGGCTGGCTTTTGGGCAGTGGAGAGAGGGTGAAGTGGATAGAAAGAGACTGATCCTGCTGTAATGTCTTTTCGGGCTATCCTGGGCAATATAACATGTCGGCTTTCTCTCGCAGCTCAGACCTCTCCTTTAACTCTTTACATGATGATGTTCATCCATCACATCATGACAGCTACATCAAACCAACAACAAACATGCAAACCCAGCAATCTAAAATATGCTGACGCCATGCGCAGACACATAAATACAGACCACTTTAGCGCCGCTCTGAGTGGCTTTTTTTCTCTGTTTAAACTAGATTTTCCATCTACTGGGAATTCCCACAACCCAGAATGTGTGATAAAGTACACTTCTGTCCGTTAGCCACTGACATGAGAGCGATTGCAGAAGCCGTGTAAATGGGTTTCTGTTTGTTTGCCCTTGTTTCTTCTCCCTCCGCTCACAGGAGCTACAGTATGTGCTACACAATGGCCGGTTTTTACCCGCTGTTAGTTAGGAAAGGATTACCTCTCACTAAAACATTCACCTCATCTTGATGTTATTTGCTCCATTTGTTTTCCACTGTCTGCAGCACCTCCGCTGCTCATTTCTCATTTTTAAGTGAGGATTGAGGACAGATGGATGCGAACTCAAAGTTTCTGATCTTTAGCAGAAGTTATGGAGGGTTATCTTTGGCTGTATATCTCTGCTCTGGCAGCGCTCCCCTGGTGATGAAGGATTAACCACCGCAGCTGTCTCTTCCCCAGGATGATGCAGTGCACTGCTCCCCGACACGACAGCATCACTTAATCTTAATGTCCGCTTCTCCAGAGCGGCCGCACAGGACAAAGCCAATCAGCATCACATGCCATGGGGATGGACCTACAGCTTGGCCCTGGAGTTTCTCACCCTCGCAGGCCTATTCATCAACTTCAGCCACACCAATCCCAGAGTTCTCCTCTCGCAAACCACAGCTGAGCCGGCCAGTGATGTATAGGACGATGAAGGAGGGTGGGGTGGGGGCTGGCGTACGCAAGAGAACACTTATCAGATTGCACATTATGCACTGCTTTGTGTTCCTGGGAAGAGAAGTAATGAATGCACTCAGCCTTCCTTTAGCCCAGACCACCTATTTGCTGTGTTTAAAGAGATATCTGCTCAATAGTGCTCTAGCATTAAGGATGGGGTAGATCTGGAATAATGATCACTGTTCATTTAGATAAATTGCACTCAGGGAATCCATTTGTAAAGATCTGAATTCAGCTGGAAGCAGAGGAGGGGATACTTCATTTGTTCCAGCGTCCTCCCAGTAACCATTACTGGGTGTCCAGGATGTGCATGCATAGCTATACGGAGAAAGGTATCCCATAATCCCATGCAGATTGCCTTCTTTACGATATGAAAACACGCACACATGTTACTCATTGACTTGAAAGCAAAAACGTGGACCCTTCCTCGGTCATATGATGTTAAACATGGTAATACTGGGGTATAAATCAAGACGCCAACGCACGATGGCGAGGAGGGCGTGGGAGGGGTGCATGCACAGGGGTGAAGCAGATGTAAAGAATTCAGGACAGATCATCATGAAGACGTATTCATGCAATATCAAAGAACAAAGTAAGAATAGATACAGCTAATCCTTTAAGAAGTCAAAGAAGTTTGATGGAGAGATAATTTTTGTAAAAGCTGTATCTCTGGCGTATCGTGACCCGGCCTCATAATGTAAAATTATGCTAAACAATATCATGATGATAGCCTCTTCCGTAGCGATGCGAGCACTTCGCCAACACCAGCCATCAACCCCCGTTCTGAACCCGATAATAAAGAGATGACACTTTTATGATACCATAATTAACAGCGCTCTAGGATGAAATTAAATCAATATGCCCATCTAATATCATTTTCTCTAGTTATGCAAATCAAACATTCAAAGCCCTTGGAAAGTGATATGAATTGCTTTCACATTTCAGTTCACACATATTATCATATCAGACCTCTTGGGTTTGATGACACGGAGGATGGGGGGGGGGGACTTAACGATGTGAAGACTGAGCCGAGTAGAGGAGAGCGACTCTGACTGCTGATTAGCTCGCAGAGACAACAGGATGATAATGTGAGTGCTTAGATTAAAACAATTCCACTTGTTTCTAAGATAAAATAGTGATTCACCGAACAGAAGCTTGCAGAGGGATGAACTTTAGAATTAAACACCTCTGCTGCAGGAAACAAAACACCTTCCGTGCAATAATGAGATATATTATAACTTTTAATTCCCAGCAACACATGCTAGCACCCTTTTTAGCATCCCCGCATCTCTGCAGTGGGAGGCGAGGTGAAAGAATACGGCCTTTCCCTTTATGGATATGAGACAAAAGGGAGGATGTGATGGCTGGGCGCAGACAAGGCAAACGGCGGCGGAGGGGGAGCCTAATGGCCGTGATTAATGACAATGGGCCAGAGGAGAGCTGGGACACAGGCGCTACATATATCATCCCTTCTCATCAGTCTATGCACCTCTGCGGCCTCTTCTCTGCAAACCAGCACACTACAGTAAAAAAAAAAAAAAAAAACACCTCATCTGCTCTCATACCACCACGAAGCTTCTGATTCTTTATGGGCCTCGTGGATGATAGCTGAGCAGGGAAATGACATGTAGAATAAGATATAATGAGTAAAGGGGCAATGGTGAGTGTGTGTGTGTGTGTGTGTGATCTCTCACGGTTTTCATGAACTGAATACTTCCTGCGCTTAAGTCACATTTCCAAGGTCTAATCTTCCATATGGAGAGAGATGAGTTATTGGCTATTTATGAATAGAGGTGATGATGAATGGTGCTGCATTTATCTGCATAAGTAACTCCAAGGGCTGGCACGGAGGTTCAGGCGGCTATAATAAACATAGTTTGCACTCAGGGGCAGCTCTTTATTTATGAGGCTCTGGGAATAGACATTATGTGGCCATCATCAGTTCCTCTCATTCCCTTGAGAAGAGGACAGGATATAGCTCCCATATATGCAGAGTTTAAACCACTCTGACCAGGCTCGCCACCATAGCTGTAATCAACTCCACACAGGGTTTAGTTATGACCAATTAATGGATTATTCTTCTGGGAATTATAACACTCTCAGGGACTTGCGGTTTTAATTAGGAGGCACCTTGTTGGATCCTTGTTAATGCCTTCAACTTACTGAAAACATGGCAAATTAATCCCCAATTAACACTACAGGCAGATTTAGTCATTATGAAACTGCTTTCCGCATAAAGGGATAAAAATATGTGAGAGGTTTAATCTTTATTCCGTCCATATCCTGTACACCCCCTCGCCCTGCAAGGCAAAACAAGTTCAGCTTCCTCCTGACCTCTACATCTCCTCCTTTTCAACACCACAGAACAAGTTGAGAGTTGTTTTATGAGGTTGATTCATGAATAAATGACTCATCTTTTACACAAACTTGTGTCAACTTTACAGCCTGGACAGCTGAGCAGTCCTTCTCATCTTGTTTTTACTTGACACAAATGTTGTGAATTAGTTCATGGCTCTCAAAATGGCAAATGACAGATTGTATCTTTCTGTAGATAAAATTTTCAATGTCATGTTGTGACAATGCTGTGCTTATAATCTGGTTAGGGTTAGGCACAAAAACCGCTTGTTTAGGGATAGGAAAAGATTGTGTTCTGCTTAGAGTACCTTGTTGCGCCGACACAAACACAGCTGGAAATGTCCTGATATCATCCGTCGTTAAAACAATCCAGTGGTTTCATGCTTACAAACATTAAAACTCCATTTTGAACAATGGTCTCTGGCTTGGCAGATGTCTCAGCCTAAGAAAAGATAATGTTTTGCCTTAAAATACCTGGTTTTGTCACCATAAACACAGCTGGAACGTCCTGATGACTTGTCCTTTAAAAAATAGCCAGTGGTTTCACTCTTACGATTGTTGAAACACCAGCTCGAACAGTGGTCCCTGCCTTGGCAGCCATCTCAGCCTCGGACACGATCATATTTATCCTTTAAATACCTGGTTTTGTCACCACAACCACAGCTGGAAATGTCCTGATATATTGTCGTTAAGAATCTCCAGTGGTGTCAAGCTTACAAATGTTAAAACACCATCTCAAACAATGGTCTCTGGCTGGGCAGCCGTCATACCTAGCTCTAACTCCAGAGACAGAAACCTCAGCTTCCTAGCACTGTATTATCAGGTAGTGATGTTGGAATTTGTTAACGCTGTGAGTGGGTGTTGTTTTCCCTGGGGTCTGTTGAATTTATAAACGGTGATTAGGTTTTTAAATTTCTGCAAATTCACACCCAAAATCAAGTTGTTACTACCTTGCAGTGAAAGTCCTGAACTGGCAATTTTCTTGCACACAGCAGCAATGATTCTATTGCAGGTTAGTTTCCAAATAGTGCATTTTCCTGCAACTCACTCTGGAGATTTTGTAGTCTAGGACAACATTATCAAACATTACAGTGGGTTTGAATTTCTGCACTGAAGCACTCCCAGGAGAAATTTATTTTGCATCTACTTTTTCTTTTCCTCAGAGCACATTGTTAAACAAAAGGCTGCTGTTCTTCTCAGGAATCATTTCTAATTCTCACACTGCATTCTTGATTATTTTTTTTTGGAAAATGAGCTGACAGTCGATTAGTCATTGCTCAGGTCATCCTTATTTCAAGACTGTTTGCTATAGGCAGTTGTTAGAATTTAGTTTTTCCCCGTTTCCTTCTTCTATTATTGCTTTTTAAATGCTTGATGCACAAACAAGGCATCTTGTGAGAAAACAAGGCATCTTGTGAGAAAACAAGGCGTCTTTTGTCTTACCAACTGTTTTTGCTTATTTTCCACGGGTGCAGCATATAATTAATATCTCAGCAGTGCCGGGGGTTGTCATTTTTCAAATGGTTTCCCTGGAAATGTTCTACACCTCTTAATGGCCCTGCTAATGCTGTAGCTGTCATGTCTTGGACAGCTGCACTTTTACAAGACAAACTCAGCTGTGCCACGGGCCTCTCTGTGGACTTACTCACTCAAAGGCTTAGAGGCTGGTGCTGCCAGCTGGTGATAGTACACATAACATTTGATTAATCTTTACCTTGTGCCTGTGACTGGCGAGTCACCTTCCAATGGTTTCCCGGGCGGATTGAATATTTTTGCTGTTTTCTGATGGATGACAGATCGGCCAAATGGCCAGAAACCAGATGACCACTTACAGGTGGCCTCTAGTTTGTCGAGGCAGGAAGCAGGAAAGATTTAGATAGGAAGGTTTACATGTTTAAAATAATTTAATACATTATTTAATACAGAAATGATACAGATATGATAATCCAATTTTTTTTTACATAGAAATATTTTAACATACCAAATTAGCATGAGTTTAGCTGTTAGGGTTTTTGGGCTATCAAAAGCTCTTTCAGGCTCACACGTTGATTCCGGTTCAGTGTCCCCTAAGGGATCACAAACTAAATCTGAGGGGTCACAAAATGATGAATGAGTTAGAAAAGACAAAGAAAACAACATGTTACTACTGAACACAATTATGTTTTGCGAATTTTTTAATGGTAAAAAGGCAAGTCACAGAGACATAGGCCACCTTTTCAAATGTTGGAAAAAATTTTTACAAATTATTCGACATTTTGGGAGATGTACTTATTCGCTGTCTTTGTGAGAGACAAAAATGTACTAAAACTATCAACAGAATGTAAAGAAATAAGTTTTATGTTTATATGTTCATGTTTCTTTGTATTGTGTTGCTGAGATCCCTTTTGAAGTAAGTATGCTAACCAGCTAGCCCCTAGCCAGTTTGTTCCTTAAGAGGGAATAGTCCGATGGTAAACAACACCAACACTCCCCTGGTACTCCAGGCTCCTGGTGCGGGCAGAGTCAGCTAATACAACCACTACCTGCATGGTTAACTGAGCTCACTAGCTAATGGCAGCTACACTTAGCTGCAGTTAGCGGTTACTCTGGTGAAAAGCTGCCCCCTGTTTGTTTGGAGTATGAATTCAACAGGTGGCCAATTCTTATATAATGCACCTTTTTAAATATAAAGCTTGATTCAGCAGGCAATTAGCTTAGCTTAGCATAAAGACTTGAGGCAGCTAGACTGGCTCTGTCTCATTATGTGACATATTGTTTGTTTAATGTCCACAAAACCAAAGTGTAAAACCAACATGTTGTGCTAATATTGTGGGGGCGGTAATGTGTGGGAACAATTTCTTGGCTGAGAGCAGTGACTTCCTGTAGTCTTGGCTGGCAACTCACAATGACGGCAGGACTTCAGGGATGGATATGGGAGTTCTACCCTCATTCCATCCAATCTAAGTCTCAAAAAAGAAAAAAAGTGTCCCAAAATGTCAAGCTATGCACTGTAAATTCAAACTTAAGCCTTCCAAGACACAAAACAGAGGAAACTAAAACCATCTGAGGGGCTATTTGTCTATTCCATCCCACAATCGTGGATAAAGGTGAGGCTGTTTGCTGCCCTTTCAAAGAGCAGCTGCCTACTATATCATAACCACAACGGCAAATCTGAAGTCATCTGTTAGCTTGTCACTCAGTGAGGCAACGGAGGCACCACGAATGAATGGAGGCTGTATTGGTTGTGTTGAGATAAATTAAAACAAATCACTTGTTAGTTTTCTCTTGCTTATGAAAATGAGAGAGCCTTATCTGTAACAAGAGGTTACAAGCCAGCACTGTTTGGGTAGAAAGTGAAATGCAGTATGAAAGAAATGAGACAATAATTTTTAAATTAAACTTCACACACGGTGCTTTCTTCACTCAAGGCCCAAGAAACACATTCTCAGCCAACAAGAAACAGATCCAACAAATGTTAATGCTCACCAAAATGCTAAAAAGAAGTCAGCACAAGTGAAGAAAACAATGATTTTTCCATTGATTTATAACGCAATATCCTTTGTGAACCCGTTTGCTTTCTGTCCTCTTTGAATTAGCATTAACTGATGTATCTGGCCCTTTCACATGCAAGTGTGAAGAAAGCTCAGCTAACATTCCTCCGTCACGGAACACAAAAACAAAAGATCCACTGAAGTCGAGATATGCCTGTCCTGATAAGTAAATCACTGTGATGTGTGATATAATCACTAGGGAAGCACAAGTACTGCTGTTTTCTTCATTTCAAACACTATCTCTCTATTCCTTTCCTGAAAGCAGATATTGTTGACTGTGAGATGGTTATCATAATTCATGAGAGTTCATCTCGAGTTCAGGACAAACACTTCATACGCTTGTTACTTCCTTATAAGATGACACGGCACAGATGAAGCCACTGTTTGGACATGTGGATCATGCGTGCAGTGTGTGTGTGAAACGTGGTGGGATGATGGATATAAAGAGTTCATTGTAACACCCAGGATTGGCTTGAGGTTAGAGGATCATGTAATAGTGTTTATCATAAAGCAAGAAGTGTGTGGTCACAGGGCATAAGACACCAGAACACAACAACAAGTTTACATAAAGGACACGAACCTTGGAAGCGTTAAAAATGTCCCTCTTGGGGTTTAAAACTGCAAGCCGGAGCTGGTTTACGTCTCCATCTTTGTTTGAAGCACAGCATGATGGTGGCCCTTCAACCCCCATTTTCCAGAAGCTTAGACCTGGTTGTTTGATGAGGGCTTATCCCTCAGCTGACATATTATCGCCGGACAGGCCTCTGACTGCGCCAAAAGAACAAGCTACGCCAAGGATTAGCCTGCACACTCGTGCTAATGCAGTCAAACTGTCAGAGAGATCAAAGCTACTCACTCCAGATTAAGACCAATTAAAGTAGGTGGCCCTACACAAATTAATAGCTGGAGCACTCACCTGTTAAAAGGCGGAAAAACAGCGAGGGGCTTTGTTCTCTCGGTCCAAGTGAGAAAATGTCTAGCTTTTCGCCTGTCAGTCAGTTATGTGTTATGGCATGCAGTCAGCAAACAAAATCATTTGTTTCTGGAGGTTATGTAAATCCACATGTGTTTATTACACCACAGTTACAGCCACGTGAACTCGAACAAGCAGAAGTGAGCCGTTATGTCCAAATGCTAACGTGACAGTTGTGATTGCCGCCTTTAATGGAGCGATTTAAAATAATTGGCACTTTGCTTGAAGGCCACCTTCCCATTATTAGACTTTGATTTGGCTTTTACAGTGCTGTACATTCTGCTACATAGTGCACACACCCTGTTGAGTTTGGAGCAGCTGCCAAAGCCATTATAATCGAGGCTGAAGTGGGCCGGTTTACCCAAATCATAAAAAGATATTTTGTCACTTACAACCGGTGGCCAAGCAGATAGTTTTGTCTTTATGTGACAAGGTTTTGAGAGATCAGCCACTGAGGTTTCTGCCGCTACACCAGTACAATGGAAGTGAAATGAAATTGTGATCGTCAAGATCAGTCAACATCAATGTACAGGTTACCGTGGATACTCCAAAGACATGATGAGATGGTCATAGTCCCTATGAAAACTGTCCACAGTGAGATCTCAGGATCATCCAAAGTCAAGAACATTGTTTCCCTGACGTTCTAACGGACATTTAAAGCTAAACTAGTCTACGAATCTAAAAGTAAGAAAACATTCAGGAAACAGTCAAAATTGAGCACAGTTTCATCAATAAGGTTAAACATTGTCAGAGGAAAATATTGCATATATTATAAGAGCCATTTGAATCCGTTAATCAAATTTTTCTACAACCATATCATAATTTAAATGCCACTAAAATGTCTGGCACTTTGCGCTCTGCATAAACATTGCACATAATCCTATACAAAACATGACAACATCTGACTAAATGAAAGTGAACAAATAACATTTACTGAAAGCAATATTGACAGAAAATCTTTAGGAAATGTGGCTGATTATTACAACAGCTCAACAGCATTTCATCTGCTTACACAATCACAAACTAAATACAGTAAAAAATAATAGTCAATCGTCAGAATATCAGCCGTTGTTAACATGTTTTTTATAAAGCAACATTTTACAAGGAAGACGTGACATTTCAGTACTTTTATAGTAAGGTCCTTGTAATAAGTGTTCATCAACAGGTAATAAGGCCCATATTTGTCCTTTATAAGATGCTTATTAACATTAATAAAGCCTATTTAAGGGTTAATAATACCATGATAAACACCTTTATTCCTAGATTATTAAAACTTTATAGGGTTTTAGGGTTTATACATATTCTTCATTGTGCAGCTAACCATTATATTCCTTATCACAAGGGCCTCAATGTAAAACATTACAGTTACCTCAAACATCTACATGCATTTCCTTCCAGCAGTGTAATAAGACAGTGACAAAGAGCTGCTGTAGCGCAGAAAGGGTTAATAGTCTCAGTTATTACAGTAATGTGAACATCTCTGACTGAGGCATCTGAACCACAGCTGGTCAGATAGGCTGCGGGTCATCTGAGGGCCAACGGAGGCTCTGCTGATCAAGGCCTCTGCTCTCGACAGGGGGATGAATGATGACTGCAGAGTAAATGCCAAAACTATAAATTTCATCCCACACTGACCCAAAGCTCCTCTAAAGTTTATTTACATTTTCACATAGCATCTACCCCCGAGCGTCAGTGTCAAAGGATCTCGAGGCAGGATGAATTAGCGATTGCAGTGCGTGCGCGCTAAAACCCACATTGCCAAGAAAGTTAATTTCGCTCTCGACATGTCCGTTGTGAGTGCCGCTGAGGAGCAGACTGAAAGGATCTTTCACTGACTTGTCTTTTCTTGTTACTCGCTCTGAATCTCGCTTTTCCACTTGATCCAGAAGAGTTGAGCAGAACCGGGTGCGGTGTCAGAGCCGCTCTTCAATTACAGCTTTGTCCTGTCAATTACAAACACAAATGGGGGAATTTTGCTTTAAAAAATGCAAAATAAATTCTGAAGCCAGACACATTTTTATATGTGGAAAATAAATAAATAAGCGCAGCACCCCATGGTTAGCTTTCCAATGGGCTTCGCAGAGAGCTCTGTTTGATGTGGATGCCTAGAGTCGACCGTGTTTGGACAGTCATGGGGTGGAGCTGCCAGGCTTTTAACTGCTCCAGAGAACACAACCCACCACAGAGCAGCACATAGGAGTCCCTCTGTCCTGAGGCTGGACACAAACTATCAACTGAGAGAATGAGAGAGAGAACCACAGTGGGATTTATGCCTGCTCGGGCTTGGAGAGCGTCCCTGAAGACGTTTGTAAAGCTCGATTCTCCGAAAGCTTTTCATTAGGTCTACACTTCAAATCTGCAAGAGATGAATGTTACATCTTTTATTCAAAACATTTCATTTCCCAACACTTGTCAACTTGCAGGTGAAGATACGGCCAACAAAAGCAGATTTTGTCGACTAAAAACTGATTTTTAACTCAGATCTGTCAGAGCAGGGAAATGTACACTAAGATATGTACTCTGAGGAGGTGGAAAGAAGTCGTCGCTCCTGTTTTGTGGTGTGGGAGGCATGCGATGTCTAATTTGAGAGAACGAACGTGCTTAAGTTATTACCG
Source organism: Pagrus major (assembly GCF_040436345.1). Classification (NCBI taxonomy): domain Eukaryota; kingdom Metazoa; phylum Chordata; class Actinopteri; order Spariformes; family Sparidae; genus Pagrus; species Pagrus major. The sequence continues at coordinate 17,495,993 of NC_133234.1, read as the reverse complement.
CAGGAAGGTAATCTGTCAAAAGCAGGCTGTTTTGGCATGTTGCATACCACTGCTGAGATCATAGAGTCAGATTCTGCTTGCAATTACAGCTGAAGGACCTTGGACGCAGGCAGGCGGCCATTAATCCTGCTTCTGGCCCTGTACGCTTTGACATGTCAAAATTCCCACTGTCCTCCGTGCCACAGCTCAGGGAAAAATGCACCACAGTGGCCAAACCACACCAGTGGAGTAATTGATGCCATCATTAATGTAATTAGGTTCACTTCAGTCCATTATGACTTACTTTGTACTGTAATGTATGGGAATTTACCAGAGAGAGGAGCCCACTGAAATGTATTTTATTAAGAGTCACACAATAAGTTACTGGAGCAGAGGATGAAAAATGAGTTTTGATTTCAAACTGCAGACCAGTGGTTTACTGAGCAGTTAATCATTTGCTTAAGTAAAAGTAGCAGTACCTCAATGTAAAAATACTCCATTATAAGTAGCCTACATGTAAGTGCATGAAGAATTTACCTGAAAGGAAGACTATGGAACTTTTAAAACCGAATAACACAGTCTTCTCCTTACAAATGATAATAAAACTGGACAATAAAACTCACCTTTTCTTTATTCATTACAATCCGGTTTTGCAGCGACAGCCTCACCTGGTCTGGTATGGCCGGTAGCTTATGTTGGCTAATGCTAGTGAATACAAGAGTTTTCAAAAGTATTGATACTTAGAAACTTTTCTGAGACTTTTTCGGTAAAGCATGCGTTTCAAACTAGACAATATTTGCATTTGATAGTGTTGAAAGTACCACAGCTACTCATTAACATTATTACTGATGTAATGGCACGTGTTCAGTGACATGTTCTGTACCAGCACTTGGTTAGATAGGTTGTTAGTTATTTTATTTTTTTAAAGGAAATTCTCTTTTGTGTGTCTAGGCCTTTTTATTTCTTTTTGTTGTGGTCATGTTTTATACTAGTATTGTATCCAAGTTTAAAATTCTTGTATTGTGACAACCTTAGCTGACACTAGTTAGATTTTGCTTTTTAACTGACTTTACAGAGTCAGTTTGTTGCCTTTATGATTCTTCTCTGACTGTGCTAATGGTATGCTGAGTTTAAGCATTTATCATTGGCAGCTGTTCAACTTATATACTCATATTATGTAACTGCAGTGGAGTGCTATGGAGCTACAGTCATTTTACATACTTTTTACACTGTTAGAAAAGTATAGATTTGTTTATATATCTATCTGTCTAGAACAATTTCTTATGTATTATTTGCATATATGCAAACTAGTTTAGTCATATATACTAAACTAGCTAGCTAGCTAAACTGTTACCATACAACAATCACCATGGTCGTCACCAGGACATGAACCACTGCAATGATTGGAGCGAGGCAGGCAAAAGAGACATGTCAAGTAACATCAAGTATAAGAAATGGTATGGTCCACTTTAGGGGTGTCTGAAATCATATTACCATATTATTTTAGGCATGAACATGGGGGAATATGTTGTACTATTTATAATTAAATACCAAGAAAGATATATAAATGTACTTGAGTGAATATACACTTTCTGTCGCTGCAGCAGACTACAGTATACAACTATGTAAGTAAATAGGACTGCTCAGTATATTCAGTGCCCTCCTGTTTGACATACATATGTGCAGTAACAATAGACTCCCTGAAGAACCTCCATTCAGTCCTTGTTCCCGTCACAAAACCGTCTTGTTTACCATACAAAGAGGGTGGTTTCATCTGAGTGAAAGCAACACAGACACGTTGAAAAGAAAAGGGCTTCAAAGGAAGAGATTCATCATCGTGTGTCGCCCCCACCCACCCACGCTACACCTACACAGCGCTGTGATCAGGTCATTTAGCTGTTTAATGTGGTATGACATTTTATCCCCACCTTAAGCATTTTAAAGCTGTGTGTTATGCACAGAGTCATTTCAGTGTCAGCAAACGCCTCAGAGTTTCTTTAACCCTCTGATAGGTTTAGGTGAAGAAAAAAGGAAGTATAGACGGCTTAAAATTAGCCGCTCTGAAGAGGATGAAGTTAATTTCACATAAACAGAAATAGTGAGTTCACATTGACAAATCTGAAGTTCTAAAGGGGGATGGTTGTTTTTCGTTCAACGATGAATAGTGGGAGTTCACATCGATGAAAGAAAGCAGCTATTTAGTGAGAAACACAAATGAACCTGTAGGAAACGCTGGCACGTCACATGTCCACTTGACACTCCATGAACTGTGGCACTAAACATTTTGTCACGCATCCAAATATCTGCATAGAGGCTCATGTTATGCCCGAGCATCTGTGTCCGATCTGAATAACTAGCATGACTCCCGTGCAGATGGTCACAGGATGTGACCACCTCGTATCGCCTGTTCCCATCCATCTACCAGTAAATAGCTCCTTTGACACCCTGTGCCTGCTTTTTGTCCGAGGCTCCTCACATGACTGCCGCCATCTTGAAAACAACACAAGGAAGAAGGGATGAGCAGAAGCCTCTCTTTTCTCCGAAAGTTGCGAAACATCACACCACACACACGGAACATCCCACAAGAACTTTTGACCCGACTGTGGCAGGCCATGAGTCACGAGTTAGTCCTCTTGATATCACTCCTTTGAAATCTTAATGTCCAACTGCCCTTCTTCATGGCCCCTGCTCAACAGCTAAATCAGATTTATAACTACTGTCAAAGGCAGGGATGACAGATAAATTAATCTTCCCTTCACGAGTTTACATCCTGGGCATCTGGACTGCTGATCTTGCCCTAACAAGCGCAGAGGTCTCGGAGAGCTGTCTTTTAATGTTGATGTGTTCATGGCTGGAGATGAATGGCTCTGTCATAGGAATCTATTTATACAGCAGTTATATGGCAGCGCCACTAGATCCAGGACATTGCACTTCTCTGAGACGAGCACCAGCATCTGTTAGAGGAAGTCAGCAAATGACACTTCCTAGGATTTGGAGCACTGTTCAATGTAACGTCTGTCAGTTACTGTGAGGTTGGAAAAAAACATCATTTGAGGAAAAATACTAGAAATTAATCAGCAGATGCATTTCTTTATTGGTTTAGTTATCGAAAATGTTTTGTTTGCAACTGGGTAAAGAGCTGCTTTGAGTAATAATAACTCAAGCTGATTGATTGACTTCCACGATTTTTGAAGAGAATACACACTCTTGAAATATGAATTCATTTGTTCAACAAAGAAGTGTGAAAATAGTAATGTGGAGGTGTTAAGTCATTCAAATTATTAATTAATTATGAATTAATCAGTAGATGAAGAAAAAAGAAATTTTGCACAATGTTTCAAATGTACTTTATGTGCATCTGTCAAGTTAATCATTAATTTATTGAGCCAATTTATGTTTTTAAAAAAGGTCACATACAAGATATCAGCATACAAATAACAGGAAACAACAAATAATCCTCATTTATCCAGTTACTGTATGAACAATATTTAATGAAAGTTTAAGGACAATTTTTTTAAAGTTAAGCACAAAAGAAAAGTTGCAAAAATGGCAGAAATTATGTTTCGAAAGTTTATTCTTAACCAAGGAATTCCTGATTCTCACTGTCATTATTCTAAAACATGTTAGTGTCACCAAATCTCACAAAAAGAAGAAAACCAACGATGCATTAGTCCATCTCTCAATAGTTAATAGCAACTTTCCTACCTCATCTCTGGTCTGTTTAAAACAGCTCACAAATATATTGTTTGATTGTTAGCATACATCGGGACATTGCAGTTTTTAGCAGTATATAGTGCATTTGTTGGGACTATTTTCAGCTGCGGATTAATACACATTTATAGCCCCAGTTGAGTGTTTACAGCAGCAGGATGGTGTTTGTGGAATTGACTCGATATAAACTACAGCTGCCGTGTTCTCGGTAATGAAAGAACCAAGATGATGACGATGATGATGATGATGATGTCACCCGGTGAAACAGTGTAAGCTATAATCAGGCTTTGAATACACACAGTAAGATCAGCTCATTGTTGGTTTTGGTCTGTTTAGGGGAAATGTTTACACCAGGAGAAATAGAATAGCATACCATCAAACTTGTTTTACTTAAAATTTTGGCTCATAATAATTAGGTTTGTTCAGATATCGATACCAGTATTGGAAATGCCTCTGATACTGCCTGAAATTCAGGATCGGGTATTGGCAAGTATGCCAGTCTAAATGCACCCATCTGATCTGACGAGACCCAAAACATTTCTTTTTTATTCTTTTTCAGTTATGTCTGAGTAGCATGTCTTTTCTGTATTCGAGGCCGGCCAAACAACAGTGATAGCCATCATATCGCATCCATACAGGGTTAGTAGTAAACAGCTGTTTGAGTTCAATGCGAAAGAATCTGATCTTGAGAAGGAAAAAATTGTGTAAGAACATCTTTTTTTTTCGTGTAGATGGCCACAGATGAATGCCATTAGGGGCCAGTCACACAGAGTTACTTTAGGTGCGGTCACTTTAAAAACGTCTAGGAAAGGCACGTTTTGGACAAAAGCGCGGGGAGCACCTGTGGAGTGGGTCTACCATCGACTTCTAAACACCGTGACGTGCAGTGCAGGAGAGGAGCACCCACCAGGCGTGCATTACCGGAGGAAAACAGTGGTCTTGCTGGCGATGCATCTCTGTGTGCTCAGCCCCTTAATCCAGATCTACATCAGAAACTAACCACCTGCTCCTTGGTTTATGGTCTAACTTAACAAAAAATTTAAAAAAAAATGTGTTAACTGTATTTTAAATATTGTTGGAAACAAACTGTAATGCAAACATTTCATATCAAAATATTTGTTAGCTGATAACTTACTGATAAATCGTCGCAGCTCTAATATCTATCAAGACTTCAATCATGCAAACACGTCAAACACACTCACATAGTCGGAGATGAACATGTTACTATCAGACTTTCTCTGGAGCATGGCAGAGTAGAGTTATTACAAGAACAGCTGAAAGACAGGACCACCAGGACTGCAGAACTCAAGCTTGTCATTGTCGGCCCACCCTCCTCAGTACCTACCACACCTCCTCACCCCATCACATGAATCACAGCCACCACCCTCCACTGCCTCTGCAACAAAAGATGCTTTGAGGTCATGCTCCTCTTCTTTGTGCCCACCGCAGCGCGTGAACAGAGAGGGAGCAGAACCACTCGAGACAAGGACGACTTAAGAGCAGCTTATAATGAAAGGACGTCCATCATGAAAGAAAACACACGCCATTAGTGAAGAATCATTATGGCGATGTTTAAATAAATTAGCTTTTCAAGGTTAATATTCTTGGTAATTCTTCCAGGTTTTAGAATTACTTACCAACTTAGGTGCATCAAAATCAAATCATTTGACTTTCCCCATCAAGGTAGGTAACGGTCGTCATTGATGATAATATGCCTGAGCTTTAAGCTGCACCCCCTTTTATATTCATCGCCCCAAGAGTCCTCTGTGGGGGTTTAAAAACTTCAAACGCCACCTCATGAAAAAGTCAGGAGGTGTCAGACATGTGTTCCCCCTCCTCGTACCCCAACCCCGCTGGCTTGCCAACACCAAAGGCCAGAATTGATTTTATGTGAAGCGGACCGGCTCCACCCCCGTCAGGGATCACCTGCCTAACCCCCCGCCTGTGGCTCTGATGCACCGCGAACAATTAGGGAAAGACAGCGAAATATATTGACGAGGTATCTGCGGTTTTCAGAGCGCATTTCGCTAATTATGTATCAGCAACTGCACAGCGCGTTTCTGTACGATGTGATTTCCTTTACCGAACATCTGAAGGAAGTTAAATTGTCACGGTTAAATTTCTTTCGCTCTAATGCCACATGGATGATCCTTGTGTATGAGCTAATAAAGTGAGGTTTATGGAAGATTCAGGACAGATTATCGGGGGGGTAAGAGCACTGTTCTGCAAATCAGCAGGCTTTAAAGTAAGTCTGGCTGTACATGTAAAAAAATGCAGTATAAAAGGTCATGCAAGAGCCAACAGAGATAAAAGTCTGAGGTGGCTTTCTTGTATGGTGATCCGTTTACGATCCCCTTTAAATTAAACATTCCTTCCTGTTTGTCTGCATGTGCTCATCCTGGCAGGCAACAGTAACACAGTGCAGGTACATTTCTGATTTTTATCTCTGACCTTTGCATTTCTGATTTTGAGAAATGCCCCTGATTTGTCTGAATTTTCCATCATCCAAGTCTTGTCTTGTAAGAATTTAAACATTGATTTGATCAGAGTTCAAATAGGTCTTTATCATGGCAGTAGAAGCACAGGTGTAAATAATGACATCAATCAGGGCTCCGTGCCATTGAGTGTCCCAATAAGCCATGTCAGTATGTACAATAGCAGGACCCTCTAACTGGACCACCAAAATAGGATGCAACCATTGTAAATGGGTTATGCCTTTGCTTTTCCTGCGATCAAATGTCAAAATCGCTGGATAAGTCTAGTCTAGTCTCTATTTTCTCCCTTCAAATTTCCTCTCAGAGAGAACACAAACAGAAGCATTAAAGGATGATTCCACTTTATTACAATTTTACTCTCTTATAAGTCTTATTTTCCTTGTTTTGGCCACCATCTCTGTCAGAGCTATTATGAAAACTCACCAAAGTAATTGAAAAGATTTGGGAATAAAGTCAGCTACATCGCTAAAAACAATTTAGATTGCGCGAAAAACATTGACAGGCAGACGGTCAGAGGAAAAACTACTTTATTTAGAGGGAAACACTGTGGAGTCCAAGCATATAGCTGACATGTGCTTGAACAAAAACTCCAAGTCCAAGTTCTTCCTTTTAACTGTTTACTGAGAACTTTTCTTCAAATACAGAATAAAATATGATAGCAAAATATTCTACACAAGTATGATCAAAAACAGCAAAAATAGTACGCTAAGCAGAAAGCACGGTCAAAGACGAGTTTGCTCTTAAGGCTCGATAGCTTCCACTAAACCATCTAACAAGCCCTGGGGCAGCATGTTATGCCTTTTAACCAATCAGAAGCCAGGGCTGACTGCAGTCTTAATTGTTTCTAATTATGCATGGTGCAATTAAACTATGGAACTTCTTATGCTTAGCAGATCAAATACAGTAGAAAATAAATTATTTCCAACTATTTTCCTTAAATATAAACGGCTGTAACACTCGGACAAGATTTTCACGGTATAATACCTCTCTCAGAAAATATTACACTTTTACACAATTATTTGTGAGTTTTTTTGGTTGAACAAATGCTTTATTATAATTTCACAATTACAAAGTACAATTTTTGACAGACATAAACTTAAAATATACATACGTGTATATATTTTTTATAAAACTAATGCGTTAAAATTCAATACACTAGATAAGAAAATGTACATGGTAGTTTAACATAATTCACACCATGGCATACATAACAATATGCATTGTAGGTCAAAGCTGAAACAGGAAGTTGGTCTGTAAACAGCTGCAACAGACACTTCAGGTCATAACTTACCATTCACCTTTGTTTTTCTCTTTTAAATAGTTTTGGCTAACTGGTGTGTTTTGTTAAAAATCTGATCACGGCCTCAAGATTTTAAAATGAAGCAAAATCTGTATGATTGTCTGATCTACTGACCTTTACTGAGCAATACCACAGTGTTACAAAGTCTGACCAATTATTTTGGTAAGTACAATGTTATTGTTACAGATAGAAATTGTGGCTTTAACTGTGAAAATAAGACCCATGCTAAAATAAACTTGAATAATGGTGTTTGCCAGGTACAACTGATGTCAGCACCAATAATCCTCATCTCAAGTGTTGAGTGACTCATACAGTGATTTACTTAAAGGATACCATCCAACCCATAAAGCATTACCAAATCAAAGCAGAAAATAAAATCCTAATGACAAACTAATATTTAATGATGTGGTAAGTGCTAGGACCACAGTTTACGCACCATAATAAAGCACTCATAAAAACACAGCTTCATGCAGATGATTCCAGAGTGAAGTGTTGGTGCATGTTAATGGTTTTGACAGACTTTTATTTTTCCTACCGTAGACATGTGTCATTTACGTCAAACAGTGTGATATTTGTCTGCAGTAAATGACTCATTATAGTGCTCACGAAGTATGAAAAGACAAAAACAGTGTGGAAAACAAGCAGCCGTGAATGTGTTTTGGAACAGAGGTTTCAGGAGACTGGCGTCTATGTGTGACACATGACTTCCTTATTTTTAACAGTGGGCACTTCAACCACTGGCTTGATGTCAACCTCCCGTTCTAATGGACAGCCGCACAGCTGACAGGCCGTAAATCAGAGGGACTATAGAAAGCCATTAGTCCAGGGATACACAATAAAAAGCGGTAATGGTCTCATAAAGCCTGCAACACCACAGCAGACATTCTGATTCTGTCTATTAAGGGCTGCACAGAGCCTCGGATGAGTGAAAATAAGGAAGCCATTTTTCTTTTGTGCATTGTTGCCTGGGGTCTCGTGCTCGTGATCAATGTACAGTAAGATGCAGTGCGCTGAGAGCTATTTATTTTCACCGTACTACAACTGAGTGAATATTAGAGGACAACTTGTGATTAAGAAGTGCTTCTATTGAGCTGCACGTTACAGACGCCTCATTGATTTGCTCCCGTTATAAATGCCAGATGTGCTCATAGAGCTGGTTATGGTATCAAGTACAACAGTTTACGTTAGTTGTTATGGTGAGCACAATCCGGTCCTCAAATCATATTAAAGGGACAGTCCACCGAAATTACACACGGATACACAGTATTTTTTCACTTTAGCAACAGCTCTAGTGGTATCTGTCCATGCTAAATACCTAGCCATTTTATTTGCTCATATTTTAAGCTCATGCTGACGATGACAATGCTAACACATGCAGGTATAATGGTTAGCATTATCACTCCTGGTTTAGCATGTTAAAGATATAATAAGTAGATTACCACTGTTTATTGGACTGACTTATACCGGCTACATATTGCTAAGTTTGTGCTCTGTTTTCCCCATTCCTCATACTGTGGTTGTATAAACTGTATGAACTTTTACCTCATTCTATAAAATATACTGTATAAAACCCTTATGTAACATGGAAGTCATATTGAGATTAAAATATCTCCCTTGAGTAAGACCTAGCCAAGACAGTGTCAAAAAAGCAGCATCAAGGACATGACAAGACAACAAATTCACATCAACAAAAAGATTCAGACTTACAATGACATTTGATAAACAAATACAGTAATATGTTGAGAAACACTGCAGCAAATTTGCAGTTATAGATATGAAATGTGCAACATTTGAAGTCTGGAGGCTTGTGATAGCTTTCTCTGTTCGACATAATGAATCTAATTTACCACAAAGAATCTTATTTGAAACCATGCCGACTTATTTTAGCTATTCAGAATCCAGATGGCAAATTTCACCAAATCACCCCCGAAATTTCTCTTCTCAAAGAGATAAGAAAGCCCACTGAGTGACATTTCAACAGGCTGTTCCTAACTTACAGCGAGATTGAACTCGCCTGCAGACAATGACAAGCTCCTCTCTGTCTGATGTCACTTCCCATTTCCAGGCCGACTGCTATCTGCTACTGGCTTCTGCCAATAATAGCTCATCAAAACAACACAACCCTTCTTGGCACCAAAATAAAGGCAGCGGTCCACGTCTGTGCCACTCATGTGTCAATTAAGGCTCCTCTTCACACTGACACTTGTGACTTAAAAGAAACAGTCGAGAACGTGATGAATTTGAGCCGACAGATGAGAAGGCAGTACGCTGCGTTGCAGTACCATAATGCGCTTGAGATATGGATAACAACTGACACCACTGGCAGGTCTTATGAAGTTTGATTTCATTTGTCAGGCCTCTTCTACTTTGTCTTTTAGCTCGCGCGCTTCCCTCACTCTTTCAATCATCGTGGTAATAGCTCTTTCTGATAGCCTGGAGACACTCACACGCACTTGCATTTAAAATGCAAAGCCACAAATGTAGAAGGTGCTGCCATGGGCTACACGTCAAGATGGCATCATTACCTTACCCAATCCTATATTGCACGTTTATATGTATAATTTCATTTGGTGGTTTATAAAAAGAAGGTAAAATGAACCTGGTTCTGGATGTCCACAGGCTGTTCTGGTCTCTGCAATCCACACAATTTTCACACACACAGATGAACACGTATCACATAAACTACAAACGACAGAGAAATAACCATCAACCTCGGTATTTGATCACTAAGTAGACAAATGGAGCAGTAAGTGTCCAAGCCTGTCTCGGCAAATACCTTGCATGCTTGTCTCCAGCCGACCACATGACGCTAATTCCTGACTGAAGCGCTCCTCCTGCGTATCCCTTAATCCTGCCTGTGAAATGTGACAAGATCATTCTTTAGGCCTACTTTAGTCTGAATAATCTGCCCATCACAGACATTCATCCCGACCTGCACAGTGCTTCTGGTGTCATAACACGCTACCTGTACATTTTCACCCCGGCTTAGGCTCCATAAATTAAATCTAGACAAGGAAATGTGAGGGATCGGCATCTGGTGCTGCATGTGTGTTGTCTTTTAAAAGCTAGTATTGATAACATTTAGATGCAGACAAATCATTTTTTAAAATAATACATGTACAGAGCTTGTAGAAAGGTGCAGAATAAACATATCTCTTTAAAAACATTATTATGATGTGAATTAATACATTTAAAAAGATTGTTTTGTTTAGTTCCAGCTTCTAACAAGGTTTGTCAGCCAATAGTTGGGATCATGTGGTATCTGTGTTTCCTCAGCGATTAAGAGTCTTGGTAGTTGCCAGTTTATGGGGAAAAAATGTAAAAATGGCTGATTTCTACAGTATGCAACCAGCAAACTGTCCTGCTCTAACGTTAGCTAGCTAGCGTTAGAGATGTTACTGTTAGCTAGCATTAACAACATTAACGTTTAGTGGCTGAATGCTATCAATAACACCTTTAACATATCAGAGATTCAATACTTAAAGAAATAGACACCAGACAACTGGTCAGTCAATCAATTCATGAATGGACGAAAATGTATCAACAGCAGTTTTGATAATATAATTCATCACATGCTATATATTTTTTACAATTTTCTGAAAGGATTAATCGACTAATTTAAAAAAGAAATGTTGATAATAAAAATAATCATTATATGAAGCTTTAATGGTCATCAAAAGTGATCATGATTGCACCCCTTTTTTAACTTGTAGGTCCACTGTATAGTTTTGGAATAGCACAAAGGTAATATTTAAATATTGATAAGGCAACGATACAAACTTGACAAACTTTTTTGCCATAACTGAATAAACAAGCTGTTTATTGAAAAATAAGGTCCCCAGAACACTGTTGGAAGCTAGAAAGGTGGCAGGGTCCGCCACATATAAACAAAGCGATATGAAATTGTGTTGTCCTTTAAGTTCAGTTTGTTTATTCAGTCATGAAAACAAAGACAGTTTGTTTATTTAGTTTGTTTTAAGCATGAAAATCAATCAATAAAGATTGTTTTCTTCTTCCCAAAAACTACACAGTGCACCTTTAAGCTACTAGACGAGCGGATACAGTACAGTATGTCTGACTGCAGCTGCTTGAAGTTTCCACAAAGTTCTGTACCAGTAATATGGCAGCTGTCAGGTTGAATTGAGCCGTCGGTTCCAGTGCTAACGGGGAGGGTAGGTGAAGTTAACTCTTCTCTACAGCATGACTACAACCCGCCAGGATCCTCACCTACCTGATGGCAAGTGGACGACAGCACGTAATCTCCATAGGCTTTACTTCCTACTCCTGACCAGCTTTAACTAATTGAGGAGACAACGTGAAAAAGACCCTTCACCGCCGCGATCTTGGCTGCACCTCAACTTTTCTAACTCTCTCCGTCATGCCGCGCTGCCGTCGTCTGACTTCCGGCGAGAGATAGTGCGAGTTCCTCACGTCAGCTGGGGAGTTGAGCTCCGGCAAATGAAGTCAACGCTTTGACACAGATGAGGAGGGGGTGGGGGGGATATCTCGGGTGTAGTGAAGGGGAATGGGTATGACTTCTAAGTATCTGAAACGTCCTGTCTTAAACACATAATATCTGTAATACTTCCTGACACTTTCTCCTATAACCTCTTATTCTGTGCCAGCTTCTGTGGGGCCTTTTTTCTCCCCCTCCGGGCGCAGAAGAAAAGCAGTCTATTTTCTTGTCATATTTGGTTGAAAGGCGACTCTCAACTTGGAGTCTAATTTCCTGCACTTTAAAGACAGTCCACATGCAAGGTGCATTTCCATGCTATCAAGGTGATGGGAGCAATTTCGACCTGTCAGTCAGTCATAGAAATATCAGAGAGACTTAATGTCTACTGCAACCTGTCAAGGGCTCCTGTGAAGTGCTGGAGAGCGTAATCTGAGTCTTATTCACTCAGCACCATTTACTTGTCAGCGTAGCTCTCTGTTTTACCCCGGATGGTAGCTCATAATGAGATGGGGATATAATACAGCCATATATTCAGCGACTTGAATGAAGAGGTCAAACTGTAGCAAATTTAAAAATACATGCGGGCGAGAAAGGAAAATGTACAGCCGCTGCACATCGACATGAGAGCAGTTATATTATAAATACCATAGTTTCATCTCATATGATCACACAGTTCTTGCTTCACAGACAGCAGTTAGTTAAGGCTGTTAATTTCCCGATAGACGCACCACTCTGGGTGACACACTGGGGCTGTACTTAACCATTATTAATGTGACAGGCCTCAGTGCAAAGCAAATCAATTAAACAAGAGCAATCACCATAGTCTGGATAACGGCCTTTTAAGACTGTTTGCATGTGACAAGGAGGTCCTCGATCCAGGCCTCTGTGCCAGGACCTGACAGGTCAAGAAAGCGGCATGAAACAATAGCACCTTCTAACCATCATCTCCCCTTTTTACCTGTCAGATCCAGTCGGCCTGTCTGGCTGCTGATGTGGTGCGCCCCGCGCCGCCTGCCACGAGGTGAATTTTCATGTCATGTCGAGGGGAATTTCTCATTCCATTTGCTAGACATTATAATGCCGCATTTATCGACCATATCCTTTTTTTGAGAGCTATATGTCAAGTGCTTTTGCACCTGAGTTTTTGTCACTTTTGTGTTGTTTTTAATGTGCACGTGCGAGTCTTAAGAGATCTAGGGACAGGATAATAAGACTGGAGCAGTGGCTTACCTTCATGCCTTTTGGGCTCCAAAGCTCAGCCCTTTATTGTGATTTACTTTGTGGTCTTGATAGTGAATCAACGATGGACATAAACAGAGTTCCCTGAAGATTCGTATTCACATTGCATCTAATGGGGTTTAAATCAGATTGAACTATATAATATGATTGGTCGCTGTTTCTAGAACCACGGGATGACGGAGGTGATTGGTTCCTAAATACTTCCTTCCAGTTGCAGCTGTGTACTAACTATGTACTTGTGTATATTACTGAATTCAACCTGCATGTCAAGCACTCTGAAAACTGTGTTGTAAGTGTTTAGCTTTTGTGCTGTGAGCCAAATAAACAACTGAAATGTGAGTATTTTGTGATGTGCGACCCTTTCTTTCATATTTTTTCGGAATCATCATGAGATCTGTTTTCATTTCACAGAACAAAGGAGTTCAAAACTGTGTGAAAAACTATCGTATCACATGCGTGCACTTGTCTAATCAAGCCTGTAGGAGCTGAGGAGCTGAATTATACAATACGCATTATACAATAATACATTATACAACGGAGTCGTTACAGCAGCTCCTGTCACTGTGACTCTATCGCCATTACTTTCAATTTTTAATCAACTCCAAAGACAAACTGTGAAGTTGCCTCCGACACACATTTAAGGTGTTGTTTCCGCACAGACAAGCAATGTTGTACATAAAAACAGTGCTGCGGGCAGGTCGAGGTTTTAGCTCATTTAGATTTGAGCCTGAATAAATTTAAAGAAACACTTGAAGAAGCAAAAGTAGTTTTTGCCAACCTGTACAGTGTTTACTATTTCCCCTGTGTTTTGTTGATCATTTTGTATTTTCTTTTGGCTGAGAACAACCGTAAATAAATAAAAGGACAGTCGATAGCCAGTAGTGTAATGCTTTACAAATAATAAAATAGAATATTAAAGGGTTTTTTAAAGATTGCCAATGAAAATGTGTCATATATTGTACTTGATAAAGAAACTTCAAGGTGCACTATTTAGTTTGGGAGAATACTTTTTAAAACAGAAAAGAATAATCCCTCAATAAACAACAAAATCAAACATGTTCTTTGTATGTGGCGGACCCTGCCACCTCTCTATCTTCAAACAGTGTTCTGGGGATCTTATTTTCCTCTGAGAACAGCTTGTTTAGTCACTTATGGAAAGACATTCATCTGCGTTTGTATTATTACCTCATTAATATTGTAAAGACATACCTTCCTGAGTTTTTCTGAAACTACGTGTTGCTCCTTTAAAGGTTCACGCAAAGATCTTCATTGACTTATTTTTTGATTAGACATAAACAAACTCTCTTTGTTTTCATGACTGACTAAACTAAATAAACAAACTGACCTTAAAGGACAACGCAGTTTCACACTGTTTTACTTTATTTATATGTGGCGGACCCTGCCACCTTTCTAGCTTCAGTGTCCTTGGGACCTTATTTTCCTCTGAGAACACCTTGTGAAAAGATAAATATTTCTGAGTTTGTATTATCACCTCATTAATATTGTAAACACCAAAACAGAGTTTGAATTTCTTCTCCAAAACGACATAGTGCCCCTTTAACTTACTCTACCTCCTTTATTTTATTTGCAAAAGTTTGAGTTTTTAAGAAGAAAAAAACATGAATGAACCCTTTAATGAAAAATATGAATTATTAATCTCTAAAACGTGCAGCCCCAGATAGGAGCCATCACTTTACTGGAGGGACCCAGCCCCTGCCGCTTGTAAACGCTTGTGTTTGCACGGGACTCTGGGTGATTCATAAACGTGTCCTTGTGTGAAATACTATCGGGGAGATTTGGAGCTTTTTTTCTGTTTAAAAGTAATGAATTACGGCGACGAAGAAGAAGAGAAAAAAAAGAAGAAAAAATGTGCAGCCATTTAAGGATAAAGCCGAGAATTTGGTGTCTGCCGCGGCGAGCCATCCATCACGTCCACAATAAAGGAGTTTTTGCCTGACGGTCGAAATTTATGGTCGCCCTTCTCTGCCCTAATAACTCAAAGCGCTGTGTCAGAGCCTGACAGCCGTTGCCGAAAACAGCCCCCCTGTTATCAATCAAAAAACACTTGCATATGTTTAACTTTCGCCTGATCAGCAAGACATTTATAGGCTATTGAGTAATAAGATAAGTGGGTCTATTTCGATGGGAAGAAATGTGGAAGCTTTAAATGATTAATGGCAGCCACAAGAGGGTTTTTTTTTATTTTTTTTATGCGCTCTTGGAATAAAAAGAAAGATTTTTTTCTTTTTTGGCTTGACTGTGGCGGAAATGTGGAGGAATAATTTTAATTTCCAAGACAAAAAAAAGAAAAAAAGAAGAAGAATTATATGCTATTAAATGTCTGTAGTGGAATGAAGGGCTCTGTTGGAAATGCCTCAGAGCTTATCTCCAATTAAACAACTCGCAGTTTTTTTGAGTTTTACCAGAGCAGACTGCACACTAACAGGCCCAAATTATGATGGAGGAGTGAGGGGAGAAGACACATCGCTTCTCCTCTCCTCTCTTCTGGATTCACTTTACAATAGTTGACCTGAATCTGACTGAAGAGAGAGGCGCGGAAAGAGAAGCGAGCGAGACAGCTGACAGATAACTGGCGTGCGGGACAGGGGGGAGTGACAGATGACGGGGCTGCGTGATTGAGGAGAGAAAGTTTGCAGAAAATGTGAAACATGCCGATGGATATCTGAGCGCAAGAAAGCCTTCAGAACTTGTTCATTAGTGAGTCACTGTCGTCTCTCGCACGGAGAAGGCAATCAGATGGGCTGATTCCCTAATTGCTGTGTAGTTATCCAAAGAAAATTAGCTGAAAACGACGAGTGTGAATGTGCGATGTTTTAGCCAAAGGTGCCGCTTTGCCAAATATCTTGCGATAAAAGCTCTCTCGGACGAGGCTGTCTGGAATAAGAAACGTTAATTAAAATGTGTTCTCACTTGACATAAAGAGGTTTTTTTGGTCATTTTTATCCCGCGTGTTGGCCCGCTCCCCAAAACCCGCACAGGACGGCTGGAGCGGCGCATGCGTCCGAGTGCCAATTACGCACAGACGCGTATAAAAAAAAAAAACACTCCAAATTAAAAAGCGTGTGAGGAGGAAACGTCACATTCACTCGTCCCTCCGATCACCTCGGGATCTCTTTTTGATTGGGAGACGGCTGTGATCCGCGGACTGATTCAGACGCTGCTCCATCCAGTGAGGAGGAGGAGGAGGAGGAGGAGGCGGAGTGATCTCTCCCCCCCACCACCACCGTACACCGAGTGCGCTCTCGGACCCGCAGCCACACCGTCAGAGCGACGCCGGGGATGAAGCAGCGCGGCTGGATTCTGCTCACACACTGCGCGTCTCTCTGAAGGATTTAACGTTGTTTCTTTTTTTTTTCCACCTCTGGCAAAAAGGCTTTACCCGCGTGACGTTGGCTTGTCTTTTACCCCTCCACATGTATTTCTCAGCCATTTCCACGAGAATTGGGTCATGAGCACATCGCCCACGGTCTCTGTCCTGAGAAATAGCACGAATCCAGCGTGGGAGAGCTGCTCCTCGGGGGAGAAGGGCGCAGCGAAGATCAGCCAGCTATCCGTGCACAACTCCGTCTCTCCAGCAGACCCTTCTCGCCAAGCCAGTCGTCTTCCCATCAAGGTTTTGAAAATGCTTACCGCTCGGGCAGGACACCTTTTACACCCGGAGTATCTCCAGCCTTTACCGTCCACCCCTGTCAGCCCC
This sequence comes from Pagrus major, assembly GCF_040436345.1. NCBI lineage: Eukaryota > Metazoa > Chordata > Actinopteri > Spariformes > Sparidae > Pagrus > Pagrus major. The sequence goes on along the minus strand of NC_133234.1, from coordinate 17,479,095 downwards.
ATCGAGGTAAGAAGCGTCAGCGGGGTTTTTTTTTTTCTGTGATAAACGTTGTCAAACTGTGGTGTTTCTCTACGTCCGAGCCGCTATTATGGGATGGATGTTGTGGACAAACTGGGTCAATAACTGTGATTTTTCGATGTGTCGAATTTGGACTCGCTTTGAAAATTAATGACCTTGTTGTAGCAGATTGATGCTCATGTTTATAATGTCGTTTATAACCCAGCTCGGTGTGCACAGTCCCTCTTTACATGCCTCTCAAACGCGGAGTTGTTTTTAGTTTCATCCCGACATAAGTTTATGCGCAATGCGTAAACTACGCGGATGCTTCGTTTGTGCGTATTCGCCATAAAAACAAAACAAGACGTGTTCAGAGTGCTTTTATGCATTTAATTTGTTCATCGTGTTTTTTGTTTTTATTTCACAGCTGGATGCCAAGAAAAGTCCTCTGGCTCTCTTGGCCCAAACGTGCTCGCAGATCGGCAAACCGGACCCGCCGTCCTCCTCCAAACTGTCCTCCGTGACCTCAAACGGATCTAGTGACAAGGAGGCCAAATCCGGTCCGCTGAAAATGAGCGACATCGGAGCCGACGACAAATCCAGCTTCAAGCCGTACTCCAAATCGTCGGAGAAGAAGGACTCGAGCAGCAGCCTCAGTGGAGATAAAAACAGTTTCCGAGTGCCTAGCGCCACCTGCCAGCCGTTCACCCCCAGGACAGGCAGCCCCAGCTCCTGCACCTCCGTCTCTCCACTGCCGGCTGACGGCAAAGGGGACAAGGAGGAAAAGAAGGAGTCTGAGAGCAATAAAAGCGGCACGACGGACGGTAATGGCAGCCATAGGATAAGTGGAATTACCTCTGATGGCAGCCAGGAGAACACATCTGGATCCAAGACTGTTACATCAGACTCGCCATCTGTGACCTCCTCGTCCTCCTCCGTCCTCGGCTCTGGACTGGTGGCCCCCGTTTCCCCCTACAAGCCCGGTCATACAGTTTTCCCCATGCCACCTGCTGGCATTTCCTACCCTGGGAGTTTAGCGGGTGCCTATGCAGGTTACCCGCAGCCGTTCCTCCCTCATGGAATGACCCTTGACCCCACCAAATCCAGCAGCCAGCTTTTAAGCGCGCAGTTTGCCGCTGCCAGCTCACTGGGATGCAGTAAAGCGGGGACGAGTCCGTTAGCTGGAGCGTCTCCTCCGTCTCTAATGTCTGCTAGTCTGTGTCGAGACCCCTACTGCCTGAGCTACCACTGTTCGAGCCATCTGTCCGGTGCGTCCAGCGCCAACTGCGCACATGACTCTGCGGCGGCTGCTGCTGCGGCCGCCAACGCGCTCAAGTCTGGATACCCGCTCATGTACCCGACGCACCCCTTACACGGCGTGCACTCCTCCACCCCGACTTTCAGCGGACATCCCTTGTATCCATACGGGTTTATGCTGCCCAATGACCCCCTGCCGCACGTGTGTAACTGGGTGTCTGCTAACGGACCTTGCGATAAGCGCTTTTCCTCCTCAGAGGAGCTTCTCAGCCACTTGCGGACTCACACGGCCTTCGCCGGCACGGAGAAGTTGATATCTGGGTACCCGGGGTCATCATCTCTCGCCAACGCAGCAGCCGCCGCTGCTATGGCTTGTCACATGCACATGCCTCCTAACGGCAGCCCGGGCAGCCCCGGCGCGCTGGCCCTCAGGGGCCCACACCACCCTCTCGGACTGAGCAGCCGCTACCACCCCTATTCAAAGAGCCCCCTGCCCACACCCGGGGCTCCAGTGCCGGTGCCCGCGGCCACAGGGGCGTATTACTCCCCGTACGCCTTGTATGGACAAAGACTGACAACAGCCTCGGCCTTAGGATACCAGTAGAGACAAAGAATTATGCATTTATAAAGGAGATTTAGGCCCAATGAGTTTTATATTGTACTTCATGCAGGGACTGGATCCATGTGGGGATCAGTGTATTTATTTGCGATAGCTTCAAGCGTGACTAAAATAAAAAATAATATAACTTTGAAAAGCCTCAATGTGCGTTATTTTACACAGGAGAGATTGTTGTGTTACCTGCTGTGCACACACATTTAAATGGGACCTCTGTGGACTTTTTTTTTTTCCTCCTCATGCTGAATCCAGAGTTTTTATTAAACAGTGCCTCACTGGGAGAGGATAAATGCTGAGTGATTTGACAGAATGATTGACGTGGAAAAATCAATCAGAGCAGCTTCTTCAGAATTGTCATTGATTTATTTTGTGGGGAGTGAGACGTCTGATGGAGCCCGCTCTGACCCTGGATGGCATTTTTCTTTTTCAACTTCAGACAGCTGTGAAACTGTTTACAGTGGTCTGTTTTCTAATTTTAGAAAGGACACTTATTATTGTACACCAGCTGATTGTCAGTCAGGTGAAATCAGGACAAACATGCTTTAGGAATTAATCTCTCATTTTATTTTTATTTTTTGGCTTTCTTTTTTAAATTTTATTTTGAAGGTATTAGTTTGGCTGTAAAATGAAGGTTACTGTTGTTTTTTAATGAAATATATATTATTTAATTTGCTTGTAAATGCACATATAATATATATTTTAATTTATTATGAACAGCCATGGCTAAATCTAACTCCTTTCATATTATTCACACCTTTGCTTTTGTGTTTTGGTGTCATTGAGGCTGATAATGGGTTTTACAAAGGGAAATAAGATGTAGAACTAATTATACAACTTTAAAACATTAGCATATTTTAATAATTAATAAGAAATAATAGCCATGGAGCTTCCAGCATGCATGTTTTTGTTATATTAACTTATGAGAAGAAGCTCAAAACACTCACAGATCCTGGTGCTGTAGCTACAGTATGTACAGTGTGTGTGTGTGTGCATCATCTCTCGTGCTCGACAAAACATGCTGAATCTTCTCAATCACGAGGTCATGGATTATCGTCTCATTAACGAAGACAAACGAGCCGCTGATATGAGCGAGGGGCCCGCTAAACAAAGATTTACGATGACACCAGATGTGGGACGTTTCCACAGCTTTTGTGATCGCTGTAATGAAGCCATGAAGCAGAGAGCATGAAATACAGCGAGGCCTAAACTATTTAATCAGCCCCTTTTAAAACAAGTCAACTAAATCAAGCCAATGGTGTCATTATCCATCCTCAGTAAATCAGGCTGTTCTCCAGCAATAAAATCACCATCATTAACGGTCAGATGTCATTTTCATCAAATCCACCCATCCTTCATGTAGATGAGTCCTAAACACAGCTCGGTGATAGATGGTAATAAAGCCCCCTAACCCACAATTCAGCACTGCAGCCAGTCAGCCATGAAGCACAGAGTGGATCATATGTGATGCATCTTTCTTCATTTACAAACAGCACATCAACACGATGTGAACAAATAGGATTAAGGTCATTGAACATTATTCCTTATCATTTTAATTGATGTGTGACACTGCAGCGTAAATTCACACATCCTCTCGTGTAGGAAACCCGTCCATTAATTATTCAGTGGATTTGATTTTATAGCATCAGCTGCTGGATTATTGTGAGTGTGTGCTTGTTACATGTGGACTGAATGGCTCGAAAAAACTTAACGTTTAAATAGCAAGTCTTGGATTGTGAAATGTGAAGCTGCGACGTGTGTGACAATCCTGTTTTTTATTTATAAATAGCACATTTTCAAGTGACAGAGTTTATAATATGAATATGTTCTATACAAGAAGTGACACAGGTCAGTCTCATTATACACAAAGAGAGAAATTCAAAGAGAATTGACAGAATGATTAATTAGTAAGTCTTGGATTGTAAAATGTAAAGTTTTTTCTTGTGTAACAATCTTGTTTTTTATTCATTTATAGTCAATTTTCATATTTTGATTATGTTTTTATATAGGAAGTCTCGTAAAAACAGCCAGTGCACACAAAAAGAGAAAATCAAACTCTCAGAAATTATTTAAAAAAATATTAGTTAAGAAAACTTAAAGTTCCTCACTAGGAAAAAAAATGCTTAACAAATGTTATATATAGATATAACTTTTTTAATGTATTTGTCTAAGCAGAGGCTGATTTATAATGAATAACAATATAGTAAAATATGCCATAAATGTTGACAAATACTGGGCGTTAACGCGCACTTGAAAAGGTGTCCTTACATCTGCGTACAGCTCCATTATTGTGTGTTATTGACCAGATGCTACATGTACAACTTACATACATACATACGACTTATAAATGCTAAAAATGGGGGTGTTAGAGTGCCTCTAAAGTTAAATGTGCTGACCAGTTTTACCCAGTAAGAAACTATCTTCAAGGCTAGAAAACATCCTTGTTAACTTGGACAGGAACCGACTATAAATGAACACAGAGGGAAGATATGCTGCTGTGGTAAATAGTGTCTAATGATAACTTTCCATTAACATTGTACGGATGTGTTTTTCTGTTTTAAAAGGGAGAAATAAGATTATTCCAAGAATCATAATCTAATTTAAATTTGCCCAACATTTGGAGGACAATCTGCTGTTTAGTCAGTATTAATATAACTGTACTGTATCAATTTAACATTTTGTAATGTAGTGAAAATTGGAGCACCAACAGTATGAATCTTTATCATACTCCAGTGTAATGCTAACTTAATTTAAGGCACTCTGGGGGCCAGATGTTGCATCATATGGATAGAGGTAATTGCTCTGTCCCTGTTTATTACATTAACTAGCTCAGTGGGCTTCACATACATCCATACTAGCACGTTTAAGTCTATTAATCTTTAACAGGATCTCTTCCCCACATGTTTAAACGTAAAACACTGTCAGGAGATGAAACACTGGGCGGCTTTGTGACTACGCGTTGAATCACGGCGGCGGCGGGCCCACCTGTTCTGCTTTGAACTGCACCATGAGCAGGAGGATACATGGCCTTTCACCTGAGGGGGAACAGATCAGCACAGTGTGGCCCATCGTGTTTAAAAATGGTCACTTTTGCACAGCTGCACGCCATGTGTTACACTGTCTGTTGTGGTTGGAGTTGGTGGACATCATCCCCTCATGACGGCCACAGTCGTGCACAAAAACACAGACTTTTTCCGAATCGGGATGATGCATCAAATACATGTCAAAACACTTGTGTGGTCGCGTACTGAATTTAACACCCTTTTGTCAGCCGTATTAATGATCCACAAGAGGGATTTCCCCGTTCTTACATAAACTTTTGCATGCTTTGAATAAATCTTCCTCACTGCTTATGTACTCTGGCAAGGCAAGCGGATCTCTGTTTACAGACGTAAAAGGAAGAAAAAAAACCGATGACCTCTCGCATGTTCAATCAGCTGAGAAGTGTGTCTTCCATCATCCAGAGAAACATGGTGGTTTATGTTTGCAGGAGAAAGGCTTTTGCTTCTCCAAACAAGCCCTGTATTTATCATCACTCCATCATTTCCTCCCTTTGACAAGCAAAGCAAACAGTAGGAACGCAAAGTTAAAGCTGGGTTTTCGCTGAGCCGTTAACCTTTTTGGAGCTCGTCCTCTTGTATCAACTCGAAACCCGAGGAAGCGAGCTGGATCTTAATGTGGATAACTTGTGTGTGTTACTGAGTATACTCACAATAAAGTGGGTCTTTCTGAGTTACAAGCCAGCCGTTAGGAAATGGAGAAAAGGGGGAATTTTCCCTCAAAGAGAGTCTGTCAACACACAAAGCCAAGGAAAGAGCAACAGTGAGTTAAACAGTGGGCCCTTGTCTTTCAGCACTCAACATGCCCTATAATTTACACACCACTGACAGGGGCCATTTTGAAGTCTGTCATAGGCGGCAAACTTTTTGTCTCCAAATGTCTTGCTCACAGTGAGTCGACTTCTGCTCGGGTCCGGGTGATTAATGACTTGTGGCCTTATTGTGTGGAGGTGGCTAATTAACTACAGGCTGACTGAAGAGACACGCTATGAAAACCCTCCTCTGATAACCCCCAACTTTTTTTTCTTGGCATGTGGAAGCTCTTACTGACAAATTTGCAAGCAGCAGACTTAACGTTGAGCAAGATGAATGGCCTCTGAGAACAGTAAACAGCCTTTAATTTAACAGTGTTTAAATGTATGACACACTGGCATTGTGCTTCCACGCTGTTCGTGCTCTCCGGTTGGGAAACGCAGCCAAAGTTCCCCCCCCCCACACCGCTGTTGGTTTAAAATTAGGCTTGGCATATTCATGTAGGGAGTTTTCTGGGTGCTCGGGCTGGCTAACATGTGTTCGTTGCCTCTTTGAGTTTTCGGCAATCTCTTCAGGCTGACATTTTGAGACAAAGACAATCAGTTTCTTCAGCAAAGCGGTCTTAAAGGAGCACTATGTAGCTCAAACTCAGGATTTTTAATATTTGTAATATTAATGAGGTGATAATACAAACAAGCTGTTCTCAGAGGAAAATAAGGTCCCCAGAACACTGTTTGAAGCTAGAAAAGTGGCAGGGTCCGCCACATGTAGGTCAAACAGTATGATAATTGTGTTGTCCTTTAAGGTCAGTTTGTTTGTTTTGTTTGTTAAAGCAAACAAAATCAGTCAATGAAGATCTTCCCCAAAACTACATAGTGCTCCTTTAAATGCACCTCATCATAACAAATACGTTTGTAGAGCCGGCAAGGAGACAAAGAAAACATGATGCCGCAGCTAACTAATCATAAACCACACAAGCTTTTTCTTTAAGGTCAGGGGTTGGCCAGAAATGGTGCAGCCATCCCCTCCGCTTTATCTCCCCCTTCCTATTATTAGGTTTGTTAACATACTGTATTGCCGTGTTTGCAGTCATGTCGACAGGCTAACTTAATCAACTTACTATCGAACTCGTGCGCTTCGCCCAGCGCGACAGTTTTAGTGCCAGAATTATAGCTGTGACCTATGAGAGGAAATTAGCTGCAGACACAACTTGGAGACTTTTTTCTTCCTGGTAGGGAGAAAAAAACCAAAACAAAATATATATTTACCAGAACAGTGACAATGATGGAGAATAGCAGGGAACAAAAATGTTCCTTCAATAACGTTGCAAATGAAAAATGCCACGTGGACCCAAAGTGGTGCAAAATGCATAATGCCAGCTGGCAGACCATTACAGGTGATGGACATTTCACTTACCTAAGTCAAATATAACAGACTGCTGTTCATTAATATACAGGAGGGCCTGCAGAATCGAGCCTGCCATCTGGTTAAATCGACAGAGTAATCTACAGCTCGTGATTAGAGCTGAGGAGCGGAGTTTCTCTTTAATCTTTTTCAGCTTTCAAAAAAAAAAAAAAAAAATTTTCCATCTGCACCATGTGGCACATCGTTTTTCTTTAAGACAAATGGACTGTTTTCGTATCATCCAAAATTAGATCAGCAGAAAACAATCAATCTTGTAAAGGGCCTGGGAAAAGAATTGAGAGTTGGATTCTGCTCTCCCTCCTCTTGTCTTCAGCATCTCACCTCTCACTTTTCATTGCATGACTGGCTCTTGCAGCCATCAGCATTCCTCCCATGATGCTCCACTACTCAGTGCCATCACACACACCCAGCCCCTGGACTAATGATGAATATGAAAATGTGCCTTAATATAGTGGTTCCCCCTCTTCTTCAGCTTTGTTCCCCGTGGCGCTCCGCAGCAGATGGTGACCTGTGAGAATATGTGACACCAGAACCAAAAAAACCCACACTGAGGCAAAAGAAGAAGACAAAATACTTGGAGTCATCCTGTCTGCAAATTAGTGAGATGACACAACTGTCAGGTGCCAGCCTCCTCTGACAGTCCCACCCCCCCTCCCTCCATTACAGGAGCAGCGATGCTTTCAATGCACGACAAAAGGGAAATGGGTGCATGTTTTTTTATAGGAGACCTGTCTGTCAGCTGGCTCTCAAGTCATAACAAATCACCAGCACTCAGCTGAGGCTGAACATTCAGGGCGTCAGGAGGAAGACGGATGACCTGCAGGCCTTTGAAGTGCTCTGGCAGTTCAGATGGCTCAGCGGCGCTGACAGAGAAATATACACAACAGAGCAACCAATAATGAGAACATTAAACATTCCAGCCACCTGACAGGCTGACAAAAACAGCCTGGCCCCACATCAATCATCCGCTGAGACATAACCTTGACAATTAGTCCCCTCTGATACTCCTCCTAACCTCTGGGCCTGCACTGCGCAGTGATTCCACTTAAGGAGGAAGAAAAACCAAAGAGCTTAAACTAATTCCTTAATTCTGATTGATAAAGACATAGTAGTCGACACAGAGAGCAATATATCGGTTTCAACGAATGATGGATTCGGAATCAGCTGGCGAGCTCTTTGTAGAGTAATGGCTCTCCAAGGATCGATGTGAAAAACAGAAAAATGCACGTACTGTTCTTCAATTATTCTCCTGGCTGCCTCTGAAGATGTTTCGGCTAGGAACACACAAAAAAAAAATGTATCCAGCATATGTTTATGACTCTTGCCTGCTCAAATATGTGTTTTAATGACGCCCCACAGGCATTTGGAAGCTATATAAATGCTTGTAGCCGAGCCAATGCTCACGTTTTCAATATAACTCAAGGCATAGATCGGCATAAAGCATGAACAGTTCTCTAATGTGCGCCTAACGAGGTTACATATCTTACATCTGTATCTGTGTAAACATGTGCTAAACGTCAAGCCTGCTATTAAAAATCTCTATAAATTCTGCTCGCTAAAAGACTTACTATCATTAAAAAAATAAAAAATAACTCTGGTCCTTTTTTCTTTTGAGCGTACTCCTCATTAGCCGCGTTCAGAGTTTTCTGTAGGCCACAAATCCTAAAACAGTCGACCCTCTGCAAAAAAAAAAAAAAGCGAGGGGCCATGTTGTCATCACTCTATTCACTCCAGCTATGTAGTTACTGTATGACAAATGAGCCATGTGAAATGACATTTCCCTCTCGCCTTCACACCTGTAGAGAAAAAAAGCAAAGCATCCGACAGACGGATGGGCGGATGGCAGAGCCTCACAACTACTGTATCTCCCCCTCTCATTTGGTTTGGAAAAAGGAAGGAGCCGGGGCCAACGACTGTTTACAAAAAAGCTACCTGAGACGGAGCTGCACAGCTCCAAGCCCTGAGGATGATAAATGGCTTCGCTAACCCTGCGGGACTGCAGACCCAAATGAGGACGGAGCTAATTGCCGTGCGAAATACTTTTGGCATGAATGGAAAGAAAATGCAGGAGAGCGAACGAGCGGCGGCCAAGAAAGGGCCCGGTTGCAGCTCTGAACTCCGAGTTGGCTTTTGCTTACAAGAGTTCACTCGGTGTCCATAAATCACAGACTGCTTACAGCTGAGACTGCCCTTAGTCATCAACATGCAATAGACTGAGTGACAGATTCCATCCTGACTACATTAGCCCCCGGTTCAAACGAGGCTCCTTTTTTTTCCTTTTTTTTTTTTAAAGCTCTCCTACCATCTTGAACCTCGCAGGAAATGAAAACCAGATGGCTGAGGATAGCTGTGTATAACATAAAGCTGAGCTCATATGGGAGAAAAAGACACAAAGAAAAAAAAAGCGTATACATTGTTGAAGGAAATGACAGGGGTCAATTCGAGGTATCCTGGGTTTTTTGATATCCTTCAAATACTGCTTCAGATACGGCTTCTTTATCCCGAGGCTATGATCTGCAGCACATTACTCATTTTCTACTGACAGGAGACCAGAAAATGTGGTTTCAGTCTGTGTTACTCCCACACATGTGAGCACAACTCATTCTTTGCTACATTCATGATTTCTGAACTCCAATCTTGAACTAAGACAGCGCACACTAGAGAGCACATACCTTCCCTCAAGGTCTCCCCCCCAAAAAAAATCTTTCATATTTTAATGAGAAGAAATGTTTTTAATTGCATCTGGACCTGCGTCTTAATAGTCGTAGTGATAGACAATAATGGGATGCTTGTGCCAGATTTTTTTCCACTGAAGTGCAGCGGTGAAGAGGAAGTAAATGAGTAGGTGAAAATGCCAATAGGAGCCCCTATTTTACATTTAAAGAAATACTTTTTTCCCCGCACTAATCGCTTGTTATTTGGCCCGTGGCTAAATTCTACGCCAATTATTTTTATTGAAATCATCGTGCATTTGTTGGAGAATATTTATAGCCAAGGAGATTTGCGTTGGTGAGATTTGACAGCAGCAGGACGGTATATGTGGGACTGACTCAAAACAACCTACAGTGTCTATGTTGTTCATAACGAAGGACCCTGACGTGAAGTGCAACAGTTTGGACAACAATTTCAACATATACAAAAAAATATTATACTCATGTATATTAAATCTATGCACACTTAAGTATACTTGTAGACACACTAATCATCAGTACAATTCAAGTATGTTAATGATTAGATAACTTAAAGTTTGCTATTTTGGAGCAACTAGTATATTTTTGTTGTAATTAAGTCCGAAAAAAGCACAATTTTAAGTGTATTTACTGTATTTTTGTGTGCTGATGTGGAAGAACTTCAAGTTTACTTTGTACACTTTCAGTATATTACTGTGTATGTACTAATATACATACTTGATCAGTTTATTTAAAGTTTACCCCATTTGTGTAATAAGTGCATGTCTGTTTGAAATATACAAGCAAACATACCAGTGATATATTCTTATTTTAGTAATAGAGTGCTCAGTTATACTTCTGCTTTATTTAAATAAGTGAAGTTAATATACTTTGTTATTACTTTGCTGTACTGCTTTGTACATTACTGTACAGAGGGATAAGATATATCAGGCTGTGGCCACACAGGAAATACTTGTGGGCTTTTCTTGGGATTTGTTGACAGTAAGAAAAATGTGTAATATCACAAGACTTATCCCGGACTTATCTTAAGCCCCGTAAAGTCTTGTCTAGTCTTATTTTAAATCACAGTCCCATTAAGGGTCAGTCCACCCAAATGATATATAAACTACTTGGAAATACTTTCTTCCAAAGGATAAGTCCCCATTACAACTCTTTACTGATTTTTGGCGGTTGAATTCTTAGCCAAGTTTCCAGCGTAGTTCTAGGGATGTTTTTTGGTAGCTCCACTGCATGTTGACATTTTTGGCTTTTACTGTCACATTCATTGGCAGGAAAAGTTGTACAGTACATAATTTCATAGCCCCAAAGGATTCATCCTGACTTCTGTGACCAAATACTGACGCCTTGGGATTGTATGTCAGGTCGGTTGCCATCCCAAAGCGTCAGTGTCACTCCATCCGTCATGCTCAGATCGCGTTAAACAACTGATAATTAGGGATCAAAAACAGCATAAACAGCGATTTATATTATATTTTCTAAATTTTAGATTTATTTATGCGGATCTAGCGCTATCCATGGGTAAACTTCTCATTTGTCCAATACTTTGAATTGTGACCAGATACCCAAAAAACTAAAAATATTCCCATCAGTCTCTGTTGTTTCTATGCATTTATTGCAAATTAGCACATTAGCATGGCGTTATCATACTAAACGCAGTGTGAACACCTTAGCACGCCACCATAATAAACTCATTGCGAGCATGTTAGCATGCTTACATTAGCATTTAGCTCGAATCACAGTCTCACAGTGTTACTAACTTTGTCAGATTTCACAGTGTATAATGAGAACTGGATACAGCTTCAGAGTCAAAGCCCCGTTCATTACTTCCCCACTGTGGCGCCTGTTGAGCCGGCACACTACAGACCTACACCGGCGAGACAGCTAACATCCGATCCAGCCCCCGGCTAACTTGAATGGGGATACGATTATTTAATTGTGTGACTCCTCTAAACTTTGTTATTATCGGACAGTATGATTCAAATTGTAACGGATAATAAAAAAACGAGTCATGTTGTAGGGGGCTGTGACACCCACCATTTTACAGCTTTTTTCTTTCACTTTTTGTAAGCTCATGGAAAAAAGATCTTTCTGGGCTCCAAGTGCATCACATGACACTGTAGTTACACGCTTTGGCCAACACCCAGACAGATTAAACCCAGAACCAAGCCTACAGTGGCCCTGAAGGTCAAAACACTGTAGGCTTGGTTCTGGGTTCAATATGTCCAATACCCCAGTGGATCTGAGCAGCCCGGCTATTAATTCTACTCGTGTTGTGTCAAAAATAAAAAGTATTTTCATGCACGTTAAACTGTGCTTGTTTCTTTTTTTTATAATTTGGCTGAACTGGCCCTTAAATGTTTAAAACAACTTACGCAACATGGCCAATCTCACACAAACTTTTTACTGCATAATAAAACATCTATTCTGAGTGTTTAAAGATCGCAAATTACATCCTCAGAGGGAAAACGATCCCCCATTGCAGCACTAACAAGGTAATCAGCATATCTCACATAATAGCACATATTTATCACGTGTTTTGTAATCAGTGTGGTCAAACTCCCCCAGTGCCTCCTGGGTATTCTCCTGATGAGTCAGCTCTCAAATATATTTAATTTCAAATAGGTAGAGCTTACAGCTGCTAAATGTTTGCTCGTGAGCCTCACTTACCAGCATGATTACACCTTTTAAGTATTCTTTTTGTCATCTATAACGTAAAGGCCACATCATGCTCATCTGGTTATGTAAACATCAAAGTAAAACGTGGACACGTGGAGCCGCACTGCAACAGCAAATGGCTGAAAAGCAACTGAGAGCAGAGTAGGAGTTTGTTTTGAATGATGGTGATTTATTTATATGTATCTGAGGGATCTTAACCTCACAATAGACTCCGTATGTGAGCTGCAATCAATTATATTTCTAGTCCTCCTGCCACCATCAAGCAGACCTATGAATTATTCCCACCTGCCCTTCATGCCGTTACATTATTTGCGATTTTATTTTTACGAGAAAAGCTGGCGGTGACTCATTTTAATTCAATTGCGTGAACCGGAGGCACAATCTGTTTCTCATGTTCTCTGGCTCCAGCTGAAAACACCTGCCCTGTTCTCACAGCTAATATATTAAGTAGTAAGTGCCTGAGCAGATGTTGTAGGGTCAGCGGGGAGTCCGGGGGCCTATAGAGCGCTCAGTATTTTATTGGAGTGGATCAGAAGGCAATGACATGAGCCGTCCTCTCTTTTTGATAAATCAAGTTTTACATACAGGTAGAAGCCGGAGCGTGCTCTACCTTTCTAGAAGCACCTTTTCCAATTTGCGAGCCTCTAAATCACCACAGAGGCCCTGATGTAAGCAGGTAGATCCGCCTCTAGAAATGCCAATCACGGCGAAACCTCTTCGAAAAATGCTCGAAAAAGCAGTTCAACTTTCTGCAACGCGGTGGAATCTTTTATTTGTGTTTGCTTTGCAATCATTCACAGAGATCAAAGCCTGTGCTTAAGGCCTCGATGTCAGCGCAAGACATCGATGACATCTCCCATTCACACCGCGTCTTCTCCTCACATCTCACATGCACTCAGTCGTCACATCCCACAACAAAGAGAGATGCCCCGAGTTATCATCCATCAAACCGAGCCTTTTATGGCCCATCAAAAGACAATGAACTGCCAGAGTGAAAGGAGTGTTTGCAACATGAAGTGACAGCGAATACTCCAGACACAGATTAAACAGCGTTGGAAATGAGAGAGCTACATAATGTTTGGGTAATTTGTGAGAATTAGACGTTATGATTCATCTTTATGAAGGGAAGGGAGGCTCAGATATAAGCACAGCACGGGTCCCCACTCTGATAGTTCAGGCATCTCAATTTACTTTGGTTTTGAAGTATAGGCTTCATATGGTTACAGAGCGAAACACTTTGTTTTCATACATCGTCAAACGTCTCCAGCGCCTCAGTTCTGAGGTAGGAGCTACATGTCGAGATATAAAACAGGCTTACTTTCCCTTAAAGGCATCTCATTTATTCCATCTACTATCAAAGCAAAGGGTGGTTTCAGAATAAAAGGCTACTGGCAGTACAGTACATCATTGTGTACAATAGAGAGTTGCAACATAAACCATCATCGGCTCTTTGTATGTTATCTCTCACGGATTATTCCTCTCAAGTCAACCATCAAGCTCTGTGGCGACGTATACATTTGTGGCGCGCGCGGCGTACATTCTGCCGGAGAGGCCGAGTGAAACGGGACACCCACATGATTATACTGTATCCTGTCTGTTTCTGATTTATTGTGACAGCAGAAACTCCCCGCAGGACCATGTCGTCAGGTGCTAGGGCTTGCGCTGCGTGGGACACTTGATAGGCTTCGGGCTTTTAGTCAAGATCTTTGCGAGAAAGTCTCCAGAGACGCCGCTGAGAACACTCAAAATCCTCATTACTAAATATACAACCGCGTATCTGCTAATGGTGAACGGAAACAGGCCAGTCACGTTTGGCTTGAAGAGTAGCAGCTGGGAAGATAGACATACTTAAAGGGGTCTTGTTGACTATTTATCTCAAAAACAAGGGAACAGATTTCAGTGAATGTTGGAACCAGGGATTAGTTTTAAAAATGATTCGACTTTATGAGTTATGTTTGATTGTTTTTGCTATGTCTTATAATTTTGTATGTACACTATTCTTATGCATATCTGGTTACAAACAAACATTTGTTATTATAACAAGCCGTGGCAGAAGTATGTGTTCTTTGGCTTCTGGCGCCATCTTTGGTGATAATACTGTAAACCTTAGAGTTAGTCTGTCATAGGAATAAGGCCTTTTTCACAGGACATTTTGACATGTTACAGGAATAAAAGCACAGGTGTTAGTAATAAAGTTAATAATGGCTGAATTTCCATTTAGCTCCCTCAGATTCAGGGTCCTGGCGTTGTTGCTGCTGGCTCACTGTTACAGTGTCCAGGCTTACTGGGACACGTTAGCAAGACAGAGCCCCCGCTAATGTTATTAGCAACACCTGTGCTTTTCCCTCTACTAAAGGTCAAAATGTTTGACAGGAGCATTGGGACTAATGCTGCGCCTCAAATCCACACTACATACTAATTTTAAGCAGATTTCGAGAATGTAGGGTGTTTAAATTTAAAACATTTTAGAGCTCTTTCTTCTTCTTCTTCTTCTTAGGTTAGCATCAGTATTAGCTTCTCCAACAGGCTAAAACCAGTGTTAGCTTCTTCAAAGTGCTAATAAAATGGTTGCTTCTCCAACAGGCTAACGTCAATGTTAGCTTCTCTGATGGGCTAATATCAGTTTTAGCTTCTTTGACGGGCTAACATTTATTTTAGCTTGTCCAATAGGCTAACAACAATGTTAGCTTCTCCAACAGGGTAACAACAGTGTTAGCTTCACCAACAGGCTTACATTGATGTTAGTTTCTGCAACAGTTGTGGTATAAGCAGCTTTTCAGTCATAATATTCTGGTGTTTTGGCCTTGGCCAACATACTTTAGGATTCCTAACTTAGGAGATCCCCCAGTTGGGTCGGTTCTGTAATATGCCTGACTAAATTCCTATCTTAAGATCACATGTTTCTGTAATATCAATGATCTAGTCAGCTGTCAGTCAGGTGTGAGGATGCTGCCCTTAAAAATCTGTCCGAGGTGCTGTCCTGTGCATCCATGGCTGTCTGAGCCCCTTCAGGAGTCTGCACAGAGGGGTTACGCTCCACAGCATCTGCATGGGATCCTCCCTTGTGTTGTACGCTGAACATCTTAATCACTGCTTATCGCTCTGTTGTCTCACATCACATGACATTATGCACAGCCCTGTGTGCTATTTCAGGTACACTGGTTGAACCTCTCTGCATTGTGTTGTTTAAGTAATCCAGCGCTTTTCTGCTGCGGAAATTACATTAAAATAGGTCGAATTAGATACTAAATTAAACAGTAAATTAGTCGTGATACTATCTCGGTGTGTGATCCCCTTCAGGAATAATTGAAAATATACTTAATTAACACTTTCATTAAAAGCTTCCTTGAATAATGTGCAATTGTTGCTTTTCTTCTGTCAGCCAGTCCATGTAATTGTTGTAATATATATTTGGCTGGGGGGGGAGGGATTAAAAAAAATATACAGTTTATAGCGGTATCACCTGAACACAGCACTTTGAGCATGAAGGGAGGCATTATTCAGAATAAATGGATTATCAGGGAAAACCAGCATAAATGACTCAATAAAACTGTTAAGCAGCCAGCCAGCCAGTGGTGGCCAACATGATTAATGGCAGGCGTTCCAAGATTGGATTTATTTTGTCTTTTATTTCTCCTTTAATGACTCGCCGCAAACACCACTCTTAATATATCGCCCATGTTTCTAGATTACCGGTGACTAATGAGGATTCAAAATGGCCGTTATCTACATTAATGTCTTTTTATTTGAAAAGTCAATACTGCCCGTGTGTGTGTGAGGAATATTCTAGCGAGAACGACTCGCAGTGATCCGTTATAAGCCTCCCAATTAAATAGGTTTTTGGAAAGCATTAGGGAACGCTGGCATTTATACGAGTACACGGATGTATCGTTGTATTTATAATTCTCTACCACTCTTGATATTACTCATTCAAATAACTACAAGATTTTTTACTTCTCCATTCATCACCCAGATCCACTTATCGGTATATTTACAATCCCTCCACATACATGTGAATTATTAAAACGTTCCCAGAGTATGTTGTCACCTGTTTTTCTGCACAGAGAATCAATGTTCTACATTTGTGGAAATAAATGAAGCTATACTTTACATGTTGCTGTTTTCAAAGTGGTTTTAGCCCACGGAGGTACAGTATTATTCCTGGTGGAGGGCTCTCCGAAGGCCTCGCGTCGAAGCAGGAGACATAGCTCAATTTAATGAAAGAGTCCGACTCAGTAATGACCCCAGTGATTCATATATCCGTAAAGGAAATCAATCCCACATCAGCTAAGTGCAGAAACAGGATCTTCTGCAGCCTTAAATCTTGGCATTGGGGTAATATACGATAAACTGTAGGTTACATTAAACTGGAACATGTCATTGATGTGCAGAACAAGACAGATGAAGTTCATTACAGAGCCGAAAACAGGTATGAAGACAAAACATTGACTCCAATAACGGGCTGTGGAGAGAATGTAAAACGCAGACCCAAGGCAGTGCTTTGTCAGGCTGGACTGTTGTGCCACCAGACTGTTGTTCTTTCCATCTATGATTTAACACAGCCGAGCGGGGCTAGATGGCACCCGAGAGAGGACTTGATTTTCATGTTTGCCAATCTTCCTCTATACCTGCCCGCGGTGACCATAAATACACTTTTATGCCTCCCGGAGAAATGCTTAAAGAAGCAGTTTGTCCAAGTCCTGTATGGACTCGCATGGCAATATTCTTGATTGATGACAGCAGCAAAGTTTCGAAGACGCCCCGGAGAGTTTTCCAATCTCATTTGTTTGGGAGTTTTACATTTGAGCATAATTCCTGCTTGGCTGTATTTATGTGGGCTTTGGACTCGTCTGCTCTGAGTCTTTTGTTCCCACAGTTCACTAATGAGGCAGAGCACCACCATTGGCCATGGTCATCTCAAAGGGCACTTTGTGAAGGGATGCTGAGACGTGGTCACCCCCGAAATAGGAGTGCATTTACAAAGATTTTAAAAGATCTCCAGGAAACCTTTTACATGCTTGGCCAGCTGATAATAGGCATATAAATTGTTCTTGGTCAGTTAACCCTTTTCAGGATTACTGATGGATTCGGGCTACAAATCATCACGGTTGGTCAAAACCTAACAAGAGCTGCAGCTAACAATTATTTTCTTTACTGATCTATTTTTTTATTTTCTGTCGTATGTTTTGTCGTAAAGGGGGATTATGTAGTTTTGGACGAGAAATTGAAACTCAGAATTGTAATATTTACAATATTTTTGATTTTAGTACAAACTCAGAAATGTTTATTTTTTTCCATAACTGAATAAACAAGCTGCTCTCAGAGGAAAATAACATCCATAGAAAACAGTTTGAAGCTAGAAAGGTGGCAGGGTCCGCCACATATAAACAAGTAAAACAGTAGGACATTTCTTTTGTCCATGTCAGTTTTTTTATTCAGTTAGTTTGTTTTTGGCATTAAAAACATTCAGTCAATGAAGATCTTCCTCTTCTGATGAAGATTTCTTCCCCAAAACTACATAGTGCACCTTTAACATGGTCAAAGAAAGGTAGCGTGATTAAAAAAAAAAACATGGTGACGAAGTGAGGAAGCTCTGCATTTCAAAAGCTATCCAGAAAATGTTGGTGTGTTCACATGACAGTAACTTAAACTGTAAATTGTTCACCAAATCTGACATTTCATCCAGGACTGCATTTGTTGGGTGTGAAATCAACACCCAACCAGACTGTGACTGTTTCATAATGTTATCTGCGTAACGTACTTAACTTATGCTGCATACGTACTGTACATAACTTACATCATATTGCTTTGGGAGCAGTTGTATTTGTCATTTTGGGAGTCTATGGCACACAACTTATTCTGTCATTTAGTAATAATTTAGCATAATGCTCACTAAACAGGGACTTTTAATGATGATTTGAAAAAAAATAAAATAATAATACATTGCCCCATAGAGCTGCAAGTAGACTTCTCTATGATTGTTATTTAAAGGAAGCATATTTTAATGAAACAACAAAGATTACCATCACCAGTAATTGACTGTCACCATCTTGCCACCTGCTTAACCCCACTTCTGTCAGCACTATACTGAGACTTACAACCTGGGAGGTCTGTGTACAGAATGGAATGACCCCCCGCCAAAATAAAACCCGACTGGACTATACATAGTGAAGCTTTTTCTGGGACAGCAGCAGCATGATAGTGATGCGCTCCCACCCAGCAGCTTCAAACTATCATAAATACCTCCCATTAAAGACCAGGGTGGGTCAGCGCAGAGATATGTTGATATTACTTTTATAAAACAAACTTTTTCAATAATGAAGACTGTTTTATTTGTGTTTAGAGTTTCATGTTCATAGCAGCAGATCTTAGCTCACTGCTTTGGACATCAGTGTTATTTACTCTGTGTGTGATTTGCATTATTTTTTCATGTTGTGACATATGTCACTATCAGAAACAGACGTACTGATTTCAACAACATAACTGTCCACGCAAACATCACTAATGACAAACATCAACAACCAAGGCTTTGGTGTCACCATTTCTTCTCTTATGTGACGGATATGTTGGTTCAGCACTGACGCACGCGGAGCTATTTTAATACACGGGATTAAATTCATTAATTGCTGTCATCACATCAATCCAAGGCCGAGTGAAAGGAAATGTCACCCAGACGAAATTAACTGCTTTCAACAAAACAAGATAACAGCTGATGAAAAACCTAAAGAACTATAGTTAACTTCTGAATTAAAAATCTGCTCCTTCACCCTGATATTTCCTTGATTAATGACAGTATCGACACACAATCAGCCTTAAAGCCTGTTGGCTGATCCGCGGTGGGAAGCTGACAGTGTTGCTCGGAGCCAAATGGACGGAGACTGAATCAGACTGAATAACCGGCCCACATGGTCACCCAGATAGATCCACTGTAGCGCGGCGTTTAGACTCACATTACAGCGCCTTATGCTTTCCCAGTCAATAACGAGATGATTGGCTGGCAGTGGCACGTCTAGTTAGCGGGACATTCTTGCGCTTGACATTTATCACAGCTCCGGGGTCGTGAACTCGAAGCCAAACAGCAATTGAATCATTAAATGTGAACGGCTGCAACTGCGCCCGTCTCGGAGGCACTGACAGAAGTGTTTTCATGCTGAAACGAGTGACTAACTTCCGCTAAGCTAAACACGTCTTTGTTCAAACTGGGACATTATACGCTAAGAGGGACATATACTCCAGGGTTGGTGCAACAATGGCCGCTTTAACAAGGAGATTATTTGCTGCATTTGATATTAATACCAATTACTGTTATGGATGGACGTCATCCTGTAAATCAAGTCATGTGTTTTGTCTGGAGAGGCCCGAGAAGGAACAATCATTCCTATTTAGACTGGATACATTCAGCATACTTACGTCTTGTGCCTGTAATGTAGAAGAACATTATTGCGGCACTATACCAGAAAACAGTCGCCATAAAAGATCCAATTGCTCGTAACTACATGAAACAACTGCTGGGATCAATATAATATTTATTTACCTCTTTTTGGCAAATATCTCTGTCATATTTCGTGACTCTTTCCCCTGTGAATGTGAATTAAACAAGAAGGCTCTGTTATCCGATAAATTAATCCGTGCGGCGCCAAAAAAACAAGTCCAAATAGTTCCACATTTCCACTCTTAAGCTCAAAGCAAATAGGATGCTCAATAAAAACATTGCACTGGTCCTCTCTGTTAAAGAAATCAATAGCTAGAGGACAAAGAACCTATAGCCATCACTTAATTCTCTTATCAGCTTGATTTAGGGGACAAGGATGATGTTAAATAACTGTAAATCCTTATCTTTGACTTTGTGGGTGGTTTATGGCAGTTTCAACAGCAGTTCAGAGACAGAATGTCCATACCTTCTGCTGGTTACACGATTTATAGCTTTATTACTCTTTGTCTAAAAGAGCAGAGAAACATATAATTGAAAGGAGGAGATAGCACCTAGCGAGTGGAAGAGCCGGAGAGACGAGGGGGGGGCCATGCTGCAACTGAGAATCATCATCGCCGGAGACATATCACAGCGACAGTTTTATGGCTAAAGGAGCCGGCCCTCTGTTTTTTGGGGGCTCGTTTTTATGAAACGAGCGAGATCCAATTTTCTGATTCATCTGCAAACGGTCCGGATTGAGTTTAGTATTCTAACGCCGGGCTCCGAGCCGGCCTCCTACACGAGGAGCGTAGAGGTCACCGAGAGGGCTCGAGGAGTTGAAGTCATGAGTTTGCGCTCACACTGTCACAGGCCCGCTCATATTTTTGCCCTCAGTGACAACAAGCCTATTGTTCTCCCCGATAAGGCTTCAGTGTGCACAGTAATGGGAATTAAGCAGGGCATAAGTCACGGAGAAATTGGGTGACAGCAGATCAATAGATAGTGGTGAAGCCTCGGGGACCATTACTGAAGAGGACCCCTTTGTTTGTCCACTGGAGGGGGGAGAGTTAGTGGATGCTCGGTTTCTGTGTTAACTGTCGCAACTGTGAATACATTTAGCTCATAAGAGAAGGGGGAAGGTGGCTGGTGACAAGAGTTCATTAGCCTGACCCGTGTGTTTTTAAATCTGTGGGATGTCATTAAGAGGTCACGTCTTTTTTTCTTTAAACTCTACTGCTGCTACAGGCTGCAGTGTGAACCCGTCTGAACTGCAACTAAAACCATTTTTACACCAAATTTAGTGCGTATCTGTGGGTTTTTTGAAGTGGGTTAACCCGCTAAAAATAGACTATTTGACTCCTTTCCCACCGCCAGTAGACAAGTTTGCCTTTCTGTTCCTCATTTTGTACCGTGTCACATTTGACGTCACGGATGAAGAGCAGAAAGCAGCGAGGAGGCCAGTGCCAACGGTACGGTTGTTCCTTTTTGTTCCTTGCCTCACGACATCTTTTACTTCAGTCTCTCTTTTAAAACTTCACCGAATGATGTTCGGGCGCTGCTTAAACGGAGACGAATGCAAAAGCACTTACGCGCCAACGTCTGGAACTTCACTTCACATCGTAGCTGGAAAAAGGGGGGGAAATTAGCGTGTCCACCCAGGCGTCATCTTCCTAAATACCTTTGACTTCTGCAGAGTCATGTGACCTGCGAATGAATGCTGATTATACATTTTAGAGGCCATAAACAGCCAATCTTTGGTATCTTTACATAAAAAATTACAGTCGTCAGTTACTCGACTAAATGTTTCAGCACTTCAGCAAAAAAAAAATCTATAGTCTTTGCAGGAAATGCTGTTTCCAGCTTCATTTTTTCCGGTTGTTACTGAGAGCGTGTGGCATATGTTTTTGTGGACAGTGGGAAAAGCGTACAGCGCGATTAGAGACGCCCTGCAGCCTTACACTGGAGCTAGAGGATGGAAATGCATTAGCCCTAATCTTTACAGTGTTCAAAATGATTAGCCAGAACATGTGACAACTCCGATAAAACAGATTCCCCCATTAAGATTTTCAGGCAAATGCATATTGTGGCAATCACTCCGAGACATTCCCACTTAAATGCACTGATAATTTGTTGTTGCATTGCATTATTCCTGCCCCATAACCAGACCCCAGCTGAGTGAGCAATGTGCCAATGATAACTAAAGATATTAATTAGTATATCACGATGGCGGCACATGCATTTTCACTATTAATAAATTCCAAGCCATCGGGTTGTGATTTAATTATGAATTATGTAAATGGTTGCCATGAATCATTTAGGTCCGTGCATTTTATTAGCTAAATGGGTGAGCAGAATGGAGGCATATCACAATGATGAGGATTTACACACTCGAGTGATGACAGCACAAGTACAAGAATATTTAGTGACTCGATCACAACTTCATGTCGGCCCCCTGCTAATGGCAGAAAACATTTCACATTGATGAATAATTGACTACAAATGTTGTTTAATGGCTATTAAAGGGGTCATGTTTACCCTATAGGTCTTTGGCTTCAGAAGTTCTTTGGTGTGTCCATTAAGGTTCCTCCGCTGCATCATACATTATTACAACAAGATTATTCACATCCTTGTTTCTATACAGCACCAGCAGGGAGTTGTTTTGATTGATTTTTTAAGCTTAATATTTTTGATTAATCTCCTATTGGACAACATTTGTCATTTATGAAACAAATATTTACTTTGTTCCATTGTTGTAAATTGAATATCTTTGGTTTTTGGACAGTTGGTTGGATAAAACCAATGTATGAATACGTATCCTTGGGCTCTGGGAACGTCTCATGGGTATCAAACCAAATCTCTCAACTAGGGCTTTAACTAAAAATACTTTTATTGTCTTATTTTCATTCATCTATTGCTTATTTTGTCGATTAATCGATTAAATGTATCGACTATGTTAGCAAATAGTGAAAAAGCCCATCACCAAGCTCCCAGAGCCATGAGATATGTCTTCAGATGTCTTAAATTTGCCTATAGAAAATCCAGAACCCAAAAAGATTGAGTGAACTATCATACAGGACTAAGAAAAACAGAAAATATCACATTTGAGAAGCAAAATCAGAGATTTTTCATTTAAAATTGAATATCCAAATAGATGGACTTCCATCCATTAACTGACTTATTGTCTCTGCTCTACGCTGAACGGCTGCCCACATCTTGTTTAATTCAAACAGTTCATACAGGTCTGATATGTAGCTACATGTAGCAAGCATAGATGAGATCCATGCACAGGGGCGCCCCCAGAAATCTGTCTTAGTGGGGGCCAGGAGGGGCCACTGAAAATCCCGGGGTGGCCACCAAAAGGCGGGGGCGGGACAGTCGAAGAGACTGGTTGCCTTTTGGATTTCTCATTTTCATTATTGATTTACAGTAAATAAATAGTGCCTAAACTAGTACCTAAAAATGTCAGAAGCATGTTATGCATACACTACTCCTAGTCCATGCCATTTATCAGTATTGGAGATTAGTTGCAGCCCTAAAACAACATAAGTGGCAAGAAATAATATTTCATCACTTGTCAGACAATGATGGGAGAGCTAAACACTGGGTGACAGCTGCGTGTATGTGGACATTTGTTTCTATTACTATTTCAGAGGGAAATCTATATCAGAGTATCTACATCTTTTTTTTCTTCTTTTTTTTTTTTTTACCACTTTTCTCCTTGTCAAGTTGATGTAGTGCCAGGAACAAAGAGTATATTTGGTTTGAAGAGGGCTGTCAAATCAAGCTGTCAGGCTGCACTTTTTGATGGAGTCGTATCGCTCGCTCATCTGTCAGTCAAAGAGAAAGACTGCTGCCAAAGTCAAATTCCAGAGTTGAGAGAGGAGCGGACTTACATGACATTTCATTGTCTGGGGGAGCAGAGGAGTCTGACGAGCTCGGTTCAGCTCTGATTTAAAAATTTGTAGGGCATGTTTTCTAAGCAATAATGTGTAGTAGCGAGTAACAACGTGGATGGTTGATACAGAAGGTCGCTTAAATCTGAACGAGTGCTCTGAAATGTTGTGTAGAGAAAGATAATAGAGTCATAACATTTCCAGCAATGTGTGATAAAAACAGAATATTGCCTCATCACACATACAAAGAAGGCCTACACATTTCAGAGCACATTAATCATCCCGGCATCATAAAACACTTCATCTCATAGACAGTAGACTCGAGTCAGACCGGGCCTATAAAATTCAATCATCACAACAGTGTCAGACATTGTTCTGGCATACCAGAAAATTCCCCCGACCTGGGGAGCGTGTCTCTCTGCTGGATTGTTATGGTGTTTACTCACATGAGAGGCTTACCCCGAGGCGAGCTCCACACCTCAGCAGCCCAGCTGGAAGTGTCCCAGCCCCCCCTGGAGGAATACTCTACCCTCCCCTGCTGTCCGGAGTCTGTCAGGAAGCAGCGGTGGCGGGCCGGCAGCCAGGGCTGCCTGGGAACTTGAGATCAGTGATAGGAGAGAGCATCAGATAGCAAACTCTCCGACAGGTAGAACAGGTACGAGGAGGTGTCATCTCCAAAACAGCACTTGGTCCAGATGTCGTTCTCTGTGAGGATAAGTGGTGTCCTCTGCACACTCAGCCCGGTGTCTGTGCTGACACTGTGTCACTCACAGACACTGGATTTGTTACCATAGTTTCTATTTAATAAACATTTTCTGTCCCTGTTAAGAAATATTATTAATATTATGACTATTACACTTTTGTCTGGTGTGCAGCAGTAGTAAAAAAATAAGCTCATTTCCCCCCTCTAGTGGATACTCTAGTCATTAGACTAAAGGGTAACGCCACCAATTTTACACATTACAGTATGTTTACAGGTCTTGGGGCGTATGTGAAAAAAGTAGTATGAAGTCTGTCGTGGCTTCAGAGAAGGCTGCATGAAATCTGATAAATGTCCTCCAGTGATGTCAGTCAGTGGCTAAGTTGCATTGTGGGTAATGTGTGTGTAATGTGCGCCAGGTTTTGAAAAGCAGTCCACCGTTGGACTCATTATGGACAGAGATATCACTTTTATCTTCTTCCTTTCAAAACCCGACGCCTACATTACAATTAGCCACTGAGTGACATCACTGGAGGCAATTTATCGAATTACAAGCCGCTTCCTTTAAATACAGTTTAATGTCTAAGGTTGGTGGAGTTACCCGTTAATAATAAGAAAGTAAGGAAAATAGAAAACTAAACTATTGACTGAGTATGAGGTCACTTAAATGTATACATAAAAGCCTGTAAACTGTTTATGTTAGGATTAAAATGAAATGTGCATGGAATAAGTTTCAGAGGTTAAATAAAGGATTTTGTTCACTTGGAGTTTATTAAAGTGCAACATTACAAAAGCTTGAGGCATTTATTAGTAGATTCGTGTGATGCTGAGTTTGTATTAAGGGGTGTTTGTAAAGTTTAATACATTTAAAAGGTTTTTCTAAAGTTGTTCAAGGATTTTTATCTGCTTGTTATTCAGTTCACCACCTTGCCAAAAACTATTTTATCACTAATACATGGCGTCATTGTTTGTCTACCACAAATATAAAGTTATCCCTTATTCTGCTTAGTCATTTTGGTTGCAGGTAGCGTGATAACAGGTACTTTTTTGATAAGAACATCAAATACTTTCATGAGAACAGTCTAAGCTGTTTTCCTCCTGTCATCATGATTATTTACTGGAGATGAAGCCAAAATGTATCGCATCAGTAGCCTTGACAACACTGCCCCTCGGTGTATGAACACCTATATTACATGTCTTTAGGTTTTTTACTGTCCATTTCATTTGTTTGTATTTCATACAGGAATGGAAAAGTCCTACATGTTATCTACAATGTCTATCAATTAGCTTTATCTGAGTATAATCTAGTTATAACAATAGTTGTTTGTTATGGCAGATATACTTTTATCAAATGCTGATAAAGTTTTGGAATTACTAATTTAAAGTTTAAGCTTGCTCCCTAAGTTATGTAGGTAGAAGGATAGGTGTAGGACCACAATGCACCTGGGTGGGCCTATGTTTTTTTTTTTACTAGAGCAGGAAAGGCATGCATTCATTTGTTCATTGTTTGCTTGCTTGCTTTTTTTTTTTGCTGATGCCTGCATACAACACAAGCCCATGGTGCAGCACTGGCTCTTTGATTCGCATTTTGAAGTTTGATTTAAAGTTTTTTTTTTTTTTTTTGGACAAATGTCCACTACACTTTGTAATCTTAAAATTTACTGTAGCTTATACTGTACTTTATATATTGCTCTTTTTTTATGCAACTTCATAGTTTCTACCCCACTACTACAGTAATCTGACAGCTGCTGTGGACTTCAGATGAATGCTGTGTGCACGTTAATGCATCTGTAATAATAACAATAATAATGACACTGTAATAATGTAAACTATAGGTCCATATAATAATAATCTGCATTTAAGATGCTTTTAAGTTTGATACTGCACGACACAATTTCATGACAATAAACAAACAAACACAATTTCATCCTGTTTCACTTTGTTTATATGTGGCGGACCCTGCCACCTGTTCTAGCTTCAGTGTTCTGTGGACCTTATTTTCCTCTGAGAACAGCTTGTTTATTCACTTATGGAGAAAAACAAACATTTCTGAATTTGTATTATTACCTCATTAATATTGTAAATATGAAAACACTGAGTTTGGATTTCTCCTCCAAAACTACATAGTGCCCCTTTAAGTAGATTTTTCTCAGACTGGTGAGGTTTTTGATTTTTCTGCACTTATTACTGTATTATTGGTTGTGTACTGACAGCCAGGCAGCAGTGAGTCGTAGCAGTGGGCGTCTGTTGTGTAATCCTATCATATGAGCTGCTGCAGGTCATATGATCACCATCATTTCTACATGACTGACTGAGTTTTTTAAGCTCGGTTGGTTTCAGCAGGAGTTCACTCGGTCGTGCTCTCCTCTCAGACGCAGCAGCAGCAGCAGCAGTTTATCTCCAGCTCCTCATCTGGTGAGTTATCTTGTTTTTTTTACTTGCTGCTCTCATTTTATGTCTCAAGTCTCATCTCTGTAACATGTCTCATGAGGATGCTTTGTTCTTTGAGTCTGTCGAGCACATACTCGACTTTTTTTAATCACCTTCTCCGTGTCATTTGCCTCAGTTAGGAGTCACTAGACTGCATGTTTCCTTACATTTTTCCTTGTTGAATTGCTGCCAAACACAATGGCGGTCACATGAGAGCAGTGGGCGGAATCTTAAACGCGCAGTGTACCGATGTACACGCAGTAGACGTCTCTCGCGCCTGCCGTCACCGCTTTAAACAGAGCGCAGATGCGCGTCTATTCGCGCCATTACGGTAGAGCGCTCAGCCAACGCGGAAGTGCTTGAAACGGAGTCAGGTGGTTTAATCGTGCGATATCGGAGAGAAATCATGACTTTTCGTAATATTTCCAAAGAGGCTCTGGCTGGATCCGTCACACTGGGAGTTATATTTGTCGCCGGTTATTTATTTGGTAAGAGCGAAGGTGTTAAACCCTTTTAAATCCTTATAACGTCACTGCTTCAGCAGATTGAGACTAATCTGTCCCACACACACACACACACCTTACTATTGACAGGTCAGACTCTTTTTTTGTTTATTGTTTTGTCTAAATACACTTTTTTTTTGTCTAGCCTTTATGGTCTTATAGGAAATGTACAGGGGAGACAAACTCTGTAAAAGTATTTGAAATTGTGAGATAAAGGTCATACAGAATCATTATCTGCATAATATCCAAAACAGGTATTAATGCTTGTGGGATTTTTTTTAAGTACATGTTGGACATTTTGGCAATACATATTCTAGACACTAGACACTCCAACACATACTTAAAAGTTTCACTAGATTGTTTACTCTGCATTTTTATTTTGTGTTTTGTGAGTATTTTTGGCCCCCCAAAAATAATGCGACACATTTAATTTGACTTTTATTGCATATCCATGCACATGCATATCCCTAATTATTTTTGAGCAGTGTACTTTCATCATTGTGTCTTGCTTTGCACTGTAGAGCTGCGCATTTGGTCACTTAATCCATTAGGAGATTGAAAGAAAATGAATCAATAACTATTTTGATGATCGTTCAATCATTTCTGTCCTTTTCTTAAGCAAAAATGTCATTTATTTGCTGGTTAAAGCTTTCTTAAATGTAAGGATTTGATGCTTAATTTTGCTCATGTATGATACAGTATTACATGAAAAGTCTTTGGATTTTGGGCTGTAGGATATGTGAAGATGTTACATTGGTTTGTGGGAAATTTTGATGAACATTTTTCACAATTCCAGATTAGTTGCAGCTCTGTTTGACTTTTGTGACTGTGTTTTTTTTTTCACAGCTAACATTACATCATACACTGGATAACCATTACATCATGTGCATTACTAGGGTATTGCATGTATAGAAAATATATTTGCATGTAGTAACGTGACTGTATTTATTAAAAGCTGAACTAAAAAAGGTTTGCTTTTCTTCTCTTATCAGTAGGAAATGATTAATTTTCCAGACACCACCTCAAGGTTACTCAGCTGGACAGATTAACAACCAGCGCAGAGCCGCCCAGTACAAATTCCCCTAATACTGATTTGTTCGTTTACTTTCCCTTCGTGTCTCTGTTGACCCTCATTATGAAAAAAACTTGTTCTGAAGTGACATGTCAGAGTACTGGTGCGACTACTAGGGGAATATTAAAAACCATTTGGTCACATGTGCACATAAAAACCAGAAACTAAAGGAAACTGACATCATGAGAATGTTTTAGTCTTGACTGATTCATTGTATTGCCCCCAAGACGTCAAGCTGTATTGCCCTACAATCTCCAGCATTCATTTCTTTAACTGGGTCTGTTGCTGCTGGTGCAATAATTGCATTTACTCACTGAGATCATTTAAGTTTTATCTAAATCAAATAACTACTGTACATGAACTAGACCAGACTTCAGCTTCCTGGAGGATGTATAGTCTGGATGGTAGTTCCTGTGGCATCATCATGCTCTTAAGATCCTTGTAATTGTTTCATGCTTCGTGTTCGCCCTCAGGGAAAAAGAAATCTTCCAGAATGAGCATCACCAAAAGTCACTGCGGGGGACAGGATGACCCACTGATGCAGTACGTCCTCAATCACTCCATGAGGGAGCATCCGGTCCTGAAAAGCCTCAGACTGGTGAGGGTGTCCTGGTATCTGGCACAATTAAGCACTCAGTGTCATGAGATGTAATTTCACAATGTAATTTCCGCCCTTTGCTTTCAGAGGACGATGGAAGACTCCTGGAAAATCATGATGGTGGCCTGTGAGCAGGCGCAGTTCATGGCCAATCTGGCGAAGCTTATAAAAACCAAGAAAGCGATAGAGATTGGTAAGAGACTTAACAACAGATTCTATGTAGACAGATGTATGACTACGAACCTGTTAAGTCACCTGTAAGACTTAACATATGGAAATTCCTTTACATTTACATTCACACGAGATAAAACTGGAGTTTGCATGTATTTGCACTGTAAGACAAAGCAGCTATATTGCTATGGACATTTCAAATACAGAGGCAATTCAGCATGCTTTACAAAGGCTAAGAAAAGCATTATAATGACTTTCGAAAATAACACGAGAACATTTATAAACATGTTTGTAAAATGTTCAGTGGTGGAAACTTTGTATAGAGTTGAAGTTTAGTGTAGTTAGTCTTGTTTTTTGTTTTTTTTCAGTACTTCTAAATGTGTTCATAAGATAAGCCTGTATTGTTCCTCAGAAGGCGAAATTGGTCTTTGGCAGCAGCACAAGCACAGAAACAAGTATATACAAGGGCCAATAAGGACAAAATTACCAAGTGACAGTAACCTAAGTGGATGTAAACACACTGCCTGTACAAAAACTAAATGTTAAGCATCCATTTTTCCTTCTCTATTGTCATCCATCATGCTGATTTTAGTGCCCTCTCATTGCAGGAGTGTACACCGGCTACAACACTCTGAACATCGCACTGACTCTGCCTGACGATGGAGTCATAGTGGCGTGTGACATCAGCGAAAAATACACCGACATTGGCAAACCTTTCTGGAAAGAGGTACCACCTGCAATCTATGTCTTATTATTTGACACTGCACTATCATGGGGTTAATTAAATGATGTGTAATACTGCTGTATTGTTCCCTGTGTGCTGATCAGTGCAGAGGATTTTCATACACAACAGGTAACAGTAATGTGTGGCACGAGTGTGTGCACCTGCATGTGGAGCAGACTCCAGCGTCTGTTGGTCTTTTGTGTGATAAAAGACGGGGCGGCACACTCAAATCACCAACACGTCTGTCAGAAGGAGTCAACAACGATGGCAATGATTTATTTGTAATTTCAGTAATTTATCAGGCAGAAATGACAAACTTTTGCTGGTTCCGGCGACTCAGTTGTTAGGATCTGCTAGTTTGCTATTTTAAATTGATGTGAGTTCAGTATCTTTGGGTTTAGGAGGGTGATTCAGACCAAACAAGCCGTTTCATTGGCCTCTCAGAAGTTTTTTTTAATTGGCACGTTGATTATACAGTGAAAGTAAAAAATTATTATCTTAAAAATTATTTGCATAAACACCGGCTTCTGAGTGGTCACAGTCAATAAATGCAGCCTTCCTTCTCAATGCTCATACTGGATTAAAAAAAATATCCGTTTACATGCATGTTCATATACATTCATGTATTTATAAAGAACTGGAATATTTTTAAATTGGTCAAATACACAACTTGTGTACAACATGTGAACCTACAGTCAGCTGAATCCAGGCTGATATCACTGTATCTTAATTTATCATCACCCAGATAATAGCTTAACCGGGTTATTGTAAAAAACATCCTGTTTACATAACCGGCTCAAATACACAATATCGTCATGCATGCAAATAAACTCACAGAAGACATCCTGATGTACTGCATTACATCCTTTCTCATCTGTTGTCAGACAGTTTATTTGCTGCACTTGGACTTTAGAAAATGTAATTGTTTGTTTTTTGTTCACAGGCTGGCGTTGAGCAAAAAATTGATCTGCGCATACAGCCAGCACTGAAGACCCTAGGTACAGTAATATATCTGTTTTCTGAACTTATTGATGCAAAAGTTACGAAGGTCCTTCCTTTGTCCTGAGCAGTGGGTGGATTAGTATTTAAAAATCAGTCAATGAATATCTTTCTCTTCTGATTAAAGGTGCACTATGCAAGTTTAAACAGAGATGGAGCTCTTGATGTGAAGAATAGCACTGAGCAAATGCTAACATGTTGTCGATGTACTTAAAAGTCTGTGCTATGCTCAACACACGGTACTTTGTTGCATTTATCTTTTAAAAAATACGTAAAATGCCCTGAAGCATTGTGACAACACTATTTGGTGATGGGTTGCATATAACCTGAAGTATAATTTACCTCTCTGTTGTCTTCTTTCCTTCAGATGAGCTCTTGGCAGCTGGCCAGGCTGAAACATTCGACTTTGCCTTCATTGACGCAGACAAAGTTAACGTAGAAAACTACTACGAAAAGTGTCTGTTACTTGTGAGGAAAGGGGGTGTCATTGCTGTCGACAACGTAAGGGCTCCAACCGGGACAAATATTTAACTTTGACGTCTATTGGTAGGATACTTTTAAGCAGCTAAATCCCTGAAATGTCTTTTTTCCTTCAGGTGCTGTGGGGCGGAAAGGTGTTGAATCCATCCCCTGATGATGAGGACACCGTGGCCATTGACAAGCTCAACAAGAAGTTGCTCCGAGACACTCGGATCAACCTCAGCATGCTCACAGTGGGAGATGGGCTCACCCTGGCGTTCAAACTATAGGACAAGTGTCTAATAGGCGTATTCATTTAAAAGGGAATACTGCAATGTCTTCTTAAAGATAGGAAACCTATTAAGGAAACATGTTAATGTAATGTTTAGGTTAATGTGGAAATCAAGTCTTTTCCAGTCATGTTAATACTGGTGTTATTACCTCCGACTGTGTAACTACATGAAAGTTAATTTTACAGATAATTTTACAGATAAGACTTCACAGTATTTAAATAAAAGCTACTGAATTTGATTTTAAAAGGAGATGTACATGCCATTTGTTTTTGTCGTGCATCATTAATTCATTCAGTTACAGGAGAAGATGAGGGTTGATTTCAGGACTTTATTGCAAAGGTTAGACACACTCCAACACACAAACTGCTTCTTGATTAGTGTCACAGTCCTCAAATACGGGAAGAAAAGTGGATGATTCACTCACATATTCTTTCACTCAAGTCACAGAGGAAAAGGAAAATCCATTAAGCATTGTCTTGCAACTTAGAAGCAGGTATTTAAGGTAGCGGAGGTCTCAAACTCATCACACAGCACAATTAAGCCTCTCTAGAAAGATAAGTGCAGGCCAGCCGATATGTCGGCTTCGATCTTTATAAGCGTATTTTGTTGGAAGTATCTTCCAACAAGCAGAACGTCACTACCAAAATACAAATAAAATGTGCAAATGAAACAAAGGAGAAAGAGTTTAAATAAAAGTATATTCTACTGTGCAAAATAACAGCTCAGATTTACATTCTACATTATCACACTGCAGCAAATAACAAGGTGTTGTTTTCTGGAACAATTCCTGAACACGGTGCACCCGAACAAGGGTTTTTTCTATCACGGTGGAGAATTGGCAGAGGGAGTAACTGATTGATAAATACATGTGATTAAACATGACTAGTTATTGTGACCACAATGAAAGGAGGCTGGTGGAAAGGTTTCCATCATAACAGTGCTCGAGAACTGGGCTTCTTCTTTTGTTTTGGCTTCATCTCTTTAAAACATCTCTTGCTGTCTGACCACACAGGAACGCTCATATTCAGCTCATATTCCTATTCTTCCAATGAGTCAGAGCAGAGCAGAACCTCATGCCTCCAACTCCAGGCCCAGACCAAGTTTGTGACCACCAGCATTGATGTTCTTCCCATCCACCAGTGCAGAGAGGGTTAGCTTCATACCTGAAAAACAAAAAATATACTTGTAATTGTTTAAAGTTACTGAAAGAGAGGTCCACTGTGTTTGTAGGTGCTTTCTGTTGTTTATTAGACGGCTCTTACCAGGCCGCAGGGTCTGGGTGTATCCAATTCCTACCAAGCTGGCATTATTCACCTTAGCCTGGAGAAAAAGCATAAAGCAAAAAACAAACAGTCATTTTTTTTATTTTTTACTTTACTACCATGAAACGTAACCTCGCAACCTTCTTTGCCTGAGGCTGGTGCTGCGTGTAAATTGATATCATGGCGGTAAGAATGAAAAACTCCTCGAAGCTTACGGCTAACTGCGAAAAACGAGCCAACGTGATGCTGCAGTGAAACTCGGTGTTCCTAAGGCTATCTTATGTAGTCTAGTCAAACAACGAGGAACAGTCATGTCTGCTGGTGATGGAAACTAAATTTCACTGAACTGTTACAACACATTTTTGAGGTACTTGCTGACGAACACAAGAGGAAACACAACTTCCTTGGGGGATGGTGAGAAAAGACGCTTACTGATATGGCGGCACTGGAGTCTAACTGGTATTTGGCAGCAATTCCAAAGCGAGTGCCGTTGCTGCCCGCTGTCCAGGCAAGATTCACAGCAGTCTCCAGTTCCTCGTTGACCTTCTGGTAAATGGATCCACCAAACTCTGCACCATCATTTCTGAAAGGAAAAAGCAAAAGATGAGTGACATAAATACCACATTATCAGTAGATCAGTGAATTCTTTGGAAAGCCATTTGTGTTATTCTACAGCAATGGTTCCCAACCTAAGGGTCCTGACCCCGACCACTAGGGGTCGCCAAAGCTTTACATAGGGTCTTGGGCCCTGCTTGATTTTAAAGGGTGTTTTTTTTTTTTTTTAAACTTACTTACATCTCTGTATGTCATTCATTTTTGTGGCTAGATTACTAAAGAACAAAATTAAAGTCAAGATTAATATTTTAGATCTAAAATTTAAAGGACATTTCACAGGATAAGGGCACAGTGAAGACCTGAACAAAAGCCAGAGTCACAAAGTCTCTGCTAAACAGCCTTATCATGCATTAGCAGCTAAAACAATACTAGAGCCAACAGAAAAATGTCCAAATGTCAGAGATCAGAAAACATTGAATTTGTCCAAAAAGCCACTTGCCACTGCTCTACAGCTAAGTTACTCATCCTACTTGGTTCAAACACTTTTTGATCCTAAAGACGTACACATTGGTGTGAAGCTGGAAATCCCCGGTCTTGTAACCGACTGCAAAGTTGCTCTGGGTCATCTTGGACTTAGCTGTGTCAAAGGTCATCTGGTAACCAGCCAGCCAGCCCTCGTAGCCGGCCACAGCTGCTCCATGGATAGTAGGGCCGGCAAAATCTAAATCTACATCGACACCGGCATTAAGGTACTCCCTTTTATAAGCCGTCTTGACCTTGCCGCTCTTCTTGCTGTGAAATAGAAAAAGAAGATACAGTGAAGACAGAAGGTTGTTCTCTATGCAACGATTGCAAGTCATGATTTTAATATATAAACTGAAGCTTACCCAGTGTTTGGTGAAAATGTGGTGTCAAACGTAAGTTTCAGCCCTTTGGTGATCTGAGGAAAATAAATGCATCAGTTAGTTTAGGACTGTTATTTCAGCGTGATGATCAGCTACATAGCAGAGTTTCAATTTACCTGATCCTCAACACAAATTTCTGTTCCAAGCGTGTTTTCCGTGGTCCACTTCTCTGTGAACGTCAGCCCGTACTCGGACCACTTGTACTTGGTTTCCAGGGCTCCGGTGACCTTGCTGGTGTCTACGTTGGACGAGCCAGACGTTTTGAACTCCTGAAGTGAATAAAGGGGAAATTAATCGTACCTGCAAACAATACAACGG
This sequence comes from Pagrus major, assembly GCF_040436345.1. Taxonomy (NCBI): domain Eukaryota; kingdom Metazoa; phylum Chordata; class Actinopteri; order Spariformes; family Sparidae; genus Pagrus; species Pagrus major. Next base: position 17,444,332 of record NC_133234.1, on the reverse strand, counting down.
GTTGGAGAAGTTCATCCACTAAAGAACACTACAGTTAAATGAGATGGAGTAAATATACTATAAAGGTAGATATTATGTATATTCATAATAACAGCTAAACTCACCACTCCACTTGAAGACTTTGTCTTCACATCAAGCTTAACCAGTCCAAAACCTGAAAGGAAAATGACAGTGAGGGACTACTTTCTGGGCTTGGTAGCACATTTCAAACAGCCAGCCTGTCCTCTGAGAGGCAATAAATACACACTTATAAAACTGCCTTTTATCTTGCTTCCAGTTACCATATCCCTTATTGAAGATGTCCTTTGCTGATTTCCCGAGGTCTGCATATGCTGGAGGAACTGCCATTTTGCCTGTCAGAAAAAAAAGGACATTTTCATGCTTCCAGAGGAACATAAATGCACTTCTTGACTAAAACTACACATTAGGGCTGCAAGATATAGTAAAGAAAAGAACTCATACTGCGATTTTTTGAGGAGATATTGCGATGCCAATATGATCACTATTATTGGGAATTATCATTTTTGAGTCACAGCTTTCATTTTCATTTACGTCACCCCAGCCACAGTCTGTTCACCAGTCTGTAAAATTACTAATAAATTACTTATGAGCCGTGATTTTCACTTAAAAAAAACTATTAAAATCAAAATGTTGGGGTCTGCACCAAAGAAACATGTTTTGCTGCATCTAGAGAACAACATTTTTAGGTCAGGGCATCTCTGCAGGTCTGTAAAACCTCAGTAAATGCTGTTTTTTCACACACTTTGAAATATTGTGCAGTCCTTCTTTGCATGTGTACAGAAAAGTGAGAAAACGTGTGTCTGTAAACTGGTGAAGCCTTTGAAAGGGCAGGACTTTTACAGTTCAACTACAACCAGGGTTACATCATTCAAAATAATGATGAAAAAATAATGGAGACAGTATTTCCTCACTACAATTGTCTCATCGCAGTGTGAAGAAGACTTCGCTTCCCCTACTGATTAGTTATTAAGTGCAGTCCCTGGCCTTAAAGCACTTATACTGTCAGACACCTGCAGCTCTGGAGTCATACGGTCTCCATTACTCTCAGATTCTCTTGTCACGTCTCGTCAATGTCAAGGTTATACTGGAGGCTAGTCTGCTTACAGTAAGGAACAGTAAAACCACATTTAATGCGTCTTTTTTCCTTAAAATATAAGTATATTTCGGTATGAATATAATTTTTAAAGCGACTGTTAGTAGAATAACATTTTGGATAAAAAGAGGAATAAAATGGAAACTTTAATTCTAGGGATTTCTGTTAATTAGATGCATACGCACTGGATTATAGCTCATATATAATTTTTAACTTCACAATCAGGTGTGAATGATGCTAATGGTGAAATTTTACACTGTCACCGGTATTATGAAGGAGTTTGGACACATGAGGGTGGTAGGGGGCGTTTTCTAGCTAGCAAACGGGACGTTTGATAACCATCTCGCCGATATTAAAACAAAATACAACAAAAGCGACATGTGTAATCATGTGGCCAATTACTCACCGAGTATCGCTGTTGTTGGCGTTGTTAATGTCAACTTGTGAGAGAGGAAAAGCGGCAGGAAAAGCAGCAAGAACCGGTGTAGGACGATATGGAGGAGACACCGCAACAAACACCCTCCTGACCTCGGCGCCCAAGGACCCCAGATATAGCTGTTTATTTTGCGCCTGTGTGAAATCGTAACAAGATGACAGTTTTGTAATTCTCCGTCAATTATTATTTATTACTCGTCCTGCGGTTTGGTGACAGCAAATGCAATTCATGGCATCTGCGAAAGTCAATATTTTTCATGCCAAACGTGTGCTAATAGCATACAGGCAGATGGGAGACCTCTAAATCACCATGGTAAGCTAATGTTAGCTTAACGTTGTACTTAGCTTCTACTTCTCACCATGAATAAACAAAATATGACAGTGCCAGGGAAATATTAAAATACAGAACATTAAAGTTAGATATATCATTCATGTATACCAATTAAAACACTATATTACTATTATCTATTTATTATTATAACACTTCAAAGTATATAATACTTTTTTCATATTTTTGATTTATCAGTCAGTTAAACTATCAAACTTGGCCATATTGAGCCTGGTATCAGCCCAGTTTTTCTTTTGTGACTTAAATTATTAAACTATTACAAAGAAAACCAGGCCATCTGTGTTTGTTAAGAACAAAATATAAATAATATATATATATAACACTGATATGAATAAGTATAAATTAAATGTATGAACTATTTTTATTGCTAACATCAATTATCACTTGTACGACACACTTATATCCATTGATTTAAAATACACCATAACCTTGGCTTTCAACAATCTTCAACACAGTTATTATTTGGTTGTGCAGTGAGCGTGGAGGAAAAAACAACATATCCGGTCTTTGATTTCAGCTCTTTAATGATGGAGATGATTCAACGAGACATGAAACATGAAAGTAATGTGGCTTTGCAGGGACATGTGAACACGACAGCATCGTTCCTTAATGAAAGGATGTGTCAATTCCATTTAGACTTACCGTATTTCTAACATGCCGTAATGACCGAATCAATTACAACTGGCAAGTTTCACTCAATGGAATGTAGAGGCCAATCTGAAATCAACATTACACATTAAAAAGCACATTGTGTTTCAAAGAAATACATAGTTAAGAGCAACTGTAAACATATTTTTTTTCATGTGCATGTTGCTGTAACACTGTATATGAAATATAAAAATACCTATTGACATTTACAAAAGCAAATAAATTAATATAAACAAATACATACAAATTCAAGGGTCCTTTTTAAGAACTATTACTACAAGTTAATGTTGAAAGATTATTGTTAGGGAGAGCTCAAATCCTACGCAAGTCTGGTCATGATTAAAAAAAGAAAAAAGCACTATACAACTATCCCAACAGTAAACATGATTTGGAACATTTCTACATAGAGAAACCTATCGTAACACTCAAGGTAATTGGCAAATGGAATTATATTTAAGACAACTGGAAAAAAAATACCTTTGATTCCATGTTTTTTTGGCTGAATGCATCTTTTCTAGGTCTGGTGGGGAAAAGGCATCAACAAAGATGAGCTGTACTTCTTCAAGCAGCCATGAATTAATCTGTCAACATTAAGTAACACTGTCAAAATGTAAGTGTCGTCTCAAGGAATGAAAAAGAAGATCCATCCAACAAGAATGTATGAAATGTAGATCTTTACCTATTGCTTTAACTGTGGTTTAGTGTTATGTTCTGATAAATTACAAAGCGGGAGGTAAGACAAAAATTTCACTCAAGAATGTGCATTCAAACATTGAAATGATTAGGTACTGAAATTGTACAGCAACTGCTGTGAAGGATTAGTTCAGACTGCTGCTGCCCGAGTGTCATTGATGTGGCTTCTAACCAAATACTGTAACAGAAGACTGTTTTTAAGTTGTGAGGTACTGAAAAATGCTTCATAAAATGACATCTTTGAAGAGGAAAAATAAGCAGCTAATAAAAGAGACATCTCCACTGTGTTCACTTTTTCAAATGATGAATGTAGGGTTCTGGGGATATTGTTTAAACCACCAATGGTTACAGGAAGTATGGCTCTGTGTATCCCATCAGGTGTAAGGAGGATGACATCAGTTGTCTTTGTTGATGAAGATACCACACACCGCCTCAGTTGGCAACTTGACAAAGCAGACAGAGAAACAACACAAGCTAAGAAGTGTCTGACAGCAACGCTGACGCTGCTCACTATCCAATCAGCCTCCTCATCATAGTGGGTCTAGAGAAGGGCCAGCAGTACTCGTTGGGGACTGGCCCGTTGACGTTGCACTCGAAGAAGGAGAACATGGGGAACCAGATGCGAGCTCGTCGGCTCTGCTGGTAGGCCCGGGTGTTGGCCAGAGTGTGGTAGTACAGGAAGAGTCTGGTGGTGATGTAGAACGCTATGAACACATCGATGGAGTAGTGTTCGTGTGCTGCCAGGATGAAGAAGATGCCAAAGAGGTTCAGGACCCAGGACAGCGTGTGGATGAAGTTCCAACTTCGAGGAGTGTCTGTTTGTGAAAGAAGAAGAAAGAACAGTTGAGGACACATTCCTTTTTTTCCTTGTTGGAATTTGACTACAGATATATCATATTATAGATGAGGTAAATAAGAAGATCATAGTGAGGAAGGCTCATTGTTATTTCATTTGTAATACCAGTGAAGGACACTGGATGGCAACAAAGGGGCAATGTTGAAACACAGATGCACTGTTTCCTCCTCTATCAGTGTCTTCCTCATGATTTATGACTTTAACCCTCTGATGTCACAGTTTTTAATAACCGCTCATAATTTCTCATGAGTTTCATGAATGAATGTGGACAAATCTGGCAACCACTGTGTCATTTAAAGGGAACTTTATGAAAGTCTTAAAGCAAACTAAACTGGCGATAGACAAGTTTTCTGCCTCAACGTACCATAATGAAGTCAATGTTGATTCTACAGTGTAATGGATATAGAGTAATGAAACCAGCAGTGTTTACATTGTTTCCCTATTAACCTCACTATCAGCATACAATTATGATGCCACCTGCCAATTCTGACTATTGACTTTGTGCTTGACTGCTGATTAAAATATATCTACCACACTCAGACAGAAATGTTTACAGACATACTGTGGTGTAAACATACTGGTAACGTTTTAGTTTAACTTACTTTTTGTTTAGTCACGTTCACTGACTTCCTTCCTCACTCTCTGACACAACATCTGATGTTTGCTCGTTATAGCAACAGCCACTTTCTGGGTTTAAACATTGTTGGATATATTCGGGACAATCCAAGTACACAACTAAACAAAATATCTAACAAAGGTCTTTGACACTACTCACACTCTGTGACAAAGAAGTTGAGCATGGTGAGGACCACCGTGTGGCCGCTGAACATGTAGTCACCACATGTGTGCACTCCTGTAAGGGTCATCCCAAAACCGCTCCAGATGGCCACTGCTCGCTGCAGTTTGGCCCACATGTCACCGTACATCTAGACAGAGAGAAGAAATTAAACTGTCATTGTTGTGATCTTTCAAAAAGAGGTAGATATGTTGCATTTGAGGATTTATATATATATAAAAAAAAAAGCATTCTGCGTTACCTTTCCTGAACACTGCAGGTGCTGTCCCGGCACAGACAGGGAGGTGACAAACATGGTGATGCAGCGCAGCATGAAGACCGTCCCCATGAGGCTGCACAAACGGCGCAAAAGGATGGACCTACAAGTAGCAAAAAACAGTTAACCCATGTCTTCTAGTATCCTTGAGCTCTGCACAAACTGCACTGATGTGAAAGACTGTCAGGACTCTACCTGTGTTTGTGGAGTAGCAGAACCAGCAACCAGATATTACAGAGGATCACACCACATGCTTCCGCCATGGCAAAGGCCCATGGTATTCTAGGCACACTGTGGGAAAGGGAGAGAAAGAGAGGGATTAGTGTTGAAATCCTGATTAGTTGTTCCAACTATGTTGGAAATCTATTTCAGTCATTTATCAATAAAAATCTCAAAACACTCTCTGGTTCAGCTTGTGTGTGAAATGTGAGGATTTTCTGCTTTTAAATTCAACACCAACTATTGTGATAATCATTAATCAGTTTGAGTAATTTTTCCTTTACTCCCCTATGACAGTAAACTGAATATCTTTTGGTTGTGCAAGAAAACAAGACATTTGAGGACACCATCTTGGCTTTGTGGCTTTGTGGCTTTGCGAAACTCTTAACATTTTGCACCCTTTTCTGACATTTTATGGGCAAAACAACTAATTAATTAATCAAGAAAAAATAATTGGCAGATGAATCGACAATGAAAATAGTCATTAGTTACAGCTCTTTATATTATTAAATGTAATTATCTTTGCACTTTGAACTGTTGGTTGACAAAACAAGCAGTTTTCTGCTTTTTACTAATTTAACATTTACTCAGCCCTAAAAACATATACTTGTAACATCTTTTGGGTTAAAAGACAACAGTTAGGGATACGATATTTTATTATACTTATAAATAAGTTGTAATTTCTATGTTCAAAGTTTATAATGTCATGACTGATTTTAAATAGCAAAATACAGCCATAAACACTAACATCATTACCTTGAATATCCCTGAAATCAACTTTCCCAAAAAAAACTAAGACATTCAATGAAAAACGGACTGCTGGTCATAAACAACGGGTCACACGACAAAGTAGGTCACTTAATAAAAAAAAAACACTCAAAGATCTCTTTGAACCACGGCTAGCCCATCAGGAATACGTGAGGACAATAATAGAAACATGCTACACGGAAGTAGGGCAATTATGGTGTCCACCATCTGGTGTGATATTCTGACAGTTGGTAAAAATATATATTTTTGTTTCCCTCTTTGGAATTTCACAGCTGAATGTTTTGTTTGTTGGAGGCTACCCACAACGCCCCAGGTCTGAAAAAGAAAGCTTAACAGTTGTCATACACCCACCTGTCGAGGAAGATATCTGGCAGTGGAGGGTATGTGCGCATGTCAGGCACCCTCTCGTGCACTATGACCATGACGAAGGATGTGAACCCAAACACAAACACCACATAGATGGAGCTAAGCACTGTCTTCCAGTATTCAGGATCCAGGCGCCTCGTCTGCTGCTTGTACTTCCCATTAGTGTACTGATGATACTCCTCTCCCACCGGTGCTGTGTCAGTGCTATCACAGTCCCTGCCAGAGTCTCCATTACACAGCCAGTCCAAACTCCCCCCAGAGCCCGTAGGAGAGTGACCATCATAGGGAAGACCCAGCTCCTCCAACACGTCTATGTTCTGTTTCTGGAGTTTGCGGATGGACACCATCAGACGCTTGATGTCCCCCAGAACCTTGAGCTCCAAGGGCGGTGAGCGTAGGTCGTACTCGCTGAGGGCGAGCAGACTGGTGCCGTCCAGTCGGTGCTTGTTGCACAGCAGGTCCACATAGTCGCAGAAGCCCTCTTCCTTCAGCCACTTGGCGACGTGTTTGGGCGTCCAGCGGCGGACACTCAGTTGTGTCATCTCCTCCTCACTCTGACGGCTGAAGAAAAGAACAACAAAACTTGTTAAGTGCGACTCAAACAGCTGAACCCTCCTTTTCTATCAAAATCAGTTCCTTACTGACTTCCTCACCAACAAATAAAGGATGGTAAAGAGAAGTAGGCACTATCTTTTCCACTGAATCAGCAATAATAATTCCAAACAAACCATGCAAGACTGCCACACAGACAGAAAATAACTTGATGTACAAATTCAAAACTATCCCTGAGCTCCACAGGCAAGTTGGGACATCAACAACTTGAGCAAATATTTGAGGCAAGTCACTGGAAAGAGTTTGCTATGACAAGTTTGCACAATGGAAAACACACCCTAGAGATTTAGGTGAAAGAGCAGACATTCCCCAGGCCAGACAGAGACTTTAAGACTGTAGAGATAGTTATGGACAGTGACTCATTGGTTATTACCCCGAGTCTTATCCTTTAAGCTCACCTTCAGTGTCCCTAAAGTCTGTTATCAATACAGCCAAGACATCTATACAGTGTTAGCATTTATACCTGGTTTATCTTACACGATATGTTGGCACTGTGGCTTTTGTGATCCAACAAATACCAAACAAACGACTCATCAAGGACGGTCAGAAACTTTGCCCAGTAAAAACCATCCACCTGCACTAACCCACATCTCTAGCTATCAATAAGGTGGGGCCAGGAGCTAATCGTACCCACTTATTTCATTATCTTGTGAGACAGTAAGCCAACCAGGTGATTCATTACGCATACAACTACAAACATGACAGATGCAGACACGAAACCAAGCGAAAGCATCCTGTCATCTATCACAACAACCCCTACCCAGCAGGCTAATTCAGCTCCAGCTAACGTTAGCTTGCTAGCAAAGCTACTTGCTAGCTTAATCAATGCGTGCGCCTTACGCTCACTCACCCGGACCGAGGCGTAAGAGAAGACGATACGGCAGCTTGTTTATTCAGCTAACTAGCTAAATGGCATCTTGCAAGAACCTGGAGAAAACGTATTAGCGTTTGCAGCAATAAAACGTGCGCGTTGGAAATCATTTCGCCCTCCTGGCTTCGCGCTGGTTAGCATCACTGTTGACAACAGAAGGTGGTAATGGACAGAATAGCTGCGCACGTTGAATTCAGCTGGCACGAGGTAGGCTCCAGCTGGACAACAGTGGCATCTACTGGTGGAAAGTGGGTACTGCAGAGCGTTAAAATCTACAGTATTGTGATTTTTTAGGATAAAAATCAAGTCATTCTTTGGTTGAAGGCCACAAATAGCATTTGCACATGAAATGTACTTCAAAAATATTCAGAGGTGAGAGGCTGACCAGCATTGAGAATATGGGTCACTGATTTAATTTTAGACCAGGGACACCTGTCCTTGTCAGTACCAACATGGTTGTAGTAAAGCCTCAACAGAGTTTGGAAATAAATGAGAGAAGTAAATATACACACAGGTAGTGCCAGAGTATAGTATAATACTCTCATAGTCAACTATGAACAATCTACAGGACTTTAATGTCCCCACCGCTCCCTCTGTGAAAGACTTGGTGAAGGTGTTGTATGGAGGAAAAAGGTTTGGTAACCGTGCAGATGAAGTTTGGCCTAACCTTTTCATTGGCGACATGTAAGTCTCTCACAGCTCGTAAAATAAATATCACACTTTGATTCTTTCTTGTTTTAAATTCTTGCTTCCTTGCTGCACAGGTCGGTGGCCAATGACCGCTACAGCCTGTGGAAGCTGGGAATCACTCATGTTGTGAATGCAGCTCATGGGAGGATGCACTGTCAGGGGAGTCATGACTTCTATGGCTCCACTGTGGATTATTATGGAGTGCCTGCTGATGACTCACCGTCCTTTGACCTCTCTCGCTATTTCTTCCCCTCTGCTGAGTATATTCAGAGTGCACTTGACACAGCCGGTGGTAAATACCCATCGTGTTGCTTCATTGTCGCTCAGACTGTGCAGGCCTCTCTGCATGCCACTCATCTCATCCAGAGTAAAATGTCAGTATCAGCTCATGCTTTTACACTGATTGTAATCTTCTTCTTCTCGACCAGCTCGGGTTTTCGTCCACTGTGCGGTTGGAGTGAGCAGGTCTGCCTCCCTCGTCCTGGCCTACCTAATGATCCACCACCACTACACCCTACTAGAGGCCATCATTAAGGTCAAAGAGCGCAGGTGGATCTTCCCGAACAGAGGATTCCTCAAACAGCTTCGTGCTTTGGATATGAAACTACGCAAGACATCATGAGCGATCCTCTGCGCCTCAGAAACGAACCTCAAACGCCTCTTTTCCTCCTAATAAATGAAGGATTCAGCATCTGCCAGTGGAGGGAGATACTGTTCTTTGACTTAAATCAGTTTGTTTCCAGAGTGAATCAGATGTATTTTCATTGACTCTGGCGCTGTGTTTGATGTGACTCACGCTGCCTGCTCACAAGATATTGACCCTTATATTAATATTAATAGGAGATCAGAGTAATCGGCTCACCCTTAGGCAGAATCCATTTTAATACTGAATATTAGACAAAGTGACTAATTTAACCTTTGTATTATGTTGAAGATTAATTTACAACACACTGGTTCCACTTTAACGGAGAATACGATGCTTAACGCTCAGATTTTTAAGTTTTTTAGTTTCTTACTGCTGTATTTGTTTGTGGTAGGTCACCCTGGTACCTTTTTTAGTTTAAACCCTGTAATTTAGCATTCATAAGCAGCATATGAACAGTCAATAGATGCTTTATAACGCAGTTTAATTAAGCTGTAAACAGAGTTAAGGACATTTTAAAGTGATTTTCTTATGTAACTGACAACACTACGCTTTCTTCTGTCATCGTTTTTCCTTTTCAGTTTGTTTCCTGTTTTATTTTGTAGAATTCATCCTCATGCGTCTTGCTGTGACTTTCCACTTCCTGTCTTTGTCTTTTTCTCAAACTTTATCCGCTCACCTGTGTTTCATATATAAAATATTCCCTCTGTGTTTCTCTCGTACTCTTTGTTAGTTTGTCTGTTTTCCAATTCGCCTGCATCTTGTGTGTCCTCACACATCACATTCTGGTTTGTTCTTGGTTTTGTATCCTTCCTTTTTTTTCTTGGTTTCTCTTTTACCTGCCTTTAATGTCGCCTACATTTAGATTTAGATTGCAGCTTTGTAATAAAGCTCATCTATTGTTTCTAAACCTGCACTGTGTCCTCACCTTTTTGCCAAACCCTACATCTTCTCTAAAATGTCTGTGTTGAGTTGCACTTTGGTAAACTTGTTACTCATGACCTCAGTGTTTCTAAAATCATAGCTACAACTCATTTTTCCATCTTGTGAATCAGAAGTAGAGAAGCAACGCAATCGCCAGAATAAATGTTGGCATCGTACGTTTCGGCCAATATGTTGAAACTTCAGATTTCTTTACGGTTCAGGCACAAAAAACACACAAAAAAAATCATCTATTGGCTCAAAATACCTGGTTTTGTCGACCCGAACGCTGCTGCAAAATCTCCTTAAAAATATCCGGTTTCGTTGCCACAAAGATGGGAAGCGAACGCAGCCGTCTCACCTAGCTTTCACACCACCATCCCCATGTCCTGATAAGAAAGTCATCTCATATACATGTAATCTGAACATAATATGATACGTATCGTAGGAACTTACTATTCTAACGTATCTGTGGTTTGCAGAAACGTACATTGCCACCATTTTATTCCTTTCAGTCCTCCTGAGAGAAAACCTGGATCATTAACAGCTCAGAAACACAAAGAAACTACACTTCATCAAACTCCACCTGCGTCTGGATCTTATTTCCAAAGTATTACGTGACGTTTCATCAGGTAGGATTGTTCCCACCACATACACATACTGTAGATCGATGAGCAGAAGCAGCACTTTAAATAATCAATCAATAACTGCTCTTGGGGTCAAAATGCCCCGGAGACCTTTATTGACATCAGCACTGACTTGTTACATTTGACATGCACATTCATGACCCTGAATGAAGAAAAGTCATTACATTTCACGCCTTGAAAAAAAAAAGAGGTTAATTATGTTTTTTTCTTCCATTTAAAAGGCGAGAAGGGTGAAATTGACCTGCTACATAATAGGGGAGTAAAAAGAGACATTTGCAGCAGCGTGGGGGCTGTTTGATGTCATGTGCAGCCAACGGCAAAGCTTTAATTTTTACCCTCTTCAGCCAATTTGCTTTCACAAGATATTTATGTCGGAGCAGTAAACTAGCTGCATGAAGCTGTTAGTGTTTCCATTCCATAAATGCTGCGTTACTCGAGACTCTCTGTCATCCGGTATGGGCAATGCACTTAAACATTTTGTCCTTAATTACATCCAATTATCACTGCTTTATGGCATGATTCATCTCTGTTTGAGGCTTATTAAATTAGAGTCCCACAGCGGTGTGAAGAGCAGAGCGCCGGGTCTGCACTGTTTGTTGTTCTGCCCTCCGCACGAGTAAGACTACACGCTAGGTTAAGCACTAAATTGGGTAACCGTCCAGTGACAGCAGATAAACACCTGCTCGTACAGATCACCCTGAGCCGGAGCTGACGGGAACTGCTTTACTACAACAAACATTTGGACCAGTAATCGATCCAAGATCCGTCGGATTTTTTGGACTTTAAAAATGTCAGCCCTGAAAGACAAGAGGAAAGAATATCTGACCGTGAAGGATCTGCAGAGGGTTTTGGACTCATGTAAACTACAACTCAACGATTTTGACGAGGTCTGGCCGAAGATATACATAGGGAATGTGTACGTATACTTTTTATTTTAACTTTAAACCTTTGCCTTTGAAGGAAATGTGAAACTTCCAGTGTTAACAGTCTGTATCTGTTCCAAACGATGGTGTTGGTGTGGTTTGAAACATGTGCTGTGATGCTTAGAGTTCATGTCTTGAACCTCTTTCTGTCTCTTTGTCTTGCTAGGGCAGTAGCCCAAAACAAGGCAGCCTTGCAGAATTTAGGTATAACTCATGTTTTAAACGCTGCACACTCCAAGCGAGGCAGCAAAGGGAACCAAAGCTTTTATGGCAACAGCTTTGTGTATTGTGGCATTCCAGCAGAAGACTCGACGCACTTTGATCTGGATGTTTACTTCAAGCCTGCAGCTGATTTCATTCATAAAGCTCTGAAGTCACCTGATGGTAAGACTCCTCGAGGTGTCTTTTTTCGCACGAATCATCATATTTCTGCTTTAATGATATAATTCAGAGTAATCTGCTGCAAAAATATGGTGGTTTTTACATCCCTGCACATCTTTTATTTCACTCCTTAAATCCCTAATAAACCCAGCTACTCAAACTCTCCCATCATGCCGTCCTTTCAATGTCACCACTAACTTGTAATGGTGTGTAAGTGTATTTTCAGCCAGCAGTAATAATAAGGGTCTTACCTTGCAGAATTTAAGTCTAAAATGTGACCAGGGCTCCTTTCAAAGAAGCTATCAAGCAGAGGACGAGTTGGGATTAAAGAGACAGTCGGGCCCAGCCTGCAAAGGGGACCTTAAATGAACAAAGGCGATGAATTGTGGGGACTATTTTTAGCTCACAGCAGGAAAAAAGAAAGGCCACAGCATGAGACGGGCAGCCATGTATGATATTAATAAGACTGAGGCCTCTCTCGCTAATCCTTCCTTCACATGCCCCTCTTCCCCTTCATCTCGTCCTGTTCTTCAGGGAAAGTTCTGGTGCACTGCATCATGGGAATGAGCCGCTCATCGACTTTGGTGGCAGCCTACCTCATGATCTACCGTCACCTCCCGCTCAAAAAGGCTTTGCAGACATTGATCCGGAAGAGAGCCATCTACCCCAACAGGAATTTCCTGGCGTTGCTGTTGGATCTGGATCTTCAGCTGATGAGGAAAAAGAAAACATGTCAGATCCTGTAAATCGAAAGAAGTGGTTTCTGAAGGATGATGGATTGTCATGAGTTTCGGTTCACCTGATGACTGATTTTTTTTGTCGGACTCAGCTCAGCTTTAGGTTATTCTAAATAAGCTATTAGCATGTTACACCAACCATGTTAACATGCTGAGTATAGCTACAAATGATAACATGCTAACGCACTAAACATAACATGCTGTAAACGTTAAGGCTAGAAATTTAGCATGCTAATGATAACGTGCTCACGTACTAAACATCACATATTGTAAACATTAGGGATAGAAATGTAGAATGCTAATGATAACAAGCTAACTTAGTAAGCATTACATGCTGAACATAGCAAACAAACACGCTAATGTTAGCATGCTGACACGTTATTGTAAATGTTGGATGCTAACAGCGTTAACATCCAGTAGGCTAGCTGTTAACACGCACAGAAGCACAATGGCAATAGGCATGCTAACACACTAACACATGCTAGCGCTCGGCTCACTGCAGAGCTGAGGCTAACTACCGCTGCGGCTGACAAAGCTGGATGAAAGTTGCACCAAATATGACGACGCAGAGCAGCTGAGCCTGACATGTTGAGCCTGACATGCTGAGCCTGACATGTTGAGCCAAAGGTGTGCTGTTATATAAAACAGTCACATTTCCTCTGGCGCCACCTTCAGGCCAAGCTTCACCTTTTTAGCTTCAGGAGCTAAAAATGATTTGTCTTAAGTCTTTTGGTAACACTTAACAATAACCGTCATTAATAAATGGTACATTCATAGTTAATTTAACTTCAGTTTAAAGTTATCTGACTGTTAACAAACAATGAAATGCTAAAAAAAAACATTTATTAATGAAGCGTTATAAACATTTTTAGCAACTTTACAATAAACTATTGCTCGATAAATGGTTTACAAAGCATTTTATTCTCTGTTAACAGTCAAATAAGTTTAATTAAAGTTTAATTAAAGGTGGAATATGTAAGAACTGAATTCATACTCCACTAGTTCATACTCCGCTAACTGCTGCTAACTGAAGCTGCCATTAGCTGTTTCACATTCTGTTTATCATTTTAGTTAATGTTTTGGATGTTTTCAACTAAAATTCTTATATATTTCACCTTAAAGTATAAATGTACCATTTATTAACGATGGTTATTAAAAAAGTGTTTCCGTATTTGAATGTTTTTGAAGGCAGTAACAAAGAAACAACAAGAGTCAGATTGCAGAATGAATTAAAACCTTTTTGTAACGTCAAGTGAAAACAGGGACACTGAAAAAAAGAAGCGAATGATAAGAAGGTTTAGGACTTTTCATGTCTTTGAGTTACGTCTTTACCTCTCATTCTTGTAAGAATGTTTTAATCTTCAGCACCTCACTTTGTATTACAGCAGAATGGACCAAATATCTTATGGAAAATGTTCTACAAAGCATCATCTTTTTTTTTTTTTTTTGTAAACAGAAAATATAGAAACCTGTTTCTTGAAGTCAACATTCAAAGTCAAAATGGGAATCAATCTACAGCGTCTGTCTCGTTGCCCATCAGTGTTCGCAGTGTGAAACTCCTTTGGTGTGTTTGTCAAACTAGCTGATCAACAATCAAACGCTTCCAGGTCTTTTGATTGTCATCTTTAAAAGGGACGTCAGACACCAAAAGGTACGCAGATTTGTTGATTATATAGTAGAGTTTGACAGCAATTATTCCGAACTGTTAGAAATCATTATCTCTCAACGTCACGATATCACACACATGCATTCACGCACACAAACACACACTGGTGTCTTCATCGGTATCAGCAATAAAACTATAACACCTGCAAATGTTCTGTTAGAGAAGCTACACTGATTTATATGGCAGGTTTGTATTGCGATCACAGGTTCAGTGTCAATATAAGGGCTTTTTTTTTAATCTATGATATTTTATTCGGGTACAAGAGAATGAACTTCAAGATAAAAATAAATGTTTGCATTGTTTGTACATGTTTGCATCTTTCTACAGTTGTGTTGTTCTTTTTGACAAACTTGCCGACTTGCCAGACTGAGTATGTCCAAATGATACTGTTAAATATTTGACTGTACATTTACAGTCAATTACTGGACACAAGTTGTATTACTTTCACACTAACTGTATCATTTTTACAGTTGAACAGTGAATTTAACGTATGTAATGGCCATAGATAACTGTAATTTAGCAGCATACTCCTGAGGAAATGCAGTATTTAACTGTAACTTTATAGGTAATGAGCATCAGATTACTGTATTTTAACAGTGGATTCCTGTAGAATTACTGTATTTAACTAACTTTACAGGTAAAGACTATCAGGTTACTGTAATTTAACAGTATGCTCCTGTAAAGCAATTGTATTTAACTGTGACTTTACAGATAATGGCAATCAGACTATTGTATTTTAGCAGTATACTCCGGTAGATTTACTGTATTTAACTAACTTTACAGGTAACGACCATCAGATTACTGTAATTTAACAGTATGCTCCTGTAGAATCACTGTATTTAACTGTGCAGTAACTTGCTTAAAAAAATTACATTTGTAAAATACTGTAAATTTGACATTCTCACTGTTTTTAACCTGTTAATCCATCAGTCATCTTAAACATTGAAAAAATAGGTTAAAAACTTGATTACTTCATGTTGCAGTATAATTTAAAGAAAATCCAGGACAGTGCAGCTGCTGCATTAATGTTTGTCAACAGCTCATAAGTAAAAAGAGATCTGAAACTCCAGACTTGACCGAATGCCCAGGTGTTAATTCCAACACGTTTCCCTGAAGAGAAGAATCTCAAGACTGTGTCAGATTTAAGCTCGAGTGCAGCAGCAGCAGCACTGATCTAATTCTCTTGCTATTGAAAAAGCCGTGTCCTATCCTTCCTCCTGTGCTGGTAGCTCGGGTAACCTTTAAGGAATGCAGAAGATGATGCCAGAATTATTTTGGGCTGAGATTCAGATGTTAAAATAGCAAAAAAGGTTGCAGGGTAGATTACCAAGGAGAACGCAGACAGTTGTGCTGTCGACCTACATGTAGCTCTCGTACAGAGAGACCTTGAAAAGCAGCGTTTTTCCAGTCAAGGCAAGTGTCTACTAACAATGTGTTCTCTGGTATTTATTGTAGATAGAAGTCCACGTTTGGAAAATATTTATTAGTATGTACAGTGTTTATAAACTACAGTGTATGGATTTATTGTGTTGTATACCTTTATCTGCAGGCTAAACATGTTTATAAAGCACTTTTATAGACGAGTATGTGCTGTGATGATACTTGCCCGATGGATTACTTTCTCCCTTTATTAATTTGCTCGCAAATGCAGACGAACCACATCCAAAACGCTAAAGAGGGAGGTGTAATTCATAAAAACCACAGAGAAGAGGCCCGGAGGAGGTAAAAAAAAGCCATTTTTATTTGCCCTCCATGTTAACTGTGGGCACTTTCCCATACATAGCATCTTTAATTACACAGAAGTAGAGCAGGAAGGACAGGTTAGCCTAAGGGGGGAGGCTATGAAAGCAGCGCTGCAGCTCAACATGTGCACCAGGGAAATCAGTTCTCTGCCCTGACAGTGGGAGGGAGGGAAGGGTTGTACTTATAGATCAATGAGGAGAAAGAAGAGCCTCCAGGTACTCGAGGCACATGTTGTACTTGTGCAAAGACACGCTTTACTCTGCCTTTAAGACACACACACTTGTATGCATGGAGCATATGCCGGTTAGGATGCAGCTTTTTCTTGCACACACATGTGCTCTGAGTGACACGCATGCGACCGACGCCGAGATGGATAAAGCCATCGTGATGTTTGAGTGCACCTCCATATGCCGCGGCAGCTTAACAAAAGGTCACTGAAACAGATTTGGTCTCAATGACTCATCCCTGTGGACACGACAATAAGTCTCCGAACCCCCGAGTGCCACATTATGTCTCCACGCACCGGCAGAATGCAAATAAGAAGCCGGGCTGCCATCGGTTTCTTTACTATAACAATGCATACACATCGTTTGTACTGTACGTCCTCAGCCCGGAGCAGAATCACACAGCTGCCTAAATGGATGCTAATGTATACAGTAGGCATAGTATAAGTCTCTCTACAGCCCAGTGTGTAAATTGTAAATGCGCAGGTTAGACTTGCCTGCAGGAAATGAAAAGCTGATGTTTACAGGCCTTGAATACCAATTTTCCATATCTCTGGAGATAAATAAACCCAGCAAGTGCTATTGAGCTGGAGATAAAATAATGAGAGCATCATAAGGTCATCTTACAATTATGTCTTCTTGAGGTCCTTTGCTGCGGTGGAGTGCATTTATTGGCATATTTATGGTCTATATTTAAAGGCTATAGGCCCTGTATGCCTGATGTTGTAATTAACGTTTGTCACCGTTACATTTGTCTTCCAGTTTTATCTCACTTCAAGAGAGCCTGTTAGGAGAAGGTCAGTAATTAAAATATATATCATTATTCACATTCAAATTCAACGTTGGCTATCTATATGAAAAATACAAACAAAAAGTATCGCTACTCTACGACAGGCAACCACACATTGCTGTCCAAAATAATCTTTGGCAAATTTAATTATAATTGTCACTAAACTAAAAAAATTCACATTTTTATGACTACCAGTTCTAGTGTTAGCCTACACTGTACTGCAGTTCTGTGTGTGGTCCCTTTTCCATAACTTTTAAATGTATTAAAAAGTAGAAAACTGGAATGTAACATGAGTTTAACATAGGCTATATTATTGTGGATTGTGATAGTGATGTAAAGTATTATAAAAAATACACTACACACAATTTTATCAGTGGTTATTGTCTCACAGTGTGTCGCTAAATTGCTAGCTAGCATGCATTCCGAACGTTAGCTAGCAAACTGACATTTTGAGCATATTTAACCCGCTAGCTTTGTGTAAAGTTAGGATTCACTATGTCTATCAGTTGTAGATGGGACACTTACAGATGAGTCCTAAAACTCAGAAATAAGTTAGCATTTTTGCACTTTTTGTCTCTTGAAGTCGATGGTTTTTTCAATGGGTTTTTGGTTAAATGCCTGAAATTTAAGGTCTGTGGTTAACACAACATTGAGATATTTTCATGTCGTGCTCTACGACATAAAATGTCAGCATATACCCAATGTTTGAATTCAAAAGCGTTTTAAACATCTTAAAAAAGGCGGTTGCTAAAAAGCTGCTTATACTACAAGTTGTTGAGGACATTAAACGCCAAACACGGAGACTCGTCTACTCACTTGTCCGTCTTTACAGACGGACTTTAATTGCAAACTATTTTAACTCTACAACGATCAAACTTGTAGATTGATCAATTTATAGCAAAGTGCGTATAGTGTAGTTTAAGATCTATTGACCCGATGTTGACTCCATGTCTACAGCCTTACTTCTCAGCACTCTGTGTTGTCCAAATTTCATCACAGTGTTTTGTTGATTCAACAAAATCTCCCACATAAACTCTGCTAGGAAATCATATGTGGTATTTTAATGCGACAGGTTGTAAAAAGCAGAGGTGGAGCATCCAGACATGCCCAGAGGCTTCAGCTGCTTGGCGAGCCCTGAGGGGGCAGACGGCAGGTATGAGACCCCCCCGGCTTCTGAGCTCCAGAGGCTGATGTGGACAAAGAAAGGGACCAGCAGCCATCTGGATGAAGTTCAGCCCAGGATCTATATTGGAGACATGTGAGACCAAAAAATCTTTCTAATAAAGACTGAAATTAAAGAGTTATGAAACTATTAAGAAATATCCAATAATCAATTAAAGTTTAACAAAGTTTAGTCTACCTTTTTTAAAGCGAGGCTTAAAGCCACCCAGATGATACCTGCCCAGCATCAATCAGCAAAGTTAGCAGCTAATTAGCAGCTAAAGAGCTGATGAATGCTGATGATATAACCAGATATTTGCCTCAGGCGATGGTGGAGACAAAACACAGAGCTGGCCTTTGAGACAGTGAATATTGGACATTCATCAGGGGGTACGACTCCAACTGTTTGCTGACAAGTTTGCAATATCAAATTAAGGTTAAACGTCAGTGTTTACATGTATCTTTCTTCAGTAGTAAGTCAGTAATAAGGCAGCACTTTTGGGTTTCCAGGTTTTGAACCCAAGTTTCAATTATTCTTCTTTTGTTGTTCAAAATGTGCTAAATATTAGCATTGCACTGCGCTAACCCTATGTAACACGCTAGTGTAAGGCTATATGCTAAATATTAGCCAAATGTTCCTTACTTCACACAGATGAGCCACGTTTGTAGCATTAGCAGGTAAACATGCTAACAAGTTAACATTTCTGTAGGATTTTTTGTCACTACCAAAATACAATGGATGTGAAATGAATATCACAAAAAATTAAACAGCAACTGGTCGTTCCAGGAAACAATAACTGTCAACGTTTTGGGCTAAACGTGGGTCCACAACCTGGCAACACAAAAGGTCTTCAAATGTATGCATTATGCAGTTTATTCATACCTTATTTCGCACACTACTTACTATCATGATCTGTGCTCATCAACAACAAACCCTTCTTCCACTCATCTCACTGGACAGTTGATTCACCTTTTTCCCTTCAGGTACGCGGCCAAAGACAAGAGGACACTCCAGGCTCACCACATCACCCATGTACTTAACGCCGCTGATGGGAAGTTCAGCGTGAACACGGGGCCCAGCTTCTACCGAGACACCAAAATCACTTATTATGGAGTGGAAGCTTTTGACATGCCGTCCTTTAACTTGAGTCCCTTCTTTTACCCAGCAGCCAGTTTTATCAAGAACGCTCTGAGCTCGCCCACAGGTGAGGAGCTCTCGACGTGCTCGAGGTATTTCTCTTCACTTATGACTTGGGGAAGACATTTTTTTTTTGTCTGCGAAGCAAAGAAACAGAAACGTTTGTCAGTCAATTCCCATTAGAGCAGCCCCCCCTCCCCCAGTTGTATTACTCATTAAAATGCAAATCAAACACTAAACATAATATCAAGCTAATATCTTTCCCCCACGGTAATCTTCTCATAAGCTCAGACCTTGGCCAGGAAAATTGGTTTTAAATGGATTGCCCTGGTAATTTGTAAGCAACACTTTTATTGGACATGGAAATTACACAATTATGTTTGTGGCCTGTGCCTGCCTGGCCTGTTATGCAAAGTGAAGCCGGTATCTGACATGACAGTAATAAGATGAGGCCTCCTCATTCACATGCTGGCTGATCGGGGGCTCCAGTGTGTGGCGGGGCCTACAGTAATCCCCGGCAGAAATACACAGACGCCAAGACAGTTCAATTACGCGCTCCTATGCCCCCTAATCCTCGGGCCCGATAAGGAACCAGGGATTACCGTGTGTAGAAACATTTGTTGCAACATTGTTGAAAACTTTTAGTCAGGAGTTAGAAGTGCTGCTCTCTGTGATGTGCACGCTTTTTAATCCACAGAGGAGTAACAAATTAGACATCAGAATAAAGTTCAGCACAATAATCCAGTCATTGCATGGTTGTAAATACAGAAATGGAGCTGGTAGAGAGGAAGGCTGAGCTTTATGGACTGAGCCACACGAGGTGACGATGGGTTTTTTTTGTTTCTCGCTGATCGGCAGGTAAAGTGTTCGTCCACTGTGCGATGGGTCTCAGCCGCTCGTCCACCTTGGTTCTGGCCTACCTGATGATCCACGAGAACATGACGCTGGCGGACGCCATCAAAGGCGTCAGCGCCAACAGGAACATCTCGCCAAACGATGGTTTCCTGGAGCAGCTCAGAGAGCTGGACAAAGAGCTGCACGGTCAGGTGTCATCGAGGAGCTTCAGCGCTAACAGGCGGACTTGAGATAAAATGTGTCTCTTCGTAAATTCAGAATATATTGTTGCTTCCTGATAGTATCTGAGTTTGAAGTGGATGATACTGTGGAAACATGTTGTAATTTTTTGGAAGAAATTAAAGCGACTTTTTATTGAAAGTTGCACTGGACATGAGCCTCGTGCTCGTGACACAGTGGGACATAAACACTAAGGCATCCTCCTCACTGGAGCTGTGATGTCAGCTAGCTTAGTTAGCCTGGTTAGCATCCATAGATGTTTCTCCTCTCCTTCTGGACTGAAAGCAAGCGTACCAACCACAGGATTTGTGATAAAATATATGTGATTTTAACATGATTTCCAAAGCTAAATAGATCAATTTGTAATAAACCTGTCTGTCTGTAAGCCGTGTACTTATGTAAAATCATTTAATGGTAACAACTCTGCATGTCGGCGCGGTTATTTTCCCTGATTATTAGGTCAAAACCTGTTAAATCTGCTGTGCTGTATCCTAATCCATGTTGAGCGAACGCACAGTAATAAGCCCAAAATCATTACAGGGCAAAACAGCTCCTTTTCATCTCGTCTCTTCCTTAACATGCAGTCTCATTTTACTAATAATGCTAACTAAAGGGCAAAACAACTAAACAACTAATCCTTCAAAGCGCTCAGAAAAAAAAATGTGACCGCCTATATTACCGTGACAAATGGGCAAACTCTGGTGCTGGTGAAGATCATGTAATATGATAGAAAGCACTAAAACAGCTAAACTAAATGAACCTTTTGTTGTCTTAAACTATTGAAGTTCACTTATCTCAACAGTTTAAAGGGTGAACTGTTTCCCTGAGCATGCTCGGTGATGTTTGCCTGACTCTGAGCGACTCTCTACAAATAGAAAATGTCTCTAAATGGCTTCAGATGAAACTACAGTGTCCAAGTTCATAATAATGAAAGAGATATGTGACAAAATCCGACATGTTTAAGTGTTTTTCATAGTTTTTGGTGGCTAGATTCACTGTTGGTTTAGTCTCTTCAGATGATTTGCTGTTAAAGATGAAAAGAAAGATTAACACCAACAGTATGCTTCAAGAATCTCTATATTAGGTACAAAGTAATTGTTGACTCGATGCGGCGACCTGATAATAATCCCTCTCCATGTTTTGAATCATTTACACCATTACAACTGTAAACACTGCTGTGGTTGTGTAGCTGAAGTTGTCACCACACGAGCAGCCTGGCTTCTGTCACAGTCATCCGAGGAATAAATAGTCCACGCAGACTTTGGCATCTTCAGCTGTCTCATTCCAGGGGGGCTCAGCCTTTGAACAACACTGATACTCTGCTCAGATGGAAAAACAGAGCGAGCTGTACCAATAAGGTTAGAGTTTACTGGAGTTCTTTTCCAAAAGCCTACAGGGAGGAAAAACTAGCCGGAAAGCAGTGATAACTTCTCAGATTTTCCATCCAGGCGCATCAAGTATGTGGGGAAATGATCTCACTGTTATCTGCCTGCTGAGTTACATCTAATTTGTGATAATTATCCACCAACACTGAAGTGAAAGATGCAGATATGAGCCCAGAGGAGGAGCCAGAGTATCAAACACCGCCCACCTGCGATCTGCTCAGCCTTCTGCTGAAGAACAGACGCCCCACTGGAGCTGTCAACGAGGTTTGGCCCAACCTCTACGTCGGAGATGCGTAAGTGACATTCTCACTTCGGGGCCCCGCTGCAATATGCTGATCTGATTGAGAAAGTGTCGCTGCAAACAAGTACTGTGTTTGGCCAGCTGATTTGGATAAATATAAAATCTGTACATTTGAGTCACCAGTGATGCGTCTGCACACATATGCTGACAGAGATGGCCACAGGCGAGAATCACCACAAAGCCCCTCATTCCTGGTATCATCTCCTGTGTCGTTGACAGGGCCACAGCTCAGAATAAAAGCCTGTTAGTGAGCCTGGGAGTAACACACGTGGTGAATGCTGCAGATGGCCCCCAGCACATTGACACCGGGCCACGCTTCTACAAAGACACCAACATACTGTATCATGGAGTCGAAGCAGCAGACTGTAAAGAGTTTGACTTGAGCCCGTTCTTCACTGAGACGGCTGATTTCATTCACGGTGCTCTGAGTCAGAAAGGTACGAACCCACAGAAAACAACAGAAACACTTACGACTAGGGGTGTAATAAAACTGTGTAGTATGTCACAATATATCAGGGTATAGAAATATGACAAGATTGATTCTAATGTTTATTAAGTCAAAAATGGTTGTTCAGTTTGTTTCATATTAAATACCAGATGGTGTAAATTAATATTATCCATCAAAGCTTAACTACCTCAACTCAACCGCTGCCTTAAAAATTACAGTACAGATTGCATGCATTACACAGACACAGCTGACATCTGAAGCGATTCTGCCTCTCGTCTGTGCAGGCAAGGTGCTCGTCCACTGTGCGCGAGGAATCAGCCGCTCAGCGACTCTGACACTGGCCTTCCTCATGATCAAAGAAAGACTTACCCTCGTCGAGGCCGTGGAGGCTGTTCGCAGGCACAGAAACATTCTTCCAAATGTTGGATTTCTGAATCAACTCTGTCACCTGGACTCTTCCTTGGCCCTGCAGAGGAAAACTACCGAACATCAAGGAGTGGAGAAGTAGAGCTTTAGGGGATAGAGCTTGGTTTTTTAAAATCTATAAGGACTATGACAATCTGAGTCTGTTAAATGCAAATCATCTATCTACTATATTCCTACCATCCAGGTCGTCACTGGTTTGAAATGTATGTACAGTTTTTCACACTGTTGTGTTATTCATCACATTATCTTTGCATTATAATGCAGGTTCAGCAAAAAGTGTGACTTCACAACAATAATGTAACTGACAAAAATAAATGCAGATTTGATTTTCACTGTGAATTACAACACTCAATTAAACGTCAAGCGCCTGATCAAGAGAGCTGTAGACTTAAAACTGAGACTTGGGCTCAAGTTAGACTTACAAAAAATGAGTACTTGAGACTTAACTTGACACAAAACTTTCTTGACTTGGACTTGTCTTGAATAACTTGAAACTTGCTGTACTAGAGCTGAGACAATGACCTTGCCTCAAACTAGTTTTGAGTGACTTAGTTTTTGTGACTTGGACTAGTCTTGAGTGTCTTGATACTTGACTTGGACTTGTGATGGAGCTGAGACTTGACTTGGACTTGTCTCAAACTTCTTAAAACAAAACATGACTCAAGACTCAAATTAAAACTCGCAGTAGAGCTGAGACTTGACTCGGACTTGTCCTGAATTGCATGAGACTTGTCATGAACTTGTCTCAAATGACTTGTGACGACTCTCGAGTGTCTTGTGCCTGACTTGCATTATATGGGACTTGACTTCGACTTGTTTCTAATTACTTGCGACCTGCTTGGACTTGCTCTAGATGACATGAGACTTGCTCTGATAGACCTCAGACCTGACCCTGAACTAGTCTTGAATGACTTGAAACGGAGGATGCATGATAACGAGAACAGATTTTCATACAGACGTGATTTCGAGGCGGTGGCTGTCTGCGATGTCAGAAAAAAATCCATCAAAAAAATCCCAAAAAACAGTCAGCAAAACTGTAATTTGTAGCGAGGAGAAGAGGCTGAAACATACAGAAGCACTGATATGGCTCTTTAAGCTTACGTCTGATTCGCGGCACAATCAATATCACAGAGGCCATTAAAACAAATGTAGCACAACTGCCAAAAAGCCCTGCTGCACTTGAACAACACGAAGACGGCGTATTCCTATAAATAAACAATGCTCCACTTATATATTCACATTTCTCAAAACACTGTGTCTTAACTGCTGCGATCCGGCGTCGTACAGTTAAAACTGTGATGTCTAAAGAGGCTTGATACGAGATGATAAAAATATGCCGGCGTGGTTCTGAGTGTGTATACAGATTCAGGTCAGACTTTGAAAAGAGATGAAACGCTGAAGCCATCTTAATAAGAGATGCTCTCCAGAGCACACTGGGAGAAAGAGGGAGAGAGAGAGGGAGGGAGAGAGATGCTGTCAAAATAAAAGGAATTGGATATCACAGGTTTAATGATTTCACTGTCAGAATGAATGATGGCAGAGTATGAAGATATGAGGGAAAAATAAAGGAGTCTGATGGTGTGAAAACTCTGTCTGACATGTTAGCAGCTTCATCCAGCCATTCTGCAATACAGTCATCATCACACTCTCACTTTGGGGGCTTGCATTTAGATCACTGAATGGACCATGCATATCATATAACGGGGGGAATCAAAGACATGTGCCATCCTGTGAAAAACCTCATCTGTCTAACAGTCTGACACATTTCACTTCTCTTTTGGCCCCCGCGAGAGGCTCCAGAAAAATGCAGAACATCCTTAACGGGTGTTGTGAGGCAAGCGCTTACACGGTTTCTCCGGCAGCGTCTGAAGATATGCAGAGAGGCTAAGAGAGACTGACACAATTTCAAGGAGTCGCTCATACGGCTGAGCAAAAGCTCCAAGTGTCCTGTTCACTCCAGTGAATATGGGTATCCTTTGGCAAGTGCAAAGTTTGGATAAGCACGGCTTCCTGCCAGCAGTGGAGATTAAAGTTGTGTGTTTAGAAGTGGATGGCAGGGACTGGCTGGGTGGAAGTTTTCCCCACAGGCAGGGAACGTGGCAGCTAAGGTCAGGGGCCCGCCACATCACAGCCCTAAAAATATCCTCCGCATTTGATGCCCGTCACAGAGCGGTTATACAATCTGTGCCCTGACTTGAGCCTGCCAGAATTAAACCTTCCCGTGTTCTGCCTTTAAGGACTGCCTCACAACAAGCTGCCAGAACGATGAAAACAAAACTTTCAAGCAGGAAGACGACGGACTTCGATCTGTTGGTGAGTGGTGCTGGAGACGCATGTGAAAAACAAAACAACAGAACTGAGCTTTTTCATGATTGCAGTGGGAGAAAAGTGGAAGGGAGAGAAAAAAAAAAAAGCGAGTGTGGTATTTCTTTTCCCCCTTAAGCTAATAAATCATGTGTGAAGGGAAGCCACGGTGAGAAAATGGCTTCTCACAAGTCAAAGACTGGCACCAAGATAAATGTTACAAAGGCAGCAGAGGAATCCAGTCCAGTGGATGAATATGTCACACCTGGGGGCTATGAGCTGGAGAAAATCCTCAACCGTGGGAGTGTGGCTTATACTCATGTCAACGAGGTCTGGCCTAATGTCTACATCGGGGACGAGTAAGTAAAAAAGTATTAAATTACCAAACTGAATCAAATAATGGAGGATTAAAAATATATTCACACTGGTTTCTTGCAGGGAGACAGCAAAGGACAAGCGTAATCTGAAGAGGTTGGGGATTACGCACGTCTTCAACGCAGCAGAAGGGACATGGAACAACGTGGACACCGGAGCTGGTTACTACAGCGACATGGACATCGTCTACTATGGGGTGGTGGCAGAAGACGTCGCAACCTTTGACCTCAGCCAGTACTTCTTCTCTGCTGCCGAGTTTATCAAAGAAACACTGAGAAATCCTCAGAGTAAGACAACACAGAGTGAGACTCAAAAATCAACTATCTTTCTCTAGAATTGCTTATTACACCTTTAATGACTGGGCTTTGAGACTATTGTGTGGAAACATCCACCATCATCCGAGTAGGTAGGGTGAAAAAGGTCAAAATCATCAAAAATATTTTGTCTTGGCAACACTTTGAGAACCACAATTTGATTTGCCTCCATTGTATTGTGTGGGCGGCAATAAGTTTCGGTTGTAGGTGCCAGGTTTTTTAGATATATGCCCTTGGACTTCACCCACCATCCTTTTATCTTGGCATGAAAGCAATTCTCATTTGTGCAGCACAAATAAATGAAAAACTACATTTGAAAAACTTTTTTTTTTTTTTCATGAACAATGTCCTGGTTTCAAGAGATGTGGACAGTTTCTATAGAGACTGATGCCTTTGTTCTTTAAAGGAAAAGGTCACCCAACAATTAAAATCCAGTCATTATCTACTCACCCTCATGCCGAAGGAAAGTTTGGTGAAGTTTACCACTTTTTAATATGCATGTAAGGTAGCTTTTCCCTGACTTTGTGTTTCATGTACCTCCAGATAAACTGCTGGTGCACTGTGTGATGGGAAGGAGTCGGTCCGCCACGCTTTTCCTCGCCTACCTCATGATCTGTGAGAACATGACGGTGGTCGACGCCATCGAGCATGTGAAAAAACGCAGGCGGATCATCCCCAACTGGGGCTTCCTGAAACAGCTCAGAGAGCTGGACATGCACCTCCTGGAGAGCAGGGGAGAGCTTACAGAGCAGAGCTGATTGTAGGACACGTGGGGCAAGTTGAGCCTCAGGCCAAGCCTCAGGTCATTGAAGTTGAATGTCACGTAATTTGAGAAGTCCAAGAAAAGTCTGAAGTCATCAGGGTGAAATAAAAGCCTCTGGTCATTCAAGACAAGTGCAAGACACGTTAAATGTCATTCAGGACAAGTTGAAGTCAAGTACATCAGAGAAAATCTCCAAGTCAAGTCAAACCCTAAGAAACTGTATAGATGTTAGTCAAGCACCAGGTCTATCAGGACTACAGCAGGTCTCAAGCTAAGTCCAAGCCGAGTCTCAAGTAATGTTATGCCAAGTCCTAGTCAATTCAGTCCAATTTAGGTCTTTACATGACCCTAGGTAAGTCCAAGTCAAGCCATATCTAATCTCAGAGAAGTCAAAGCCAGGTCAAAAGAAATCGAGACAAGTCCAAGTTGATTTTCAAGTAATTTAACACAAGCTAAAGTTAAGGCTCAAGTCTTTCTAGGTGTGTAAATAAGTCAAGATGCAAGAATTTCAGGTCTGTGAATACTGTCCATGGAAACGACACTTTTTAACATTTCCCCTTTAAAGTTGTGTAAACCATGTTTTTGTTGTTGTTTTTTAATTGTTGTTAACGCAGAGGCCTTAAAATTAAATATTCAGTGTTGGTGACCATGCAAGGGCTGTCTGTTGTTGTGCCATTTATTTGTTTTTTCTTTTTCTTCTTCTTTTTAACTTTTCTGGGGTTTAACCAGGTAAAAACTTGAGATGAGAACATTTTGCTTTTATGTTTCATGTCCAGTTTGGAAGGGGGTGAAATCTCAAGTAAATCAAGTCTCAGAGCAGTCAAGTCCAAGTCAAGATTCCTTTTTTTTATTCCACTTCCTTTTATTTTTAAAATACTTTTCTGCAGAGAAAACAGCTGCCTGGATTACTACGAATTCAAACTCCATCATTGCAAACTCATTCGCCTCAAGCTAGTAAAATGCTTCAAATTAAAAGGAGAACAATCACGTACATGGTCAATCATAATTTATTCTTATGCTAAAATGTACAGCATTTTAAGTAACTGACAAAAGGAGAAAAGTCATAAATACAAGAATGTCATTCTGTCCGATTTTTGTGCACATAGCCAGGTATTTCCCCCCTGTTCTTACCAGCAACTCTGTACAGGTACAAAGGCTACAAAAGAGCAATATAAACAAAAACACAAGTACAAGTTGCGTTTTACATGCAATCCATTAGCTTAGTTTGGTCTATTCACAGGCTCTATTCTTCTACACTTCGGTAAAATATAAATCCAACATTTTATAAAGATAGAAAACAAATCTACAGATGGAATGAAAACGTAGCTTTAAAGGCATTATGTAAAATATCGACTTTGGACTAAATTTATATTTTCTTTATTGTTATTCATTGTTATAATCATTTAGTTCTTTTTAAATTCTGCCACACTTCTGGACATTTTGAAATGTTTTAGAATTTTTCAGGGTACAAACACTGAGATATGCTTTGTTATTTTGACAGAAATCAGTCTGCTTTATTAAACAGAAAGCTGCCTCAAGGAGATCTGTTACAAAAGACTTCAGAATTATACATACATAGCAATAAAACCTCTCAAACCGAACAGAAAACAGGACTAAGTTTACATTTTTTTACATTATTAGAATTAACAAAATATAGTTTCATCTTTCTCCCTGTGGAGGGAAACCTAATAAAGGCCAGATATCTTTAAAATGGCTTGCTATTAAGCACAACACTTGTACAGTACTACTCAATGCACTGTCACTAACAGAGACTGAAGCATGCTAGTTGTCACTTTACAAAATAAGTACAATAATTTAAATATACAAAGGCATGAGTATAGTACAAACTAATTGTCAGCACTGTTAGACAGGTACACTGAACAGGTTCAAACAGCCACTAACTCCACTTGTAGCAGGCACATTAAATGGCTTCATTTGAGGCTGCTACACGACTGCAAGACCACTGATGAAATCTCTACCTCTGAGCTCTGAACCCGCCCTGCTCTAAAGACACATCAGAGACACTAACACTAATTAAATAGATTTTCATCGTAATGATGTAAGGCTTCCCATTTGGAGAAACAAAAATACTTTTTAACATTAGCTTCAAAGTTTACTCATTGATGAAAATTTTTGCATTCTTTCCAAGTGCTGCTGCTGGTTTTTAAGTAATAAACAATAACAAAAAGACACCAAAAAGAGGAAAATAAAAAGGCCAGATCAGTGCATCTTTAAACAGCAAAATGCACGTGAGAAGAAACTGCTCAGTCCTGCGGACAGTTACCGCCTGATGAAAGGCCCCTTCAGGGACTGCTTGGACATGCCAGTGTTCATGTAACCATGGTGACCAGCTGGAGTGTACACCATGTTGCCATGTGGTGGAGCCTGCATGGGCTGCTGGGGGTATGGCTGTGTTCCCATCATTCCCATCTGCATAGAGTACTGGGGTGACTGGTTCATATAGGCATGGTTGCCATGGTAGCCACTGTTCATCATGGGCTGGCTCATGCTGTAGCCGTTCATGGCGTTGAGGGAGGGCATGTTCATGGAGTTGACATTGTAGGCTGGTGCCGGCATGATGTTCACGCTCATGTTCATGCGTGGCATGGCAGCCAGCGTCCTGGAAGGCGCCTGCATGGCCACAGTCTGTGGCGGCCGGGCGTACATCTGCTGCTGGTGGTGCGACAGCGGGGCCGACTTGGAGCGTGCGGAGATGTGACTCTTGGAGGCCATTTGGGGCTGGATCCGCTGCGAGGGCGGGATGCCCATGTTACGCTGTAGCATCATGGGTGGCGGGGAGCTGAGATTTGGGGGCGGGGTCATGGTGGCCTGCACCTGTGGGTTGGGGACTCGATGTGGCGTCTGGGATAAAGAGACCAGGCTGGAGTGCTGAGATGACAGCGATGGGGTGTTTGCATAAGATGTGATGGGGTGTGAGGCCGAGTGGTTGAAAGGCAGCGAGTGAGGATGGTCTATGAACGTGTTGGTGAACTGCTGCAGTTTGGCCAGACTGAGGCCGGATGACTGCGAGTAGTGCCCGCTGCCATACTCCCCCTGGTGGTTGATCCTCTCGTAGAGGGCGAAGTTTGGGTTGCCAGATTCAGGGATGTCTGCCAGCTGCATGGTGGTGGTGAAGTTGGTGGGGATGGCACACTGCGCCATGGACTGCTGCTGGCTGTGCTGACTGTGTTGATTGTGAAGGCTATGCTGAGCGTGCTGATTGTGCTGGCTGAGCTGATTGTGCTGCAGGTGGTGATTGTGGTGGTGACTATGCTGGTTGTGGGGATTGTGTTGACTGTGCTGGCTTAGCTGATTGTGTGGACCGTGCTGATTGTGTTGGCTGTGCTGATTGTGTGGGCCGTGCCTGCTGTGAGAGTTGTGTTGACTGTGTTGGCTGTGCTGGCTGCGCTGGCTGTGTTGACTGTGCTGGCTGTGCTGGCTGTTGCTGGGGGGCCTCTCCACCACCACACAGCCCTGTGGCGACTTGACGTTGCAGTGCGGCGGCGAGCTCAGGCTGTTCTGCTGAATCATCCCGCAGCTGCCGGGGTTGACGGCGGCCATTTGCTGGCTCACGGCACAGCTGCTCTGGGCCAGGCCACTAGGAGGGATGCTGCCATAGGAGCAGCTGTTCTGGGAGGGGCCTGCCCCACAGATGCTGCCCCCCATGGTCGAGTCGTAGCTGCTGGGGTTCTCGTAGTTCTCTGTGGTGCTCTCGATGCTGCCCAGATCACTGAAGCCGCTGTCCACAACCTGCTGTGAATGATCCGACACCGACGGTACGTCCATCATGGGGCTCGTCTCCATGTTGTGGAGCGAGGGCACTGAGATGGCACTGTGGTCAGGGCTGATCTGAGTGTAGCCACTCTCCAGGATGGATACAGCCGGGCTGTTAACAGAGCGTACCGACTGACTGGGATGGGATTGCGCCGAGGAAAGGGGGCTGCTGTGGTCTGACTGGGGGCAGTCATCCAGCGAGGTGAGCTGGGGGCTCTGGGCCACGTGGGTGTATGTCTGCAGGCTCCTGCAGGGCTCCTGGGTCTCCACACAGTCCTGGAAAACATTCTCCCGCTCAGTCTCCTGCGTCAAGGACTGAACAGCTTGGGCTGTCTCTGAGTCAATCTCTGTGCAGACTGGAGGGTCCTCCCTCAGCACGGGACTGAGCGCTGGCCTCTCTGCAGGCTGAGGAGGTGGGTGATCCGGACAAGGACTGGGCGCACTCTCTTCCTCTGACTCAGAGTCTGCAGGGTTATCAGAGTCTACAGCTGCTACTGAAGCCACTGCTACTGCTTCAGGTGGTGGTGTTGCTACTGTCGTTTCTGTCACTGCCTCCTGGATGCTTTCTGCAGCAGTAGCTGGTTCCTCTTCACTGCACGGTACTGTAGAAACCTGCTGACTCAATTCAGAGTCATTGTCTTCTTTTGGATCTAAAAAAGGTTCGGTGCATTCGGGTATTTCTTTCGCACTCTCTTCCAACTCTGCTTTGCTGTTCTCAGGTTCTGCTGGCTTGCTGTGACTGTCATCTTCATCATCTGCATCCTGATCCTCGATTTGAGTTCTCTGCCCATCCTCCTCCTCATCCTCCTCATTGTCATTCTCTAGCGATACAGCACCCACTGTGCTGTGTTCCACATCTTTGGCTGGGGAGTCCTGTCCGTGTTCACTCTCTTGGTCTTGCTGATCATCTTCAGGTGGTTCTGGGGAGTCATCTCTGTCCTCAGGCGTGGGGGACATGGCGCTGGGAGAGGCAGCAGGTGAGCACACCGGTGAAGCCACGGGAGATCCTTCAGGGGAGCTCGACTTCTGAGAGCCAATGTCAGCAAGACTTGGGGGCTCAGAAAAGGACCTCTCTAGAGTTATGTCTGGACTAGTGGAGCCTCTGTCTGCTTTGCTGCCCTCGTCTGCACTGACAATATCCTGGTCAGGTTCCTCTTTTGCTTCTTCAGTCTGAATGTGGTGCTGCTCTGCCTCCATTGGGGTTTCAGGGGGTGTGTAGAGGTTGAGCTTGAAGCCCATCTTCCGCTCATTCTTTAGTCTCCATTTAGGAGGGCCACGTTTCACTCCTTTGGGCCAGCCTTTCTTCCGTTTCACTGGACGGGGTCTGCTGGGTCTCTTAGAGAGGACGTCAGCTCCTTCAGAAAATAAATAAAAACACTTTACTTCTTTGCCAGAGGGAGAGAACAAACTGCTCCAACATAAATTCATGAGAAATGATGTAATACAGAGTATTTTTACAACCATCAAGATGCAAATACCTTCATTCCAGTGTTCAAGATTGTCTTTCTGTGCATTTTTCTCCAGCCTCGGGCGACCTCTCCGGCGTTTCATTGGTGTAATCGGTGTCTTGTCCTCCTGTTCCTCCTCCTCCTCTTCTTCTTCCTCCATCTCGCCCACTCTGCAGGTGCGCTCCAACAGGGGCATAGGTCGCTCATCCTCTGAGTTTTCGAACGGCTCATTCAGCACCTCAGTTGTCTCAGAGATGGTTTCTGTTGTAACACTGCTGTTTATTCTCTTCCTTTTACGCCCTCTCTTCTTGAGCACAATGGTTCTCTGAAACACAAATAAAAGAGGAACCAGTGAAAAACAGAATAAAACCTCCATCAGAGCAGAGTAGTTTTGTAAAAACTGAAAACTAGGGCACTAGGTGGATGACCTCTATGTGGATATAGCAGGAATTCATTCAGGCTTTTGTGCTAAATGTAAAATGTTAAAACCACACTGTGAGACTAAATGTTTGAGCAATGCAGCCTGGTGTGGAAAACCACAAATGAGACAGGCAGAGTAAGCAGAAACCACAGTCTATATTTTACATTCTCCAGTTGTTTCCCACCGGCTGCCTCTGACTGAACCGCTCGCCTTTCCGAAATCCTTCACAAGAAGAATGTGAAATCAATACTGTAACTAATGCACTAAATAAACTCGAACAGCCAGTGTCGTTCTGTTCTGGTTCTCACACTATTTTTGTTGAAAAGGTCTCCCTGACATCATGCACCCGGCTGTAATATTATCTCCAGCACAAGGGGGCAGTGCCATATAGACAGAACAGATGTGAAAAGCACAGAGGAGGGTAGTAAATTAACCATGACCACTGACAATAGTACAAGGTTTAGCCTGCACAGTCTCGACACCAGCAGTGAAAACACAATCTATTATCTACAGCTGCAGGCACACAGGGAGGCTCCAGATGACAGGAGGAAGCCACTGAACCCTCCACTGAATTCATGAATATTTATCAAACCTTTCCATCTCACCAGAGTACACAACATGGCCCCTAATGAAGGAAAACACCTAATGATATACATTTAATTCCACTTTGTCCTCGAATAAAACTCAAGATAATCAATGAGATAATCCCGCTGGGGGACTTGTGGTGATGCAAAAGGAGCATGATTCACAACAACAAACAATAAAAGTCACCTTTCTCTTGGCTGCGAGCATTGCATGGGCTTTTGTCAGGATGGGTGGTGAGCCATCAGAGCCATCAGAATCATCCTCATCATCGTCGTCGTCGTCATCGGCCTCGTCATCGCTCACTTCCTGCGACTGCTGGATGCGCCTGGTCCAGGACAGCGTGGGGCGGCGTTCATAGGTCCTGTAGGGAACCTTGCAGTGGACCTTCGTGAGAGGTTGCCTGCTGCTGTGAGTCATCATGTAGCCCTCCCTCTCCTCCTTCTCCCAGCAACTGGCCTGCTCCTTCAGCCGCTCAGCCTGGTAATTAAACAGACAAGACGCATTATCTCTGGGAAAGGCGCACGCACGGCTCCAACATCTGAGCAATGAGGCTAATGGGAAAACAAGAGATTGGAATTAGCATCATGACAAATGAATCACTGTAGGTTCCTCCTGATAATAAGAACAGCGTCCTGATTGGATGCCTGCCCGTCATGGAGGAAACATTTCCGTTAAGTAACCGTGGAAAGATTGCATTTCATGGAATATTCAGCACTATCAATTATGTAGTGAGCTGATTTAGGGCAATTTTGCACAACATTAGATGCCTGCTGACAGTGAGAATGCGTTTCCCTTTAATGGCCTCTCTTTGAACTCTCCAGCTAATCAAACAAACATCCAATAACAGCATTGTTGGCAAGTGTAAACAAATAACTAGTTTGCCCTAAATGAGCGAGGGAACATACATCCATCTCTGCCTCCCTCTCCTCCTCAGACAGGACGGCGTTGAGAGTTGTGGAAGGCGTCCAGCGCAGGGCGTCGGGGTCCACCTCATTCCGGCGTGGGTTAGCCCTCAGGCTGTCCATGTGCCTCTGGATCAATCGCTCTCGTCTGATCAACACGATCCTAGGTCACAATGAGAAAAGCCAGGCACAGAAGTGTGAAGCGCTAAGAGACAGAAGGTGATGTGTGGTTAAATACGAGCACAAAGACGAGCTCTTTGGGATAGCAGGTGCTCCATGTCCTTGGGGGTGCTTAACCTGACTTACTTCTGTCAATATTCAGCAGCATTAATGGATATGCTGTTAAAAATATCCGCTGGCCTGGATAAGTCAGACGGCATACAGAAGCGGCGGCACAGGCTGAAGGAGACTGCGGCTCGGAAACTGACCTGCCATCCTGTCTGTCAATCATGCCGAGCTGCTGGAGAGTAGCGGCGATGTCATGTGGACACATCCCAGTGGCCCTGCTTATTCCTTTAACACTGATGTGTTTATCTGGGTGCTTATAAAGGTACTCCAGTATGACACTTTTCCAATATGCCAGGTAGGATAAGCGACCCAGATCTGACAGCGGTTTCTCCGGGGAGCCGGCTTGTCCTTCTTGCCTGGTGAGAAGGTAACCTAAAAAGACAAGATTCAAACAAAAACAAAATGCTTTAGTCAAGCTGGAGGCTGCTGCTGCTGCGTTTATTTCAGATTGCAATTGAGTCCCTACACCCCCTCCCTTATGGATTTCATATTCATGTAAGGATGTGACACCGAACCCTGGTTGGGATTTCACCTTCAAATAGTATAAAGGGAGGCGAGGCAATCAGTTTTTCTCTCCTTCAACCTCTGTCAGAAGCTATGATACATGCTGGCAAGGGCAACAAAGGAGGTTGAACGAGGGGAGTAAAGAGGAAACAAAGCGACAGAGCGAAACAGAGAAGCAGCTGGATGTCATTGCTCACAAGAGACTACACTTAGGAGCGATAACGAACAGGAGAAAAAAAAACCTAATACTAATATGTATCTGTGTGTAATTAGTTTTATAGCAGCCCTGTCAAGGGTCATCCATTATGAGCGGCATGAAATTAATTAATGCCTTTTAATGTGCACCCACTACCGAGAACCAAACAAGCAAATCTAATCACCAAACAGTGAACACATAATATTCCAGTAATCATGACAATATTCATTACTAAAGCTAAGAAGAGCAGCCTGTGATAACAAACACTTAGCGATGAATATTCAAATAAATTAATTGAAAAAAGTCATATTTCATTCCGTGCCATTTTACAAGTATATTATCATTAATAAGCCGATACAAAAGAGCTACTCAGCGTCCTTTGAATTATGATTTGAAAGAGATCATTTTTCACACAGGCACCCACTAATGCTCTGCTCTCAGAGCTACCTGAGACAAAGTGTTCCTCTAATACAATCCAATATAACAGAAAATCTTAATCTAAACAACTTCCAGCTCCAAAGCTACATTTTCCAATAAAGCCTTCAAAGAGCTCAGAACTCAGCTGTGTTCAATCTCCCTTAATCCCTGTCTTTGTTATCAGCACACTCTCAATATCACAGATCCTCTTGCATCTCTGTGTCTCAATGGCTCCCAAAGTGAACAGGAAATCAAATGCTCCATTACCGCCCGCCCACCCTGCGCTCGCTCCCCTTTTCCTTCTCTTCATCACACACAAACTCGGCATAGAGACAACTCCCGAAAACAATAAAACGCCTATAATGACAAAAAAAAAACCCTGCCTGCCTAAACACAGAAATCCACTCAAGGCAGCAACTGTTTTCATAAGTGGACCGCAAGGCTTTAAATATTGTATGTGATGCATTTACTGGTCTAAAACATAAAAGCAGTATCTACACCTCATCACGAGTGAAGAAGAGAAATGGGGTATTTTTCCATGAAAAAGCTCTTGAAGCGATGCTTGGGTGAAACACTATTGGCTGTCAAATAGTGTATGCAGCCAGAATGTAATGTTTCTCGCTCCTAATCTTGGTGATTGCCTAAGCACTGTACATGAATGCTCTTGATTAGGCTACTTCAAAGCCTTAACCAAATAACAGCACCTTGCCACAAGCTACAAATTCACCCCTTAATCTGAAAGTGTTTGTAAAGACCAATGAATAATAAAAAAAAAACTCAGTTCAGTGGTCTAAAAACGCATTAAGGAACTTACTGAAATCAATAAGGAACCTTCCAAATCCTTGCCTTTGGTACTGAGGCATGATCATTATGCAGGAGACATTGTACTTCTGCTGGCAAAGCTTTTCCTGAGGGAAGGAGAAACAGATCAAGTATGTCAGAGCTCTGCTGAAGCTGGCAATTTACTGCACCTGCCATTGTCCTTGTCTAAAGCTGTGCACGTGCACACGCACGCCACACACACGCAGGGTGATGAGCTTTCACTGGAAAGTTTCACTATGTTCTGAATCATGGCCACAATAAATGTTAATCATCTTTTATGGTTAATCTGGCAATTATTTCTTAGTTACTTGATTGTTTCTTATTAAATTTCATAATAATCAATAGCTGTGTTTCCATTATGTCCATGTGCATTTTGAAGTATGGCATTAGAAGAGGTTGATTAAAACGGCACGATTCGCAAAACTTCCACCATTTTGCAAAGATGTTTACATGTTCGCTTGAGTTAATTTTTTTTCTTTTTCAAAAAAGATTATATGCTTAATAGGATATGGAAAACACTTTTCCCGAATAAGTTCTGACATAGCGAACATTTATCTAACATAACAGATCAACTGTTTTTGCTTTGAGAGAAAGAGAAGATGAAGAAGTAGAAGAAGAAGAAGAAGAAGAAGAAGAAACCAACCAACTGATTAGTATTCTTCTTCTTCTTCTCTTTGAGGTTTTTATGGCAGTTAGAAAACAACTGGTTTTGTTTCTGGTTCACAACCTCTTCTTCTTTTATTACATAAACAGAGAATAATTTGATAGATTATTTGGCCAAAACTACAATTTGCATAGCCTAGTTTATTCACTCCAAACCAGATGATGAAAACGCACTTAATTCCCCCCGCCTTTTTTTTTTTTTTACGCAAAATTTTTAAAAGTATGCTTCGAATTTGCATGAGAATTAGATGGAAACACAGCTAATGGTAACAGCCTATGAGGATAATGAATTTACAATGATTGAAAACAGACAAAAACAAACAATCCATACACTCCAGAAGCTTAACCAACAAATATTTTGCATTTTATCTTGACTAATCAATTAATCGACCTCACTGTGGTAGTAAAATCCACGTTACAAAAATGGACATATAACAGTTAAGTCTTACTGTATCAGTATCACTATTCATAAATGATGTGCGGTATATTCCTTCATTTCCCATATAATCACTCTGTAATTCTTACCTTGGAGAAATAGCCCACAAGATGACAGCCTTTTTCATCATTCTTTGTAAGTATGTAGAAGAGGAAAGGCTCCACATCATAATACAAGGTCTTGTGATCCAGGAAAAGCTTGGCTAACAGGCAGAGGTTTTGGCAGAATAGTTTGCTGACATTTCCATCAACCTAAACACGGAATAAAAAGAGCAAGAGGACACTGTTCAAACAGCTCCCATTTTTCCCTCCTCCTCCCAGAACCCATTCAGTGGAATCTCATGCAGCATACAGTTATTGCTTTATTGCTGTAAAGGGAAGCTGACCTCAAATACGGAAAGGTCGTCCTTTCTGTAGATTTCATTGGCTGGCGGGTGGAACCAGCCACACTTCTTTGTGTGTCTCTGGAGAATGTTTTTGCTTCTCATGTACTTCAGACAGAACTCGCACAGATAAAGCTTTTGTAATCTGACGGAGACAAAAGGGACAGCTGTGGTTTGTACTCCAGCGACATTGAAACAAACAGTCACATAAAATGCAATTTTAATAACACAGAAACTGGCATTATTTGCAACGTGAAAGCAGCATTACCTCGAATATTCAGGCGGGTAAGGCGACGAGTACCAGGTTTGGATCTCATACTTCCCAAATTCAATGACGGCAGGGCATCGCACGGAGTCTGTGTTCATCAGAGATCCAGTTCTCTGTGAAAAGATCAAATGGAAACAAATGGATAAATGTGTTATCCCAGATAATTCACCCTTACCATGCCTCTAATTACCAGTCCATAATGGCTCATATTACAATTGTGGTCCACAGATCTCATGTCTAAACAAAAGCTAGATGAAATTTGACCAAAATCTGTCACTATAAAGACCTTAAATTCTGAAATGACATATAATCTTTAAGTCCCTTCTAATATCTGAGTTAGCATCGGATCTAATAGCTTTCAGAATAGCAATACATTAAAAAAACTGCATGAACAAGAGTTTAAATTTGTCTCAAAGTGCATTGAAACCGTAAGAGTACATATCGTAAATCAAGGTAATGCTGAGATAATTCATTATGTCCTTGTCATCCACCTCTATCCTAAATAAATAAAGTTAGATTAAGACTACAAACTTGCGGGTCTGATTGAGAAAGTTCTGTTGGAGGAACACAACACAATATTTTGTGACTGCAAAAAAGGGACAATTTCTGTAACTTCTGTGCTTAAATTTTGTAATATTGTCAAGAGATTGCCAATGAGAAAATTAAATATTTGAAACAGAAGTTGACAGATATTTTGTTACATTATACCTTTATGTAAATGTATGGCAAACAATGTATATCTCTTTAAAATACCTTTAGCTGCTAGCATAAAAAGTGATCACATGGATTTGGCTGCAATCATCATTTTAAAAAACTATCTTTAACTTTATCTTAAGTTTGATTTGAAAAATATGTAAAACAACAGATGATCTGGCTTTGTATATACACAGATGGGTAATAAATTAAAGGAAAAACCTGAATAAATGATAAATTAATTAACATAACAAACGGTGGCTCTGTTCAGCTGTGGGGGGCATTTTGCTAGCATGGTTGGTTCCACTTTTCCCCCTACAGGGAAGTGTTTTAAGTGATCACCTTTATTCTACAATCACACATTTCTATTCTGATTAGAGTGGTCTCTTCGAGGATGACAATTTCCCCATCTGTAGGGCACGACTAAGACTCACTGAATGGTTTGAGCCGAGATCTCAACCTAACTGAACACCTATTGGAGATTTGGGACTGATGTGTTGAACAGTGCTTGCCACCACCTTCATCAAAACACCAAATGAGGGAATATCTGCTGGAAGAAGGGTGTTTCATCCCTCCAGTATGTTTTTGGAGAATCAATGCCAAGGGTACTGAAACTGTTGTGGCGGCACATGGTGACACTTTATGTTGGTTTAGCATTTATTTTGTCACCAATCTGTACATATACAATAAGATGTAACCTCTTAGATGTCATCAGAAGACCTTATCAAACACCTTGTTTAACTTGAAGTTATCAATAAAAAAAATTTGATTTCTAATAAGATTTCTCACCTGTGCTGCAAGTTCCTGCACATGTGTGAACGTCTCAATGTCCTCCTCTGTGACGTGGTCTCTCGACATGGCCGCAAAGTCGGCTCGGGCCTCCTGCTTCACACGCAGCTCCCCGTTGTGGCCTGTTACAGGCACAATAACAC
Organism: Pagrus major; assembly: GCF_040436345.1. Classification (NCBI taxonomy): domain Eukaryota; kingdom Metazoa; phylum Chordata; class Actinopteri; order Spariformes; family Sparidae; genus Pagrus; species Pagrus major. The sequence continues at coordinate 17,404,564 of NC_133234.1, read as the reverse complement.
GACATCAACACATCAGATCGCACATCAGCACTGGCCTGTTTGAAGCAGCCGTGGCTGAATAATCTCATAAATGCATTCTATGCAAATGTGCTTATACTGTGAGTACTGCTGCTGAGCCTGTTTGAGGCCGTGTCTCGGAGGAATTTCATAATGTATCATCTTTGCATGTTTATATGAAAATCCCTAATGTAATGAAGTGAAACTAAATCACTCTAATTGCGTAACTGCTTTCATGTGCTTAGTCATCCACCAAGACAGTTTCCCATGAATGAAGAAGCAGATGCGGTGAAGGGAGCGAGTGTCGACATGAAAAGCAACTGATGTCGGAAAGCAGGCAGTAATTCTATGAAAGACATCAACACCATGACTTAACCACCAAAACAAAAACCCATTACAAGTGGACGTGATGTGTCATTAACATATTTATGGGAATGTGCTGTTGGGATAAGTAGTGTTTGTGCAGCATATTGTTTAGAACTGGATGAAACATATATCCATTTGTTTTTCCTACGTGTTATTTTTTTTTTTTAAACTGTGACTCCACTCCTGAAGACAGTGAAATGTCAGGGTTAGTGCACTTCTGGCTATAATCATCATGTCAGCTCTGAGTCAACTTGGGTGGGTGAATCACTGGGTTGTATGTGTCTAATGACCGCTGGAAGTGAGGTTGAGTGGAGACAGAGATTTCAAGAGTGAGGGTGGGATGAGGAAGAGTGCTGATGGGACTACAGCCTCTGCTAGGTAGTGATCACAATGTGAGCACTACTGCAGAGGGGTCAAGGACAGAGCAAGGAGCAACATGAGGGAGTTAGTGGGCCATGCACTATGACAAAAGCCAACGGGCGAGAGGATGGAAGCCACGTAAACTCCGCAGCCAAGTCAAAACGCAACGAAACTGGGTTAAGAAACTAAAAGAATTCAAATTAGGCAGAAGATTAGTAGTCTGTTAGAATGTTGAGGGTGTCTTCTCAAAGAAAAGATTAGCTCTAGTCTGGAAAAAAAAATAACTGCGAGTGTCAAGCTTTAAAAAAAATAAAGAAGAAGCTTAAAGGTGTGGAGACGCAGGTCTTGGCTGGAGTTTCGAGCCTTGCTTACCATGATTATTCTCAGGCTTAATTCTTCCGTCTGTCAAGTCTCCCTTTCCTGGCGAGGGGGCTCCCTTCTGAGGGCTCACTTTATACCTCAGCCTGCCTAGTGTCCTGTGCTTTTTAAGGAAGGGGTTACGTTTGAAATGACTGACCATCTTAAATGGGTGTCCTCTGGGCCGGCCTGGCCCAGCAGATGTGGAGTGTAACCTATTTTTATTAAACTCGTTCTTTCCAAGGCGCTGGGGCCCCGTTTTGGACGCATGGGGAGAATCCTGCTTATGGTGCATGCGCTTAGGCGGCGCGTAGCAAGGTAGTCGCTTTTTCCGCGACTGTCCCTGAGTAGTAAAAATGTGAGAGAGTCCGTCAAATAGTCCCTTAAGTTGGCTGCTATTGCACAGACTACTCAGGGAAGGAACACTAGACTGGCTGGAGGAGCTCTGGGGTGAATTAGCAGAGGTGGAGCTGCTGGACACCAGCGAGGGCGGGCTAAGGCCCGGCAACGTGGGAGCGGGAGGAAGGGCAGAGGACGAGGGGGTTATCTTTTGCGTGGCGTCAGCAGCGAAGGCAAACGGCTCTGGTGGCTGGGACAGTTTGGGCGGACCCTTGTCTCTAGAGCTTAACTGTCTGGCGGGCGACTCTACGGCTACAGCTCGCGAGCGACGGCCCACGGGGGAAGGGGTAAAGAATTTGGAAAGCCCATCGATAAGCCCTTTGGTTTTCTTGTTAACGGTGAGTGTAGCTGGGGTGGAGGTGGGCGTGAGGGGGGGAGTGGTGGTGGGGGTGGAAGTGGTGAATTGGGTGGCGTCGACCGCACAACAGGGGTCTGCAACAGCCAATCTGTCTCTGGCGTCCTTCACAGATGCAGCATGACCAGATGAAGGTGTGGAACAGACGGTAATCTTTTGACCCCTACCAGGTGACCCCCTTCCTCCAAGTGCTACCATGGAGCCGTCACCACTGGTTAGAGACCTGCCAAGACAAGGAAAACAAAGATCAAGTACTGTATGTAAGTGCAATTTTGAGGTGCTTGTATTTCCATTTTATGCTATTTTATACTTCTTTTCAACTAGTACTTTTAACTCTGCTCCATTAATCTTACATATACAGTACTGACAAAGGATGTGATCAACTTCTTAAATATGATGCAACGTTAGAAATCAACCCACCAACAATATATGAAGTTGTTAAACTTAGCTTCACCTCTAACAGTTACGATATTAAAGTGCTGCTTACACACTCATTCATCAATTATGCATTATCTAAGGGGCCATTCTGAATAATGAGTACTCTTATTTTTGATATTTTAATTAAATTTTGCTGATCTTCCACTACTGCAGACTGCACCCCAGATCTCTAGAATTCATTCTTTATTTCTGCATGAGTAACAAGTGTTTTTTGGGAGCAATCGACACATTTTGCATTCCAAAAACTGTGTGAAGTTCAGTTGTGCTTAAGTAAATAAATGTTAATTAATTTTGATGAGAAGAGAAGATTTCACCGCCACTTGCATTTAATTATTGTTTGCTCAGTGTGTTGTTTTTCTCTGTGAAAGATAATTCCAGTTTATAACGGTCTTACTTTATAATCTGAATCTGTTATGACAACACTGTATGCCAATAGAGCTGCGACGATTAATGGATTACTTATCAACTATCAAATTAATCCAATGAAAAATAGTTATTCCTACACACATTTTCTTTTTGTACTTCTGCAATGATTTACTCAAAAAAAAGTTGACGTATTGGTCACAAAGATCTTTTCTCAAGACATAAAAGGTGGTGTGCATGTTGCCTTCGACTCAACTATGAAATTAATCACCAGCTATTTTGATTTGATTTGACAGAATTATTAATTATTGTGAAGATTTCTGATTTCTTTACTGCCTTGTGACAGTAAACTAAATATCATTTTTGTTGTGAATGACATAAGTCATATGAAGAAGTCATCTTGAGCTTCGGAAACAATGATTAACATTTTTCACCATTTTATCTTATAGACAAACAACTAACCCATTGACTAAGAAAATAATCGACAGGTTAATTGACAATAAAATGAATCTATAGTTGCAGCCTGAACGTACAAAAGTAATTGCTCAGATTTGGAAACACACGACATCTGTAGGTCAAAGTTGATCCAGAAACTCTGTATGTAAACTGTTGTGATATTAATTTGGGGTTTTGACTTCTTTTCAGCAATGTCACCACATTACAAAACCTTAACAATTGACTGCGAGTACAACAAATACAATGTTATTATAACCAGTAGAAATGTTCCTTTAATAAAGTACTAATATTGAGGTTATTGCACACTTACATTCTTTGTTTGAGCTTATTTCTGGGCCTTCCGATTGGCTTTGCATATCGACGTTTGATCTGATCGGCTTTCTTGTGCAGCAGCTTCTTCCCATTCTCCTTCGGCCTGCAGACTTGGCAGATCCAGGTTCCTGGAGGGTGTCCAAACACAGAGAGTACCGTTTAGGGTGGGTTCATCAATTCAGAGGACATACAGTACGTTCATTTGAAACATTTCCTTTAATACCGAGAGCTGGCGAGACTCCCACCAGCTCACAATGACAATCAATTACTCAGCACAAAGTGAAAATCCATAAGAAAAACATTGGGTCAATTCTCTGTCCAGTGAAATAGACTTCGTGTCAGCTTGTTGAGCAAAGCTATGTGACTTGTATGAATTGCCTGCCAAACGTCCTACCACAGTACGTGCACCACCATTACAAGCCTCGCTGTAGGGTCAGTACTGTAATCCAGAGATAGCAAATCTCCCCAGGGATGCTGAAATAATTTGATATGCATGCAAAGCTCCTAATAAGCCACCGCTGCCTCTCTGTGTGCTGAGTGACAGCCCCATACGGCCGTGTGTGAAGAAAAGGCTTTGAAATGACAGCAGAGAGGGAAACAGAGAAGCCAGACAGTGTAAACACCTCACCTTTTGGCATTCTTGAAAGCGGTGGGTCGCAGCATTCCATGTGAAAGCCCCGATCACATGAATCGCAGAATAGCATCTCATCCTGAAAGGGAACAGCAGGCATGTTTGAGGGACGTCCCTGTCGCATACGTTTAAACCCCCCCCACACACACACACACCCGTCATTTAAAATCTTTTTCCTGCACAAGAGAGGCTTTAACAAATCTGAGGGAAAACCAACAAATCCTCAGGGATGCACAAAATGACATCTACCTCCAAGCCAACAACACTGAAAATGGTAGTGATAAGATGTATGCATTGTGATACTTACAGCATTCTTCCCCTGTATTCGACAGGAGCTGCAGGTTTTGCATTCAATACACTGCCATCGTAATCTCTTCACATTTGAGGTTAATTCGGGGGAGAACTTCAGACATGATGGATGCCCTTCAGAAGCAATCGAAAGTGCATATTAGGAGTTTTACCAGTGTTGACGGTGTCACGTAGCCAGAGGCTTTCTATTTATTCACACAGTATGGTTAAATATTAACACATTACCTCATCAGAAACAATGGTGTGCCTGTATGTCCACAACACTTTTTCCCCCCTGCCACAAGTTGTGTCTAAAAACAGTATGATCAAACATCTGAGCCGCTAATTACAGATAATTTGATCTTAATGAGGCAGAAACAGTAGCTGCACTCATTCTAATGGAAGCCGATCCATGAAAGTCATGTAAAAGCTTGCCTTCTCTCTCACCCGGCTCCCTCTCATGGTTGTAAAACAGCTGTTTTACAGTGAGAGCACAATTTGTGTACACTACGAGCGGTTAATGAAAACCACCTCGACGCTACTTAGTCAAATTTGTGCTATAAAAATGTCACCAGGAGAACAATTCCTTACGGCATTTAAAATAATTGTTCAAACATAAATGACTCCTTGGCAGAGGTAATTTTATGGGGGGTTAGCAGTTTTGTATGGAACAAAAGAACAGTAAAGGAAATGCCACCAATCTGCAGCGGGAAAAGGGTTGATCTTTGATCCGCTGTGCTTGGTGCTGCTCTATAAGGAGAATCTGAATTGAGGGAAAATGACTTGGGTGATTTCAGATTCTAACAGCCACTTATGGAGCATCTGCCCTTCTTGAGCCCGATGAGGGTTGCAAGCAATTTGGATCCCTCCAGCCACTCAATTTGAACATTGTTCTTCCATTAAATCCCTTAAAGGGAAGTGAGAAATGTGGAACAAGAATGTGACATCTGCCTCGCTGATGCTGAGAACTGCTGCTACAAGGACTGGGTGTTATGCTACTACACTGTATATTGATAGATAACAGAAATGTGTCAACAATCTGAATTTTTCTGAGGTAGCTATGATATCTCTGGTTTTATTATCTGGCAAATCAACAGAATCATAAAGGCAGGAATCCTTTACGAAAATGTTGGATTTGCAGAATGTTTGTGTCAGTACACAGATTTTTAGGTATTTTAGGCAAGGAACAGACATTTTCATGCAGTTATAAAAACATTTTGGCCGACTATTTCCAGAAAATGCACCATATCATACTTTAGCTCTAAATGCTAAAGCTAAACGCAATTCTTCAATTACAATTTCTTCTTATAACAGGGCAATAACTCAATATCATTGTCATTTTTGATTTTTTTTCATGTTGCATCTTTACCAAATGAAGGATTCAAAGCTAATTCAAGTTTTTAAAAAAGCCTGACTGATTTTACTGGCCAATATTGGCCTATCACATATATATCAGTATCAGCGTATATGTTGTCCAATATCCGCTGATAAAACTGTCCTCTGTTACGTAACGGTTACAAATGCAGAGGGCCTCAAATCTGACATTCTTGTGCTAACTGAAAGTGTCCCAGAGGGGTTTCCATTTTGGGGTCTGTTTTGTTCTTAACCTCTGTACCCTCCTCCGTATCAGCACTACGAATTACCAGCTACGCTCCTCAAAGTGTTTGCTTTTTAATGTACCTAGGGTTTTGACAGATTTAGGAAACTGCATTTTCATACTATGCACCTTAAACACGAAATAACTTGGAAAGAGATCTGAATTTAAATGATGAACTTAAGGATGTCATTCGGAATGTGGTGAAGGCGGCATGTGGATGATTTTCTTGAGAGGCCACTGTGTTTAAACACCTGTTCTCCTGTTTTATTGTGGATATGATGTTTCATATGTTACATTTTATTATGTTGGGATTTTGTACAGCTGCTACCTTGCCCACGTCTCTCATATAAAAGAGATCTTGAACTCAATGGGACTTCCTGGTAAAATAAAAAAATGTGTTTGTTAACCACATCTGAGGGATCAGGATTTTTTATATAATTCTCGATTATCTATTTTTTATTCCCTGATATCATTGACGGCATTGGCCTTAAAAAGCAGATTTTGTTGAACACATATGAAGAGCTTTTGTCTGATTCAATCTAGATCATTGCATCAAAACAAGTGTTAATATTTCACATGGGATTTTGCATGTATATGCCATACTGTGATATTATATCTCCCACTTCTATTCATCATATAAATTCACACTGTTGCTTGTGAGCCTTTGCTAACATACACATACAATGGTTTTGTCCAGACGACAGTATGTTATAGCTTGTGAGAACATCCAAGAACTGAAGCGTTACACAAGGCGACTTACCACTGCTCCCACAGTCTGCACAGGACAGCAGCTCTTCTGGCCGCTTGTCCCGATTTGACTCTTTCGTTCCAAGACAGAAACTGCATATTGGGATGGGGTCAACCCGGAGCTGGGTGGGAACACAAACAGAGACAAACTGTTTAAAAAACACAAACGGGCACAGGCTGTGTATGAAGTGCTTGAAAGCCTGTTTGTTTTCGGACATTTTATCCTGCCGGGATTTTTGAGATCACTGTGGACATATTGTTGGTTAAAGCAGGACGATGAAACCAGAGTGTGCTTTAATGAAAGAGCCAGAAAAATATGAACTAGAAGCATGAGCTCAGAGAAAGAAAAAAAGAGTTGACTTCTCACAGACTAGAAATGAATAATAAATGAGTCTCATCCTCAGAGATACGCTGCGTTTGAGATCCACCTCCTTTATCCATTACATCTGAATGGGTAAGTGATCTTAGTAATCATAGTTTAAGGGCTTAATCCAATTCTTAAAGCTTGCACTCCAGTCTGAAAGGATTAACCAGCATGTAATCAAATTACCTCAATAATAAAACATGCTCTCATTGTTGCCGCCATGATCCACTGTAAATGTTGCAAGTCTCAGAACAAACACTCATTTAAGGGCTTACGGTTAAGTTCAGAAGAAGTAAAATATGAGCACAAGGTTTAAGAGGATTTCCCCATTGATCACTCACAATGAAGAGAGGCTGATTTCACAGAGGAGAAGACTTAAAGCCAGTCAAAACCAATCGCAAGCTGAAATCATGACCAGACTAAACTCCCGCTGACGTAATGTGGCTGTCCCTTAAAATATGAGATCACATACACCAGCCTCTAGAGGAGCATCAAACAAACTGCTGCCACCTTTCTTTTCCTGCTCGAGAGGACGTTCTTAAAGGAAAATAACACTCACCGGGTGTGGGCATAAATAACCCACCTCATCATCAGTTTACACACTAAGTCCTCGTCAATTGACCGGTGCTTTGAAGGGCACTCTAGGGATGCCCATAATTAGTTCCTGGTTTCTATGACGCACATCAGCATCCTGACCTCAACAAAATTTGCGACCTCCAAATCTCTATTGGTCGTGACCTCCTCCTGACCTGCCGCTGAATTAAAGGGAGATCTATTTTTTTTTCATCCGTCAACAAACACAAGACAGCAGCATCCTTTCAACCTGCCTGCCACATGATTGAGCTGAACCCCAGGAGGGAAATTCAGCAAGGATGCAGCAGGGATTTTGGTCATTGTTCCTGGCTGTTGTATCAATTAGTTGTTACGGTGAGGGGAAGCAGTTTACTGCCACATCAATGATTACTCTATTTTCCAACCTGCCAGGTCAATATTTGCAAGCAGGCACTGGCATTAGGAGCTGACTGCTGCTCACAGAGCTGCGATTATGGACATAAAAAAACGCTGAAATGCTTGTGTGTGAGGGGGCTGCACCTGTAGGATATAACACAGCGGCTCAGAGGTAATCAGTGATTTTCATATGGTCTATTGTTATGGAAGAAAAATTAACACATTCTGTAACTGTAATTAGTACAATCTTGTTGAACAGGCCTGGTCATATTCAGTAACACTTTATAATAACCATCATTAATAAATGGCTACATTTATAGTTAAATTAAACTTACGTTAATAGATATTTTACTGTTAAACACTGAAATGCTTTGTAAACAATTTATTAAGCAATGCAGGGCTCCAGATGAACTTTTTATACTGGTTACGTTGGTGCACCTAAACTTTTATTTAGGTTCACCCAATAGTAAATTTAAATCAAATTCCTATTACATTATATAAATGAAGAAAATGTTTTCTAGGCATATATTAGTTCAAAGGCAACTGTCTAAATACCAAGTTTGTGTTTGTTAAAAAATATTTCTACAGGCTATTTTTTGTCTTGTTTAGACCCACCAATGAAAATGTTTTGTCACTTCTGACAGATTTTTGGGCGCATGTGCAACCAAAATTGTTGCACCCTGGAGCCCTGCAATTGTAAAAGTTTATAAACATCAGTCACAGCCACCCAAATAATGTTTATAGATGAACTACACAGTACTTACGAACTATTATACATACCAGTTACAACTTTACAATAAACCATTGTTTAATGAATGGTTTGTAAAGCATTTATTGTTTGTTAACAGTGAAATAAGCATCAGCTTAAGTTGAATTAACTAGATATAACTATATCATTTAGGTCATTTATAGCTAAGCTATAATCAAATGCCAAACATTCTCTGGTTTCAGCTTGATCTCTTTGTTTTCATATCGCTGTAAAATTGGAATATCTTGGATCTCTGTCGACTGTCGATTGGACAAAAGAACCAAATCAAAGATGAGACCTTTGGTTGTTAAAACTTGTAATGAGCAGTCAGACATTATACAGCCTAAATGAACAATTGAAAAGATGAATCAATAATGAAAACAATCTTTAGTTGCAGCCCTACATGTAACCCCGATGTTTTGTTAACTGGACTGCACCAAGTCTGTCAGTTTAGGGCTCATCAAAGTTTAAATCCCACTTCCTCCGAGTATAAATAAATGGAAAAATGTTGGCTTTTTGTCCTTTATCACAAGCCAGTCTGTGTTATTATCACTGCTAAAAGATGCAGCCAGAGGCGTTTCATAACAAGGCCTCAGTGTTGTGATCTCTTCAAGAGTTACATGTACAAAAAGTGCATCTGTGTCATTCTTATTATGTTGCCTGCAGAGGCTAACTGAAATCACTGAGTAAACAATATCCTTAAAGGCCTTAGAGCTCTGATTTGGCTCTAACAAACAGTGCAAATATGATTTCTGTGACAGAATTATAGATACAAGCAAGAAAACGAATGTAAAAAGCTCGAGATTAATAAGACATCAGTGCTAATATGCAGCCTGTGCACACTGCTGATGAAATGCTCGCCGCTGAAGTCTTCACTTCATAACATAGTCTCCACTGACTGAGCTATGAAGTCTAATCCAGGAACTGGAGAATTAATTTCCATCAGGAATATTCTAAGGCCTGGTGATTTTAAACCAATAGCAATTTGCAACTGCAAAAAATGGAGAAACAAACACAGCTGAAGAGATGCTGATGATTTACTCGGGGATTCTAAATTAAGTACATTACAGGAAATTATGCTGCTTCAAAAGAGCAGGCTGTCCTGAGTGAGGGGGTGGGGTCCTATTAGAAAACTGCTGGTAGAGAGAGAGAGAGAGAGCTCAAGTGGTTGCATAACGCAGCAGGAGGAAAAAAAACTCTCATTCCTTGCCTTTGTTCCTGCCAGAGTCTCTTCAGAATCTAATAAACTCTAAACCAAGACTGCTCTTTTTTACCTCAAAGTATCTCTTATTCTCAACACACAGACACACACACACACTTGTTCTTCAACAACTGAACAGGCAGAGCTGTCTCATCCTTTGAAGTGAACGGTAAACCTGGACTGGGCTAGGTGATGTCATCAGGCCCGGAGCAATAGGTTGAAATGTTCCAAATGGAAAACAGCAGGCCTTCCTCAGCTATGAGAACCATCGCAGGACACTGTGTCTCTAAACAGTTCTCAGTTTCACTTTTGGCCTGACCACAGACACAGTCACAGTTGTGGCTGCAGTTTCAAGGTGTCGCTTCCTGATTATTCACTGTGAAACTGGTGGGGAGCAGGGTGACATCTCTATAGCCTGATGCTTGCTAGCCACTTCAGCTGCACAACTTGTGCATAAACTATTAGACCGCACTTCATCTTGATAAAGCCTCAACACGCCATCTGCAAGGAGCCTTCACAACAAACTATCGAGATGACTGTACACCGCACACATGAGAACTATTTTCCATGAAACACCCTCCCGTGTCTAACAGTGTCTTAAAATCGCAATGCAACTACAATAATGCTGTCATTTTAAAGAAATCTGTCGGCAAAGTGTGTTATAGCTAAGCACCAGTAATAGAGACACAATCTCTGCAAACTTGACACCACCCCTGAGGTGCCAAAAGCAGCAGAAACAATGCAACCTGGAAGTTTGTTTATATGGTTTTATTTCCTCTCTGGGGCATCTCAGTTAGCACAAAGGTCATAATAGCTGCATGCAGTCTGAGATATTCTGTCCAACCACACATATTTCAGCTGCACAATTTGTCAAGACTAGTTTACGCTCACATTTCCAATAAAACATCCCAAATCTGTTCACTAATGCTTTGCTAACTCACAAGACAGCCAGCCACATCCCTAAGGTCATTAGGCTAGAGTTACATAACCTGTGGGAAGTCTACAGCAGACTGCCTACCACACACTGTCAGCATGACTTTCTGATTATCCAAGCTCTCTTATTATGGAGACCAAAAGCAACACAGCCCCCAAAAGGACACAGTCTAGATGGCGTTGTGTCTGACCTTCCAAGATGGAGTTGCAAAGATTAAGACCACAATTGTAAAATTCCTATCAAGCTAATTCCACTCAGTGGAGCCCTTAACTTTCTGGAAACTCCTTAGTGATTAAATCATGGAAAGGTTCATAAAATGTCATTAGCTCTCGCAAAAGAAAGCTTTACTACATGTTGGAGCTGGATAAGAAGTAATCCACAACACTAATATTTAACATGAATAAGAATATTTTTGGCAGGAATTTTACTATTGTGGTGATTGGGATGATTCTTAAGGGAAACAGCAGCATATAGACCAAAGCCCAGGGTAACATGAGGGGAAAAGAGTGAGGATGAAGCGGCCAAGGTGTGTGTACCTGGTCTCGCTCATGAGGGAGGAGTGTCACTGATGACAAGACCAAGGGGGAAGCGCTTGGACACCTGGGGCCCCTTCCCTCCGAACTGCCATGGCTGAGCTTATACCGCGGGCCATTTTTTAACAACCTGCCGTTGTTGACTGACCGCTTGGCTGCCAGCCGTAACCTCTGCCGGAAAGCAGTGTTGTCAACAATGTTTGAGAGGTCATCCTGGTTCCTCAGATACCTCTCGATGTTCTTTAGCGAGGAGCCATGGGTATCATCCAGGCCCTCGATGGCCCTCTTAAGTATTTTATTCCAATCAATATGGCGCAGATCGCTTGAATTCCATATAGATTCCTTTGATGGCACAGATACATTTGCAGGCGGGATTGATCCAACTCTCCCGGGATTTCCTGGGTCCTTGTAGGAGGCACTCCCCTTATTTGTAACCTTGAGAATAGAGCCATCATGAACACTTAATTCCAACTGCTCAAGGACGGTCTTCTTGTCCAGTCCATGCGATGTGGCCACCGCATGACAGATTCTCTCCTCTGAGGGCCTCTGCTTTTGCCTTTTGATTTTCTGTATTGCTTCAAGAATCCACTCCGTGTACAGAGGGTTTGCAAGTTTTACCATGGTTGAACAATTAGACTCACAAAAATGTGATCCATACAGATTCCCCCTTTCTGCTGCTGAACACTGTGTACATCCACATCCTCGGTAAGGTCAAAAAGTTATGTTCCACTACAGCATCCGCATATTTCTTCTCAATCCTTGGTCTCTGACACTGAACTTCAGGAAAAGTTGGCACGAGTAAATTCCACAAGGGTAGTCACCAGCTGACCTGGAGCTTTATTTACTTGAATCCCAGATCAAATCTAAAAGGGAAAAGAGCAGAGGGAAAAAAAATGGTCAAATACTTCCTCTTATTCACATTTTATAAACTAGCTTATAGCACGCTGGATGCAGAGGCTAAGCTAAAGGAATGCAGGACTTTTAAGATGTGTTAAACAGATGGACGTAAACAGATGCAAGAGCTGTCATGGTTGCTAAAGAAATTCGAGTGACTTAATCCACAGTCTGACACCACAAATCCACACATCAAACCAGATGCCCCCCTTTTCAAAAAGAGACTATTCTGCAAAGTAGTAAGTTTTCCCACAACGTCAGGTAGCTAACGTTAGCTAGAAACTTCTACGGAGCTCTGGGAAAAGTATAAATAGTCACCTCGACTGATACATATTTTCGCTTTCAGACTCCTTCTTGTCGACATGAAGATAGAGAGAGAGAGAGAGAGAGAGAGAGAGAGAGAGAGAGAGAGAGAGAGAGAGGGAAAAAAAACAACAACCCACCCTTACAAGTTATTCCTACAGCACGTAATTCCCAAAATGTCACCGCGACGTCTTCACAGTCTGAAACAAACGAAGTGGCTAAAAAAAGGACAAAAAGCAGATCACACGTAAAGTTTAACCGTTAGTTGTCCGCACGCGACTTTTGACAGCTCGACGTCCGCAGCGACGAAACTGATCAGCGCGAGCGTTTTTTTTTTTAATGACGGACGTAATAATCAATGCTCACTTCCTGACAGCTGCCGAGGCACGTCCGCAAACATCCACCGAGTCCTTTCGCGACGGAAGAAACCGGCAACAAGCGCGCAACAAACCCAGAGTTGTGCTCCGCCGAGTTGAGCTGATAAATGACAGTGTTGCCAGCATTACTGATGTCACCTAAACAGTCGCCATTTTGTTACAATGTTGTAGTTTACATGAATCCGACATGACGCTGATTACAATCCAATGGAGTCTCATTAAACCTTACCTACACTAATGTGCCCTCCCTAGCAACTTCAATATTGGCTGTAAAGACAAGATCCGATTTCTGGTTTGATAAAGCACATGTCAATCTTTATGTATGAGCTCACTCTAAGAGGCACGGCACTGGCTGTGTGATCTGTCACTTCACTCAATTGACCCGCCTCTTAAGGTGCCTTCAGTGACGGATTGATATCATTTACCTCCAACACTCATAATATCGGAACTTATAGCTCCGACGGCAGCGGCGGGGTATTATTAAGTCATAAATACGCTATAACAGGCATAAACTGGCTGAGTGGTAATTAAATAAGATGAATATTTAACCTCATTTGCGAGGCGTTTAACACCGGCCCACCTTTACTTCCATTCCTCCTTGAAACAGTTGGTTACACTTGAAAGTGATTTGGGAACATTTTAGACTTTAATTGGCTGTTTGTTAAATCTATCATGTCTTTGCATAAAAACCTGCAGAGGCGATTTAAAGTGGAACATCGTATATTATCAATCCAAGGTAGCATATTCAAGACTCCTGCAGGCTAAAATGTGTCTAAGCTATCGCCTTTCCCCCTCTCTCTCTCTTTATCTTCCTCCCTTTTCATTATTTCCCCGAGAGGAGCCGTAATTCTCCTGATATTTAACATTTAAACTACGTGACGTTAAATTGGAGGGAGGGGGGGGAGCGATAAATAAACGAAAAAGTGTTTTTCTGCTCGCTCTGGCAAGCGAGAAAATTATTAACGTCCTGTGTTGCGCCGTGCAAAAGGATGGCATGACCTCTTTATCACCAATATCCACCAACGAGGGGAAAAATAGTGAGCCCTGGAGAGAAAAAAGAGGCGTTCAGGGGGGAATACAAGTTAACACGACTGCTGGGAGAGCAGCTCCTTCATCACTGCTTCTCAATTATGTATCGCTAGTTTCTTTAGCTCCCCATTTCTCAGCTTCAGCTCCGCTCTCGTTTTTCCATATTTTATTAGGAAATGATACACAAGCCTCCTCGGGTTTTTCTTTTTCTTTTTTGCTTCCTCCACGCCGTTTTGTTACACGTTACACAAACAGACCTGCCTATCTATCTATGTAATGTTCCGCCGCCGTGGGCGAGTAAAAAAAAAAAAAAAAAAAAAAAAAGGGCACAAGAAATTAAACGAGCAAGTTTCATGCAAGGATGAACATATAACTAGTATGAAAGAAGAGAGAGAGAGGAGAGAGGAGAGAGGAAGGAAGGGGGAAAAAAACGAGGGCACACAGGCTACCGTAAATATTTGCTGGTTAGTTTACCTCTTCAAGTTTTTCCCCCCCTCGGATACTCCTCTTCATTATCGGGGAAACGTCGAAGGATAAAAATGTACAGCGACATATCCGAAGCGATTTCGCGGGATTTGATCTCTTAAAACGAAGGCTGAAAAGCTTGCGCCGAGACATGGAGAGGACCTGATAACAACTAATTGAAAGGTTAATCTACATAGCAGCCTGTGACAAAGTGGTACCCTCCCCCTTCTTCTTCTTCCACTGTAGACATCCCTACTTCAGTGTAGTGGAGCGGACCGTCGCCCCTTTAGTGCGCTCCTACAATGATATTGTCAATTTCACTTTTTTTTTTTTTTCTTCTTTACCCCCCCCTCCTCCTCCATCAACATGTCCAGCGATGAGCCAAGGGAAACATTTTTTCACTTCATATTTTCAGGATTAGTCTCGGCACTTTTTTTTTTTTTTTATGTCATAACACCCCTATTAACATTTATTCCCTGTGGGCATTTTTAACTCCCATTGATGTGCTGTAGATATAACCTCAAATGTGATTGATTTAGACATAAACACAGACTTTTATTTATTTATTTTTTTTTGGAAAATGAGCTATATCCCACAACCTAGGGGCAGTATGAGAGATACTATACACCAACACCCTAATCTGCTAATTAACTTCCACCATGCCTAAGGAAGAAGAGCAATAGTTGTTAGCAATAATGTAGATCATTAAATTGTCAGTCTTTAGATTTGCGTGCTCCCCTCCCCTCATTCACCAACTCTTAGAAAATGCCAGAAAGCTCATTTTTCATGCAGTAATACAGATGTAATTAGAGAGATAATTGGTAACTTCCCATCAGATTATCAACACGCGCTGTAACTGTACAGGCAGCTCAGAGATCTCAAATGAAAACATTTAACCCTGGTGAAAAAGACACATTTGCATGCGTTTAATTCAGGTGTTAATAGTCTTGTCATTTTGTCATTATGCTGCATCTTCATCACATGCTCTCCTTATTACCTTGATGACCTCATTGATTCTATTTACCTGTTCGCCTGTACCCAATTTGCAGCGTTAGTGTGTGATAATTTGTGGTAAATACGTGTTGTGATTTTTTTTTTTTTATCAAAGCAGGTGAAATGTGAATAACAAGGAGGGGGGGGGGTTCTGACTGGTGTCATGACGGAGGCGCTGACCAAAAACCTGCCTGTGTCTGGTTATAATGAATGCCACCCTGGGCCCCAGCAGGTCCTCCACTGCTGCATGGGTCCAGGGATAATTTGAATTGGAGCATGTGCCATTGCAATCTGCCCATCCCCCCCCCCACCCCCCCCACCCCTCAATCCCTGCCAACTGCCACACTGGTGTTCACAAACACTGCTGCCCATCTGCGGGGCAAAACACTGGCCAGGGCCCCAGTTACTCCATCGCCCGCATTCAGAAAAATATATTCTGGTCGTGAACTCTTTTTTTTTTTGTTTGTTTGTTTCGTAAGGCAAATATCGCAAAGTCAAGTTTTTCCCTCTCCCTCCCTCAAAGTTGTTAACAGCATATTTAACTCAAAGCGGTAAATGAAAAGAGATTTTGTAGATTGCTGCAACACAATAAAAGCGGCATTAAACATTTTCAAAACGCCTTGGGCTCAGCGGCTTACAAAAACAGATAGCATTGTATTGCAAGAAGTAAATTAAACGCACAGATTCAATGTTTGTTTTTCCACCTCTTGCAGTCATTGAGCAAAGGCAAAAGTTTAGCTGGGAAAGTGAGAAAAGTACATTTAGTAGTTTCCTTATTGTGGCAGGCATTCTCATTACTTGATCATGGCTCCCTCTTTTTGTGTTTGTGTTTTGCCATCTGTCATCTTGAGAGGCAAATGAACCAGCTGCCATGGAGTGTGATCTTGCCCAATCAGAAATGTGGTCCTTTTCAAAGCGCATCTGTGTGAAACCTTAAAAAATGCTGATGAAAAAAAAAAAAGTGTCTCAAAGTTGTTAATAACATTTTGGCTGGAGAATGTTTTCACCTAGACGCCCCCGATTAGCATAAATGCATAAACTATGCCTCATTACGGGAAAAACAGAGCTCTTGTGCAGGAAGTGTAAAAAAAACGGATTCCTCCTGACATGCTCGGAGAAAAATAAAAGAAAATATGATGTAACAGGTTGCTCTAGGGGAACAAAAAAATGTTATTCTCAATCACACTTCTTTGTAGAACAGATGAGTGTTGAATTGTTTTCCACAAAACACTTGAGACACTGCCCAACACTTCTGCTGGCCCACAGACAGTGGGAGGGGAGTGGGGGGGTCGGCAGGGGAGGGGCCTCCCTCTGATCCCCGTCTCCAACCCCCAGCGACAGCACAGCTGGGTACAAAGGATCAGCCTAATTTTCAGGTCCCTCTAATGATCGCCAAGAAGAGCAACCACTAATCCCTTAACTGAGAAAAATGATCTCCTGTAGCCCCGCAGTGCAGCACCAGACCCCGAGAGTCCAGTTAGGACCCAACAGGCATGAGTGAGCGGAGCCAGGACACCAGGCTGGTGCTGGTTCCCCCGCCCCCCAGTCCCCTCCATAATGGAGGGTGTTGAGCTGTCCAAAAGTGATTAGCATGAGGGAGCCTCTGGCTGATTAAATAATTGGGAAATAGCCGAATCCTGTGTTGCTATAAAATTATTTTTTTGCATTTTGAGTATTTAAAGAAAGAATTGAAGGAATTAATAGAATTTAATACGTTGAAGCTGACTTTGTTTTCATATGTGAAAAATAGGAAAACAAAGTAGGATGAGTTTCATATTGTTTTATTTGTGTAATAACAAAGAACATTCTCTTCAGTTTTGTCCCATGGCTACTGTCACTGATAATGGCGTCCCATCCACGAATCCTGCATCGTGACAGCTCAATATTAAAGGACAAGTTCACCCCAAAATGAAAACTCAGTCGTCGTCTTCTCACCCTTATGCCGATGGAAAGTCAGGTGAAGTTTCGTAGCCCACAGATCATTTCTTGGTTAGAAAAACAGCGGTGCAGCACTCTCCTAAAACTGAAGTAGCTGGGGACTTGTTTTAAAATGCAAAATATAACGGCTCCATAAAGCTCGTCCAGCGTAATCCAAGTCTCTGGAAGAACAAACATCACCTCTTTAAAAATCAATTTGGGATCTTGGGGCTTTGGGAGACTTGGATTACGCCGAAAGAGCTTCATGGAGGCTTTTATATCCTGTTTGTTTTCTTACATTTTAATACAAGCCCCCATCTAGCGTCTGCAACGCTGTTTTGCTGTGAAGCTCCAGAAAAGTTTTGTGGACTACTCGAAACTTCACCCGACTTTCCATCAGCATGGGGGTGAGTAGATAATGACAGAATTTTCATTTTTCTGGTGACCTTATCCTTTAAAGGAACATTGAGCTGAACATTTTCTATATTTTACAGTACATAAGTATCACAACTCTCAACCCCTGCAGGCTTGAAAAAGGCTCTAAAAAGTTTGCAGCTTGCTGCTTCGTGACTGATGGCACTCATAGTTTACACTTCTAAATACACCACTTCTTTTGCATGCCAGCTTCTAGCTCAGAAGCTCCGATGTAAGTAGCTCGATTAGCAATTTATTGGTGAAGCGATAATTGTTTGGAATAAAGTCAGCACGAGGATCAAGAGCAGATTGTGCAGCAGCAACGGTTTGAGAAGTTTCGATGGACATTCAAATAGGTTTTTTCAGCCATGACTCCGGGTCACCGAGGGAATTGATTGTAACTCGAAGCGGACTACAGCTGCTGTCCTTCATGAAGTAGCAAAAAATAAACTTTTCTCAGAGCCACATTTCTGTCGATAGAAACTTTTCAAAATCTATCCTTCAGGATAATGCACTTCTCAACTACTGATACATCTCGTCAATATGATCCAAAGTATCGTGGTTGAAACATACAAATGATACGGATCCATGCTGGAGTAGCTTCTACACATTTTGACAATCTTTTTTCACCTTACAGGCCTACAGGCGTTTGTTCTTTGATACTTAAAATAATAGTGTTTCAGCAGAATGCTCCTTTAAACATAACCATTCCAATAATAGATACCAGTACAGTGTTTGAATTGTATTAAAACATCTGAGTTGATTATTGCAGCTTGATAAAATATTCAAGCTGCAGCACTTAGTCCCATGCAGTCAGTTACTGTAAATAGAAAAAATGTACATAAAATCCTGAAGCATACATATACAAGTATCTTGTGAACAAGACAAATATTCGTTGCTCGGATGCATCACTGAAAGTCTGGCTTCTCTGGGAAGGTGCATCCGACCCGTTTGATGATGACGTTGGCGGCGTAGTGTCCGGCCCGGATACACTCCTCCAGCGAGTGCTCTTGGACCAACGCAGAGAGGAATCCTGGTTGGACAGAAGAGCAAAGGTCAACCTGTGACCATCCATCACCTCCAAAATTGTTTGGGGAGCAGTTAGCGTTAATGTGAGCCAGGTACTAATGGTTTCTGGGAAGGGGGACAACGCTGCTTCATCCTCAACAGGACCCAAATGATGACTGTTTTATGTGGTGCTATGATAAGCTCATACAGAGTAAAATCAGCAGGCTAAATGTCACGCTCATATAACCTGGACACATTACTACGTTACATAGTTGGCCGGTATCAAAGGTTAATTGGCAATGTACACAGAAATCAAGCTGTGTGGACAATGATTTTCATGCCGTACCTCCCACAAAGGCGTCTCCCGCTCCATTAGTGTCCACGATGATGTTCTGGTCGATGTCCACAACAGGGAACGTGGTCACCCTCTCACCTGTGGTCAAGACACAGGAGGGCTGTTAATTAAAGTTGTACACACCAACTTCACACCTACAAGTTTTGGCTTATTACTTCTTTGATTGTAAAAACAATTCAGGGGGTCATTTCACACAGCGAGGCTTTGTTATAATTGGACATAGTTGGCTTTTTTCATTTCAGCACTTCAGCATGGCATCGTTTTTTGGGCTAATTAATGACATGTAAAACAGATGATGGTGACTCAGGTTACAAGTTTGGAATGATATAAACCACACAAGGCTTGAATGTCAAAACACGCTGAGTCTGAAAAACAAATATATGAATCTGAATCTATATAGCGAGGGGAAAAAAATGCATTGTATCATAAAGGCTACTCATGATATTGTTGTATTAGCCACGCTAGCGCTCTGGAATCTCACAAGTTTAGTTGTTGCATTCATTGCCTCATCATTAGTCAGCCATGACTTTGGAAATAAATTCTTCAGGGTAAACTCCAAACTCCCTCTCTCCAACTCAGAAAGGATCTCCTTATTTAGCAAGAAGGTTTATCCAGGTAGGTGTTGTTTCCGTAATGTTGTCAGACAACAACAGACAAGACAACCTCAGCCTGTCAGTGGCAAAAACAAGCACATAACGTAACTTTGACCGTCAGAGTTGCTCCAAAGGATTACACTGCAGCCGTGTCACAACTGCCAGCTGAGGCAGTCTACTGAACTGATTCCAAAACTTTAGATACGCATGAGTCATTTATACACCAAACATGTAAATTTAGGACCCAGGTCTAAAAATACTGGAATTTCACCTTAAAGAAGACAGGTGACAGTATAAAAAGCGACGAGGTCCGTCTAGGGAGGAGATTAATGTGGACGGATGGGTCAAACAATCCCCATGTGAAATCAAAGGTCAGTGTTGACTTATTTTATCAGCCCAACCCATGAATCTTTTCCTAAACCTGACCGAATAGTTTTGGTCCCTAAACATAACCAAACTGTAACCATTTCACAACTTTAACCACACGTTAGAAACGCTTTCTGGTGGAAACCCCTGAAGGTAATCTTCTCTCTTGTGCAGTTTAGTGCTAGTTAGCAAATGTTAGCATGTTAACATACACCACTAAGATGTTGAACATGGTAAACATCAGCATGTGAGCATTGCCATTGTGAGCATGTTAGCATGCTGGTATTTGCATTTAGTTTTAAGCAGCCTCACAAAGCTGCTAGCATGGCTATAGATTCTTGCTAATCTTCTGATTATTTTTTGGATGAATCTTCCAAATAAAAAAGTCCACCAAATGTCAAAAATAGTGTATGAGTCCATTTACAGAGATTTAAAACAGAGAAAAGCAGGATTTGAGAAGCTGTAATCAGTGACTGTTTTGCATTTTTGCATGATAAATAACAAAAGACTGAGAAATTATCTAACTAAAGAAAATTGTTATTTTCTGTTGATGGACAAATGGATAATTCAAATAGCGTTTCACAGCAAATGACTGGTAAAATGTGATATTAATCTAAAGAACAATGTCCCGCAGTGGCTCTAATAAAATTTCCAGAAGCAACAGATGATCAAATGCAAAAATCTCTAATGCTTTAGGTGAATACTCTGATAAATTAAAACCAATGCAAGAACAGTTGCTCTGAGTTGTTTCAGTTCAAAACGGAACCCATTAAATGAGGGTCTCTTTATTATCTTCAGTGGATTATATTGCTTCAATTATCAGTAGCATATGCACTTCAAAGAGACTTCCAGTTTAAAGGAGAGGGGGGGAAAAAAAGAAACAAAAATCTACCAGATGACAAAGTCTGGAGGTGTAGAGTGACATTAAATCAGCAACTTATGTCAGAACAATCTAAACCACACACACAATCTTCAAACAATCCGAGGGCTCTGGTGCCGACACGAACCTTCAAAAAGGTGCAGGAGACAAAAGACTGACATGTGGATAAAAGGAACACGAGGAGGCTGACAGACCTCTTATAGAGAAAAAAAAGGTTGGAGTTTAAGAAGAACATGAGAAAAAAACGAGAAAAAAGTTGTTTAATGAGGCTCCCTGCTAATCTAACAATGGCTCACAGGATATCTGTGCTGCAGATAAGACACCCCGCCTTATTAATTTTTGAATACATTTCTGTCCTTGTCCTACAGGGCGAAAGATACACAACCTGCAGCTGAGCATATGTTCGACACATGATGTCAAGGAAATGACTGTAATACGCCGACTGTGAGAGAAACTCCATCAGGTTGTAGTTACATATTACATCTCAGACAGCAGAACGTGACTGTAACACAGGTCAGGTACCGCCGACGTATCAGATAAAGAGATAGATTGTGTTTTTTTATAATGACACATTCTATCTTTAAAAAGGAAAGCAGGTGATTGTCACTTTGATAATAAATTACAATAAGACAAGAATCCTTTTAGGATCAGCTAATTAGCAGCATAACGACTTCGCTTAATTAATGCCACAGATGAAGAATCCTCCTCCCTCTTGAAACGATTAGCCGCAATGGAGAATGTGCTAACAATAAATTACAGCTTGTCAGTTATTCCACAGTTAAGAAACTCAAGTCCTTAGATGTGGTCGTGCTTCTGCAATGCTCTTTGTGGTTATAAAACCGGATGCTTTTAAATCTCACGCTGCTGCACTTGTTCAGAACAGGTTCTGTTGTTCATTAGCCGCAAGAAATAATAATAATAAAAAAAACAATAACCCTGTAAATATGTTTATGGCCGTAAAAGAAATTGGTTGCTCTCTCTAGTGTGGGTGTCAGCTCTTATTAGCAATTTGCATCTAGGTAACCTCTCACATAGAGTGCTGCTCATCTTCATGATAACACCACATCCAGAGGTGTCAGAATTCACTGAACAGATCTGAATCTGTCAAGATTGTTATGTTGTCGCGCGTGTGAGGGCTCGGATTCTTATTAGATCCTTTAAATTCACCGGGAATTAAATTACTCTTTTGACTGAACACTAGTGTGCATTTAGTGTTTTTGTTGTCCTTTGTTGCGTCTTGTTGCACATTCATATGGTATTGGAATAATCTGAAAAATTAGTTTCCGACTGGGAAAAATCACATGAACCAACTCGAGTCGGACAGTTGGCGAGAATTTTGGAACACGATCGCTGAGTTTGACATTATTTATGCAAACATGGTGAATGAAAGTAAATGTTTGGTTGATGGTAAGTAACTTTTGGTTTTGTACGATGGTATCAAGTTGTAACCGTTAGTTACTCTCCACATAGAGCAACCGATATCAGTTAAAAAATGTATTTATTAGCATTAACCCTCAACACATCTTCAGTGTACCGCCCACGTTGTGTTCATGAACACGCTGAAGTTGGAAGAACATCTAAATCCTAATAATGTTGGTGCGCCATCATCAGGTGAAAACCTTTTGTTGTACTTTGTGTTTAGTGCTAATCAGAAATGTGAGCATGCTAACACTCTAAACTAAGACATGGTAAACATTACCTGCTAAACATTGACATGTTAGCATTGTCATTGTGAGGATGTTAGCAAATATTTGACTCAAAGGGCTTTACAATCTAAAGGGCTTTACAATCTAAAGGGCCTTACAATGTGTAAATACAACACTAGCCTGGCATATATGATACAACACTTTCTGTTCTCAGACCCTAGATGACTGCAATTTTTAACAAAATAACCCAACTTTTGTGCAATTTTCTTGGAAAGCTTCAACAAATTCATTAATTTTGGCCACAAATCACATCACACCTCTGCTCAGGTACCTTTTAGAATTTGAGCTTGATGTTTTGGTCCTTTCTGAATATGACAACACGAAGATGTGTAAAAATTCTTCCATTTTTTGGAAAACATGTAGATGTAAACATGCGAATTTGATTTTCAGCCCCTCAGAGACGTACTCTTTAACATTTCTAACTGATCGCTTCGCTGTGGGCGGCATGATGTTGTTTACGGCATACAGAACTTTCTGGGACCTGTTTCTAGAAGCACAGCAGACATCCATTATTTCTCTTCCCTCTACCACCGCGGCCAAAGTTTGTACTCTCCTGCTCGGGGAAAGTTCACATAACCTCATTGATGCAAATTATTAAATTTGACTGACATGTTAACTCAGGTTACAGTCCAACAATTCCCCAGCCGTCTGTAACAAAGATCCAACTGGCAAAAATGGCAATAGCAAAAACTCCTGCCAAAATACTCTCTGTTGTTTCTGGCTTGTGGTTCGTCTGAAAACATCACTTTGCTGAACTCATTTCACATTTCACTGTAATGAGATCGGCAACATTATTTTCAATCAATAAAACTCTCTCTCTCTTTTTTTTTTTTTTTTTGTTAACTGTGCTTTAACTCTAACATATTCTTGTTCCCAGAGTTTGGTTTGACAAAGTGAGCGAAGCAGCAGATTGGTGGTGAATACGTGGGAGTGTAGTATGGCTGTGCTTTGACAGGTAACCTGCAACACAGGAAAAAAAAAAAAAAAAAAGAAAACTGAGAAAAAATTTGAAGGAACTCAAATACTTCCTCCGAGTAAGCTATAATTGTGTGCTTTTGTTAATTCGCTCTTCATAATTCCCTCATTACAACTCTTGAGTGGTGGTGATTAAACTTAAGAAATTCTTTCAACAGGCGTCTCTTTGAAATGAGTATCAATTAAGCCCTTTATTATTGGCTATTCTTTTTAACAATGCCAATTCACAGCACAACGCTGACTGAGAAAATGCTCTCCTGTTAAAAAAAAAAGAAAAAAGGCGACTGTACATGCAAATAAGACGACCTCGGCTTTATTGGAAAATGAGCATATGGAGCGTTGTTCTGACTCTGGAATTATTACACGCTTCATTTGATTGTGTTCCAGCGCTCACTATTGTTGCTTTGACAGAAAGCAGGTAGATCAAATAGTTGGCAGGTCATTAAAATGTACTTTGATCCTGTTAGACTGAATCATCTACACACGTAAAACAATTAATACATCATTTTAAATCCTGAGCTGTTCAGTGACTGGGAATTACACATGAATATTTAGCTAAAAGGCACGAGCTGAAGCACTCGACGGAGTTCAAGTACAACATCTTTATGTGAGAAACTTCCCCGAGAATACTTCTTCTTCTTCTTCTTCTTTTTCTTCTTCTTCTTCTTCTCCTGGAACGTTTCCTTTTGCTTTTCAGCCAAACTCTGAGCCTCGGAGAGGAAAACAACGTTACCGCTTTCTTGGCAAACGCGACAGGTTAGGAGCGAGTTGACATTCAATCTGTTTCCCTATCATAACCAGCATCTTTGTTCACAATTGAGTTAGGAAAAAAAAAAATTACATATGCCTGTAATTACTGTAACCACAGGCAAAAGATCATCGCCAACCAATATCCTTTCAGGGAGACATGAAAGAAAACACTTCAACGTGAGATGCCAAGGGAAAAGGGAGCCGGTCTTTCTCATAGCACAGAATGTTAATTGATTTAGTCTTTCATGAAGTATAGACCATAAACATCCTGCTTTTTAAACAGCAACAACAAGTAGATCTTTAAAAAAAATCTGCAACCTTTTATCTGCTGTCACTTTGAAGAGAATGACAAATAAAGCTAAATAATAGGAGTCTTAAGCCTTGTACTCATTGTACTCAGTATTCATTCCTCAGTCTACCTCATGTGATTAACATGTATAGATCAGGTCTTTTTTCAAAGTCGAAATCTGCCTGCTTGGCCCCCTTGAGAGCCCTAAAACTCCGCGAGGAGTCGAGTCAGGCTTTATCAAGTCCTTATCAGCGATTAGAGCGGCGACCCCCGCTGAATGATCGTTTATTAGATCTCCTCACCGTTAAGGTTCAGGGCACAATGATCTTAATTACTGCTTTAATGGGTGTATAAGCAAAAGCCCGGCGTAGTTCGGCAGTGTCAGTGGCAGCTAAATAAAGGGCCATTTCCCCCTGCTCCCAGCTCTTAAAAGGCACGTTTGAAGCGGTGGTGTGATGAAAGGCTCCAAATGAAGGGCAGGGAGGGGAGAAAAAAAAAAGAACAATAACAAATTGACATCTCTTTTTGGAGAATTATACCACGGGGGAAGGCTTTCTCCCATCCTTAATCACTATAAAATGGTTTAACATGACATGCAGAGGCTGGCAAATGATCAAATCCTGACAGGAGGACAAATTGCAAACAAAATGAGAGATCAAGTTTATTAGAGCGCCGCCTCTGGGAAATGAAAATCTTTAATTCTCTTTTTACATTGACATTTATTTGGCTGGCATGAATAGCAATGTTCACACACATACACACCGATCCTGCTGCAGCGACTACTGTAACTGCTCCGCTGCAATGATGGCACAGTCAATGACATTTATCATGTTTGCCTTTGTAGATGACATCTGAAACACATTGTCTTTCATCCCGCCTGCATTCATCATGTATTTTATATAAAGTTCACAGCGGCGCACGGCTCTGTCTTCCAGCAGGAGCAATGAAAGGAGCGGGCAGGAATTATCCATCACCTCCTGCACAATGGATGGATTCTTGTTCTTTTTAACTGGCGAGCTTCTGCTTAAAGATTTTGTTTCAAATTCTCATGAAAGGAAATGTACTTCCAGGAATTTCCTACTTTGAAAATGAATGTGGCCTGGTGTGCGTTGCCCTCAGGAGTGGAACACGGTTCACTGCACTGAACCATCACTTAGATTTTGCATACATTTCGCATTTTGTGTCATGTATTGTTATTGCAAAAATATGTCACCTTTAAGCTCTGTTTTTGTTCTCCACCAGCTCCTGAGGGAAATATCTGTTTACTTGGCTGCTAAATGCTCCACTCTATTCACCAACTAGCGGCTAACTGTGTCCGTCTGCTGTTTGTCGAGCAGGTAGCATATAGTGGCTTTATCAGAGCTTTATCGCCGAAAACAGCAGCCTGCTGCGGCTGTAAACACCACTGCTGAGAGTGAACCAAAACAGTAAATTGACTGGCAATAAAACCAGAAGAATGAGTTAAAGGATGCTAAAAATAGTCCGGCATACTATAATTCTGTGGGGTTCATCACTATGAGCATCCCCTTTCAAATCAAACATGGATATTTTTATTGGTAATATAAAAATATTGATTACAGCCACTCTTACCCTTTATTATACCAAGTCTCTCTTGTGAGTCCAAAAGGGCAGCGCAGACAATTAAAAAACAAATCACAACAGAAAACAGAGAAAATAAACAATTAATTATTGATTGTTTCATAATGCCAACAGTGACTGCTGGCATTATATCACTTCAGCTCGTAAGTGCTCTCACCAGCAGTTTGAAATTGAGGACACTGGACACATGTGAAGCCAGAGTCCTGCAGTGCTAACAGTCCTGCTGTAGCTGTGCCTCTCTGCAGTCCCCAGTGATGAGTGATATGCCGGAGTCTTTACCTGAGGCCATCTCTCCCTCGTGCACGACTAGTCTGAGCTGCAAGGGCAACGAGGAGAGACACCCCGTGGCTCTACACAAAGGCGAAGGCTCCCAGCAGTAATCGGAAACTATCGTCTCTCCCCACACCGCTTAAACCTGCAACCCCTGCTCGGTTATGATGACACTGCCTTTTAATGTCCCACTAACAAATATGCCCTGAATCAAAGGAAATTGGATTGATCTGTGGACCAACATTGTCAACCCCTCTCCTCAAGGTCACTCTGCCAGCATTTTGCAGGAAGAAAAAAAAAAAAGGGCAGGATGTAAGAGATGAAGCATTAAAAATTGCTGAGGACTGGCCTGGAGTCTGTCCAAGACAAAGTTAGAAGTACTTCACAAATCAATGCCTGCTCTCTGCATCCCCCACACTTCTTTTATGCTCTGAAATGACAGAACGTAAGTGCAAGCATTCTTTTTTTTTTTAACATCTGGTGTCAATATTGCAGGTTAACTTCAAAGAAATTACTGATAGCACTCGGCTCTCTTCAGTCAGCGATCTACCGTCTATTTAAGGCTGCGTTCTGCAGTTTTTGAGAGATGAGGTTTATGTGAAGGGTAAAGATGTCTGAAAGGGGCCAAAGTTGGGATGGCTTTGAGTGGTACTTGAGTGGAAATAAGTCAAAAACAAAAATTGCCTACCAACAGTTGCAACAGTGTCGTCCTTGCCCTGGGTGAAGACCACCACTCGCTGCCTCTTTGTGTTGTCCTTGGGGAGGTTTTGGGTCTTCTTTGCAATCTCCGCAATGTCATCTGTCTGTAAAAACAAAACAAAACAGACCACTGGGTGAGCATGTTAAGTTGACTGATCATGAAGAGCAATTTCTGAGGAGTTAATCAAAGATTCACAAAGTGTGACTGAGTGGGGTCAGATATTTCCAATCCTGCCAGACGGATCAAGTGATAATGAAACGAGATGGGCTATGAACCGCTTCGAGAAAGATCAATAGCGGTGCTCGATGATGTTTCCATGCAGTTACAGGAGAGCTGTAAAATATTAGAATGTCATATTCCCTAAGTGAGATGAAAATAAGCGTGTGAAGATATGCTGTTGTCAGATAAAGCTACTTCTGCGAGCTGAAGGGATAGGTGGTGCGTGTACTGTATCATTCTCTTCCTGAAACAGGCCATCTCTCCTCAGCATCTGCACAGAATGGATATTCTCGCCTGGAGACGACAGAACTCTCCGGAGTGCTTGCCTTTGATCATGAGAGGGATAAAAAAACCCACACCTGTCAGTGCTACTTTATTATTAACTCATCATGATGTACTATGAGCAGGTGGAATGTCTTTATCGCCGTCTCGCAGTGGGGTGGACTCTGCTTCTCCGTAGTACAGCACACTGAGGAGCTAGCATTAAGGGTCGGAGACGCCTCTAGCATCTGTATCAAAGCTAACACTCGAGCACCTTCAGGGCGAGCAAATACTGTGGTTATGGGAGTAATCAGAGAGATAGGCTCCAATACCACCAGCCACACTGGCTCACTCAAACCAATGAGCTTTTACACCTCTAAATGCTTCCCAAATGTCCTTTAATCAGCCCTGAGAGGTCCGGGGAGACCCTGGGCCGAGGAAAAATGGGTGTAACACTCTAAGTAAGTGCTAATGGTGAGGTTAATACAGAGGCTGTTAGCAGGCTGTGGTGAAAAAAAGGCAATTTGTCACTGTGACTGGATGTAACCACAAGCACTCCTCCAGACACTGAATGCAAAACCGCACAAGGCTCCGGCACATTGTCACCCTTTGGTTTTATGTTCGCTGACATAAAAAAGGCGCTCTACTCAGGTTTAGGAGCTGAAAGGTTCTAAGGGCCAGAGGTGGAGGGGTGAACATCATGGCTGTTACTACACACACATAAACACACAAAAACAACTACCACCTTTTTGCTTGGCAGAAGAACTTACCTGACAAGTTCCTATACGGCAGGAGAATGCAGAAAAATAACATGAGTGCAAAGCAAATGAATTGACAAACGATATGGTCAATTTACTTTACTGCTGACAAATGGCAATATTTACGATTGTGCGGCAATTGATCAGACATAAATCAACAAACCGTGAAATATGAAAGCTTTACAATGGTGCTAAATTGTGTTTTTGTGTTGGCGCCAGCGAGAAAGTGATCATCTCCACTGCAGGCTGTTTGAGAAACACAGCCAGGGAGAGATTCAATTAGAGCTGCGATGCAGATAGTTCTTTGAGCATTTAAAGGAAACGGCTCACAATCAGGCGACTGTGTTCAGATCTGCTGATTGCTGTTTTGGAGAGGACAAGCTTTTTTTTAATCTTGTATTTACACTGAAGAAGTGCCGCTGTCATTTTTGTTAGTCATCCATAATGTGATGATAACAATGTTTCAGAATACATTAAGGGTGCATCGTGCAGCGTTTTTGGGTCAGATTTTGACTACTGGGGAGCAACTACAATAAAATACAATCATAGTCCCCCTCAGAAGTGCCAAACTGACCAAAGAACCAGACATTTACTGAATTTAAATGAACATCACTGGCCTTAAAGGCTCAGAGACACAACTCACAATTTTTCTTTGCTCTACAAATGAATTGTAACTTATAGTTTTTGTTTATTGGCGTAGACTAGAACCATATTATTGATGATAGAATTAAATTGTGTTAATATTTATAAAAGCCTGTTGTGAAAAATGATTGATTTCACATTATGTTGTCATGTTATAGTGAGTCACATTACTTGGTACACATGTCGTGACTTGTGATGCAATAAAAATACTTGGTGTTTTGTCCAGAAAATTCCTGGAAGAGAGTGCAATGAACTTTGGTCTTACATAATTTTGGTCACATGATAATTGGTGGTCGAAAGTAGGGGTGGCCATCTCTAAGCACCAGACGATTAGATTCTGATTCTCGCTTAACATAGCCTACTAGTAATAATCCATAATCAAAATAAACAGATACATTTACTATCATTATCTTTGCTTAAGCTCAGCCATCCTTAACAAAACTCAAGAGGTAGCCTAGCTTAGAATGTAAACATGGTGCTTATGTCTGTAACGTTTCACCATCCAACATAAAGCCCGGTCTTACAAAATTGTTAAAGGCGATCATGATGTTGAGAAAGGGATTTTAAATGTCCAATTATTGACTTCTCTGCATTGAGACATAATCTTTCAAGAGAGAATCATGATGCATCTAAAAATCAATTTTATCCACCATCTACAGTCGGCTGTGACCATCCTTAAGCAGTCTTCATGACAACTGAAAGCCACGGGATATGCCTGAAAGCTCCAGAAAAGTGTGTTAAGACTCAGCCTTTTTCAAACTACTATTTCCAAGATCAATACTGAATCTTATTTGAGACATTTTCTATATTTTTTATGTTAGGGTTGGAAAAATATACCAATTACTACATAGCCCAGAGTGATTCTGCAATTATATTACAGGTACATCGCTTATGTGTAAAAGACAAAATTCCTCCAATAATAAAACACTGTCACAGTTATTTTCTGCTTTAAACAAAATGTCTCCTGTATACTATATATATTGATATTTTGAAGACTTTCCAGTGCACAACTACAGTATGAGGGCAAGTAAAATTGTCATCAAAAAAGTGACAAGAGAAAAAAAAAAAGACAACTGTGAACCATCTAGAAATGCAGTAAGTACAGCACACACCACTGATGTTATCTGAGAAATCACATTCATCCAATGCAATTTCGCAGAGTGTTCTGGCAAATCAGGTTGACATGGAAAATGTCAAAGAATTGTAACTACTAGCAGAGTCTACACTTTGCCCTTTGTGTTTTTTTTTTTTTTTCATACGAGGCCCCCTCCATCACTGCCACCCCCTCCCTCTCTTTTCCCGCCTTCATCCCTTCTCCTCTCTTAAACCTGTCACTGGCATCAGGATTGCATTTCTATTCCAGTCACGTTGATCACACCGTTAGTGATTCTGGATGACAATTATTCACACAGTGCAGAGCCATATTCAAGGCAGCTCTACCTTTGAAAGAGAGAAGGCACTTAAAATACCTGAGCCCATTCGAAAAAAACCCTCACATGCACCGGCTATTTGTGCTTTTTGATTTCACATTTTAAAAAGCAGCATGAGGGATATGCAAAACACAAGCAAAATTTAGACCAGGGGAACATTCATTCATCCACTTTAAAAGACATAGTGTACATTCTATGGGGTAACAAGCACTGTAATTTTCATCTCCATAATCTAAAACCACAGGTGGCTGTAATTTGGTTATTAAAAGACTACAGTGTGTTTCAGTGTGCAGTGAAGGGAAGACATACAGTATCATCCCCGAGTGCAATGAAGATAATGAGGAGGCTTTTTAACCAGGCAACCTGATGAGCCCCAAGCCTGCAGAGAAAGGCTTGAAACCATGCCCAACTTCTCAGCTTCCCAAGAGGCTTTTCAAAATTCAATAAATAACATCTGTAGGCGATGTTGGGTGCAGACCTAGCAGAGTGCGTCATAACAGAGAGCTGGCTGAACAAAGAAACCATGACGACTGCCAGGTTTCCATAGCAACTGCTGCAAGGCCTGCAGAGTATAATAGCACATCAATCACTGTCCAAAAAGAACTTCATTATCAGCAAAAAATAAACCTTTAGGATCTGTTTAGTGTGCAATTGCTGGTCAACTCACCTCAAAGCCCAGCTCTTTGGCAAATGTGGCCGCCTCCTAGAAAAGAAAACACACACACACACACACATAAATGAGCAGTTAATTAGAGAGTCACAAACAGAGCAGAATGTCACACTCCAGACGTGAAGTAAAGACATCTCGCTTGCCTCCACTCCTCACATGTACAGCCATGTCACCTGAGAATAAGTAACCTGAGTTAGTGTTGCTATGCCAGCTCCTGATTTAACAGGCATGCAGCCCACCCATTTAATCTATTGCCCCACTTCATCTCATCTTACCACGGCAGCATGAGATAACACCACGTCAGCCTCCAGCCATGAAACCACCACTGAAACCATGAATATGTGCTGGTGTGTGGGAATCCCCAGCACTGCAGGCATTCAACACCCACTATATGTTTCTGTAGTCTCCTAACAGGTGCACTTTAATGGCCCATACCAGGGCTTATGCAAGTTTTTGCTACTTAACTATAAATCATGTAACACTGATGCTTAACTTTCCCAAATATATGCTGTCGTTTAAGAGTTTGAGATACATGTACTTTTTCCACTGTTCAGGCAGCCATTGATTTCCATTCATTAACATATGGCATAAGAATCAGATAGCAGAACTCATGAAAGTTGTTTAAGTTGTCCTATTCAAATTCATGCTGTGTAGTTTTAGATATTTGGATGTAGTGTTCCTACATTTTCAGGCAGCCATTGATTTCCATTCATTAACGCATGGCAGGAGAATCTGATGGCAAACACCTGAAACTTGTTTAAGTTGTCTAAATGAACCTCATGCTGTATAGTTTTGATATGTAGATGTAGTGATCCAACCTTTTCAGGCAGCCATTGATTTCCATTCATTTTAATACAATATTAATAATTATTTTCTAAAACTTTTCTAATCCATCACAGAGAACATTAAGTCCGCAATAGAAGGTACAATTCTTTGGATGTGTCGCAAATCTCTTTTAAAGATGATGTCTTGATGAAGAAAAGTCAACAATCAGAAATCTAAAAACAATTTTTGACATTTTAATTGCCAGGCTATACATTCCTTACAACTGAACCAATTAGATGGGGAAACATAATTCTTCCAATCTATCTGTGGTGAAACTACATCACAGTTTAATCTGCTCGATTCACCAGATGACACAACTCATGAGTTTCAAGTTTCAAGAGTTTTCCAGCTGATTTTAATATTGTATGTAAATGAATGGAAACCACCAGCTGCCTGGAAAAATACACAAAAAAACCTCAATACTGCCTACAAGTGTAAGTTTTCCATGATTTGTGAGTGCTAAAGCTAAAATCTGGGGACCTTTTTAAAAAAAAAAAAAAAAAAAAAAATCATACAGAGTTAAATGGAAATCAATGGATGCCTGCAATGGAAGGGACAAAAACAAATATAAAAACATTATGATTCTGAATATACAAAAATGTAAATCAACCATTTTTGTGTAATTGGTTCTAGTTTCAGGGTAAGAAATGAATGGAAACCAATGGATGTTTGGAAAGATCCATTTATACATAAGTTATACCAGCTCCAAAAGTTTTACATGATTTGTAGGACTAAAGCTAAAAATTTGGGAACTTGGAACATGTTCCAAGTCTGCTAATTGTTTTTATATTATACAGAGATCAATGGAAATCAATGGATGTCTGGAAAGGTAGGAAAAAAAAACAAATATAAAAGGGTCAGAAATGAATGGAAACCAGTGAATTATTGGAATAGAAGACACATACGCATGGTTTAGAGTATGGTTAGCTGTGATGTCCAATTTGAGCCTTTAAATGGTGACAGAAGCTGTTGCTCGTCAGTTCAGAACGATGCCACAAATCATGACAGACAACCTCGTGCTCTAAATTCACTTTTGACCCCAGACGGGGCAATAAGTTGATGCTATGATTCTAAATAATCCAATTATCTGTAGAAGGGGGCTGGTGTTTGCGTGACCTTGGGGAGAGGTTGACAACCTGGTCCTCAAACAGAAGGGGAGGAGATGACATGGAACAATAAGGTTACTGGTCCCTGGAGGAAAGCCTCATGGCTCTCTGCCTTGAATCAACATCACAGCGCCAGCAATATGTCAATTCATCACCACCTCCCTAACCCTCCTCCTACACACACAGAGGTTAAGAGGCTAGTCAATTAGCTTTCTGTAGACAAAAAGCATGTTTATAATGAGCACAGGTGAGTAGTCTTTTCTTTTTCTCATCCCTTTGCCTTTTCAATCTATCGAGGGCTTAGGTCTCACATTTGTTTTCATTTATTTACAACCACATATTGACATTTCTCCTCAGGAACGTTCCATCACCGACCAGCATGAGGCATCTCGCAGGGATACGAGCGGCTTGGAAAAAAGTCTTGTCAAAACAGTGATATTTCATCTCAGAGCATTAAAAAAGAGACACATGAATGAAGGCTGGAATAACAATGGTGCTGTTGAGCGGCGCATGCCTCTATCTCACCCTCTGTCTCTCTCTAGTTAGCAGCTATAATATTAGTGAGAAAAGCCTTTCGAGAGAGTGTGGGTGTTAGAAGAAAAGATAATTGAAGCGATGTCTATGAGCCACATGTGTACAGTGTAATCCCTTTCAGGAATTTATTAATTTCCATGAGCTCTTATGAATGCCAACATCAAAAAATATTTGGTACTATACGCTCAGATAAACCTAATATATTGGTATGATAAATACTGTATGGTGGTAAATATGCAATTACTGCGACTGCACAGGCAAGCCAATAAAACTGAAACGATAAGCAATAAAACTCACAATTTCCTTAAGGGGCTTATGGTATTAATATTCAAAAATCTTATGTTTCAGGCTGTGTATGTTTCACATTTGACGTGTGCTGCTTTGGTATGTTGCGGTAGACGCTTTTCAAATGACAGTCCATGTGCTTCTACAGCTGTCGCAACAATGACAAGTGCTTCGAGTGACATCTGGGCAAAATCCTCTCGTGCTCAAAAAAGCATCTCGTTTGTTCGGAGATTGCTGTGATTGCATGCTCGTCTTTGATGATCCGCTCCGAGTCAGATTCCGGAGGAGAGAGAGAGGGCTGTTGCAGATTTCGAGGGGCCCGCGAGTTCTCCTCCTTCTCCTCCTCGGGCAAACAAGGTAAAAGATAACAAGGCGGGCTGAGTGCATGAGCCCTCTGCAGCCATAGTTAGTATAAAGCTATCAGAATGTGTGAGATGTTGCTGCTGTCAGAGGCTTAAACAGTCAAAGGGATATTTTTAGAGAGCTTAAGCTAATAATCCAGAGCCCAGTCAGGGGGCGGGAGTCTACAATATCTTGCCAAGCAAAATGAAAGAGGAAATACACACTTCATGCAAAGGGCAGTTTTCACACTTTGTTTTCCTTGACACTGTATGTGACAGGAGCCTCGCACGCCTGGTTTGGAAATGGACTGATGTGCCACACAGTATGTGGGTATTCTCTGTGAGGCTATCCATAACCTTATTTCCCTCTTTTTAACGAAGCTAAATTGCTCTATCTAGATTCAGTTTTTATCTAATAAAAGGAACAAAGTAGGCATGAAGGGTTCTGGAAATAAAAAACCTGATTCATTTTCTCAGAGATTATGTTAGGTGACTTGCAGTTGGGGCACTTCTGAGGGTTGGATCGACAGCAGCATTAGCTCTGTCTGCCTGGCAGATGCAACTCTAATCTTTAGGCCTAGTCCACACGTACACGGTTCTTTTTGGAAAAAGGGTTTACAAAGTCCTTACAACACACCTGAAAACACATATCACGTGGCCACGTACACTGGGCACGGTGTTCCAGTGTTAACAGGAAGTAGATTGTACAATGTGGCTGGTTGCTTGGTTACAGAAAATACTATAGACCAGGCAGGGAAACGTGACTACTCCTCACAGAAGAGTACTCCTGGATAATGCTATTCTTATTAAAACGATAGCCATTTTTAGTCTGTCTCTTCTCTCACTGTATTGTCAATATAACAACCTAAAGAAAACTCTTCTTTTAGCTCCATTTTCATTCTCTACCAGCTCATGCTTTGTTTAAGGCGCTAGTATATTCAGCCGACATTTCCTGCTGGCCACAACATTTAATGTAATGTTTGATCTTAAAGATACAATATGTCACATTTGCGTATTAAAAACACTAAAACTGACTTTTATTATACAGTTAGTTGAGTTGTGTATGAACATTATCCCAAATGTTTCCAACAATGTTGAAAGGTATGGGGCTGTTGGTCGCCTGTTGCTATAAATTCCTGAGAAACACCAGATGATGGACAACACTTTAGTAACGTAAATCGTAGTGTAAGTCACATCAGATACATTTTCAGATGTTCAACAAAAAAAGACATTTACTTCAATGATCCCACGCTACTTCACAATGCCATCTGTTGTTGTCTTTACATTGTTTCGTTTTGATTTCATTATTTCGATTGTGAGACCCCTTAAGGCAGAAATGACATACTGTGTGTTTAAAGCACCATGGTAGATGAGGAAACCTGACAGAGATGAAATTAATAAAACAAGAGGACTTATTGGCTCTCGTCATAAAATTTTCCGAACAACAAACCAAAGCAAGTATTTAGTTTTCCATCCCCTGTGTAACAAGTTGTTGAGCATATGTCACAGCAGGAGTGAGTCGGAAAAAAAAAAAAAAATCCAATTTCACTGTTTCCCAAAGAATCTAAATCAAAGAGCAAACCTCAGTGCTAAGGTTAATAAAAGTTGATAAGCTGAGAAGCGTAACTCCCCTGGGGCCTTTCAGAAAATAGGCATTTGCTTGACCGTGTTAGCCTAAGCTGATGCTGAAGCAGAAATTGAATTGTATTTGACATTGTGTGGAGATACTGAAGAGGGTTTAGCCCTGACAAGTTCTTTCTTTCTTTTTTTTTACAATAACACCTGTGTTTTCTTCTTCCTTTCTGGGCATTTCAATAAGAGCTCATTTCAAAGACATCAGAGTTATAAGCTTGCAAGCATTTAACGGAGAACTGACTTCCACAGTTGCAGAACTAACTTGAAAACATTATGATAGGGTTGGAAAATATGCCTAACCGGTTCAGTCGTAAAACTGTGCGAACTAAAGGGGGAACAAATTATCAGGTCTGGACAGATCATTTGGAAATGTCAAATCACTTAACGTAGAAGCCTTTTAAACTAAACTGAGCATGACTGGGTCATGACATCCCAAATAATTCAGCCAATTATCACTACTTACAGATATATACAACAATGGCATAGGACATATTTTCCTGATTCCCTGCATGTAAGCATAAGACATCACTGAGGCGAGTCAGACAGCTTCCATAAATGCCCAGTAAAAACAACATCTGGCATTCAACTCAAGCGTTTCCAGCCAGATTACTACAGCATACATTACAGGCCTGTAGGTGGGGGTTGGAGAATGAATAACTAATCAAGGCGATGGCATCAGTGGGGATTGTTAGTGCCCTTGACGTGGCCTCTGGGTCACAAACATGACTCCTCCTGGATGTCGGGACGTCAGCCCCCAGCACGAGTCCAGGTGCTGCTGAACAGGAAGCTGCCACCTCGATGATATGTGGGCTGATAATATGATCACGCTAGCTGATAGAACCTCACTCACGCTGGGTGGAGGGAAGGCGGCCGCCTGCTACTGTGCAGGACAGATTAGGAGGAATAAATCACCTGTGCCGAGCCCTCCTGTAGCTCCCAGGAGAATGCAGCAATCCTGCTCAAGCATGACATGCCACAAACATGAGGGTAAACACACACGCCGAGCAACACACTCCAGAGAGGCAGGAGTCGCTTTTACTGCCTCTGGGAATTTACTCAAGAACGACTGATGGCATTTCACTTCACATTTTTACCGAGCCATTAAGTGGTATGTTTCATCTCTACCTAGTTATTTTCTTACATTCGGGTGTGATCGTACAAGTTCAATCTGCAACTCAGTTATTTTTTGGTACCGACAGATTTACATCTGCCTGAACAGACAGTTTAGCTGGATTTTAAAACCAGGGCTTCCTACAACTCCCAAATGCATTACCTGCAATTTGTCTTCTTATAAGTGTTTCTCTAACGTCTTGGAGCAAAGTTGTGAAAAGCATAAAACAAATTAAAAAAAACACTTGCTGAAAATATAATTAAAAAAAATAAATAACTGCATTATTTCCCCCTCTACTTTAAACAGCTTTGTCCAGATGGTGTATTGTTGTGAGCTAGAGCATTTACATTTGCGATACCTTCTGCAGTGCATAAGATGGTGTTAATTTTTTAACTTCTGTCAAAGCTCTCTGCTCGCCTCAGGATATGTTCATTATATAATGTACTGCTGTGAACGTCAATATCACTTCGGCTTAGAAATATGGATGTCTCTATTATGTTTGTTTGCCTCAAATCCAAATCCGCTGATCTGTTACTGATTCAGCGTCTACTTAAATTACATGGATATTTTTGTAAACTGCTTCCTACATACTACTTACATAAAGCCCACATTAAAACAAAACATTTCTGAATAGCCCTGTATTATGATAACAGAGTCTGCATGTTTTCCCATAATATTCTGTGAAGTGTCTGATAGACATCTCAACCATGAACTGAAGTTCATTTGCAGTTTTCAATGGAGAGCTGTGGACAGATGGCGTTCTTGGTGCAAACTACAGACATGGATTGGGCTTTTCCGCAGCAAGAATCCGCTTCAGTCCAGATTCTGAGGACGACCATAAGAGACTGTGACAACCAAAGGATCGGTATTGGGGCTGATCCGGGCATATTGATGACAATCTGATCCATTGGACTGTGAATGTGTTTCGTCCACCTCAGCATGCTGGTGTTGCGGCGAGTAAGGGAAATTCTTCTTGTGGAATTTGAAAGAAGCTAATTCTCTGAAGAATTACTGACTCGATGCGATAAATCAAATCTTTACTTCATGCTGCACGGAGAGAAGACCCAAGCATGGTTGTTCTCTTTCTTATAGACTTTCAGATTACTTTTTGATCATGTCTTCCTCAGTACAATGGCCCTTTAACGATATCTCTTAGGTAACTGTCAGCTGACTCTCATCTGACCATCTAACAACTTCATCACAGAGTCACATAGACATCAGTCGATGGTTTCCTTAATATCAAACCAATATGTTAAGCTAAAACTGGGACACTTCTGTTTTTGATCAAGTAGCTTATGAAAAACAAGATATATCATATTAAAAGTAGTGTACAGATGCTATTTCAATCAACATAAGTAACTACAATAGTAACTATTTGATAGGACTTGAGCAGATGTCCATTATTAAAGGACTCGAATCAAGCCAAAAACTCTTGATTGGGACATCCTCAACAATCAGACTGTACTTAAAATATGTTCTCATCTTGACCCCTAGGGCAAAACCTCACACACTTGGGAGATGTAATGTGTTTAAATGAATTTGTCCCCATTAGTGGTGTTGAATTCATTAGACAGCACAGCAAAGTCTATTTGGATGAGATTTGTTCAAACTTAAAAGCAAGTGCAGGGTTGACCTGAGCTTCCATGTGACCAATTTCAACAGTGCCCTTGCCTGCCAGTCCATTACACACCTCTAGCAACAGCCTCTGCTCCCATCTATCTCAGCCTGCCTACAAGGGCAGGAGAAAGGTCTCTTAGCAAGCCCACAGGGACGGCAGCAGCACCTACAGCACAGGTCCAAAGGTTAAACAATTGGAAACATGTGCAGTACATAAATATCTCTGCTGATAGCAATCTCAGCACGGGAAAGCAGGGTTTGCATAAGGGGCTCAGAACAGAGGATGTAACCTCAGATAGAGCAGGGAGGCATTCAGCCGGTCTGGTGGGGCTAATGGAAGCCGGGGCAGCAGCAGTAGCAGCTTTGTACTGGGGGGAGTTAGTTATCAGCCTGATGGCCTTATCAGCACTGAGGGCCTCTATCACACATCTCACCTCTGGGCTCTAACAAGGGGTCAGCCCACAACGTCAGACTGCCAGCGTCTGGCTCTCTCGACTATGGATGGAGGAAAAATGGTGGATGACTGGGTCTGCTCAACAAGCAGAGCCAATGCAGGCTTTTAACTAGTTCTTACAACTCTCATTCCTCTTAAATGTCATGCTGATTTTAGTATTTAAAGATTTCTTGTGCACATTTCAAACATAAAATGGTTATATTTATATTATGGATGCTATATATATATATATCTTGATTCAATAGCTTTCAACTCGCTTTATAGAATAACTTACTTGGGAAAATACAAGCTGCTAACACAACTGAGAACTCCTTTTGTTCTCAAGTGAAGTTTTACTTTTGTAAGTTTTATTGATTGTCTGAAAGTTTGTTTGGTCAAGGTTCACCTGATTGAATTTTTCAGGATTCAGGACTTCCACAGTTCGAGGATTACTGTTTCTTAGTCACGCATATAAAAGAAAGTGAATAGCAATGTTAATACCAGCTCTTTGGGGCACAATTCCAGGGTCAATACATCAATTTATCTTAAAAACGCAATTTGATGAAACAGCAAGGTAGGGAATTGTTTAGCACTCGTGGAGTGTAAGTTCTTTAAATGCCCTCTAGTTATAACCTGCTGCTGAAGGCCTTGAAAACTTTTTTTTTTCTAACAATAGCGGTTATTTTGCATGAAAGATTTATGTATTTGTGCTTCGTCTGTGCTCTTCTCTTTGGCTTAAAGTGGAAAGAAAAAGCCGCACCACAGAGGAACAATACAAGAATCTGCACAATTCTGAGTTGTTTGCTTATGTTGTGAGTCAAAACTGATTTCAACAGAACCACACGGTCCTGAGGAACCAGATTAGGTTACCTTTTGACTTTTAGCTTCTATTTATTTGTAGCTAAAGATGATTTCTTTAGCTTTAGCTTTTACTTTGACTGCTGTTTATTTAGTCAGAAATACTGAATGTTATGGAGAAACAAAATACATTTAAAACCTACTTTTTCTGTTGCTGTTCACCGCTTCTATCATTGAATGTCATGTTTGTGTAATCCAGTACAGTATTCTCTAGTGTTAGTTTTTTTTGTTATTTATGAATATATGCATGCATTTTTGATATCTTTGCAGATGTTTCATCGTGTGTAAACTTCAAACAATGCTTCAAATAATGACCTGTGAATAGTGATGATGATTATGCATTTATTTTTTCACTCTGGGTAAAAGCAGCCTTTGTTGAAAAGTGTGCTCGAAAACCCTTTTGATGAGGTTTGAACTTCAACGCGGGCGATCAGTTTCTAGGAGCTTATTATCCAGAAAATTCAACAGACATTTGGTTGCAGGCGCTGCAAACAAAGGTCAAGAAAGCAAACAGCTTTTTTCTGCTGTGAACTGCTGAGAACAGTGACCATGCCCTCCTGAGTATAATAAACATATGAACATTTGGCCTGCTCTATTTACCCCCTAATGAGAAACAAAGATCTGCTCTGGAGGGACTTGCATACTTCAGACAATGGAAACCCAGGGAGGGGAAAAAAAGCTCTCAGAATAATTCAAACCATTTGTGTGGCACAAGGGACATGAGAGCTTTGTCTGAATAAATTGGCCATACAAAAATTGAGATGATGTCCAGCGTGCTATCTGTTGATGTGGCATAAGATGGCCATTTGCCAGATGAAAAGCTGCATGGAGGGCAGGGGGCCCCGTCAACAATGAGGGTAAATCATTTCACATTCATGCACACAGCTAACACGTGATACCTGGCGTGATGCAATCAAAAGACCCACAACAAATTAGAAAAAACAATCACTTCATTCAGTTCAAGTGGGGGCAACATGAGCAACATTTCTAAAAACAAACCCATAGATTTCATTATGTGTGGCGTGGGGGCGAACTAATTTGTTATTACGGGTGGTAGATTATGTTTGTCGATTATCTTGTTGTCATTTTCTTATCCAGAATTTTCTAACCAAGAGGAGAATAGGGGAGTCCTCCAAATGACAGTGGAAAACATGACCGTATAGCCTGGACTGTGGGAATACAATCGAGAGTAGACAAAGGCCAGTCCTCCCGCCAACTCTGTGTGGATAAGAGGATTGGAGATGGGGGGAAAGCAAGCAGCCAAGCTCCAAGCAGCAGTGATTTGGGAGAGGAGGGGGGGGGGGCATACATGAGGGTTGTAAGGCTATCTGGGAAGCCCGCCGGTGTTCAAACTTCTGTGAGTCCCTCCAGCAACAAGCTGATATCCTGCACTCTCTCCTGCTGTGACAGAAATACACTGGCCTCAGCGCCAGCAGAACGTGGGCACTATTGATCTGCTCCCAGCGCAATATCTCCTCTTACATCCATAATTATTCTCCTTCAGAGGACTCCACCGTGTGCCCTGGCTGCCCGACTGGAAGGCTGGCTGGCTTTCTATCCGCCTCCTTGTTAAAGATGCTCTATGGTCTCACATTTCACGTTGCACTGCCAAAGACCCCCCTCTCTTAACCCCGGCATTTTCGAATATTTCATGGTTCAATCCCAGGGTTGGGGAAGGCGGCTTCGGCACGGCACAATTACAGTGGTTAGTCGGACTCCTCTGGTGGAGCCATGCTGGCTCCCAAAGTACCATGACTCGCAAACAGACAGGCCAGGAAAAACAGAGGAATGTTGGAGAGCTCATTCTTCTTCTGTACTGATCCTCTCACTGCCAGTGAGCACACAGGAAAAGGATGATGGTTTAATTGTAGCAGTTGCATTACGCTGTAGCAACACTTCATCTGATCTAGTTAAGTGGTTCTCAATATTTTTGGCTTGTGCGGTTTTAAAAGGGAGACTGTGTAACTTTTCAAAGAAATGACACAATCTCCTTCCTCATGAAAAGTTGAATTCATGAGCAATAAAACTTACCATTGCTCAATTTAAGCACCCTTTAATGGGGTTGACCAATAGCTTATAGTTGCTAATGTTGGCTAATGTTAAAGCTAACTTTCAGTAGAGTAGCTCTGTCTTTTCTAATGGGTAGACATTCTTGATCAAGTTGATTTCATGTGACTTGCACCTCTGATTGCTGCCACTATGCCAAAATTGCAGCACAGCCAAGTGGTTCTTCCACTTGCTCTCAGTCACATTGACTCAGTCACTAATGATAATGTAGTTCAGTGGTGGGTTGCAGCCAAAAAGTGAATAACAGGTCAATTCTGGGCAAGTGTAAACCCAACGTGATGTCACCCATTGGTTTGTGGGTTTGAAGAGTTTGGCATTGCAGCCATCGCCATCTTGTTTTAAAAGGAGCCAGAAGTGACCAAATTTAGACAAGAGGGTGGAGCTGTCAATCACAAGGTAGCAATATCTTATCCTATCAAAGTATTTTCGGCTTTTTTCAACTTTTTTACTTTAAATGGGAACATAATTTACTAAATTACATCATGCTGTGATGACGAAGACCATAAACTCATTATAAAGCTGTTTGTTTTTGATCAGACCTGTTTAAATGATGTGCTATTAAAACATTTTTTGTGGGCTGAAAAAGCTGAATTAGGTGTGATAGCCACAGTATTGCTTTTATTGTAATTATAAAGTTAGTTTTAAGCCATAATTTCACTTTCTTTGCTGCAATGCTTCTTAATTCACTGAACTTTAGGACAAATTTGTACTTTTGTGACATTGGTAAGAAGGTCTTGGGTTTTAATCCACTGACTGGCGGGATGGATGAATGGAAATAAACTGACTGTGAGGCCAAAGCATCTAACTCAAGACAATTCTGGAAATTTTGCATCAGCAAATTTTACATAATCTTGCTATGAAGCCAAGCAATGTAGACTTGAGACTCGCTGTCTCCTGTTGTCATATGTTTGAGTTGTGAGCAGTCCAACTAAAAGAGAAAAAGTCTGAAAAAATAAAAAGAATTACGTGGCAGA
Source organism: Pagrus major (assembly GCF_040436345.1). Taxonomy (NCBI): domain Eukaryota; kingdom Metazoa; phylum Chordata; class Actinopteri; order Spariformes; family Sparidae; genus Pagrus; species Pagrus major. Next base: position 17,361,521 of record NC_133234.1, on the reverse strand, counting down.
GATGTTCTTTTTTAAGATAAGCAAAAAAAAAAAAAAATAACGAAAACAAACCATATTATAAAAGGCAGCTTTTCGCATTTAGCAAATCATCACAGCTAATGTGCGCTGTGACTCATCATACAACTCACTGACTGTACGTCACACTGAAGGTCAATGTACTCTGGCGCTGAACGGAAGGCATGTGACTCATCACAGAAATAGCACATTCAATTAAAATTCAGCTGTGAAAGACACAAAGGAGAGCAGCAGCTAATACTTCATGTCTTTTCCTCCAATGACACATTGTGATTGTTCCGCTTCGCTAGCTTTAGAGATGGTTCTGTGTTCATCCTCCCAGTTGGCCTGTGGGGCCTTGTGAATAAACACATGGAGGTTAATGTCTCATGTTCTTCCCCCGTTCTCTGCAGACAGCTCTGACAGGAGGGGAGAGAGAGAGGAGCCTAAAAGGAAAGCTGTTTCGGTAATACGCTAATCTGGCTCTCACATCTCTTTGTTTTAGGCAGTGAGACGGGATATTTTCCCCAAGCTACCGTTGAGAAGTACATCTCGAGTCCGCTGTGGGTGAGCTGTCAAGGGGAAATTCTTTCTCCTATTCTTTTTCTGTGCGAGAACACCCCTCATACCCTGAGGGGCCTTTAGTGAACCTGCCATCATCTACACGTACTGACAGCAGAGAGCACGCACTTCCACCGTCCCGCATACGTCACTGCGGCGATAAAACAGCCGCGGGCCTCGCCACAGAGATAACGCTTCCAAGCAGTCTATCAAACAAACAAAGCCAAATGACGAATGTTTGGGAATTTGTTAAGAAATGACGCCATATTGCCCATGTATCTCCTCCACCTAGCTTGTTTTTTTTTCCATCCACACAAACACACATATATATATACTTGTACACCCACTTCAGCCTGTCCTGGAAAAATCATTAGAGCCCCCACCACCCCACACACACTGCATGCAGATGGAGAAAAATAGGGCTGAGAGCCAAAACGCCTGAGGGGCTTTTCATGACAGTAACCTTCTGTAGAGCTGCTTGTATCCCTCCACCTAGATCAGGGAGAGGTGCTGAGGGATGGATGGGAAAATAAGCGAGATAACCATACAAAATATTGGGCGAGGAACATTCACACAAAGTACAGAGGAGGAAGAAATCCGTGTCATTTTGCTCTCATGGCCTGGAGAGATGGCAGACTAAATGCTCTTTTAAAACAGCTTGAACATTGAAATGATGATGGCTCCTTTTGCCTCAGCAAAGCACATTAATACATAGCTGAATGCCATTTCCACTTTTGTTAAATGGCTCACCTATTGAGTATTCAATTACAATGGCTGTCTCTCGTTTGGAAGACGGGGCTGGGGCCCATAAAAATAAGCTCCCTCTGAGTGTGGAGCTGCAGAACGCATCGGACAGCAATGGAAGGCGTGAAGAGCTCCTGTATGGGGGTGGTATAGTATAATGTTAATGGCAGGGGAGCGAGGAGGTTGTTGGGTATTGACTGTGGGGAGAAAGCTCCTCATCTGCCTTACTGTTTTATTAGGGAAGCACATTTTCAAACCATTTGCACAGATTAAAAAAAAAGATCCCTGAATCCTGGCTTGAAACAAAAAAACACCAGTCAGGGTGATTAATTCAGTCTTGATTAATCGTTCCATTTGTCTATGATATGTCTAAAATGCCACAATACAAATCCGCCAGTAATGGTCCAATCCTTTCCCCCCCATTGTGTGGTTTATCTCTTATGCTCAAATAGCAAAAGCAAATTGTGGCTAATTTTATCGGCGAATCCACTGGCATGTGGTTTTTCCAGCGGTAATGATTCCCTCATTCGGGCCTAATTAACTGCAGCCATTAAATGGAGGGAAATGTAATGGCCCTGGGTTCCATGTCAGGTAGTCAGAGGAGGACAGCACAGGAGGACTCAATTAAGCCTGTGCTGTTCCCAGGTTATCGCACGACATGTTTGCCAATTAAGTGAAGTAGCGTTTGATGTCTATGTGCCTCCGTCGGCACCATCTCAGAGGCCCTGGCAACGCGGAGACGGCGTCTCTAGCCTGTCCACACCCCCCACCACCACCACCACCGCCAGTGAAGGAACAGACACTACACTATGCCCCAAAAAGGCAGTAATTACAGGATGGATGGGAGACTGTTATATAAGTACGAGGCTGCCGATAGGCCAGGGAGGGCCTGCTGATGCCAGGTTTCAAACAAGTACCAGCAGGATCGAGTTACAGCAGAATTACCAAGGGTGGACTAACACAGACAGAAACACAGACACATTTCAACATCAGAAGCAGGCAAAGGCAAGAGGAGAAACAGAGGCTATTGACATTGTTTTTGAGTCTGCAGTGTTGCCCGATTGTTTCAAACGATCAAAAGGGAATTGTGATGTGACTGAAATAAGATCCCGGTCATGACAAATTATCCAGCACTCGATTCTCAAAAAAGTTGCCCAAAATTGTTATTAGTCACTTTCAAATCATGAGATCTTACAGCTGCTTTAAAACATATTTCCCCAAGTGTGTGTGGAGCTCTGTATCGTGACTCACTAAGTGTGGGAGAGGAAGGCAGAGACAGGCAGACACATTAGCCCTCCCTTATGGCACATTCTGTAAGGCTATAGGAGTCAGTCTGCATGATCCTGACTGTCACTGACTTGTTATGAAAGCATCGCTGGCTGAGGCTGATCCATCACTTTGGGGGGTGGAAGTTGGGGTGAGAGGACGGCCGGGGGTGCTGGGGGCGGGTGGGGGTATGGATGGGCGAGCGTGGGCGAGGCAGCCCTGTTGCCTGTCACTCACCATGCACCACTGCATGACCGCCAACCTTGTCTGGCTTGTGCACAATGGGAGGTCTCGGGCTCGACTGTATGAGCAGTCATTCCCCGCTCCCCCCTCCCAGCAGTCGACACAGAGGAAGGCCAAAAGGAGTCAAAACACTCTGGACAGGCATTAGTCCCATATAGACCCTGGAAGACCTCACTGCTTGAGGCAGTTGAGCAGTGAATATCTGCTCTGTTTGCCACTGAATCTCTTATTCTGGCGGACTTAGTCGGGTTCAATTCCAGAGAGCAAGCCCTGACAGAGACTCCAAAAGATAATCTCCTTCAACAAACATGCATTGCAATTATCCAGAGTCATTAAAGTGTAATGACTGGAGGTGTGAGCAAACTTCTTAAGCAAACAGTTACAGTACCACCCACCCGAAAATACATAACGCTTGCAAAATGTACACCGTGGTTTAGGAGACACAGAATCGTTCCTCACAGCAATTAAGGAGCGAGAGAGAGAGAGAGAGGTGCATATGTAAAAGGGAGGTCTTATGTTGGAGAGAGGAGAGAAAAGAGGAAAATGCTGAAGTCAGCCACAGCAATAAATCCTCAAATGCTGAGCAGTTCCTTCCAGTTCTGTCCTGGTCTGTGGACCCCATCTCTAACCCGAAGACAGGGCTCTGTTTAGTAGCTTTAGCAGTGGGGAGGCGAGTTCAGGCCAGTGATTATCCACTCCCCTCCCCCCCCCCCCCCCCCCTCCCCTCCCCCCTGAAGGTGCAGTTTGTCCAGGCGGTGCCTCCGAGTCAAACTCAGCTGGCCTGTTAGAGGATACTTCCCAGCAGCACCACGGTCTGTGACCACAGCTTGACCTCCAACCAGCTACTCACTTCCACAGAGCCGAGAAAAAAAAAATAAAAAAATCAATAGATCAACCGGCATGAAATGGTGACGCGATTGAGATGAGTGATTACCGGGCTAATTCTTATTCATCCCTTTATGGGGCAGTGATAAGTGAGAAGTTAAATGGATACTGAGGAGGAATGAGTGCGATGAGTGGAGCGAAAGAGTGGACATGGCACTTTGATTGATGCTTTAAACAAGGTGAGAGGATATAGTATTAAACTATAGGGCACTCATACCTCCACCAAGACTGCACAATCCTTTGAATGTCTTTCAATAACAACAGAAGTATTCACAAGCATCTAATCTGCATTTAGATCTGGGTTTTACATCTCGTACAAACATTAAATGCCAATTAGCTAAAGGCAGGCTGGATTCTTTCAGGAGAAAACCTTAATCCTGATGGGAATATTAGGGCTTATACATGGCTGAATTGTGATGATGCTAACATTTTGATGTCTCGCAGGTATAATGTTGACCTCTTCCACCATCTAAGTTTAGTGTGTTAGCATGATAACATTCATGAATGGCACTAAAAAGCTAAATTTGCAAGTATCTGGTTACAATTTAAAGTTAAGCCTCAATTATGGCGCTAAAGGAGGGGAGGGTCGTGAATGCAAATTTTTAGGCAATCCATTCAATAGTTGGCGTGACATTTCAGTTAAATGTGCAGTATTAAATTTCTGCTGCTAAGGGGCTCGCAATCAAAACAATGAAAACCAAAGACGCAGTTTGTCGATGTTGTGAAGTAGCGCGGGATCATGGGAGTTGCTGTCTTCATTTTTAAACAATAAAAAGTGAAAATCTATCGGACGTGACGTGACTCAGGCTGCAGTGTTCACGGGTGAGGTGATGTTTTTAAAGTTTTACTTCCTCACTCTCTTACATACCATCTGATGTTTTCCCCCCAGAAGTTATAGCGACAGGTGACCAATTGAAACACACCATTAGCTTTAACTGGCAATAGACAAGTTTTCTGCTTTAATTTATCATTATAAAGTAAATGATTGCACAAAGTACTGAATATACTGTAGAATAATGAAACCATGGGCATTTTGATTGCTTGCCATAAACTGCGCTTTCACTACACAATTTTGTCTGCCACCAGGCAGGAAATCTCCCGGGAAATGGAAGATTAACTGGCGATCCAATCCAAGGGTTGCAGTGTGGCACCAATTCTGTCTGCTTTCACATTTCTATTATAGACTAAACGATTGAATAAACTCACGTTTTGTCCTGTGTTGTTGTTATTTGTGACTCTGAGGAAAACAGAAACGATCCAGTTGTCTTTGCAACAGCGGAGCCAGCAAAAACACCACCTGGAAACGCTTGGGGATGGAAATGTTGTCTCATTCCAGTAAAATTAGGAGTTCTCTTGGTTTGAACATTGTTGGAAACATTTAGGATAATTAAGTACACAACTCAACATAGACATTTTAATGTGGAAACATTACTTACTGTATAATAACTTTAAAACCCAAAATGTCAAGCTCTTGGTGGAAGTCAATGGCTCACCAAAACCATCAGGATTCATCCTCAGAGCACCATGAATGTCTATAGAAAATTCATGTCAATCCAGCCAATAGCAGTTGTGATATTTCAGTCTGGACTAAAGTGGTGGACCACCCTTTTACTGACCAACAGCCTGACATTGCCGCACTGCTAGCATGGCTAAAAAATGTCATTATATCCTCATTTGCTATGATCAAATTTATTATGTTGTAAAATATCTTATGGCAGATATTGGCATGGCTTCAGTGATGTATTTTTCATGAAGGAAGAAATTTACACAATTATTCAACCAAAGACGTTTTAGAGACATCCCACTAAATAACAAAAAAACTATACAGTCAAACACGACTGAAAATATAAACTTCTTTGTGTAGATAAGCATACACAGAAACACATGTACTGTACATCTTAATCAAAACATTGTGTTGGAAAACAGTATATGTGGCCTAAAGAGGCCTGAACACACGTGTCTCGTTTCACTTACCGTCTCGTTGCCAAACAAGATGTCGACGTAAGGCATGACCTTCATCAAGGGCTCTTTAAAGAACTGGCTGATGAAAGGTGCTGAGAGGTTCATGCAGAAGATTTTGTTGTTATCTGAAGCGTGCTTCGCCACCTTCAGGATTGACTCCGGGGACACGGTCAGGAAAAATCCCTGAAAAAAAACCAAGAATAACATTTACTTACGTCATGCTTTCAGCAGTGTGACTGACCTCAACTGAACCAAACAAATTAATTCTGTATAGTACCACTGTACAGACAGAATTATCTGTGTTTTGACAGTACAACATGGGCCAGAATGGACTGAACTAGTGGCTCTTATAGACGGAAACACTTTAAACTGCTAATTTGTGGGTTCTGGATTCTGACGAGGCAATTTTAGGGTGACAAGGCTTGGCATTATTGAAATAACACAGGAGCCAGAAGAAAGAAAAAACAGCAGTAGTGCTGAAACATTTATCTGAAATGGTTTCTTAGAACACACACAAGAGCAACAAAGAAGAGGAAAAAGGGCAGGAAAAAATCCATCCAGGACAAAGCCTGTGGCTGGGCTCCAAGGCTCGTACTGGAGGAAGCAACATGCACGTATCCGATGATAGGGCGAACAAAAGTCTCGTCTGGACTCTCCTTACTTGGAAACAAGAGAGGCAGGTCCACTCATTGTGTGAATGAATACAAATCAGGTAAGAAAACACCTTTGTGTTTCAGGTGGAAACCTGAAGCGAGACTCTCCTGCAAGCCACACAAAAACACTCCTCCTTTGATACTGATCTTCTTAACCTTGTTTTTCAGCAACAAGCTGCTCTGTAAAACCACTGTGTCACAATAGGGGCAAAGGGGGGAGAGAGGAAAGGAAAGTTTCAGCACAGTGATACATTTAATCTGGCTGAAAAGCTTCCATTGTGGGCTACAGTGCAGTTCTCATTAAAGCACTATGACATTTGCAGCAACGGCGGAGCGACCTCCATGAAAAAGAAAAGGGTATAATACCGATGAATAGAGGGTGACTGTGTAGTCAATCAAATGTACAAGGCATTACAATACAGCCGTGCGAAGCAGGTGAATGCTTTATTACACATTCATGGTGTCAGTCACTCTCTGGGCAGACATTCTCGCTCCTCTGCGGTGTTGTATGTCCTGCGTTTTTTTGGAAATGTCTTTAAGTTAAGGCCCAGGTCAGGGCCTGTGGTTGCTGTGTCACGGTACCATCTGTTGAAGACTAAAAAGGTGTTTTAAATGGATCTCGGAGCACAAAAGGAACTCACTCTGGGCTAATGGCCCATCACTGACCCTGACATTTTTCTTTTGCGGCGTGCCAAGGTGTCAGAAGAAGGGGAGATTGTTTTCTGACACAAATGGTCTTTTTTTGGAAGTTGAAAATAAACTGTCATGGTTACCGTAATGTTAACGCTGATCAAAGGCCGGCGGCTCGATCAAATATCCTGAGGGGCGGTGAACTTTAAAAGCCATGCCACGGCTTCTCTAATCACACACTGCCTCTGTGTAATTTACTTCGAGCCTTCACCACCACTGCCAGTGCAGTCACATTACACTGCTCAGAACTATAACACACGAAGTGATTTCAGAATGAATTAAATCCATGTAATACTAAAAATACTACTGACACTTAATTGTGATTGATCGCTCAAGTCCATTTAGATTTGACGTGACGCATTTATAGATCTAAGAAACACACTGCTTCCAATTCTGAGTGATGTTACAGTGTGAACGCCAACAAAATGTGAAAATAAACCAAGACAGACAAAAATATGCGCCGTAAAATGACACCTTAATCTTTTAAACTCAACATTAGCACAATTCGGGGGTTTCTCCCAGGATGTTGCTGAGCCAGCCACACCTTGACGCATCTTGTCTCGTCATCAGTTTATTTTAAAAAAATGACAGCCTTAATACTTAAATACATGAAATTTGCTAAATGAAATCCTGTCTCTGCAGGTTTTCCCTACAGCAGGGGTCATTCATCTACATTTGTCTTAAGGCCAGACTTTTGCTAAGCAGACACTGCGGGGGCGGACTAAATAAATTAATTGTATTCAGGCCTAATTAGCCTATTATTGAAATTAAATACATTTTTCACTTTCTTACTAAATTAATGTTATTTTTACTAGCCTTCACCAGTGTGTACAGACTAGGGATAGGCTGATTATTTGTCTGACTGATTAACTGAGCTGATATTCATATTTTTTCTGCTTATAGCTATCAGTGCTTGTGTCTGATTGCAGATACATTTAAAAATGCACTACTATGGCTCTGATGCAGCATCCCTTCTCATCTCCTCTCTCTCTCTTGTCCTCACTCAATGTCTCACCCACAACATTATCTTATTGGTTACATGTAGTAAGTAAGTAATAGCCTATCACAATGAATACTCTCAATCTGTGTAAGTAACTAGGTAGTGGGGTGGAAGTGTAAAGCAGCAGAATATGGACATACTCAAGTAAAGTTCCTCAAAATTGTACTTAAAACAAAAATAAATCCAAGTGACCCCTCTTGCAGCTAATCAACAAGCTTAGCGATGCTCCAACAACTTCTTTGGCTGGCCAGTGTGCCGCTGTCAGCTCCTGAGGAAGGCCAGTCTGGGAACTGCGCGGTTTGATGTTGGGTCAACCAGAAGAGAGGATAAAGTTGGAGAATAATCAGATTCTGTATTCTGCTGTCCAGATGGGAATCTTTGACGAGCTGAATGTGGCCTGCTGGGCCGCCAGTTGAAATCACTGCCAAACGACTTTATGTTTAATTTCAATAAAGTGTTTTAATCTCTGATCCACCTCTGCTACAAAGCACAGCAAGACATCCTGAAATCTAACCCTAAAATGAATATACATGTCAAGACCACTAAAAAACATCTGACTGATGACTCAAAGAATCTAAAGTTTGCATCTGTCTTTAAGTGTGCACACCTGATTGGCTTTAATGCAGAAAAATGGAGAGTCAGACCTAAAAATAAAAAACATTTTTGTGAGTCTCTATTTGAAGTAATGCTGCAGGAATCTCTTTCATAAAAATCATACAGGCCATTTTTTCCACCAGACTCCAAGTATTGTGACTCCAGTGGCTTGTGGGAGAAAAAAAAAAAGCCTCAGTCTGAGCCATGTGAAATTCCAGTTCCCATCAGTAGTCTCTGCTGACTACGAAACAGGAGAAGTTGAGTCTTTAGTGCTGCGGTGCAGATCATGTATCAAGAATACCAGATCCAGTTTCCTAGGTGTCAGAGAGCCCTGTGAAGTGGGGTGACTATCGCATTTCCAGGTCAAGATGATCAAAGCGCTGGGTACACTTCGTACAATTTCCAGCCAGCCAAAACATTCAATGAAGCATTCAGAAAAGCATTTTCCTGGCAGACAATAATGCGGAGCGATGTTTGGCCATGTCAAGTGGTAATTTGAGGGAAGAGTTGGAAAGGCAGGGCATCCATTTTCAATGTTTACCCTAAAAAGAGGAATGACTTCCACTTTAATCACACAAAGAAAATGTCTAAATGCTACTCTGAGATGAAATTAGTGGTAGTCTAACCATAGAGGTCCTAACAACACAGCAGCAGCACGCTATCACACTTTCCCTGCATTGTATCAGTGTTTTCCCCGGGGCTGCTCACATCTGAAACGCTGGGTGTGATGGATGGCATGGTGTCACCAGGCTTAAAATAAAAGTGGACATCTGAAGGGTAAAAATGATCTATTTTGGGAAGGGCATTTTCATTTGCACCGGCAGCAGAGGTGGTCATGGAAAAGGAAAAGCTTTTCTTTTTTCCCTCCCAGGTCTATTTTAATTCTGCAGGGATCAGGGGGAGTGTTCAAAGTACTGTGTCATGAAGGCTTTGTTTGACACTTCCTATTACTCAGGAATGATGGAGGGAATTTAAACCATCACCACTTCAGTGGGAAGAGTAATTATGGCCTCTGCAATCGCACTAAATTTTATCAAATCCCCAGATGTTAGTCAAGTTTATTTATATAGCCAGAGATCTCAAGTTTCTCTCAGGGGGTTTTACAATCTACAGGCCATCTCTCCTTAAAGCTGCTCTTATCAATATTTATTAAAAATGGATGAAAAGACTACACATAATGTAAAGGGGTCACTTGTGGTGAACCAGCAGAGAATTATCATCTTGCTCTTGAGCTCCCCTGAGATCTATGAAGCTTTTTTGTTTCAGTTGTACAGAACTAAAATGTACTGTTTTGGCACCGTCTTATCTGCTCTCCTCAAAGTTCTTTCCAGGCAGAGGAGGCAGCTGTTTTCCGTCAGAAAGCTCTGATAATCCCAATGTGCAATACCTGCCCAGCACCAAACGGCAGACAGACACAGTTAGCGACTAGCTGGTGGACATAGTGGAGCATTTAGCAGCTAAAGAGCCAGATATTTCCCTCAGGACTTGAGGAGATCAAACCAAAACTAAAAAGGAAAGCGAGTGTTAGACTTTCATTTGCAGGTGGCCACAAACTTGACTGCAAATACTGATGTAGCTCCGTTTCTGCTGGATGTGTAGGATGTGTTGACTGGATCTGAATGAAAATGCCCTCGTAGTAACTAAGCGCCAAAGCATTCCCTTCTTTATCGTCTATTTTAAGGCTCATTTTTGCTCTATGTTACAAACAGATACAGACTTTACTCTGCATTCATGTCATCCGTATTTCTGCATGTTTTCTGAAAGCTTATGGATACGGACCAACGGAGCAGTAGTTGTGGGGGGCAGTGTAGCCAATAGTTCAAGCGAGACACGGCCACAGGACAAGAGGAAGACGTTTTTAAAATTGTGAAGCTTTTTGAGGAGAGGTCATCAGTTGGTGAGAAGATTGGAACATCTGTATGATGTTACCTTGCTCTGGCACAGAGGCAAATGTCACAGCACAGCTGGGAGGAGATTAAATGGGGATTAAATGCAAGTTGGACGGTGGCGAAGGAAAAAATGGAGGTCCGTAAACAGAGGTATCTATTTTCGTACGTAAAGGGAGCATAAGTTAGCCTTGGGATGGTAATTTACGGATTTTAAAGACTGAAAACAAGTGATTGAGACCATAAACTCATTAGAAAACTTTTTACTGAGCTAATAAATCGAGTAAGAAGTATGGTAATTTTCTCATAAGCTTACATACAATCGGAATTATTTGTGAAACCAGTAGATTAGCCCCCTGCTGGCCATTAGAAAGAGTGCAGGTTTAAGGCACTTCTGGATTGGCTTCACTTTCCAGGCACGGAAACTCCATCCACATTTTACACAGTTAATGTTTTATAGCTTGCTGCGCTGCCCCCAAGTGGCAAAACATGTCAATATAGGTTTAAAGCTGCGTTTAGACCGATATTAGTGCAGCTTCAATAACTACAACCTCCTCATTTATTTAAATATAACCACTGCACTGGCACGACAAGGGTGGCAGATTCAAAGACCTCCCTTATTATCCAGCAAAAAAGTTCTAACTTTGAATGTCACTGTTGACTTCATGATTATCAAAACAATGATTGTCAGCACAATGACTTTCAACTGTTGTTAAATCCTCAGAGTATTTTTAAACCGCTTTGTTTTGGTGCCTCATTACTCCTTCAGTGTTATTGATGCTCTTTTGTTGTAGCAACACCAACACAGCAAATTGCATTTCTTTAACGTGGTGCTGTTTTTAGTGTGAACACAGCCTAATATTACAGTCACACAAGCACCAAACTCTGTGAATATCTTTCTGTGAGAGCCAGTACGACTGACAAATTCAAGGACGTGTTCCCTGTTCCCAGCCCGCTCGAGCAGACTCATGGGTTGTAGTTAACCTTTGTTCAACTCCTGGCCTCGGTTGGCCGACAGATACACTTATGCACTGTGCTCGAAAATAAAAGACATTATTCTAGCTGTGTGCCCTCGCCCTGTTCAGTGCAGTGCCACACTACTAGCATACAAACTATATTATTGCTCTGATACACTCTTTACTGCTCAGTAGTTATTTCAGTGTGTTCTTGTTATAGTTTCGATGGAGAGAGGGCTAATGTGACCGCAGGTTTAGACCTTCAGTTGAGGTGAGGAAAAGTTTCTATCACACATTGGAAGAGCAACAATGAAGGGATCCCTTTTTTTTAAGGCAAGAAACGGAAATACAGTATACAACCAGAAACTACAGAGAAGGACTTATCAAACACCTGTATACAATTTTGCAAAGCGACTTTGTTTCAGATCCTTTTATTGAGGCGTTTGTTCTGGTGATATATTCCTCGATGTCAGGAAAGCCCTGTGAGCTAACCAGCAGTGTTTCAAAGCTTTTCAAAAGCCGCCCAGGCCATGCTATCCCTGTCATTACCATAGACAGCCCCCCATCATGCTCTCTGGTGCACAGGGTTCATTACACAGAATTAGATGTCACACAGATCAGAGCGCGCGTGAGGCCACACACTGCTCTCCTCCTCAGTTATCTCTGTAAAGCACCATTGCGAGGTGGATCGATAGCTGAGGTTTGGAGCTTCATTAGCTCAGTATGACTCCATCGCCATCAAGACACCTCTGGCACGCTACGCTAGTGTTGCGAGATATATTTTACTCCCCGATCCTGAAGGTCCTGCTGTTTTACACACAAACACACACAGGGACAAACAAGACCTTCACACATGATGAGGGGCGGGTGGAATCTGTGTCAGTCTCTGGCTCGATAATCAGGAGAAAGAGAGAGGACAAACAAACAGAGGTAAGTGATTAATGGTGTCACAAAGTGCCTTGAGTGGAAGAGAACAAAATTATAAGGATGAAAAGAGCTCATTTAAGGCTTTTTATTTCAAAGGAAAATGCGTGGGGGAAAAAAAAGCAAGAAAAGCAACTGGGATTTTCACAATGCTAATGATGTTTTGTTTGCATCGAAGCGGCCAGTTGGTTTCACTTAGAAACAAGTTCAATTAAACCAACAGAGAAGATAAATGTGTAACAACCCCGCGACATGATTCAGCATTCCCTGCACTTTTAGGATGTTTGATCTGACTGCAAGGCAATTCAACCGCGCTGATAGCATCTGGCCCTTCTTCTTCTTCTTCTTCTTCTTCTCTCTTCCATTAAGAATCATGTTCTGGTGGAGCTTATCAGACATCTAGGAATTCATCCACTTCTTGGAGGGAGCTGGAGGGAGGCCAACTGTACTGGAAACACAAGGGAGGGCTGTGCTTTTAAAGGCCGCTAGGAGATGAGGGAAAGGGGGCTATCATGTCAGCCAGGATCTCTGGGGCAACATAAATGTGCCACAAACGCTGGATTTAACAACTGGGCAGAGACATGACTTAGTAACTGCTGCAGTATTTATTTCTAAATCATTTTCTCTGGTTTAAATATTACCTGATATTCAAGCTAGCGGATATTCTTCCCCCACCCCCCCGATGTCATGAAGGTCTCTTGTTGTTGTACGTGAAATATAGCGATGCAGCTAGAAGGTCGCGGCGATAACTAAACATACCTGGCCAAGGTCGTCTTGATGAGCGTGGATAAAACGCGACATTAGAGCCAACCACAGAGCACTTGAGCGTGTGTCACACTACCAGCCTGCAATTTGTACAACCATCAGAGACCGTAATTACATTAACCTCAGACGCCTCCGCTCTGTAAAGTAATGGATGGGAAAAAACATTTTTAAAAAGGTTTTTAACCCCAACTTGAGGTTAAGGGTTTGTTGGCATCACAACATTGGAAGAATCAGTTTGATTTGAGTGGTATCTCTCTAAAAGTAATTCGAGATCAGCTTCAGGGTCTTTTCAGATGGCTGCCTTTTGCTCTCCTGTTAAGCTCTACAGTTTCAAAAATGTGTTGGCCGGGGGAAGAGGCCAGCCTGAGCGGGGAGAGCGGGATGCCAAGGAATGTACTTAAGATCTAAAACAGACAAGATTTAAAGCCAAGAGCATTTAAATGCCAATACTAATCCACAAAATTATTCACCGCATAGCACAAACTGACTCTCCCTTACAGATACCATATGTTACCTCTGTGAGGAGATGAAACGAAAAAACGATGCCAGAGGAGATGCTTTCTTCTCCTAAAACTGTGTTATCTTGGTAATGAAAAGAAAAACCGTGCTTCTCTCTCCCGCTCTCTCTTCATGTTCTGAAGCTACTCTATATTTCTGCTCTCTCTGGTTCCTACTGTTGTTCTTGCCTCCATCATTGGGAGATTAGCCCAGAACAAACTGTTTGGTTTGCAGGGAGTTAAAATTTGCTAATGCATACACTCTCAAGTGTCCTTGTCTGCCACACTGCACTTAATTAGCATTTTAGTGCGAGCAGTTCTCTCTCCTCCAGTACCTCTGAAGGGGAAACATCACTCCGACTCACACAAACACACACATATACACTTATGGAGTCAAGTTGAGCTCCTGTAGTTTCTTACACGATTTGAGAACAGGATGGGGAACGGAAAGGGGAGTTTGTGGGGGTCGATGGAAAAATGGGATAAAAGTCTGCAATGTGAAAACAGATGTCGGGGCTTCAGAGTTGTCTCTTCTGAACTGGCTTGAAAGGGACGTATTAATATATGGGTCAGATGTATAAAGCAGAGGTTCAGTGTTGGAGTGTCGACATTGCAGAGGGGTTTCTAGTTTCAGTGACTCCGGGGTTGTGTGCACAGACAGAAACTAAATCTCTGCAGACATTCCTGCTGCTGGGAAGTGAACATTTCCAAATGTGCCACTCTGTGGATGTAAATGAATTAGTGCACTTAACTTGAACACTAAAATGAGCAACCGAGAAGACAATCTTTCACTGTTCGCAGTCGCTCCGGTGAAAGCTAGCGCACCAGGTTGGAAAATTACAGGTAATTGCTGAAGCCATTGAATCCAGTTTGGTTTTGGTTGAAAGACTAAAATAACAAAGCTCTGATTGCTGAAAAGACAAGGGCAGGGAGCTCGGAGGCCCTGTTGCTAAGAGTTAATTTGATACATATTTCTCCCCCTTGAAATGTCTGAGGTACTGGCAAGAGACGGCGAAAAAAAAAAAAGAGTGAGAGGGAGGGTGAGACCCCCGCTCTCCCTGCAAATACTATCCATCTGCCATATTACATTTAACCAGCATGAGAAGCTAAGGGAGCGCCCTTGCACAATATTGTGTGAAGGCTGTCAAACTCAATGCAGGAGCTCGGTGCCCACTGCTCAGAGCCGAGGACACGGGGCCGCTTACATTCAGTCTAATAATAACTTCTGACTGTGTGCGCTCAGCACCACCAACATAGGAGAGCACGTGGCAGAAAAATAACTTTTAATTATTCATGGGTGTTTTTTTTAAAAAATCTAATTGAAACTGATGGCCCTCCGATGAAAACACCAACAGCTATCAACAGCTTTCTCCCTGATCGCCAAATTACGATTCAAAAATAGTAGACGGGGCAAAAAGTTACAGCAGACTTTTAGAGCGCAAATAAAAATCTCATTCTTTTTGCCAAAACTGCATGAATAGTGCTGCTTCAGAACTTAAATATTAGGATGTTTTAAAATGTTCATTCATAAGCCTGACACCACTGGATATTTTTCAGGAGACCTCAGGACAATTTCTGGCCAAGTTTGGAGACAAAAAATTGATATTTTTGGCTAGAAATCGGGCATCTCCAGTCTTGTTTGTGGCCACAAAACAGGGTGTTTTTAAGTTTAAGTTTGTTTTGAGACTGCCAGACATTTCCAGCCATGGTTGTAGCGACCAAAACAGGTACTTTAAGTCAAAACATGATATTTTTCTAACCCTAACCACATGTTTTTTGTGCCTAGACCTAACCAAAGCACTACCACGACGTTGTGATGAGAGAAACAGAAAATGTAACCTAAAGAAATGTGAAGTTGCAACATAAAGAAACCTAAAGTTTGAACTTATCTGTGGTTTCTTCGGAAACATACTTTGCTAACATTGATTCTAGTGATTCGGTCGGTGTGTCAGACTTCCTCAACAATGCTGCATTAGGATGTTTCTATAATGTGATCTTTTATATGATTTTTATTGGCAATTCAAATTATAATTTCACAATTAATGTTTTAAGTGGTACTCTACAGTGCCATTTATGCCAAGGTATCTTGACTTTTAGATGCTACTATGGGTCAAAATCCCAGATTCTACACTTTCTATAATGCAGTGTATTTTTATTGAGCCCTGCCTGCCTATAGGCGCTCAGTTCATTTATGGTCTCGAAAACCAAACCTGATGACATCATCAGGGGTTATTCTCTCAGGCTTTGAAAAGCTTCTCCAGATCCACAACGGACATCGTACTATAAACTGTTTTCACAGACTGAGTAGTTTTCCTCAATACTTGTAAACTGACCTTTATGAGTAAAATCAGCAGAGTGAGCCTTTAATTCTGATCTTGTTATATATTTTGTGGTATAGCTTATGTATTACTTTGGCCAGAACATTCTTCCTAATTAAATTAAATGATACATCTATATTCAAAACACACAGCACGTCAATCAAAACAATGAAAACAAAAGACGTATTTTGATGATGTTGTGAAGTAGCGTGGAATCATGGGAGTTGTCGTCTTCATTGTTAAACAACCACCGCTGCTGATGAAAATCTATCTGATGTGACTCAGGCTGAAATGTTCAAAGAGGAGGTATTGTGTTAAAGTTTAATTCACACGTTCAGTCACGTTAGCAGACCCACCTCATTCTCTGACATATCGTCGGATGATGCCAGGGAGTTATAGCACCAGGCGACTAAATAAAACACACCGTTATCTTCAGGGGAATTAAGGATTTTTCCTGCCTGAAAAATGTTTTGTTTTTTTTCATTTCCACACTAGAGAAGCTTAAAACAGTGAAAGTTTGCAATTTGACTTTGATAAATGACATTTATTTCCTGTCCAATGATGGATTACTTACTTTAACTTTGTACCTTCTAACTTTAAAATTATAAAATCAAACTGAGTTCACACTAAGGTTTGAGTATCTTTGGACCTCAGTGACACAACACGGTGCTAACACTCACTACTGGGTATTGCTACAGCACTAAAATCAAGCTCAGAAAAATCAATTGCCTGGAGGCAAGAAGTGTGAACTTTCATACCCTAAGCCCAATTTCCTTGAAAGTGGAGGTCCTAAATCAAATCAAGCCAAGCCAATGCACCGTGGAATTATGCACAAAATGACACAGCTATATAAAATGACAACTGGTAAGAAATACCGTCAAAGGCTAGGAAACTTTAGAGCTTGTTTATTCACTCCACATGTTTTTATCTTGCCGGTGCTGTGATGTTGTCAACTCTGATTGTCTTTGTTTTTATTCAGGTCGAGAGGGAGAAAAATATGTGAGTGCACACAGATGATGTAAACGTACAAAGAGGAAGAGCAGAAACAGCGCACTCAACGGAAAGTTGACTGGTCTTGTCAGTGCAAGAACCTGCTCTATAAAGACTCACTTGTTGCTGTGGTGTTTTGATTGTTAAAAGAAGGGGTCAGTGTCTGCCAAAACTTGATATTGCCTTTACGATTAGCTGCTGAGTGAGGACAACTTCCCTACCTGTGCACGACTAATCACAGCTGAAATACCTCGGCAGGGCTTCAAAATCTTAGTGATCAAAGAAAAAAAGGAAACGGCGGAGACTAAAAGACTACTTTCAACTTTTAAAAGTGAATGCATGACAATACCATTAAAAGTTGCCCACTGCTCCTCTACTTATATTCTGTCTGTGAGTTATTGTGAAAGTTATTGCTCTCCGCTGGGCTAAAGAGACATTTTCCTCCCTCAAAGCACTCACATATTAGTAGTGTAGTGTACTAAGAGCTTCTCCCACTTGAGAATAGCATCTCAGACTTAGAGATGCCTATAATCACAGCCAGAAAATATGAGTCTTTCTTAAGCATCAAACAAAACCTAAGAAATCACAAAATTCAGATGCTGCTGGTAGGCGTCAGGGTTGTCTGCCAAAAGCACAAGTAACAGGGTGAAGCAATGTGTTAGATGTTAAATCGAAATTGTTCAGAGGCATTAGCATGCCGCCTGCCTTTGATAATTCTGACTTCAAGACTTATTAGCTCCAACATGGTTAGGGTTTCTTTCCTGTAGGACAAGATGACTAACGTGTCAAGGAATAGTTTCATGAAGATATGTTTATCTACAGGCTTAAACCAGCCTTATTCTACTCTTGGATTATTCCAACATAAGGTAGACAGTGTTACCAAAATAAAGACTGACTAAGTCGGAAAAAGTATCCGCCCGTTTCCCAGGGTGACTCAGAAGTGAAAGACACTATGTTTCCATGGCAACAATCAGTGACACTTGTTGACCAATGACACAACATGTTTTTTTGCTGACCATGCTGTGTTGTCCTCACAAAGCTGTGTTGTCCTGATTTAATTAGTTAAAATATATATTTTTTTTTTAAATTGCACTTTGTTGCATGCTTGTTCACCTTTTTTAACTTCATTTCTATCAACTGCAGCATTAATACTTTTTACTGTTGTCACATTGTTTTTTTAGATAACTTCCTTGGCAGAGGTCCATATCTTAAGGTTTTGTCCATTTGTTTGCTTGGTTGGTTAGTTGGTTGTAGATGGTTGGTTAGTTGGTTGGCTAGTTGGTTGTAGATGGTTGGTTAGTTGGTTGGCTAGTTGGAGTTGGTTGGTTGGAGTTGATTGGTTGGAGTTGATTGGTTGAATGGTTGAAGTTGATTGGTTGGTTGTAGTTGACTGGTTGGTTGTAGATGGATGGTTGGTTGGTTGGTTGGTTGGTTGTAGATGGTTGATTGGTTGTAGTTGGCTGTAGATGGATGGTTGGTTGCATAGTTGAAGTTGATTGGTTGGTTGGTTGGTTGGTTGGTTGTAGTTGACTGGTTGGTTGGTTGGTTGGTTGGTTGGTTGGTTGGTTGGTTGGTTGGTTGGTTGGGTGTAGTTAGTTGTAGATGGTTGGTTGGTTGGTTGATTGGTTGTAGTTGGCTGTAGATAGATGGTTGGTTGGTTGGTTGGTTGCATAGTTGGAGTTGATTGGTTGGTTGGGTGTAGTTAGTTGTAGATGGTTGGTTGGTTGGTTGGAGTTGTGTGAAGTTGTTTGGAGTTGTTTGGCTGGCTGGCTGGTTGCTTGTAGATGGTTGGTTGGTTGTTCAGCAGGATTTCACCAAAACTACTGAATGGATTTCCACAAAACTTAGGGAGGATGGATCTGGATCCAGAACAGACCCCATTAATTTAACTTTTGGTGTGGATCCAGATAAAATAATTTTCTCACTTTCTTTAACATTGTGATATGGGGCATTTTTTGACATTATTGTTAATTTCTCAAGAAACAATGCATATATCTACTAGTGAGTACAATTTCATGCCGATCGTAATAAAATCTGGATCCAGAGGATTTAATGTTTTCATTGCGTTTAGTGTTTGTTTCAGCTGCTATATGGTAAGAAATAGGGATAGAAACCTTGACTACCATCAATGCGCAGCTGAGATAACAGTTTTAATTTCTCTTGTTTATCAACCAATCACAAACCAATTCTTCCACAACACAACGGAGACTATGATCCATCTGTCTTGTGTTGTTGTCCTAGTGGTTGGCTGTTGAAGCTCTGGTGAGATTCAATTATGGTTAAGCAGTTACGGGTGATTTAAATTTAGAGCGATACTGGGCTATTGAAATTGATATTGGATTAGGCTCGATTGAATTAAAGCGGCTGTTGGGCCTTGGCGGAGGTAATATAGTTTTGGTCTGTTATTGTTACACATGTTCCCAAATTTTTGCAGTGAAGTTTCGTTGTTACTGTGACCGTCTTTTTGTTCTGCTGGTATGAGTAGAACACATTTTCAGTAAAAATCAGTAGAAGTAAATGCAAAGTAATGCAAGTGTTTCCATTGCACTCTCTCACATTTTGCCGTTATCAATACATCAACTTTTCCACCTCAGCAAAACATAAAAACCTTCTTTCAATACTTCAACCTTTTTTTTCCTTTGGGGGTTTTTTATGCACATATTAAAAGAGTCAAAACAACAGGTGGACGGAAAAAATTAACATCTGCTCCTTCTTCACTCATTCATTATTCTCTACATAATAAACACTCAATACTTTACACTATAGTGGGCAATAAATGGAGAGTTGCAGTTGCACCATCATCGAACGGTGTAGTACACAGTATAACAGTAATTTAAACATAATGTGGGACTTTAAGGGTAAAAAAAAAGTTGTTTTTGCAGTTGTGGACATTTTTTAGGCCTTTCATCACTGCTTAATTTCACACTTAGATCACTAAAATGAAATGAAAAGTCAATATAGTGCTCTAAAAAAGAAGTAGTAAAGTCTTAATTTACCCAGAATTCATCTCAAATACATTTCATTTACAATTTAATAACAGGAGCTTTGTGTATATGATTAACTAAAACATCTATTTCTTCATGAAACCACATACAAAATAGTATCTGATTCATGTCACTGATTCAAGGTAAGTATTTCAGCACCAAACTAAGTGCTTTTAAGTGGTCATAACTCTGTTTGTGATCACCATTTTACCAATAAAACAAAATGTTCTCCTCTCTGTGTGGATTATAAACCTCTTTAGCCAAGACCACAGGGAAGGCCAGTCACTCTCCCGCCTGATTTATTAGAATGAGAGCCTCTCAGACGGACAGGAGAGTTATCCCGGGCTTCGTCCATTTTTCTAAAATTTCAAAGTGCTTGAGATTTCTAAGTGGAGTAGCCTAAACGAAACACACAGGATGTGGAGTGCTACATAGGAAACGTGTGAATCATCCCAAAGTGATACAGTATACTGATTAGACTGGAGAATTCTCCTCTTCAAAGACAAAGAAACATTAACAAAAATTTGGTATCCAACATGTCAGTCTTGTTGAAGAGTATCCATTACTTAATATACACCCACACTTCTTAGAGCTTAGCCACAACATGAAAAATTACCACTTAAGGGAAAAATAAACGTATAAAGCTGGTCTGTGGAGCAGGAGGTGGAAGGTTGCCTTCTAATTGCTTGAGGGGAGAGAAACCATGTTAGAGTAAACAAAGTCTGATCGATGGTGGGGATTATATCAGAAAGAGCCTTTGGCCTTTGGCCAAGACGAGCAAACACACTGGTCTCTGTCTCTGCTACAGATGGAAAAAATAGCCAAGGCAAAAAGCTGGTGAGTTAAAAGCATTATATTTCACAGAGGGGGGAGCAGATAGAGCGTAGTACAATGCCAGATATGACATGTAGCCAACTATATCACGTCTTGGCTATTTGTATCAGACAGAAATGCCAGTAGATAAGAGAGCAGTGTTGTGAGAGTTTGATGGAAGGCTGTTCCGGCTGGGGGCTTAGCTTTAGGTCAGGCTATACTCCCACGGCGCTGCAGTGCTGTGTGTGAAACCTCTCCATCACCACACGCACAAGTTCAACGCGCTGTTAGCTGGTCACGGCCGGGAAGAAATGTATTCTGTGTACACCCGGCTTCAATGTGGCAATTGCAATTCACATAAGCCACTTAAGGAAATCTGCAGGGGAAGAGAAAAAGGTATAAAAACTGAGAGGGGGCTTACGAGTTATTGGAGCCTTTTAAACACAGGGGCTCCTCATCAGGCTGGGTTTCCTTTTTTTTTTCTCCTCCAAGTCTTGTAAATGAGTTCACTCCATTGCCTTTAAAACCCCTGTTAAGGTATTAAATCTGAAAATAACATAATTCATTACCTCTGTCTGAAACATGTTTAACTTGGAGATGTAATACGAGCAAAAGTGCTTTGGTCTCGGTAGCAAGGATTTTTTAGAAAAAAAGCCAGCAAGTATGTGCAAAATGTAAGCTATTCTGTCTGAGATGTCATTCAGCACAAAAGGAATACTAATGACTTTTGAATCCATTTAGTGACTCACTTCAATTTGTGATTTATATTAATGGCCCGTGTATTGCTTTCTCCACATCCAACAGGGCGGTGTTCTGCTAAATTTCACCATAATATTCATGTCGATAAGCAGGTGACGACTTGGAGAAAAAAGGACTGATTATATTTGCTAATCCCCAAAGAAATTAGGCGAGATTGATGAAAGCGTGCATATACTCCACACAAAGCCTTGGGAGTCTCTAAAAGCTGTTACCATGGTGGTATCCCATTAGAATAACAAACATTTCCCCTGGATGTTTAACATCGCTTCCCAGTGAGCACAGCCCTCCCTAAGCCTCCCCTCTTTCTCCCTCTCTCTCAAGCACCTGCCTTCACATTTTCCACTTCTAAAATTCCACCAGCCGCTTGGAAAAAAAAAAAAAAAGGAAGGGTGAAATATGAAATGCAGTTGCGAGAAAAACTTGAGTGCCAAAAAAAGGACTTTTCTTCAAACCCGTAATAACTTTCCATGGGAATAGGGAGAAACTTAAAAAGAATAACACTTCCCCTTGATTTTCTACTCCTACCACTTTTTTAAGCAGGCAGTGAATTTCCTGGAGTGATAAGGGCTTAGCCAATGTAATCCTCAGAGGACCCTTCTCTGGCATGCCAGGAATCAAGAAACCTTTCCCTCTCAAAAAAAAAAAAAGAAAAAAGAAAAAAGTAGAAAAAGACAGAGAGAGGGAGGCAACAGTAGGTTTGGGAACAAGGAGGAGAGGCAGCCAGCATGCCATCTCCCACACATGCTGGCGAATGCAAATTAGCATGTGTGGAAAGAGCAGCCGGACTCGCCTCAGCTGGAGATCAACAGAGGAATATTGATATGACAATGCAAGGGGCTTCCCTGACTCAGACAGCAGGGGCCACCGAGGATGCTCTAATTGGCCTCACGCAAAGAAGGGGGAGGGGGGCGGTGGGCACCCATAAATGTTTCACACAGATTGATTCATTATCAGTTTGCTCGACAGGCTGGGTGGGCCTCGTAAAAGTGTTGAACTGGTAGCATGTAAGTCACTGTCACCGCGGCAGGACAGAATATATCATCCCGACCTTTCACTTCAGATATTGAAATGAGAGCCAGTAACATGACTTGCCATGCTGCAGGACTACCACTCTTGCATTTCAAAAACGAAAGGAGCAGAGGGATAGTGCAATGATAGGTGACAGTGCAAGGGAAAAAATTAATAATTTACGAATGTCTCCTCTGTCAGGATATGCCAAGCTATGATGTTCCGTCTTTTTTTTTTTTTTCTTCTAGCAGGCGTCAAAGCAGGCTGGCAAGTTTGAGGTATAAATATTCTCTTGATTTAGCAGCGACTGCATGTACAAAGCAAAAGGTATCCTGTCTGTATTGTCATGAAGAAAAGATCTAAAAGGTGTAACTAATAAATCGAACCCATTCGCCAAATTAATGTTGGCAATGGTTGTTTCCATAAACAACGGTTGTGTTTCAACTTTACACATTCTCTATGTTGCAACTTTTCTTTTAATTTTATGTTGTGACAACGCTCCAGGGACAAAAAAACACTTCATGTCCCAACTTCCCGTCAAAAATAACCATTTTTTGTTGCGGAGATGTCCTGACTTCCCATTTAAAATAACCATTTTTGCCACAAACAATAACAACAATATCCAGTATTTGTTGCCTCATATGGCTGGAAATTGTCTCAACGTCTCCTTCAAAATATCCAGTGATGTCACACTGACGAACGTTGAAACACAGTCATGAACTGTGGTCACTGGCTTGCCAGTCTTCTTGCCTGTAACTCCACCACCATCCTTTCCACCTCCAGTTATAAAAAGTCAGGTATTAAATATGGCACATTTTGTAGAAATGTCTATATATTATGTCGCTTATGACACATACAAATGTGAACATATCAGTGATTGACACTAACGTTAACTGCAAACATTTTATCCTGGTGACTGGACTGAATAAATCATTTGACTGCCTCTGGCAGCATCTTGTTTACATTGACGACCAATTAATGGCTTACACACACTATCTACTGCAACACTTTGCTACAGGAGAAGTCATAAAACCTTACAGCCAAACTCTTAATGTGGTTGAACTGACGTTTCTGCTCAGTGATAAATGTGCACAAATTATTCAATATCCCACAAAAACTAATCTGCCTGTTAAAAAGGAACTGCAGGCTTCACAGACACGCAGAGCCGCTGAAGATCACTGGCAGCCATTTAAGAGCCGTGAGAAAGGCAGTTGAGCATCTCAGCTTCTCGCTGGGTGGTTGGTTACATGTGGTTGACACATTTGCATCTTCAAAGATGCGCACAGACAAACTCAATATGTGTGAGAATGTCTGGGCGGCATGTGGAAAAACCCCACTCCTTCCTCTGAAGAGGTTTCCTCCCCCTCTCAAAGACTATACGATGTTTTGAGGTCCTTTATCTGTCGAGCAGTTGCTTCAGCAGCCAGTTGTAAACAAGTTGCTTGGACTAGATGCACAGAAAGCAGTTGCTGTGTAGCGCGCAGCAGCACTGACTGCTCTGCACCAAAACCGAAAAAGGCGCTGCAGGAAACTACAAATCAGGAGCCATTACACAGCAACAAATATGACAGGAACAGTGCTGCACATTATTTGAGCTCCAAGACTCATTCACTCAGTGTCTCTTCCAATGAGCATGAACAATGCAAGCAGAGTGTGCATTGTGCTGCAGAGCAGGAGACTGTTCCTCTGAATTGGGGGTAAATTACAAAAGAGGCCTGTGCAAATTAGACGTGATGGCTTCATAATACGTCTGAAGTGTCAGCTTCTCCAGAAACCTATCCCCAGGCTACACTCACGGATCGACGCCTTGAACTTCAATTATTCCTGCCAAACCGCTGCAATCACCACGCTGTAAAACAATCACTCTAGCATTACAAAGTGCACAGGATCAATGTTGACAGGGTTACCTACTGACAGCGTGCTTTCATAGCATGATGTATTTAATCTGCGCGGAACACAGATATCCATCTTGGCATTAAACACAGCAAGTGTGTAAAATCTTTTTTTTTTCTCTTAAAAGCAACTTTTGAATGAAGTCCTAGGAGAAGATTAATATCTCTGAAGTGTTTGTAGTGGTTTTAATCCTGAGAGACCATTTTTCACAGAAGGAGGACGAGGACCGGAGGGAAACAGCTGCATTTCAAGAGGAACCATCCAGAACTGTTTTCCCTCCTGATATTCATTTGGTGAGGGGATATATTCAAGTGCTGTCACAGTTCCACAAGATTACAGCACGGAGAGGACTCATAAACAGAAACACAAATCCCAAACAGGATCTGACATCATGTGTTGCAATTTTCTATTATAAAAAATTACCTCTTACTTGCGTATAATTTTGCTCGCAAACAAATAAATTACCTTCGCGATTTGGGACGCCTCCAAAAAAAAGGTGCTACTGGGTCCCGTCATCACATCGAGCGATTGCGAGAGACTAAAATAGAGGCAGGATGACCGAGTTGACACCTCAGTTGAACCGGAAGAAGTGACCACAACTGTTGAATAGAGTGAGAGTCTGAGAATAAAATGGAGCCCGAGGGAGAAGCAGGCAAAAGAGAAAGAAATGCTTCCTGTAAACACTGGCTAAGAATTATTTACTCACAAGGCTAAACATTAAAGAGTCCTCTCATCCTTAATTAAGTCTTGTTTATATTTCCCAACAACGAGTGAGTAATATACATGGGATGTCTAGTTGAGATGCATCAATATTGTCTCCTCAACTGCGCCTGCTACATAATTAATACACACCCTGACATGACATGGATATGATATGACAAGGGTATCAGAGGCGAAGAGTTAGAAAAAGAGAGGAGTGAATGCATTTTTCATGAACTGCAGAGCTCCCCAGCCAAAGTTCTAGACATGATGTTTCAGTTTCAGAGACGAAAAAGGGGGGCACGGAGGGCAAGAGAGGCAAATATGTGGCTGTTCGAAAACAAACCTGGGATTTCATATGTAATCGCGCTCGTGCTGATATGTCCACATCTCTGATCACACATCCGGAGGTCAACTTTGATCGGCCCCTGTGCCTCCCTCTTGGCTATCGGATCGAGGTCCTGTTCAAAAAACTGCAAATGTGATACAACATCCTCTCATCTTTTTACTTCAACTGATGTCTCAACATCTGATGGGCTGTGGCGTTACTGCAGCTGCTGATACTTAATAAAAGTGAAGGCTGGATTTCTTTAAGGGTAGCATTTTCCATTTCTTTCACCCTTTCTCCTCAGACTGGTGAAGCTATAAATAGCCTCGATTCCTAGCTGTGTGGAGAAAAAAAAACAGGTGTAGAGAAGAATTCATTTTGCAGTGTATTTGGACAGGGCTGCCCTGCTCCGCCACTGGGAGAGGAGGCCTTACAGGGGCCATTCCTCCTCATTCAGAGCCATTACCACCCCACTGTCACTGTCAGTCTGTCCCCTCACCCATCACAGAGCCCAGAGCAGCCCCACAGCCCGTCTCAAACCTCACAACTAAATCACATTCTACGCACAAACGGCCGGGGCCGTGCAGCATCTACTGTATCTAATCTAATCTGTCCATCTCCTGTGTCCCGTCACACACACACACACACACACACACAAACACCATGGAGGTCTCTGGGAAGGCAGGCCAACATCTCAGCACCTCAATCATGTACATTTCCGCCGTGTGTGGTGAAACAAGAGTCGGTAATGCAAATCAGAAATCAGGATTTGCCTCCATAATTGGGGCTTTATCAGCTCATTAAGAAACAGGGAGGCATCGCTCAAATGAGCATGCAATATACTCATTAAAACCGCCAAAGGAGAGAGCACTTAGAACATATCAACACAAGTCCTTGGGAGAGAGGGAAGCAGCTGTGATTGATAAGGTTACTATCTTGTCAGCTAAAAGAAAAAAAGAAAAAAAGACCTAACGGGTGCAGA
Organism: Pagrus major; assembly: GCF_040436345.1. Lineage (NCBI taxonomy): Eukaryota > Metazoa > Chordata > Actinopteri > Spariformes > Sparidae > Pagrus > Pagrus major. The sequence goes on along the minus strand of NC_133234.1, from coordinate 17,335,127 downwards.
AAGAACAGAGCGAATGTTCTCAGGTGACCCTGATGGCCACTTGTCTGCCCCTCACTGCCATCACGGCCGTTACAAAATGGCACGTCTTATTAAAAACTTGACAGATTTATTATTACAGTTGTTTAACCTCTTAATAATCAAATCTTGGTGGTCGTGGTGGTGGTGGTGGTGGGGGGGGGGGGTTCAAGGAGACTCTCTCGCACTGAATTACAATAATTTTAGCTTGATTTAAATTCTCGCAGTGTGGCAGAAAATCCAGTTGCCCCATGCAGGCACATTTCCTGTTTACACCCAGACTCAAGTATACATGGGCGGTTTAAAAAAAACAACTGCTTTTCAAGGCTATAATATTGTTCTCAAATGGAAATGATAGAGTACAAAGTTGGTGTTAAACCCTCCTCTGTTCCACAAAAATAGCCTGTACAGCTAACACTTTTAGATCTGAGTGGCAGGATACAAATTTATCACTATTAAAGTGAGTGGGCAAAGCCACATTAATCCCACAGTCTCTGCGTGACAGGCAGGGAGGGTGACACGCTGCCATATTGTGTTTCATGTACAGTAATTGCCGCAGCTCAGAGTGCTCAGAGGTGGGATCGTACCGTACAGTATGACAATGAACGGAGCATGTCATTGGGCCTACAGGGAGAGGACTGTCATTAGCTACAGGACGTTGATGATTGAGTAACACTTTCTTACTGCTGCAGAGGAAAAACAACCCAACGCCTTCCACAAAATCAATACGGTTTGAGCTGCCGGAATGCAAATAGCGACCATTCTGGCTGCATGACACGGGATGATGCACCATTACTTATTCTGGCTCCATTCAATGTCATCATTAGCCTTTACAGTGTCAAATCCGCTCAATAAAGGGCATTATTTCCAAAAGGATAAGCGCTGCATTAATCCTTTTATGCTGCTTTCAGCAGGATAGAGTCTCCCATAGCTAATATTAATGTGCTAGGTGTCAAGAGTGAGATGGCTAATCCTGATAACTCAGGATGTACAGTCAACTTTGCAGATGGCTATCTGCCCTGGACTAGCACTCCTAATAGGCGCAGGAACAGGATGTGCTTTTAAAGCTGCACTTCCCGAACGTCGTCTTCAAAGAAAACGATAATTTTCAACGGGGCTTTCTGAACTGAGAAGATAAGCCAGAGAACGGGGGAGGACAAAATAAAAATGATGCTCGCCTCAGAGAGGAAAAATAGCTTCCTGATATAGTCCTAGCTCCCTCTTTAAAGCTGACACCTAGAACATACAGTTTATCAATTATACATGAAGCCAGAATCCATCTTCTGTTGGCAGCTTGTTTGGATCCGGCCCGAGCCCTCTCAGTGGTGAAATGTGTCTGGGAGCCCCCATCCCTCCTGTCGCCTTTTTCCACTCGCAGCCTGTCCTTAAATCAATCCCTTTTTAGGCCTGAATTTATTTTTCCTGTAACAAATCTGTCTTGGCAAATGATGTCACATAAGCGGGGAGAATGACAGCCTGATGTCTATGCGGGGAACATCAACCTTGCTCCAGCAGCCTCCTCCCAAGGTGAGTAATCATGCTGAGGAGCGGTGCAGTGTGTGGATGCCAGCCAGAGTCCAAACAAACCCAGAGTCTGTTGCTCAAGATAAACAAACCAATTAGGGGAGAGGCATGTTATTCCTCAGTTGGTGGGATATTTGCTAGATGGAAAATAATCAATGCATTCTTATTTCCACGGGGTGCAGCCGAAAAAGTCCTGAGCAGAATAAAATCTAGGCGGAGAGCGAGAGTAAAATTATTCATTATAAAAAATAAATAATGGGACTAAACTAGCTACTAGTCATGTAATTAATCCATGCAGGCTCAGTGGAGAGAGGAGAGCACAGAGGGGAAGATTCATCATAGCTTTTCGCCCCTCGCTCCCAGGGATACATGCCCTTCTTGTGTGGATGAGTCAGCTTACATCTTCTGACAATTGTGAGCCAAGGGCTTTGTCAAAAGGAACCACAGTTATTGTTTTGATTGGTTCCCCCTTGTTATGTTGGGAGCGCAAAATGCTTTCAAATGTGATTGCGCCACAGCATCTGAAAATAAGGCACGCACATATAGAACATCAAAAAGGAAGATGTCTGCTTTTTATTTACCGAGGACAATGATTTGGCACTTTGGCGCTCTCCCTGGCCTCTCCTCCACACACTGGAACAAGCAGCCCTATCAGTAATTGCAGGGAGCGGCCCCGTTGGCCAGCCGAAGCATTAGACGACTGGGCTCACGGTGCATGACATTCAAGCAGGCCAATAACGACGGACATGCTAATCAAAGTGGTGCTGGCCTCCCGATCACAGTGCGACTGGAGGACTTTGCCCGGTCGGAGTGGATGTGCAGCTGCTCTGGCTGCATTTCCACTCTGCCCCCCCAGGGCCCGGGCACCAGGCTAACCACTGGCACAAGATGTTTAGATGCCGGAGAGGAAAAAAAAAAATGGCGGAGGCTAACAACGCCACACATGAAAAATAAATCACAGCCAGCTTGTTAGCATGGCAAGGGGAGAGGGAAAGAGGAAAAGAAAGAGACAGACACAGGAAGGGGAGGGGAAAAAAAAGAACTGGGTTAAGAGATTTAATGTGCTGCTGAAAATCTGACACTTGCCAGAGGTCCAAATGTTCCACCAGAGCAACGGCAGCCCTGCTGGCTAAGTCTCTATAAAGCCTCCAAAGCTGCTTACAATATACACTTGAGAAACAATAGATAAGGTCAGAGTACTAGCCTATGTCTGAGTGGGACCATGTATGAAAAATAAACACTTTCCCACTGCATGTGCTAACCCCAGACATGCTCACTGAGACCCAGGCAGGGATCAGTTCTGCTGCTGTAGTGAAACTATTTGTCGGTTTATCGACTAAAATAATAAAGACTATCGATTAATCAGCGTTTTGCTGCTTTTCTTGTGTTATAGAATTTTCTGCAGAAGACAAAACATCTTCGGTTCTGTGAACTAGTGAAGGACATTTTTCATATACACCTTATAACTACAAAACAATTTAAGTATTAAATTAAATTAAGTTGGATGAGAAGATAGATTTCACTGTCATATCTGTTCATTGATTATAAAGTTCAATCGGGATTAGCTTCGCATAAACACTCGGAGAAGGGGGACACAACTTGTTGTTTTTACACTTTGGCTTTCATTCAACAGACAGAAGAAACTCCTGTGTACCATGGACTAAGTTAACTAATAGCACTACATAATGATGAAGACCAAAGAAGAGTCTTCCACACCATGTCCACCATGCACTGTTTACACAATACATTAGCTGTGGGCTACATGTAGGCTAGCTGTAGACAGCACTATTGTCATATTACAGTTATTAATCTAACATAATCACAAATCGATACATTACCTCACCGCTGTGCATAACTTTTGTCCACAGGGTCGCCAGAATATACACAAGTTCCTTATCTATGTTTCCTGAGGAGGTCAATAGGCAAACAATTATGGGTGATACTTCCTGTGCTCGATGGAGCTCACGTAAGTAACGAAGTATTGTAATCACTGATGCACCAGTGGCAAATCTGAGGCTTTAGAAGTGTTAGCTAAGTGGGCTAAGCATAATAATAGTGTTGGTTTTATTCACTCTATAAAGTAAAGTCACCAGCTTAAATCTGTATGAATGAACAGTACGGCGTACCAGTCGCTCTAGGAACGAGGATTGGTGACCTGTTACGATGGAAAACGCCTTTGCTGGTTAAGTGACTGGATGAACTGGAAGTCGCGGCTAAATTCGCACAAGGTATCATGGGGGCGAGGAATAAGGTGGACAGCTGCTTAAACTCACCAAAGCTCTAAACTGAGGTCACATGATGACAACCGAGAAGACCCCATCCACTTAAGAAGAATGTAAGACGTGAAAGAAAGCTCCAGGGAAAAGCTAGTAAGTGGACCTTGACTTAATATTTATTTGCTGGTCAAATTCTTGATATATTTACATCCCATGGGGATTGTCTGCCAGCAACAATGGAAACAACTAAATGGAGAGGGAATTACAAAGGCTATTTAAGAAAGAAAAAAAAGTTGGCCAGAAATAGTATGAAAATTGAGGTGTGATATCATTAAAATCTTGAGGATTATAACTTAAATTAATGAATGATCAAATCCGTACAAAATATTATATTATCCTCAGAAGTCATTAGTCTCCTTTAAAAAGGGAGAGGAAAAAAAAATACTGGCAGTTTACAATGGACCCAGGCCAAACTGGCAGAAGGAAGATATGCACAGGCTTATTACAGACCATAAACAAATTACAACGACATAAAAGGGAAAAATGAAACCTTGCAGAAGGAAACAATTCTCAAAGAACAGTGTCCAGCATCTGCTGCACAGCGATGCACATCTGTGGTGATTCTTTGTCTGAGGAACTGTCAAGCTCACTCGACTGCTGCGGATGGTTTGTGACGAGGAGAATATTCCAGCAATATTTATCCAGTCGAGGCTTTATGCTCCAGCGTGATAATATAACAGCGTCTGACACTTAACTCTACTCCCTATCTTTGCCCAGGAGACACACTATCCTAAAGCGTCTGCGGTTTCATCATGTGAATCTTAATCAGATACTTAGCCAGTAGAGCAGGTTTTTACTCTCCCTGGTGAGAGTATCAACACATGGCCATCAGGCACAATTCACGGCCGCAAAGTGGCTATTTATTTTCTGCTCAGCATTACTTGACAAATAATTACTCAGTCTATTCAATTAAGCCGTGGAACTCGCACAAATGGCCACAACATCCCAGTGTAGGACTGAAACATTATTCTCCATTTTACAACTTAGTCTCATGAATAAAAAAGCGTGCACACACACAAGCTTGGTGCTTTGATGCAGAGGGAGCGAAGGGACAAGGTGATGGAAAGTAGAAATATCATTAAGTCTGAACTATTTCATCCCTTTTACAGCAAGGCAGGAGGAAAACAGACTTGTTGCCGGTGGAGCAGATGCACACAGTAATCTGGGGTGAAAGGACATGGTGTTTTCCCTGCTGAAGAAGAAAAACTGTTTTTACAAGGTAACGTGGGTGTACAAGGAGAAAGTCACTGCATGCTGGCAGAGTAATATGGACTACAGCCTGGAAGCAAGCCAGAGTCCAAATATGTGCCCCCGAGCCCCCACCCCAAGAGGCAATTACTCAAGATACAGTGGATTAAAGCATTTTTTTCCTCCTGTTGTTGTTCAAATTAGGATGCTGGAAATAAAGACTCCCAAAATAAAAACCAGCAGAGCCCCTGCCAACTTTTAAGTATTTCCACACACATATTTCCAAACAAGAAATAAATAAAAATAAAACACACAAATACAGAAAATCTAAACCAAAATAGATGCAATTCAGTGTGATGAGAACTTCTCCTCCATAATAACAAAATGAGGTGATCTCTGACATCCTGTAAACTTTCTGCGCAACGCTTCTCAAACAAAGCTGCTTCTGCAAAACTTACTGTGTTTATATTGTAGTTAATCAAACAAATAGACGATCAACAGTGGGAACATTAAGTACGTTTAAAAAGGTACTGTACAGTACAACTCTGACGTAGTTGTGTATTTAATTGTACACTACTGTATATATGTGCTCCATCGCATTTCAAAGGGAAATATTAGACATTTTACTCCACTAGCTATCACTAGTTTATTTATTACTAGTTTCTAACTATTACTAGTTTCTGATGTTAATCAGCAAGCTAAATTAAAAATCATCAGTAAAAATAATCCAATAATAATGTGCTTTTATGATAATATGACCAATCTGCATATTGTGTGTTTTCATCGGTGATCAATTTTTTTTATCTGAGGTAACCGTGCGTTTCATGTGGTCGCCTGTTGATTTAACTTCCGAAAGCAAATGTGACTAAACATAAAGTGAATACCACTTCCGCCTTAGTCACACGAGTAGATTTTCATTGGCAGTGCTGGTTTCCTAAGAATGATGTCAGCAACTCCCATGATCCACTTGCGTCTTTTGTTTTGCTTTGACTGAGAGACGCCTATTGGGCCTTACAGTTCATTTTCCAGACTTTTCCAGACTGGGAGTATAAGAGGCACTGTACATGTGATACTGTCAATTTCCCATTTTCTACTTACACTTCTTGACTTGCAGGACTTGATTGAATCTTTGTTTTTATTTTTTCCTCTTAGTATCATAATTGTTATGCAGATATACTGAGGCAAATTCCTTGTGTCTGAAAACCTACTTGGCAATAAATCCAATTCTTATTCTGAACCAGAGCCGTGACCCATGTTCCCTCAATCACTACTCACTCACTATATTATCAATAGTTTACTTTATAGCTGTCATAGGACTTTTTAAGAGCACTTTAGATGCAATAATCCCATAAATAATTCTACACATGGTGGCCTTCAATTACAATTAAACGCAGGACTTTTACTTTTAATGGAGTATCTTTACAGTGCAACATATTACTTTTACTTCAGCAAAACATTTGGAATCTTCTTCCACCTCTGACATGAAGAAGTAAAACCAAATCAGGAGTAAGGATAATTGTAAACAACCTAAATAAATCTCACAGATGAAAGCCACAGGATGTCTCGGCAGCCAGCGTCGTTTGGCCTCTCCACCCTAATTTGCCACGCTCCGCCCACTCAGGCCTGCAGGGCTGCGTAGCTGGCTGATCCTCCAGCAGGGCCGGGCCAGCCCATACGTCCCACTGGCACGGGACGCCCCGCCGAGAGCCAATCACCAAGCCCGCACTCCTGACAGCTCATTACCACTCAATTAGGCAGGTGCACCTCCACGCACAGCCTCCTGACAAATACAGCCCTCCCAGATGCATGTTTAACATTCGAGAGAATTATATAGTGACAGCAAACACTAAACGCCTCACCCTTATCACTTGATTGCCTCAAGATTTAAATCCTATAATTGGCCCAGGCCAGCGGGAGAAAAAAAAAAAATAAGCCAATAAATATGATGCAGTCGGCTTGTAATTGAACAATTATGAATTCATATTCATAAGACGCTTGCTGGCAATTACAAAATGCCATCTGATTAGGCACAATTTGAAATGACATTGTTCCATGCTAAAGACACTGTGGTGTCAGCCTAATAAAGAGAAGACACATCATAGCAGTTGCTCGCCCACCGACATGACCTCCAGAGACGGGAGACATGCTGACACAGTGGCTTGGCCGCTGACGGACGGGACTTGGCACCCGTCGCTCTTTGTCCCCTAAAAACCTACCGCTCACACTCGCTCGCACAGAAAAATAACACCACCGAGGGTTGACTTTCAAATTTTTAACACCAGTGGGCACAGATTGTGCACATAACAAAACACAAGCAAGGCGAAAAAATGTTGATCCCTTGAGAACAGATTCTAATCAAGATGAAATGATTTACAAATCTATTTAATAAGGCTTGCCAGAAGTCAAACTTGGCATGTAAATGCGGTGGGGATTAAATTTCATCGGCAACCAAGACTGTAACTGATCGCCTGCAGACAAAGGGGGAGCCTGCCAGTTTTTTTCCTCCCCCCTCCACTCCTCTTCCCTCCGTCCCTCCCTCCGTCTTTCTCTCCACTGCCTGCATTTTGCCTCGTGATCCCTCCCTGGCTATGTGGAAGGACAGGGGCAGTGCAGAGTGGTGCAGTACAGAGTGGAGAGGAAAGAGAGAAAAGACAGAAAAGATAGGTGGGGAGGGGGGGAGAGAAGGAGGGAGGATATGGAGACTGAGGAAGGGAGGAAAACTGGAGATAAAGAGCAGTAGTGAAAGGGAGAGAGGAGGACAGAAAAGAAGGACAGAGGGAAGAGGAAGCTCAAGGTCAGCGTGAGGACAGTGTGGTCCTCTGAGTTGGACAGAGACACAGCCGCAGTCACCTCTGTGCTAATCAGCCCTTCGGCTGGCTGATGAGATGTCAGTTAGTTGTGTGTGTGGAAAACCTCTCCCTTCGGCTTTTTGGCTGCAAATTGCAGGGGCTGGTGGGGTGGAGTAACAATGTGTGTGTATGTGTGTGTGTATGTGTGCCACTCTGGAGTGTAAGCAGGCTGACGTGCTGCTTGTGGTGCCAGTATTGCGCTTTTTTTTTGCCCTCCCCTTCGCCTCGTTTCCTTGCATATTATGCTACGGTGACTGAAGCTGAACTCAGCTTTCCCCTGCAGTGAGGGCAGGAATACAACTGCCAATTAATGCTATATGCACTGTGCCAGTGTTAACAGTGTGAGGCATTCGACTTCAAGTTGCTGCGCTGTTTGAATGAAAAAAAAAAAAAGGTGGTGCTAGCTGTTTTCCTCGGGCGTGGCTAACCTAACAGGGATTGCGCCATTAGCTTAGGGCGTAAACGAAACAGCGTCCGCAGCTGTGATCAGGTTTGTGACCTAACAGCTCTGCAGCTTGTGTCTCATTGGGTGAGTTTTGTGTATCAGGCCAGTTGGCAGAGGCGAGTGTCTCCTCCGTCTATCCTTGGGTTATTTCTGACCATCTGTGCCCAGTCATTAACAGGCCTTTTCACAGTCAATTGTCTTGTTCGTCTCCCCTCTTCTTCATCTCCGTTTCTTGCCATGAGATGGACCAAGTGTTTTCTTTTTTTTCCCCCTGAATGTAAATAGCATAAGTTAGCAGCGGCTATTTTATTAGCTGGGGCTAAGGAGAGCTGTGGAGCCATAGGTTAATTCAAAGTGGCATCATGGAGGATGCATCAAGCAGTGGAGATCAAATTACAGGGCAAAGCGCTCAGTGCTAAGAAAAACAAGCCAGTGGTATGCTGCAGAATGTGTGCGTGCATGCTGTGTGTGTTTAGCAGCAAGTGTATGTGTGTCTGAGAGACTGGAGAAAGAGAGAGAGATGAAGAGGAGGGGGGGCAAAGGAGACAGCAAAAGGAGAGGAGGAAGAGGAGGGGGGTGTCCATAGAGGGCCAAGGGGGATGGGGATGGAAGGAAAGAGGGAGTGAAGGGAAGGAGGGGGGAGATGAGGCTAACTGGGCCAGCACGCACACATCACCCCCACCAATTAGAGTCACTCATCTCCCCTTCACACAATACATCACCCTCCATTTCTGATGTTTACAATCGTCGGGGAAAGAAATAACTGTAAACATCACTGCAGCAGCGATGGCATTCAACAGCAAAAAAAAAAAAAAAAAAACAGAAGAAGAAGAAGAGATATCCTCTGCCTGAAATGCATTTAGCCATTCCTTCTTCCCCCTCACGCCTTTGTTATTGGTCTTTGTGCAATGATTTGCCTAAGGACCCAGATTTCCTAGCAACAGCCTGCCACCAAACATTTGGCAGGAGTTCAACATTCTCTCTCTTCCCTGCTCTGCGTCTGCCACCAGCCCTGCTGCTGCCGCTGCTGACGCCGCCGCCGCCGCCGCCGCCGCTGCTGCTGGATGAGCCAGACTGGCTGCAAGAGCCCTCTAATAATTCTGTTTTCATCCAATCACACCACATAGTAGCAGGCACCTTGAGAGCCTCTGCCAGGAATCATCAATCACCTCTTTAACACACACATGCTCCGACAAACACACGTGCGAGCGAATAACATGCTAACATACACACATGCTTTTTTTTTCTTTTTGGTAATTACATTTACAGATTAGAGTGTACAAGACTGTGCATACCGCCCAGCGGACGTTTAATGAAAATCAACAAAGCACATTAATACACAGCAGAGGTTGGTACAGTTAGAGAGAGAGGGCGAGAGAGAGGGAGAAAAATGTACAATCTGGCTGTAAATTGGGTAAATACATCTGAGTGCTCTCGACAAGGTTAATGGAGAGAGGAGGCCTTAGTGAACACCGGTCTAGACACGCCACACAGTATTAAGTGGGAATAGCTGTGGCAGTGTATCTGGCTAAGTACTTTAGAAGTGCGAATGGGACTCTAATAAAGCGAATGATCCCCCTGTTTTGACAAAGAGGCCCAGGAGGGATGCTGGAAACGACGTTTGAGATTCCAAGCACTGACAAACACCCATTTGTGGCCCTTCTATTCCCCTCCTCAAATCCCACGGAAGCTTTTCCCTGCGCGCAAGACTGTCGGATGTGGGCAAAACCCAACTGCCAATTTGCAGAGGATGTGCTGTGTTTGCTAATGCGAAGCAGAGGCTAAAAATGAGACCACACAAACTCTGGAGGATGGACTCACTGATCTGCTTTCTGGCACAAGCACTGACGGCTTTTTTGTGTCTATGTGTGTGTGTGTGTGTGTGTGTGTGTGTGTGTGTGTGTGTGTGTGTGTGTGTGTGTGTGTGTGTGTTTGTTTCTGCGACTGGGCGGCTAATTATGAAACCTCTGTCATTATTGGACTATAGTACACTCATGTTTAGAGGGCTTGTGGGCAACAGGAGGAGCATTGTGAATTTCACTCGGGACAATAAGCCAAGGAGTTGATGGCTGGGCTGTAATGTTGATTTATGCCGATAATGAACTGCTTAAAGACGTGGAATGCGGTGCAATTTCAGGGATATCATCTTGACTTGAGATCAGACAAAATGTTGATCTGCCTGAATTAAATATAATCCCAAACAGTGAAACATGAGCATGGCAGGCCATCCTACTCCAGGAGCTGCAAGTGAAGACATTACCTCAGTGGTGCAGCTTAAGTGTGTGTGTGTGTGTGTGTGTGAATGCCTAAGAGCACATCTGTCCTCCTCAATCGGTGTGTGTGTGTGTTTTGTCTGTAAAGGGGAAGATTGTGTAGGAGGGGGTAAAGCAGAATGAACTTGAATAATCAATTTTCACACTTTCACAGCACCTGTTGGCTCGTCTTCACGTTAAAAGAAATGAATGAATGCATTACATGTAGAACAATTTCACACCGTGCTGAAGCTTCGCACACAAAGACGAGGGGGGAAAATGGAGAGAATAGAGCTGTATTGTCTCAATAGGTAACATAGCTCATTTCACTCGACAAAGGATGAATGGATATATTGACAATGCAGAAGGCGCGCTGAGGCATTTCCTGAATAAAGCCTCTTAACATTTTGTCCTCTTCTGGCAATAGAGTTGGGGAACAGTCATTCTGAATGTAGAGGGTCTCACTTACCGCAATATAATAGACCTTGGCTTTCTTCACCAGCTCCCAGTTGCTGTCCAAGTCCAGGTGTTTTTCCTTTTTGTAGCAGTTTGCCGCTGCCAGGTTAGCAACGAGGGACCTGCCGAGACAGACCCCATAAATCTTCCGCCTCGCTTATCATCCATCTTAATTTTGTCTCAAAAACATCCCTAAAAACACTCGGGCCCCAGACTTTCCTTTGTTCTTTCACGATATAAAAAGGATGATAATGCTTTCTCAGAATGTCTGAACCAAGGTGAAATCATCTTTATTTATTTTTTTCTTTAAAAGAAAAGGGTTATCTCAAACACCCCCCCAAAAAAGAGATTGTAATAAGCAGAGGGCTTTTCAAGGCCAACGATGAGCCACCTCCGAATTATTTGAATTACCATATCACCTGGAAAAGTGGTCCATTGTTAACAAAAAGGTGGAAAAACAACAGAAATGCATTACTAAATGAACACTTGAGTTGAGTAGTGAGTGGTGGGAGCTGGAAAGTGAAGCAGGTGGCATTATCTTAACATAGCTCATTAGCCAGTCCTTGTGCGCTGTCGCTTTATGAGCGGCCATCAAAATGAGTGCGACCATCATCGCTACTTAGGGGAAAACTGTTACACGACCATGTGACGGGAGGGTGCCGCTACAGGAAGAGATCTGTCCTCGCATGGCAGGAAAAACTGCTCACAGTGGTTAGCATGGTCAGCTAACCACATTCATCCACTTTGTTTCCCTACAACAGCATATAATTTAGGTGCACCTGATAATACACTCGGATTTATTTTCTTAACATACCACGCAAATGATTGAAAACAGGAATAAGGTGAAGATAAATGGTTTTCTGCATTGAAATCACAGCACATGCAAAAAGAAATAACCTCAATTGTTTAAAAATAAACTGCTAAATTGCGACCAGCGAAAATGTTCAGTCGCTCTTGACAGATTTCAAATTAGTTGCACCCTGGAGCCCTGATTACAGTTATTAAAAATTGACTTTTTTTTAAATCTAATACATCATATGGGTAGGATTTAGTGTAAGGAGCTTGTTAGCAGTGCTAAATGGTATGGTAGGAAACACCAGGGTTACCTTTGGGGTTGCAACAATTAGTTGATTGAAATAATTATCAACTACTTTGCTGATTTGCTGCTTTTCTTTGTGATTGATGACAGTAAATGAACAGTCTTTGGATTTTGGACAAAAGAAGCAATATGGAGACGTCAATTTGGGCTCTGGGGTATTGGGATGAGTTTTTCACAATTTCTTGACAGATTAATTGATAATTAAAATATAGTTGATGGTTAATTGCAGCCCTGGTTCGCTTACAGACTAAATTCAGGTGAAAACAAGTTACAGAAGACGATACAAGATCTCTTGGTCGTTCATGCACCCAAAAGTGCGACTCAACATTTTCAGATTTACATTTTTCAGATTTGTGATTAAAATTAAGATTACAATCACTTACATAATGTGTTAAGAAATTATGTAATAATGTCTTATAGGGTGCACCTAAATTATGTGCTGGTGCGCCTCAGTGTGAAAAGTTAGCTACACCACTGCTACTAATGTAAAAAAAAACTAAAATTAAAAAAAATGCTGACGCACAGCAAGTTATTTTGGGCTGCAATTATCAGACAAGAACTCTTGGAGGGATCTCTCAATTTAACTCCTAGATTCAACATACAGTATCTTCACAGACTGGGACTCAAATTGTCAGATGGAGTAAGGGAGTTACATTTTTTTTTTTCTTTGAAGACTTGCACTAATCAAACCTTGGGGGCTGTGACATACTGCCTCCCAATCCTTCAAAGCCATCACCCTTCCAATCTGGCCCTGCCGGCGACCTTTCCTCTGGCCTCCTGAGCTGTCTGTTAAACACCTGTAAGAAATATTACAGCACTCGTCTCCCTGAGCACGGCACCTGACCTTTTCAGGTGTCAAAGCCCACATCAAACAAGCCCACTAAGACCATTCAGTGGGCCGGCTCCCGGGGCGGTCGAGGTCCAGTCGTTGACTGACTGACAACTCCAGTAGCAGCGGATGAAGGGCTGCAGAGGAGGGGAGTGTTTAGAGAAGGAGGTTATTGATCCACACCTGGTCTATCATGAACTGGAGCCCTCGCTGTTAGTGATATATGTGTGTGTGTGTGCGCAGGCTTTGACCTCTGCTGTCTCAGACGTGCTGATGATGATGCTAGCGTGAGAGTCGCCAGAGAGGCTAAAGCCCCTTTTACAGCCGAGAAGGCTGACAGGTGAGAGCTGGGATAGCCCAGCCATCTCTAACACATTGCTACTGTCAGCCTATAGATGGATGACAACCCACTGGGGCGGCAGAGACTGAGTGGGGCCCTGGAAAAAACACACTCAAGCTGTTCTTTTTCCTTTTGATGTGTGAGCCGAGCTATGATTCGCTGTTATGGCTCCCAGCCCCGAGGAGTCAACTGCCTGCCTGAGGATGTAAAAATGAACCAAAAGGACTATTTCAAATCCAAGCTAGAGGGTCATTTCTTGGTCAAGGGTGACTGAAAGGTGGCTAACCTATTGTCCCCGGTGATACAGGCTGCACAGGTACCGGTCGGCTCCTCGTTCTGTTCGTAGTAATGAGCGTCGACGTGGGCTTCTTCGGCCTTCTTCTTCAGGATCTCCCCAAAGTGGTCGGTACCGATGCACCCGAAGAAAGTAGCCACCTTGTGGGGCTTCTGGATCATCCACTATGAAAGATAAGATAAAAAAAAACAGCAGTTACAGTGAGCTCAGTTTACAAAATATAAGTCTGTTTGAATGGTCAAGTTCAGCTAAGGCAGATGGCATACAAACTGTAGCTTCACAGCAAACATACTGCCTGTGATATATGAGGGCTGCGAGCTGTCGTAAACAACCCGAGACCAGTTCCACTCCACATAGAGGCACTATTCTCATCCAAGCACTCCCTTATCCCTGTGTGCTAAAAACAGTCTCATCTCCTTATTTACACAAACCCCATAATTCAAGGCTCCATCCTACTTATGCAAACACAGGCTCAGTGTGTGAGAGTGTGTGTGTACCTGCTACCACAGGACACTCCCCAAACAGCTCGTCGGCCATTTTTTTGGTCACGACAGTCCTGATGTACTCAGTGACTCTTACCTGATGAGAGAGAGAGGGGTGGGGGCCACTGCTCAAATTCTACAGCGCTCAGGTTTAACCTCCAAAGATTTATTGACGTACAGTACGTGCTGCTGTTTGCTCATTTTATTGCAGCCTCCTGTTTTGTTGCTGACGGGGGCCCCTTGTGAATGAGATGTTGCTGCTTTTGGGGATGACCTGTATATGTGTGAAATTAATCATTTCACGCGACCAAATAGCATGTCAGTGGGGGAAGAAAAATGCATTTTCATCACTCGTCCAGAGATGCTCCCCCCTGTTTGTTTGGGTTTTTTTTTTTTTTGCCCTGACTGTCTCCAGGTAACTAGTTCAGATGGAGAAAATAAATAATCAAATAAAAGAGAGAGAGAGAAAAAAAAAACAAGGGTCAGATGTGTTTTGAAACCAACCACCACAGCCAATTTACAAACACAGCTGATCTGGGAGGGTTTTGCGGGCTTTCACTTGGTAAAACATCGGGCCGCAAATAATGATTACTTTCACTATCCATTAATCCCTGTGGTTTTTGATGAAAAATCCCACATCATAATTTCTCATAGCCCAAGGTGATATCTTCAAATTGCATGTTTTGTATTCATTTAAGAGTAAGGCTGGGCTCAGACTACAGGAGTTTTAAAACCTTAACCGTTTTTTTCAATCACACATATGGAGAATCTCCACAGATGTTCCACGCTCTAATCTTAAACATGCACACACCATTTGACAAGATGCAATCGGGGGAAATGCACCACCTCAAGTGATCTCTCTCATGTAGTCTCATGGAGCAGCAGATGTAAACAAAACAGCGACAGTAGCGCAACAACTAAGGACATTAAATTAAAATCTGGACACAGTGTTGGAAGTGGAGCCCCGTTTATTCCTATGAAAACTGCTCAATGGCACATGAAGACAAAGTGGCTCGACTTCCCAGCTCTAAAATTACCTGGATAACTTCCAGTTTAGCATCTTGAATAGACATAAAATGATTTAATCTTGAAGCTCTTCTAGACTTTCCAAATTTTATTGGACCAAATGGATCAAATTATGTCAAATAAGTCATTTCGCAGGGGTTGTGACGCTAAAAAAAAAGTATACACGGCAGAGGGAATTTCTCTCAAGTTCTTCTCTTTGTTCGTACAGTTATGTGTCTTGGAAGACATGTTATATAGTCAGTCATGTTCCTGCCACTTATGGACAAGCATTCCCTCCCTTTCAGCTGTCTAACGTACACATACAGTGGCTTGTTGTTGTTTTGTGGTCACCATTTCATAAGTCCTCTCATTCACTTCTCCTTGTAGACCTTTCTCTCTCATTGGCTATGGCGAAAGTACTGCCGTAATCATAATAATCCAGATTTTAAAACCTAAATATAACATGTTTGATGTAACCGGGGCAGCCCCAATGAGTCTGCAGGCACCTCGGGAGGTCTACGACTGGATCTGTAAAACAGATCATCTGGGCCGAACTTCAGTAGTGGCCAAGGTCCCACACCAGATTTCTCCTGTGATTGTCGAGAGGGTCAAATCAGGATTAAATCGACCCGAAACTCCTGCAGTGTGTGCCTGGCAAATCCTTGTGATTAGTAGTAACTGCAAACAGCGTTGGGCATCATTAATTTGGGACTTATCCAATCCAATATCAGTATTATGTGCCAATACTGAAGTAATTCATATATTTGATACTAGACTGAGGTCTGGGATCCACGTATTGATCCAGATTCCATAGTCTGATGGGTTGACTGCCAATTTCCTACTGAACTCTGTGAAATTCTCTCATGACTTTTAAACTCATGTACAGAAATCCTTTCACCAGTAGTTGATAATGCCGTGCACTTGATTTCTTAAAGTTTCTCCAAACATTAAAGGAGTTGCTATAGCAACTTGCTCTCCTTCACCTGTTTGATTGTAAAGCCTATTTGACCTACAGTTCAAATACATTCCTTTCAAATTTAATGCAATTTTTGAAGACTTTTTGCTCTTCTACAAAAATGTTCTGTATGGCTTACTACAACCGCCTGTAACCTTACACATAATGCCAACAACAATAATAATAATTTCCAAGAAAAAAAGGGAAATATCCAAAGTCAGGTCCAGAACTGGATTAGTGGATCTCTTCAACCTATAACCAATTATCAAAATGATTGTCCACTGATTTTCTGTCATTGGACCAATAAGTTAATCAACCTGTCTGTTCAGCACTAGTGCCAGCAAAATGAACAGTAACGATGCCACATATGCCTGCTGTATCTTGGTCCATGAGCAGGCTTACCACGTGTCAACTTGAGTCACGGTTCAGTCATCCAGCTGTGGACCCCCACCCGCCCCTCCCCACCTGGCTGAAACACACACAAACATGTGCAAACACGCACGCGCAAATCCACAGCGAAAGCTGACAGAAGCGAGCTCTTCTTCCCTAACCTCTTGCTGGAGGCGCCTCACACTTATCAAGGTCACTGGCTCGGGTACACGTCAAGTCCTATCTGATTTTCCCTTCGCCGTGATGAGCTCCGAATCCAAGGTTAGGAGCTGCGGGCTGTAAATAATGACAGCGCGGCCCCTCCATTTGCAGGCCTCTCAGGTGGGAATAGAGAGGGCCACTCAGGGGCCCCGTCCCTCTGATGACAGCATGGTGAATCACAGTGGAACCACCGACCTCGCAACCATACCCCCACCCCCTCCCACCTCCATCTGAACTCTCCTGCCTCTTCCACCTCCTCTCCCTCTCTCCCTCTGACCGTCGGCTGTACTCTCACTGCCAGCTCAGCTTGTCATTTTACAGGGTCATTAACAGACACACATACACACAAAGATGTGCATGAGTACACAGTGCACCCACGCAGGGAAAAGGCTGATATACACACACATACAGAGAAATCCTCTCTAGTGCCACAGCATCAAAACTCCCTCCCTTCCCCAAAAGCCCACCCCTGCTTTTGCCAGAAGCTGCTCTCCTACTCCAATAAACACAAAGCAGCAATAGATAAGAAGAAAATGTCTTCATTATGAGCATGTTAAAAAATGTATCTTGCAGGGGTTTTTTTCCCTCCTCTGTGGTGCACAGGAGCGGGGAGTTATATCAATTCATTTCCATCCCTGGCACCCTGCAGACAATCCCTCTCCATTCCCAGATTATGTGAGATAATACCTCCATTATGACAAAAGCGCTATTCGCGGGGTCGCAGAGAGGTCAACCAACCCTGCGCTGGGTATTCATGCTTAGTCACATCCCAATTATACCGCAGTGGCAGAGGCAGAAATTGGCAAATGTACATCAAGGCGCTTCATTACTGAGGGCCGCTCCAGTGAAATTAAGCAGCAGATGAGACAGAGTGAGATTTGCCCCCAGGCGGCATGTTAGAGACAGAGAGGAGAGAGAGGAGGTCGGGAAGAAACAGGGAAGCTGAATTAACAGATTTTTTTTCTGAAGGTGCTGCGAGCTTGTATCATGCACAGCAGCTCATGTATATTTACTTAACTAGGGAGAACGCCAGTCCCCAAAGATTAATAAGTTCCCATGATACACCGCAGCGAACGATCTCGAGGTGCGTTTAGATAAGGAAGGAAATCTAATACAAACAAGCGAGAAAAATATCCCTGAAAAGCAGGGGGGTAAGAAGCTGAGCAGGCGTACTCGCTTAAGGCAAAGTGATGATAAATATACATTATGTTAACTGTAGAATAAGTCTGCCATCTCTTTCTGTCTGGCTTCCATTTATCCAAATAATCTCACCCACCCTTTCGCTGGCCCCCGGGGGCCCCAGATAGCTATTAATTATGACATCTCATGGTTGCAAGGAGCCCCACTTGGGGAGCTGACCTAGGCCTGCTCCTCAACATCCAGCAGCTGCCACTCTTCACTACTGAGGCAGCCGCTTCGCGTGGCAGCTTCCAGGAGGGCAATTACAGAGCCCAGATGAGATGAGCCGGCTGAATGTTTGGGACTTGAGCGCTCAGACTGCCATTAGCACTATAAGCTATTACATTCCCTCTTCTTCTGCTTTTTTTTTTTTTTTTGCTCCCCTCCCCTTCTTCCGTCTCCTCGCTCACTTGCTGCTGTATATTGATGAAGTGGTAATGGGACCTCTAGTTAGATATTCCTCCTGTAAAAACATTGTCTTGTTTCTAGTCTCCCTCCGGGGTCAATGTATTCTCCCGGAGTTGCTGGGAATCATTTCTGCTCTATTAATGATGCAATTCCAATGCAATTCAGACCTACTGAAGACGCTGCACAGTGGGCCTTTGTGGGGAGTTGATAGATGACGCTGTGTGTTATCCTGCAGCTCGACAACAAAGTGGCGCCTTCTGCACATCACCGGGAAGAAGCTGCTTGGCCGTCACTCCAGTTTCCACCCTCTCACACTCCTCGGTTCATCCTTAAAAACAAGGATGGAGGAGAAGTGTCCATTCTCCTCGCTTCACCTCACCAGCGGGGTCCTCTTGAGAAGAACATGTCCGTGCCTAATGATGGTCACATTAATTATAGGCTTATCAACCCCGGCAAAAATTCAATAGGGCTATTTATAGAGGCCTAAAATAGCAGAGGGCGAGGGTGCTGCACGCCGGGGTGGCCTCTAACTGCCTGCTCTCGCTCCACAGCCTGTCTTTTAGAGCCAGGGGTGGAGGCTGATATCCGTGTTTCTTTTTACTGTGCAGTTAAAAAACAACTAGCAAACATCTGTCCATCAGGACCTGTCATGGCGAGCGCTTTTATATAAAGCACTGCGGAGCGGAGGGCCTTCACCACGAGCGCTGACATTGATGAGGTCTGGCAGCTTCCATTAAATCACTCTTTCCTGTAAAGTGCCGGGCATCAAAGCAACCGGCCGAGGATTTTTCACTCAATCAGGTAACACACAAGCCACCCCCCCTCCCTCCTCCGTGTCCTCTCAGGGGCTGGAGCCTTCTGGTCAATAACTCCAATCAGTTCAATTTCATGCACAGTTAGCCATGTTGGGGTGCTGGGGCACTGCTCGCGTCGGGGTTGCATATGTTGTTGTCGCTGTTGTTGTTTTTCTTTAATTTTTTCTCTTCCCTGGGAGGGTTGATAAGTGGGGTGGGGACCTGCACTGTGTAAAAGTGGAGACTAGCCAGGGCTAGCATGGCTGTTTTAACTCTGCCTCACCAAAGCGGGCTCCCTGCCAAGCCATTAAAAGTCTCTGTGCTCTGCTTCAGTGACACAGCTAAAAGAATAGAGAGCAGGCGAGAGGGAGAGCTGTAAATGATCAACACGATAATGAGCTGATTATCAGTCAAAGGCATGGATAAGCTCTCTCTCCAGTAATTTCCTTTCAGATCAGTCAACCACATTCTCCTCTCTGCAATCAACACTCAAAGGGGAGGCATAGCATGTAGCCTGATGGGAATCCGGCCCAATATCAGCTTCAAATATCCAGATCCTCGTTGTCTTCTGATCAGTTCCTGGCGCGTCCCTTGCTGACACAACAGCATGGCGGGGAGGCTTGTGTATCGCCACTCTCAAGTCTGCTTTTGTAATGGCTGTTTCACAGTTGTCATGCGGCTTTAGGCTCTGGCTGCAGGACAATATAAAGCTGACTGACGCTTTAATGATGTTCAAATATACTGTACAATCTGCAAGTATTTGGACAGTGACTCATGTCCTACCGATTTGGCTCTACTTCAGCATTATATTTGAAATTTAACAACCTGTCTGATGTTAAAGTGCTGAGTCTTGGCTTGAAGGAACCCATGAAAGTGGGACTTTAACAATTTCATATTCCACCTTTAGGCATTTCCCATCAAATTAAACAGATCCTGATAGGTTAACACCTTGATTCTTAAGTTATCTCCAACCACAAAAAAACTGTTTCTATGGGAATTCAATCATATTAAGGGAGTAATTAAAAAAATGTATGCATCGTTTGTTTGAAGGTGTTTCCTGTTTACATTCATTCCCAGTTAACAATGTAGGGATTTGTGCCAGTGCAACCAGATGAAGATGGGGATACATTTTGTCATTAGTAAGTCATTTTGCATTAAAATATTGCACAAATGCAAATCAATTTCCATCATCTACTGTTATGCAAATAGACTTGACGCCACAACAAGATTACATAATTAATCGAGGACCGCTAACTTTGATGATGGCTTTTCAACGCTGATTCCCACTTAAGATGACATTTATATTATGCATGTGATCTATGCATACTGTGTCACATTTTTAATCAGCCACGGGGGATAGAGAGGGGCTGACATAAACGCACAGGGATGGATATTTTACATTGCACCTCTGCTCCCATTATTCTTTATTCCTTAAATTTCTGATGGAGGCATGTATTGTAGGAGAGAGTGGAAACGAGATGCATGTGTTTTGACTTTGTTTTCGCCTTTATTAGGTATCTGACAACAGACAGACACCAGGGCACCCTTCCAAACGTTTTACCACCACCAAGGTGGTTATGATTTCGATTCTGCTTGTTTGTCAGCAGAATTACAGACAAACTACTGGCCTGGTTTTCATGAAGCTTGGTAGAGGGGTGTTGCAGTAACCCATTACATATTGGAGCTGATCCAAATCAGATACAGAAGCGATTTTTGACTTTAACCAACATTGCAAGATCGGGCTTTTGGCCATGGCAGAATAAACGGCATACATCTTAAATTACAGTAGATGGTTTAAAGTTAAACTGGGACAAAACAGACTATTAAAAAAAACATTTGCTGTGTTAATGGACCCTAATAATCAGAGTAATCATGTGTCATGTAGACACCTCAATCAGAAGAGACTTCTCCGAATTAACTTTCAATCAGATCGATCGGGGGTGTAAACCTTTGATAATCCATTTAAAAGGAAAATGTTAGTTCCTGATTCTCTCTCAATGAATTAATGCATTATATTTGAATCTTCTGTCTTCTTCTGTCATATTTCCAGCAGATTAGACGTTTCACATCAGGTGGAAACACTTTGGGCATGTCAAAAAGTTATATTTTGATTAAATGCTTTGCAGCGTGTAAACGCACATCTTATCGGATTATTTCATTTAATGTCCATGTAAATAGTTAAGTTGTAATCTTAAATCAGAATGATTTGAATCAGATTGAAGAAAATATTGTCCATGTAACCACAGCTAATGACTCCATATCACAATCCACATGGTACCAGTAATCCTCTGGCTATGGAAATGTAAATACATACATGTCACAACATAATTATATCATTTTCTTCCATGTGCAAATTTATTCAGAGTAAAATCGTCTTTCTTTTGAACATTAAGTTTTTCGTAACAACTGTTTTTGATAAACTGCCATGTCCGTGATGTTATGTGCATATTTCTACATATGTAGATTATAATAATATAATAAGTGTTTTCCGGTTTTCACAAATGTATGCCAAGTATCTGAAATATCTCCTATTTAAAAGTACATAATAAATGTGCAGCTGAGCTGATGAGACTTCAGCTAGGCACAAGCATATTTTGACATAATTCTAATAGTTTTGGAAATATATCCACACATATATTAGTTGTTGCGCTTGCAGATTTGCATATTGTTGTACAGTGGACTATTGGCCTTGGCAGAGTTTCTGCGCTCTCAGAATGCCCTTCTAGTTTTTCTATTTTTTTCTTTCTATTCAAACTGTTGTTTTTCTGCTGATGCCATTGCTTTATAATCCTCAATTTGAAAATGTGCAGTTTTTATTGTATGGTTTTATTTCAGAGCCGACGTTGTAACAAACGTGTCACTGTCTAAATATATATGGACGGCATTGTACATAATTTAAGCCTTGTTTAAAACCCAACAAATAAAAAACCCAGAACAAAATAGAGAAAGGATGCTACAAGTGAGAAGGAAATAAACAGTCTGTCTATACTAGACACTGGTACACAACCCTAGGGGAGTGATGTTAGACGAACACAAAACACCAAGACAAACGAAGGCTTCTTGCGTGTCCGCATACATGCGTGTCACAGACGGGGCGGTGGGTGAGGGGGAGGTGACAGCTCCGAGGAGCAGCCCCCGATGATAAGCATCAAACTCGATGACGCGCTGACACACTCCATAGGTTCTGATGTTAAACACGACAAGAATGTCCCCGACAGTATCTCTGCACCCTCTTCAGAGAGCTATCAAAGGGCAAGTTCAGTGAGCACACAAAATAAACCCCTCCGCACACACACACCTCCTAACACATCTCACTGCAGCATCTTCGCACTGCATAGGAATCAGGGATGTGTCGCTGTCCCCGGGCGGCAAGTTTATCTAAAAAGGAAACACCTGATTTTTTTTTCTTCCTTTTTGGCTCTTCTTCATTCCTCGCCTCCCTTGTTAAACACACAACCTTGATTTTGTTTCTGTTGCCCGGGAGGGGTGAATTATTTACAGGATAAACAAGGTGATGTTGTTTCAGTCAGTCAGAGCCAAACTCCCCTATCGCAGCAGCAAAGAGGCAGACGGGTTTACCTGGCAGGCATGAGGGGCTGAGCTCGGATACAGAAGCTTCACAATGGCGGGCCCGTACAGTGATACCTTTTCTGAGGTGGGGGGTTGAGGAGAGAAAATGCCTCCACACCAGATTCATGGGCTGGGACTCCCAGACTGCTGGGTTGTCCTATTTATCTGCAGAGACAATGGTGGCTATAAAAGCACATGAGCTGATTTACCGAGTGTGTGTGTGTGTGTGTGTGTGTGTGTGTGTGTGTGTGTGTGTGTGTGTGTGTGTGTGTGTGTGTGTGTGTGTGTGTGTGTGTGTGTGCATGAAGTAAGGCCGGGGGTGTTATTAAGTGATCATAAAGTGGTGTTTGTGTTTGCGGGGGTTGTTGCTACACGAGGTCCAGACGGAGAGATGATGAGGGACCTTTGCAGCTAAAGCCTCTAATCCTATCTGTGGTCCACGGGCTCCAGCTGGTGGGAGTGCAGCTGTGCTCGGCCCCTGCACAGGTGAATCAGTTCTGGGCCCCCCTTGCTATCACAACTCCCCTGTATGCAGTATGGCGGATTTGCACGGTGCTTTGATCTTGCGGAGGTGGCAGCGCCCCCCCTGGATACGGTGACAGCGCGGGTGATCCGTGTTACCGAAGAGATTTTTTTTTTTTTTTTGGAGCATACGCCAAATGACAGCCCCGGTTGAGGGCTTAGCACAGGTCAGGCCCGGGTAAAATTTAATGTGACAGTGCGGAAAATTCATTTCAAAACATTAGCTGCTGGGAGGAAGTGGGCTCTAATGAGTGTTATGACTGCATTTCGTGACATAATTTACCATCAGGGAAATGATTATTAAGATTATTCAACAAAAACTAACCATCCCAGACATTATTAACCCTAATCCTCCAGTACATCCATTGTCGGATCACTGACACACTTCTTTAAGGTTTGGACGTACATAAAGTGGGTACTTGAACGTAAGCAGCTTAAAACAAGCCTGCCATGAGTTCTTTTAATGGTGATCATGGCGCATTATTTCATGTGGATGCTTGTGTTTTCGAGGTACGGGCACACATTTCACATCCATCAGAAACAAGCAGACAAAACAACCGCGCTCTCAGTTTGACCTCTGACCCCGTCTGCAAACAGATTCACGCTTAACACACCGGTTTACTTTGACAGGAACACAATGGGAGGATGTGATTCGGCCCCTGGCGCAGATCGAAAAACAACATTCCTAATGTCTTTACGCACTGTAGCAAGATCCCACTTATCATATTACTCATGCCTTTGTGTCCTTTTCTGCAGGCAAAGAGGTTCATCTTCATGTTACCAGCTGGAAATATCAGTGATGAGCTTCTCCGCTTACTAAGCTCACTGGTGTAAAGGCAGTTTGTGTGCAGATTCTGTGGCCGGCTGGCTGCACAGGTAAGCAGAAAATAGCTCTTAGCTGCGGCCTGACCTTGAGAAGGATGCCATTCAATCAGTGAGCTCGCTGCAGTAAAGGGTCCTATCATTGCACTAATAGACTGAATCTTCCTCTCTGCCCGGATCATGGACAATGCATGGATGGCTTCCTCCGGCTTGGCAAGTTAAAGGGGCAATTGATTCAATAAATTAAACAGCGAGTTTAAGCCATGATGAAAGAAATACTGCTGTTGGGTGGGTATAGATTGAACTTGTGTAACAGTCTGCACACCTAATTTAATTTTCAGTTTATAGACATAACAGAATTGGATGACGGCAATTGACAAAACAGTTAAAATGCAAGACTGAACAGACTGTGCTCGTGTTCTCATTGCCAAGAACGAACATCAGAGGTGGAGAGAGTGTGCGGCGCACTCCTTATCTACACCCCATCATCCAGCTGGAAGCAGACAGAATCAACGTAATAAGGAGAAGATTTGAGAACAGTTGCCCGCTTTGAACTTTGGAGGTTGTGCGATCAAATTCCACCTTATCAACTGGCAGCTTAAACAAGTTGTGTTATTTTTCTGACGGCTTACAGAGAGAAGAAGAGGTGGTGGTGGGGAGGGGGGGACAAGCTGGAACCGTCATAACTACTGGCTGCTGCAGTGCATCGTGACAAACAACGGCGGAAAAACTTGGGATTTATTGCTCTGATAACCTTCCAGATTCCTTCGGCTGGTGCTGTATGCCAGACAACTCCGACAGAGTTATGCATCATTAATCCCCATGAACACTGCCAGTGATAAATAATGCTGTGCGTCCCTATGAAAAATAAGGCAGTTATTACCAAACCATAAAGAATGGTATTCGTATCATCACTTCAAGCAGATAATAATGTGAAGAGACGATGTTTCGAGGATTCAAAAGCACACTCACGGTGACAGTGAGCTGTATATTTCTGCTCTCATCTACAGTATAAGGAAAAATGACTCCTAATAAATAACAGCACTTGAGCAGAGTAGATTAAAGATCTTTATATCAATGTCATAATGCTTGCAATACTGAGCAGACACTCAAGCTATCAAACACCATTTAGTGCATAATAAACCAAGGTAAATAATGATTTAGCTACATCTTTGCAATCATGAATCGCAAAGTAGCAAATAGCAGATAATCACAACAAAAAAATCATGTGCGTCTGGTAACTCGTTGCACAACGTTTCCCACAAAGAGCAGCTTATTTCACTCGTGTGATAATTTCTCAAGGCTCAGACTTGAATCCGATCCAATAAACATAGTAATACTATATCCCCTACAGGTGTAAATTCTTGGTGGTTAAGCAGTGCAAAGAGAAACGAGAAGGAACTCCGTTTGATACAGAGATGTTTCCAGCACCAGATGCTGTGGGGCCCTCTCTTGTGAGAAACCGGGCGAAGATCACTTACTTTCCTATTGAGAGTTGGAACATAAATTCAAACCCTGCAATAAATCAAATATAAATTTTCAGCTCCCCTCACTTTCCCGGGGAACGGCTGCAATAACAATGTCATTCGACTCTGCCTGGTTACCATTAATGCTCTGGATTCCATCCATGCTAATGATTTGGTCCTGTATCCTGTGCGTTTTTACAACAAAAAGAAGGGAAATATCACTGACCTATTTAACGCTCTGCAGGTTAAGAGAAGAAACTAAGGTCTGTGACAGACGCTCTTTACATACACAGTATTTCCAAACTCACTCAAAATGGATTCTCCGTGCCAGATATAACACCCTGCGTGCCAATAATGTTAATATACCGTAACTCTGCGGCTGCAACTTTCACATTTCTAGACAGCAAAGTTTCTGAGCCAGAAAGGAGGACAATGCACTCCAGTTAAATCTAACTGGAGTGAAAAATGTGATTTCTATTTAGATATTGTTCCATGTGCCAACAAGCCTTTCCTTCTGCCAAAAAAACGAATTCGATCTCATTCAGTCTATTTTCTACTTGAAATCACAGTCTCATAATAATCTTTATAAACTGAGCGTGGGCCAAGGCTGATTCACCTAACTTCCATCCTACACTCATTATTTACTGGAATGGCCAAATACCACCATCTGAGCAGTTTTCATAACCCAAATATATACAGTCTAGTATCAGAATCCAATTCATGCTGTATATTTGTTTCGCACTGTGTAAACAGACTTTTGTAATTCCAGTGAAACCATAACCCCAAAGTGAAGCGCGGGGAGCTGATTCTAGTTACAGAGACTGTTTAGAGAGAGAGCCATTCTGGGTGAAGCACACTTTACTTTTTAAGCAAAAAGCAAACCAATTTCAGTGCAGCACCTGCACCCTTCTGCCCTGTTGGCTTTGGCGGAGCGGATTCAATGAGTTTCCAGCCAACACTACACGGCTGTGTGCCTGTAAGAATCTGCACTGACAGAAGGCTTTTAGAGAAGAACCAAGGTCACCACTACAATAACACAGCACAGAGGATCTGCTCAGAGCCAGGGGGAAGTGCTGTGTCTCTCTCACACCCTTGAAATAAAAACCAATGAGTGCAGAAGGATACCAAGTTCAATAAACTTAACTTCTCTTCATAACCTCTGCAGAAACATTAAATAAGCAGGGCTGTGCTTGCTCTTATCGTATTATACACTTAAGAATAAACCCACTGGGTTTATAAAACAAATCTCAATTATTGCATCAATTACATCTCAAGACTAATGGCAGCAGAAGTATAATATAGACAGTAAGTAGACAGTATTTAGTCAAATAATGTCACGAGCTAATGCTACACATGCTGGCTTCTTTCAGGGGAAATGTATTGTCCCACAGCTGCTCAGACACACCAAACCAAATTTAGAGAACTAGTAGCAATGAAAGCCAACTGCTGCATTGCCTCACGTCGCCTGTGTCCCGGCTAAAAAAGCTGCAACCGAAGACTACAGCCAACGGCCAACTAGCTTGTACATTCTGCGCCTCCATGAGAGGAAATAACCCTCCGTACCACCAGGTGGTGATACTCTATCCTTCGCACAAGAGGGGAAACCTGAAGACTCAGGACTGCGGACATACAAACCGCTGATAACTGATGACCGTTTAGGTCATTTTTTCTGGTCCAGCTTTAAAAAATGCTTTTCTTTGTTTCTTTCATTTCTGATAGTAAACGAAGAGTCTTTGTGTTTTAGATGGTTGGACAAAAGAAGCAACATGAGGAGCATTTTTCAAAATTCTTTGACATTTTATCGACGACGGTGTTCATTCAACTTCATTAGTTTTCAGGCCGTAGTTTGTTCTGTTGTGTTGGACTTTAAGAGTATTTCTAACATTTTATCTGCCTCATTTAAAAAAAATATACAGTGCCAACAAACATGATTTCATAAAGATCTCCTGCGTCTTGTCTTATGTCTTATCACAATAGGGGAGCTCTATATTTCTGGTCTCCCAGTATAAAGTAAAGTATATCACTGCATCTATGAGTGTGCATGCAAGTAGAGTATTTTTTCTTATAATTGTTAATGACGGGAAAGCCCCAGCAAGCCTCTTTAAAAAGGTTGTCAGAGAAATGGCTAACAGCTGCCAGCCGCAGGAATTCAGAAATGCCAAACCAGCACTTTGTGATTGGCATAAGGAAGTTACACCCACTTTGTAATAATATGTTTCTCTTTGGTTGGTTGCCAAATGGGTTGCTGCCAATGTAGACATGACAGACTGATCAGATCATTCTGTACAAAAACATCGTGCCAAGGAAAACTATAATTATTTGTCTGAGGCCAAGGTCAGGTCGCCGTTAAGCTTATAAATACAAATGAGATGTAACTTAAAGAACAAATCTAATAATGGTGACTCCACTTGAAAAAGTCATTTTGATGAATAAGCCCTAATTATAGCTATTTGCCTTTACATTCTTTTACACACTTTTATACCTGGCAGCCTTTTTGACAAGGTAATAATGGCATGCACAAAATCTTGGTACAAATATTTAACGTTAATTCTTAAAACGGGGTAATTCTATGTTATCTTAAATGGCTAATAACTGATTTTGGTGCAGTTAAGCAGCATGATACTGCACTGCTACGCCAATGGAGATTGTAGTGTTTTGAAGACAGAGTCAAGCAAACAAAAAAGCCCTTTCAAAAGAAATTAGCTCAACAGACTGACTGTAGTCGTACATCTTCCTTGACTCCACCACACCTGCTCAGGTCTGTCTGTAATAACCTGCTCTGTCTGCTCTGCAGGTGTACTCTGGGTATTTACTCCCAGACCCATTTACCACAAATACATGCCACTGTATGTTATGTTCCTCCAGCAGCCGTGTTTCTTCTTCTGCCTCCTCACCGTCAATCCTCTCCCCCCCCCCCCCCCAGTCCCAGTCCTTGATGATACATTTACTTTCCATAAATCAATTTTTGAAACTCAGCAATTACCCCACACCACAGGGAGTCAGAGGAAATCTATAAGTCAAAGGTCCTGAAGGTGCTCAATAGTCAGTTCTGTCACTTCCTGTCTACCTGCTTCAAAACACAGTGATGGACCTCAGTGGTAAAGCTGACACGGGTCAATAATAACCAGAAGAGGAGCTACGTAGGGAAAAGGAAATGAAGAAAGACAGGAGAACTGAGAGTGCAAACACCTGCATTGTTGTGACACAATGTTCGATTGTACGCAAAGATTACCACCCAGGCTACATTTTGTACATTTTCTTGTGTACAAAAATGATTTAAAGATCTAATTTGTATATTAGTGAGGTTGTAATGACATTACCACCTTTCACACTTTCTTCTAGTAAGTACAGACTGAATAAAATGACTATTATTTATGTGTTTTCGATTAAGATGCTTTCAAAACGTTCTCTACCACCCAAACTCTGTTTTGAAACATGCAAATTATGACTATAATTAGTTTCAGGCAAGAAAACAAGCAGCACCAGACATTTTGTCCCAATTTTATACTACATATACTACATACTTTTTGAACAGCTAGTGTATAAAGAAATCATTGGGCAGAATGTTGATATTAAATAATTATCATCATATGTCTCAATATCATATTTGTTTTGGTAACCCACTCCTTGCAAATATTAAGCGCTCGAAGTGCTTTTGAGGAGATTTCAAAATATTGATATAAATATTGTGTACTGCGACATAGCCTAAAAACATTGTGATATTATTTTAAGGCCATATCACACAGCCAAACACTTTGCTTTTGTTTTCTACCGACAGGAGATAGCACAAGAATTGCAGGAAACGGACGTCAGTCACACTGCAAAACTTGGAATACCACTGCCAATTAAACTTCACATTAAGAAAAAATGCTTTGTTTTTGTTTTCCGAGTCCCTGTAGCTGTCTCACCAGCTTTTTTCAGCTGCCTCTGTTTCCTTTGTGCACTGCTTCCTAGAATGAAAATGTTGATGAACAGCACATAAAAAAAAAAAAAATCAAGCACATCTTTGACTACTGTTTACTTGAAACTTTGCTTAGAAAACATAAGTGGTATGGAATTGGCAGTGGCATACCGAGACTCTCTTCAGTGTTGTTGTAATTTCTGTTGGTTGCAGAAAGAGGTCAATAAAAGGTCATAGATTACTTAATGCCCCTTTAATGACTTTTTGATGCAGGGAGTAATGCTACCACAGACCAGCAGTATAACCACCGAGTGACATGTACAGCTGAAGTGCCTGAAACACCCTCGAGACCAAAACTGATATGTGATAGCCTCCTGCTTGTCCCACTGCTACTTTAACAGCAGCTTTCAAGAACGCAGATTTAATTTCTTTACATGTTTACCTTTGTTTCATCCCTACCTACCCCTCCCCTCTAACATTTCCCTCCTCTCTTCCTTCCCAGGAGACAAAGCTGGCAGACAGCTCTAATAAACAGTGGTGTGAAGCCTAACAGTGACGGCGTACGCCGAGGCAACCGATGCGATCAATTATCGAGTGGCCGATTCTCTTTAATTAGAGGGTTTAAGTATTGAGTTAGTCTGGGTGGGAAGCTGAGAAGCAGCATGTAAACCAACCTCATTACACTGCAGTGATTCACCTCCCAGGAGCTGTGATCCACGCAGTGTTTACACCATACATTTGTTTCTGTGGTAACATATCGAGTGGAGGAATGGCTCTGTGACAGACCCAGTTTTTTCCCCCCTCCTCTCCTCTACTCTCTCTCTCCATTTTCTTTCTTTCACTCTCCCTCCCACTCACTGCTGAAGAGGCTGTCACACTGGTTTGCCTTTTGTTGTGGAGAGTCTGGAGAGGTAGCACAATGTGTCCTAGTTAAAGCAGTGCCCCATCTGCCCGGCATAATTAGACAATTATGCTGGAAGGATCCG
This sequence comes from Pagrus major, assembly GCF_040436345.1. Lineage (NCBI taxonomy): Eukaryota > Metazoa > Chordata > Actinopteri > Spariformes > Sparidae > Pagrus > Pagrus major. Next base: position 17,304,878 of record NC_133234.1, on the reverse strand, counting down.
TCATTAATTCCTTTGTGGTGGCCAATTTCGCACCACAAAGAGGTCTCAGGTTTAGTTTTTCTTTGCAGATATCTGTTCATTTACCCTGGCCCCTGTTATCCACCTAAAGTATTGATACTGTGGCAACTTGGGGCAGGAAAATATTCTCCTGCCAATATTGACTGGTTTGTACTGTTGTAGTGAAAAGGCCAAGGGGAATATTGGCTGCTGTCTTGAGCTGAATATAAACAAGCAGCTAGGAAACAGCACTGTGAAAACACAGGCAGATACACAACAAACAACCATACTTAATGTATTGAGGTTAGGTATACTGATGAAATATGCATTATGTGGAGTGATCCTAGTGTTGCATTGTGGGGTGTATGGACTAATCAGAGCAGGAGAACCTTCACATCAATGGTGAAATAGTTTGACCTAATAAAACACCAACAATTAAATCTGGCATTCATTCATGTCCAAGGGAGGAAACACAAAATTAACACTTAAACACCACTTTTCAGAAATACTGATCTGTTTTGTGAGGTCATGTTTGTCCTACCGAGAGTGTCAGTGCAATTTAACTTTGTGAATTTAGCAAACAGACTATTCAGTTTGTAAACTACTTTCTGCACTTCTGTAGCTGTTGTAAATGTTTTGTATCTTTACTTGCTAAACATGTAGCACTAACACGTACTGCAAATAACTCTGCTTAAACTTCAATGTGTAATTTGTAGGAAATGGCCAGAATTTAAAAGGTAACTCCAAAACTGTAGCGAGCAGCAAAAACGGCTACTGCTGCTAACTTTACCAGCCTTGCTACTCTTTGCTGTAGCCATCTTTGGCTGTGGTGATGACCTGCTGTTAACAAGTACAGTAGCTCAGGTAGCTGTAGCGCTAGTAGAGCATCCCAGCATACACGGCTGGACACCAGACTTGGATCAAACACAGCCTCTGAGACTAACATATGCCAGTTTGAAGACAGGTGATACAGCGAGAGGACATGTGCTGGAGCTTGCTAGTTAGCAAGCTAACTTCAGCAGACATCTCTGCAACTTGTTTCTTCAAACACAGTTGATAATGTTGGTTTATTTTATTAATGTTTTACAGGTGCAATATTTCAGAATTGGCCTATTCATACTCAAAACAAACAGGGGATAGCATATCACAAGAGTAACTGCTAACTACTGCTAACTACAGCTGCTAGTTAGCTCAGTTAGCTGGGCATGTAGTGGTCTGGACAGGGAGCTCAGAGCACCAGGGGAGTATTGGTGTTTACACTACTAGCACAGGAGCTTGGGACTCAGATGGGCCAGGGCTAACTAGTTAGCATGCTAACATTAATAGGTATCTCTGTGACACAATACACAGACGTCATAACCTCAAAACTGTCATTTCTTAATATTCTGTCGATAATTTCAGTTGTTTTCAACTATAACTAAAAATGTTGCCGCTTTAAAAAAAAGAAATTCTGGCCATATCTTAAACTGCTCCTTCAAACTTAACATGCAAATTGCAGCATGCTTGCAAGCTCTGATACATGCTAACCTAACCATGCTAAAATTGCAAAACTGCTAACGTTAATGCTAGCAAAGATGCCAACATTAAGATTTTTAAATGCATACAGTTAGCTGACATTAATGTTGGCTATTCATTGTTTAAGGTATCATACAAAAAACTGAAGTCTTTGAAAGGTGAAAAATTTGACCAGTTGGTGAAAAACAAGATCCCCATCCTTGATCATCATAAATCAATCTGTTCAATATTTGTCGAGACATTTCAGTAACTGCTATCGCAAAATCTATGCCGCTACCTCGGCTAAAAGATCAATTTATCATCTACTAGTGGCTGAGAACAAGAGAGGTGTGAAACATCAAACAAAGAGCTATGGTGTAAACTCATGTCCAATGTTAGTGTAAAATATAAGTGTATATAAGTGTACTTTTAGCCAAAAATACCATCGTGCAACAAAGAGTCACTGTTGTGATGATGATGATGTGTTGTGATATTGCACCTGTCAGTGGTGTACCAAGTCCCAATGGACTGACAGTAACAGTCAGAGCAAACTGTTGAGTCTTTATTATTTAAAGAACAGCGCTTGAGTGAAGGAGTAAGTGATTTCAGACACAGCACAAGACATCACTCCAACCCAGTATTCAACTAACCAGCCTTTATACTTAATTATATGTGTCTGGCAGACTGAAGTCCCACCTCAGCTTTCTATCTGTTGTTATGGAGCAACCTGCTGCTTGTAAAAGTACAATTTGTCAACTGCCAGTCGAACATATGTGTTGTCACTTTAACCGTTTCACAGTTACACTGAGTAACTCAGCTTGACAGAGACATGTGGGAAGATATCTTACAATGTAACTCAAATCTGATTAGAGCGGTGATCTAATCAGCCATGAATTCATCTGTGAAGACAAGCAGGCAAAAGAAAATCACCGCGGAGAATTCTGTATAATTATCAAAAATCTCACAGCGGTACATTAAAATTCTAATTACGACATATTATCTTAATTGCTAAGGAGATGCAAATCAAAACAAGGTTAACGCTGCTCCCTTAACATGCAGGAGAACATGTGGTGGGAAACTCTTCAATATTCACTGAATCAGCTTGACTTGTTCAACATGAGAGGCTGTCATTTTGTAATGCTTCCCCCTCTTAGGGGCGATAATCCTAGCTGAGAGCACAAGCAGCAGTGGCGCAGTCGTGCAACAATAAGACAGAACAAACATCTAATTGCTGTGCATTCATTTCCTTTTATTGCATCAAACAAAGCCGGTGACAGCTCATCACAAGCCAACTAATGTTGCTGTCCGGAGAAAACCATGTACCTCCGAAGAATAACATCCTTGTCTTAAGCTTAGTGAGTTTTTAGATCATTAAAAACCCCAAGAAGGGGGTTGTAATCCTTCAATTTATCCCACGCAAAACAGATACAATGCAAGACAAACATCCATGTCTAATGTGCAACAAATAGAAGAAAAACAGGGAAAAAAAAGTTCTCAAGAAACTGCAACTCCCATGGTACACAACAAATTGCTTGCCATAAATTGTTTCTGACAGGTGCACACTGTAACTCTGCAGACATAAGACAGCCGGATGACAGCAGGCACAAGGGGTAATGGTGAAAGGAGAAGAACATGCCATTGAACATGGATTTATGAGCGCATCCGGACTGAAGCGATCCATCAGTGGTGTCACGTAGCTTCAAACGCGGTCACGTTTAGGACACGTTTAGATGAGGCTTGAGAGGGTGCCAATTCTCAAAAACATATGGGGTGTGTGTTGGGAAACGAGAAATTTGTTGCTTTTTACCAGCGGAGAAGTCTGTTGCCACCCACAAATCCGGCACAGTCTCTTAATTGGAGTAGTTATGCTTTGATAGAGAGCTCCTATTACTCTAGAGGTTCTTGCAGAAGGCTAATAACTGTATGTGGCAGCTTCAAACTAACTACAGCCATTTTTTTTGAAAACATCAGATTCCTGACAGAAAATAATAAACTAGAGGTACCCTATGTTTTCGCTAAAAGATATTGGAGCTTCTCTACCAATTGGCTTTGGGGACGGTGGTTACCCACATACTGTAAATTGAGTTTCTCTTTCTCACTTTCTCCCACAAACACACACATACAGTGCAAACACTTTCCCAGACAGTCCTTCCCTTGCTGGACCGAAATAAATGGAGACCCCAGGAGTTCCCTTTTGCCCTGGCCCTAGCAGTCTATAACAGAGCCGACAGCTCCGATCACTCCTGAGAAAGCAAAAGCTGCTAAGGGATCGCTTTACAATTCTCAGGGGCTCGAATAACCTGATCTTGAACTGATCCCGTGCACTGATCCTTTGGTATTGGGTTAGGAACGTGTGAAGGGGCCTGTTGAATGAGCTCGCTGGATATCAACATCCTCGCTCCGTGTTGCTCCGGCCCGGTGGATTGTTTGACTTGATTAGTCTTCGCCCGAGTGTTAGACTACCCAACGCCAAGCCCTCCAGACACCGGTATCAATGTGTCAGAGGGAAAAGTGCTCTCCCAAGTCTCAAGGTGGAGCCCATTACCCTGAGTGAGAGCACTGTAAGTTAATAGGATTTGCTCCCGATCAAGAGACTGAGCTATTTCCTGAGGCTGTTACAGACCGAAGCACAAAAATAAATGTTCCTTTATTCAACACTATTAAGCGTTGCCCCCTCCCCATCCAAAAAACTCCCCACCACCACCTACTACTCTGACCCCACCCCTCCTTTTTTCCCCTTGTTGGAATATCTGTTTTTACTGCAGGAGGTTGTGCTCTCCCTCTCTTGTTCCCGTTTTTTTTTTCCTTTCTCCCAAGCAGCCAGTAAAAGTAAAAGGCTGGCACTTTTTGTCTAAAGGAGCCATTTGTTCAGGTGAAAATGAAACTTGCATGGTAAGCAGAGCCAGGCCTGCGGGTTGGACAGGGGCAGAGGGGATTCCAGATTAATCATATGGACTATACACCATGAGGATATTCATTGAGGAGTAATTGCCAAGGGGCTTTATGTAATGTATTCTCCCCATGAGGTAAAACCTTGTAGCAGAGAGAAAGGATAATAGAGTAAGAGGATCATATAAAAATGTTTGCTGCTCCAACCTTTAACTCGGAGCTTAACCCTGACCTCGGATAGTAACTACAGAGTTAATTGCCAACTGATCTGAGGAAGCTCCATCCAGCTCCACTGCTGATGTCAATTGGGCTTAATAGCCTCCTTCTGAGGTGCGACAGATCACGGATTGTCTTGTATAATTTAAAGAAAGGACAATTAGCAGTATGAGGTCGGGCAAAGTTTCTGGTCAGCAATTATCGAATATTACTTGACTTTGAATCATATTAGAACTGCAACCAACACATTTATCATCAATGAATGGGTTTATTTTTGTTTGTTTAGTCTGAAACCCAACCAATATTTTTAACAGTTGAAACTTTTAAACAAAACGGAAAAGCAGCAAATCCTCACATTTAAGAAGCTACAACCGGAGATTACTTGAAAATCGTGTTATTTAACAAGCAAAAATGTTGTTTCGCTGACTAATCGATTACTCATCTGATCCTTTTTAGCACTAAATCAGAACACCAAGGTGTCATATCTCGATATCATCGTACAAAAAAGTTATTCAGGCAATGGATTCACTGAAACATCTAATTATAAACTAACAACATTGTTACTGACGTTTTTGTTTTACACATACAGTATGATACATTTTGGGTTAGGGTTTTTGGGTAATGCGATATTTTATATTTTATCGGATTCTGCTCTGATCCGAGGCTGTCCACCGATCATTTTTTAACTTTTGGGATTAAAAGTGGATTTATCTTCACTCCTGTTTATTAACCTGATTGCAGCAGCGCTCTGCGGAGGTATCCTCTATTGTCAGGTGTTTATGTTCTGCAATGTTGCCTTTTTACTGGAGCTGGAGGGGAAACTTTTCTACATGGAGACATTACAGAGAGGAGAGGAGGCAACCTTCTTCTCCAGGAAGTAGCAACAGGCGATCAAATGAAAAGCACTGTATCCTTGAGTAAATTTGTGGATTTGTCTGGGTGTGAACATAGATGGAAACATTTGGGATAACGTAAGTATACAACTCAACAAATTCCTACATATTATATCTTTAACATATCAAGATTTGATTAGCATACTGTGTAAAAAACAACAACCCGTAATAAAAAAAATTACAAAAAATTGGTTATCAAAGTTTGTGTATTATACATGTGAAGAGTCTTGTCTGACACATCAACTTTTTGTTGCATCAGAAATTAAGTTGATTATCATATAGGTAATATATATTGAGATGGCAGAATAAGAGTTATTAATACCGTGAAATTGAATTCAGCCATGTCCCTCAACAGTAATTTTTCCCTCATCACCCAGTCCTAAAAGTAACTAGTCTTCCTTTGGTGTGCACGATAACACACAACTCCAGTAAATAGTTGTGACGAAAATACAGTAAAGCACATTTAACTATATAATCAGCCTTTCTGAGTGAAAAAAGATACAGATTTCCTCTGGATTTGTTTAAAACCTTAAGAGAGAATAGAATTGGCGCATTTCAGCGCAGATCTGAGCACAGCTCACTCAGGAAACCTGAATGTCTTCAGTGAGTCAAATAGTTAAGTTGAGCCGGTGCTGCCATAAACCCGGTGGGAGAGCTTGGAATAATCTAGGCGATGTTAATGATGCAATTTATATGTGAGGGGACCGGTGTTTGGCAGGCTCTTTCCGTCTGAGCGGGCTGCACAACCCAGCGAGCTCCCAGCACCCCCTGCTAGATGGAGGGGGTGGAGTAGGAGGAGGATGTCAGAGCCCATGTGAAAAGAGGGAGCGAGCGAAGCACTGATAAGAGCCATTACTATTAGTGTCTGTCTGTCACCTGCTGTGCGTCATCCAGCCTTCTCTCTCTCCACATGCGCCCCCATCCCCATCGCTCCATCCCCATCCGTTTTCCTGAGGCACATCACTTCAAATTTGCTCTCACCTACACATTTTCCATCCTGTCACAGATATACTCAGTTGGCTCGAAAACTGAGCCAAGCTGCACTCTGAAAACTACTCTGAGCTTTGTTTCAAAACAGTTGTGAATTAGTGAAGGTGCAGGCAGCTGCCAGCACTTATTCGATAAACAAAGTAGCTATAGATGAATAACCGAATTGGCAAAAGGGGACGCAATATCCTAGACATACCGTTTTCTCAGTTTTTCCAAGCAAACACAAAGCCTAATTTGGTATTTCATTTATTACTTGGCACAATACTACAGCTCCTTAAACTTATGAACTCTGGAGAAATGAACAGTAATTGCAGGCTGTTCTTTATTTTCTTAAAACCTTTTTAACCAAAATATTTAAAGCTGTTTTTCTCAGTTGCTATGCAACACTTCAACCGCAAGAGTGGGAGCATGCTGAGAATGTGCCAAATAAATGCTACTGCCACAGACATTCTGCGGGGAAATATGAGAGAGGGGCATCGTTCAATCATAATCACATGAAAACGGAGAACAGTTGTGTAAAATGCACAATCATCCTTTCATTCATCAGTTACTTGACCTGTGTGAAACGATGATTCCAACCAATAGTTAATTTAATGAACCATTGTTTACAGTCTGAAAGGCTCTCAGACCATTCCACAGCCATGTGAGCGGATATTTTTCATCACCAAACACGCAAGTGGCTGCTTTTAACTGCAGAATACAGCGACGTGGCAGGCGAACTAAGTGTCCTGTGCAAAGTATCATTCTAATTTGACATGAAAATGCTGCCAGATATGTAGACTACTGTCTGTTTCACAAGTCCTTTTAGATTTCACTCAGAGCTCGCCTGGAGCGCGGGCAACTGTACAACAGCCAAGCAAAAAAGCAAGCAAGCCAACGGTGCAGCCTTTCTTCCTGAGCCTGAAACTAAGGACTTAAAGCAAGGACACGTTATGCAAGATATCACATTCAATTCCACTGCCAGCCTCTGAGGCCAGATGATACACATTGAGTGCGTCTGTCTCCCGAGCCCTCAATGTTAATCAACACTCTTTCCAATGCATACTTATGAGTTACAATCTACTCCCCACGTCTTCCCTTTGGCAGCTTAAATTAAGTCGCAAATTTGACGGCAAATTAACTTCAACTGGGACGGTAATATGTCACCTATACAGCAATCTGTGCCATTTCTCGCCAGGGCAACACAAATCTTGTGAATCTGAGAGGAAAATTAAATCAAACAAATCATTTTCGTGTGAAAGTCAAATTCTAGGAAACACAAGAAAGAAGGCGCCACGCGGCGGGGGCCATCGCCTGTTAACAAATCCCTCTGATGACAAAGCCTTGCATAATCGCCCAGTCAACCTTTATCATTGTGATCACAGAGCTTGAGATTTGATGCACGCCAGTATTAGCTGTGACATACAGTCACAATACAGTCGAGGTGGGAGGAACACATGCTCAGACGGTGTGTGTACCTACATGTGTGTGTAGAGGGGAGGTGGATGTGGAACCAACAGAGATCTCCCCACTTCATCATTGAGTAAATGGCACCACAGACGTGAGCTGCGACTTCACAGCTGCCTCATGGCGGGTGACATTGAAGCCCACGCATGAACACATCGCTCATCAAAGCGAATGAGGCGTTCGTTGCTTCCTCTGCTTGTGCTGAGGAAAACAATGGCAGCCCCCCTCAAGTGCGCGCTTGCACACCTGGAATGTCTAGAATGAGTGGAGATGGGAATGGAAAGGGGGGGGAATCCATTTGGTTTCATGCATCTCTCACAAGAAGCTTAACAGACTGTGACCTTCCACTGCTTCGTAATGGGAAGGAAACGGCACGACCCCGGTGCCATGAAACGCTCAGAGCGGGTGCTAACAGTGGTTCTGCAATTAACCTGTCTTAAAACAAACAAGAGGCTTTCGCTTTAACAACAGGCGCATGCTTGAGAGGGTTGATTTCTGCGGCGTGGAACTCAAAGGCCCACCAGGGTCCAGGTTTTAATCGGTCATTAGCGTGCTCATTCCGGCACAGCTGCGCCGAGATCTATCCAACTACAAGCTCACTCAACATGATCAAAAACCAAACAATAAAAGTCAAAGCTCTTATGCACATCTCAGTAAGAAAATGAACCACTGAATCGCTCAAAAGTCTCTTCATGGATAAAGAATATTTCTCCGAACACTTGTGCTCAAGTGTCAGAAGTACAAACAGAAAGCAACAGTAAAATTTTAGTACATCCTCCTGAACGTTCAGTCACATAGTTTAAACACAAAAGCTCCACTCTTTCTCCTGAACTGTCCTCTTTTCGCTAAGTGGAACCAGACGTAGGCATTTCTTCATTCAGCCCATTCAAATGGAGGGCAAGTTGCTGTTCTTTATTTATTTAACAAAACGAGCTGTAAAAGCCAAACATTAGGTCATGGAATATTTTCAACCTCAAGAAATAAGTCAATGCCTTCAATGAGACATCAAACCCAGTTTAAGTATCCCCCTACAAAATATGAGCTGGTGAGGACCTTTCTCGAAGTCAAGTAGTGCTGTGGGATTTTTCTGTTTTTTAAATACAACTTTCGACAGTGTGGTGCACATGCGTTTCCAATTAAGCGCTCCGAGCCAACATCCAAGCCTGGGCCCCATTCACCCCTTCCACGATTGACCAAGTCTGAGGAAATGTTAAACAGGCATCATAACCATAACAGAGACTGCAGATTTTTCAAAAGCCTTTACTTTCTAAACAATAATTAAGACATCACGGTGGATTGATGATATAGACTGCAAACATCGCACAAAATCTAAATAAAGAAAATGGGAACATACTTAATCATAACTCTTTGTGACGCGTTCACAGCTAGGGCACTTAAACATAACAATTTGTCCCTTTGGTGAATGGGTACAAAGCGTGCTTACAGTGCAAAGAAATAAAATACGTCAATGCTGTTGATTTGTGTGGATCATAATGAGAATGCACGGTTTACACGAGGCACTCAGAGTAGGATCTACTTCCCTGGCAGCAGCAATAACTCCCTATGAGCCTGTCTCTGCTCAGACTTCAATCTCTGGGCCCTAAGGAGCTGTTGGAGGACTTTGATGTTCTGTCTAAATGAATTGACTGTGCTTCTTGATACAGCCCTCCAGTCAACTGACTCCCCCCACCAATTCTGTCACCTGTGATAAACACCATGTGAGCTCGGCGGCACCAAATTCTGGATCACATGCTCAGAACGGCCACAGCTTCTTTTTTTTTTTCCTCCTTCAACTTTGTAAATGACTGAAAAAAAAAAATAGGACTGTTGTTTCCCGCCGTGCCCTATCTGAGCAGAGGCCCTTTGATGTGTGAGGCTGTATGTGAGCAAGCAGCGCTGCACGGGCTGTTTTTTGTTACCTTACAGCCCTGCAACATCCAGTAGGTGAGCCTTTATGTCGGATGCACCTTCAGGGCATGGTGTTTGTTAGAGCCTGGGCAAAGGCAACAACCTCCAACCCACTTCTATCATTGCATTTTTTTCTCTCTCTCTTCTTGGAGCCAGAGAGATGTGCATACTGTAAAAGCCTGCAACTTCACTGACTTGATCCGAACAAGATCCAAGGATTATTGAGGAGCATCGACGCACAAGCTAAAGGAAGTAAAAATGTGTTGATACATCTACCTGTGGACTTCCAGTTTGTCGCAATGTGTGCTTTTGAATATTAGTGACAAGAGCCACAACAACGCATGAGAAATGAAAAAAACAACAACTAATGTACCAGTGCTAAAGATAGCTTGAGATAGAACTGAGCGCAACCAATCAACGGCTAGCAACGCTGCAGTGGCTGATTTCGATCAAAGTGTAGGGCAGAGACGGTGGTTAGAGGGAAACAATACTTATCCATCTAAGCTTGAGCTTGGTCAATTCTCATTTGACTAAATCCAATTACCATTGATTCTGCATCTTCTTAAAGCCGAGGTTTAGGTTTTCCTTGATAGTGCAGAAATCTTAACAGGGATGAAGCGGCAGTATTTAACCTATTACAGCCTCCGATGAAGCGGTCGGGTTTTTGGAGGAAAGTACGAGTTCTACTGGCAAAGGCATTGATCCTCCCACACCCTGGGTTTTCCCAGCGTGTGCAGCGATTCCTGTGCAAAGCCTCTGAACACTTCTCTCTCCTCCAGCAGCGATGGTGCTCCTGAGCAAACCTGCCCTGGATCGAGCATCTCATTTAGTCACTGGGCCCTTTGATGTGGATTCAGTGCTGCAGTGCATATCATTCGTGTTTGAAGGTTCAGCTTCCACAATACAGCAGGGTTTGAAGTTTCACATATTGCAAGTGCTACAATGTGATAATCTGGGAGCCGGTTATGCATTATACATTTTTCATAAAAGAACACCATCACCTGAAAGTGAAATGTGGAAAAGTCAGCGCTTCAAGGTATATATTGACAGAAACTGTTTCTGAGACTTCTGGGTGTGGGACGAAAAAACACTCTTGTTATCTTGAGCATTTCAGAATCAGCTCGACATCTTCCCTCGGAAGGGGGTAAATATCCAAATAAACAGAGTAGAATAACATTTGTCTGGGGCCTGCCATGCCATTATAAGACAGAATAATTTAGTTGACTCAACGCTTCTCACAGGGCTAAGAGGCCATGACGGCTCTTTCTCCAGCAAGGGCCTGCAATGAAAATCTCCTTTGACATCTGAATTCACAAGGTTAGCAACTCGGGGCACTTCCTCCAGTGTCTTCTTAAATATATCACATGTAACATTTATGCATTAAAATGTCTAAAAACGACGAGACCTTTGTTATACATTTTGCTGAGCTGTGCACTTGATTCAAGTGATCTCACAAATCCATCTCAGCAGGCTTCAAACTATGTGCTTGTGGCTGACGCTGTGGTTAAACAGATTCTTTCAGCAAATATTGGTGAGCGTACATTTGAATTAACAACAATGGCGACTCCTCGAGGTTAGCATAGATGCTACTAGCATCAGTTATATCAGAACTGGAGAGTATGTTTTATTGGAAGAAGGGCAGAGAACGGCACTGACGGCTTTTCTCGATGGAAAAGATGTTTTTGCTCTTCCCTCAGTTGGCTAGTTTGACTTAATTGGTTGATGTTAGCCTGTGATTAGGGCCGGGTATCGTTCTTTGATGCTTTTACGCCACCGACCGAATTGCCTCGATACTATCGGGCATCAAAAAATATCTTTGAAATTTGAAGACCTAAGGAGTTAATCTCATCAGCGTCAGTGAGCCGATTTCATAAAATTACTATCGAACAAAGTATCATTCAGGAACTGTTGTAGAAGACAAGGATCCAGCCCTACCCATGATAGACAGTGAGAGAATGGAAAGTTTATAGCGCCGCTTTTCCAGATGGTTCTGCGTAACAAAGCATCTGCTCAGTGTTTACATTAAACATTTTTTCCAACAAACCAAGAGACATACAAAATTTTGTTCAAAGTAACTGTGTTTAATTTGCTTGACTGACGCTTTAATTTCTGGAAGAGCGTGAGGAAGGCGTGAGGAAAACTTTAAAGGATTACCTTGTCTGTGAACGTTTCGGCCTGAGTCATGTAGATGGACTTTCTTCAAAAATTGGCAGTTGTTTAACAATGAAGACAACAACTCCCATAACCCCACACTACTTTAGTGTTTTGTTTTGATGAAGAGACCCCTGGTGGCAGAAAGTACATGCAGTGTGCTTAAATAAAACATCCTTGCTCAGGTCTGTGTCTGACTAAACTAATATTGTAATGAGAAGAAGGTAGAAAATAATCTTTGCTGGGAATTTTGCGATTGCAGTTCTCAAGTTTTTAATTGACTCTGGTGGAAAAGTGAGACCACCATTTTTAAAACCCAACAGCACCAAGCACACAAGATTTGAAAAGTAAGGGAAGTTGCTTCCCAAAGAATAAAACTGGCAGTTAATGTCTGCGAGTGACTGAGGTTTATGTTCTCGCTTCTCATCTTGATAATTAAAGAGTGTTTGTATGGAGGCGCACAGCTCCGCGTATCTTTTTAAAGGATGCTTACCGTCTCCAAAGCATGAAGATGGTGGCAGCCTGAGGGCCTGCCTGCCTTCTTTTCCCTCTCTCAGTATCTATCTTGTGCTAAATACACACAAGCACGCATAAGAAACGCACACGCGCACGTACACACAAGCACACGTGTACAAATTGGAAGTCTACACACCGTTCTGACACGTTACAAACAAAAACCCACACACAAGAAAGAGTCGGCGCTTTCACAAACATCAGCCTCTCAATTAGCTTCTGGACTCATTTCTCCTTGGAAGAGAATTATTTTTCAGCTGGATGCTTTTTCTTTGTTTATTGTGAGCAGACCAAAGCCTTATCAGCAGCTAATCACTGCATGTCAAATTCACAGACTTGCTGCAGTCACTTAAAAAAAAGAAAAAGGATTCAGTGAATAATCTTCTCAAGTTCAGATTGCAATTTTAGATTTGGACAATCACCAGTTTCTTTTAGATGCTCAAATCTGTCTAACAGCCAGGCAGAAGATCAGCATTTGTTTGATGTAATTTGTTGTGACATGTTAATTGCATCTACTTGTAATTCTCTCTAATTGATGTTTGATATGTCTCAGGAAATTAGGCCAACTAGATAACACTGCAAATATTATGAATCCTCCCCGCCTTTCTCTTTCCGTGGCAGGTCTGATGAATTCACAACACCTAAAACTGTAATGTGTCAACATGCTGTGCAGCTATGCTCTCTATTCCCAGGGCTGCCAAGCTGACAAATCTAAGGTTACAAGCATACCACTGTATATTCAAAACACATTCAGGCAGACTGTAGAGGGCCAGAGAAGACTAACCTGAGCAATTTTCACTGAGTTCTGGGTCGAACCACCGGCGTGGTATTCAACTTTGTTCCTCTTGACAATTTCTTCAAACCTGAAATAAATAGAGGAGTTGTTACAAGTACAAAAGGCAACATTCAAGGTTAACTACAAATTGAATTAGACCAGACCTGCTGAAAAAGCCTTAGGGAGCATAGTAAGTACAACCGCAGCTTTCTCAACATTCGTCACATTACAACACGCGTAGGAGGAATGAGGCATAAGCACTGCAAATAAGTCAATACAAAATCAATTAGGAGAGGTTACGCAGGTAAAGTTGGAGAGCAGCTGCGAACACTGAGGATGTGAAAGTATCTGATTATATCTCAAAACTATTGGATGGACTGCTGCAACATTTAGTAAAAAGACATTCATGGTGATCCCACAACCTTATCATCACCATCAACATGTCATGCTGTCCGCTAGTTTAACACAGGGTACTGGGGATGCAAATTTTAAGTTGTGATATGAACCGGGCTAGCATAACATGCTGTAATACTGATGCTAACATGCTTAATGCACATTAAATACATCTTACATCTCCAAATGAATGCTAATGTGTGCTAATTTCCTTCACTCTCAAATGCAAAACATGGTGTTTAGGTGTTACTATTTATTGTATACATTATAAAAAATGACATTTTTTCATATTCGTTGAGCTCCTCTACGCCCTTATCGAAAATAACTCGGTGAAGTCATCAGAATGTTTTGTTTTTGCCTTTCTGTCCCGGTTGTAAAGAAGACAGCAGTATGCCGACTCTGCAATACGATTTTTTTCTTCATCTGTGACATTCCAGGTGCAAGCTGTTTATATAAAGTGCTTTGAAAGAGGAAAAAAAAGAGGCTGGAAAAAAGAAGCGAGCAAATGCTGGATTTTGTTAAATGGGATACTTGACCACAAATGCTGCTGGAGTTGAAAAGAGCCAGTTAGGGTCTGAATGTCAGCTTGATAAAAGCAAAAGAGCAACATTGTCCACACATGGTTGTAGTTAGCTGTACACAGTATTAAAGCAAGATGAGCAGAGAAAGTTATTTGTGAGGAACTTGAAATGCTTCCTCAAAGGGAATGCATAAAAGGAACTATTCATCTCTCACTTGGCAGAGACAGGCAGCTATTTTCTATTTTATAGGTGATGTTTTCAGAGCAATTAGACAAACAAGTTCTACAATTTCCTTGTGCAGAAAAACCTCATAGCCAGATAACTTGTTTAGGGAGAGACCACATCTGATTAAATGTTTGATGTATGAAGAAGCATACAGCAAAGTTTAGAAATGACTGTAACAGACTAAACACAATGAGTCAAGAAAACAGACACGACATTGGGGAATAGGGAGTAAACAATTGCTGAGTTTTCAAACATAAACCACGGGAACACCCTTGGGTCTGCAGTGAAATACTGACGGCGCTTCTATCATTTTTTTGTATTTTCCCATCATACTGCCATTTCAAACATCAATAGCTTCAACGCTTAGGCGTAACATGATGCAAAGCTGGCCTACACTGCAAGATAGAGGCTTTATCTGGGGAGCTGAGAACATGAATAATGTGTATTCTCCACATCGTTCATACAAACAACCTCCCAGGGGGGCGGGCTATACAAACGTGTCCACCCCGCGAAGGAAATTGACCTAACTGCAGTCAAGATGATACGCCACATTAGGAGGTCCTTGGCTGTTTTTTCCTCCCTGACTGTAAATTGAAGACTTGTCCATTTGTAAGTGTATTTACATCAGGGGAGAGAAAAAATCCAATGACATGGTAAATAGTTCAAGGTGCATCGTACCCTGTACCATTCCCACTGGTGTCATGTGTAATTCCACCTTAAATTAACTGCGTAACAGGGGTGGTTGAGAAAATGCTTGAGTGTAATCCCAAGGGTCGCTGGTTATGTAAAGGCTCTGCTACACGCTGCCGACGCATTCCCTTTTTAGGATTAAAAAAACATGCGCTGGGGAGGTCAAAGGTTGCACGTTCTGAGGGAGCAAACTTGTTGAATCTCTAGAAAACGTTGTGTCTGTTGCACGCACTCACTGCAGACAGGAGAAATATGTATGCAAAGTGCATCATGGCTTACCAACATGTGTCTGCCAGAGGTGTTCAATACTTCAGCACAACCTGGTTTAACTAGGCATGGCCGAATTTTGAGCGAGTGTGAAAGTAACCTTTACAGCTTCAAAGAAAGTCTGCATATCATGTCTCAAGGCGAGGGGTCTACCCAGGGCAGAATGTTCCTAATAAAGAAAAAAAAAAAAAAAACTTTCCATGCAAGTGGAAAATATGCTAACCGGGAAAAAAAAATCCTTCCTGAGACACCTGTTATGACTCCTTGACAAAGGAAGAATTTGAGCACTGTGGGTGTTTATAACATGAAGGCAGCCGAGGGACTCCAGAACCCATTTCAAATAGACACACAGCTTCTGAGGATTTCAGCCTTTTTTTTCCTTCCTAGAAGTATTTGCTCCACCTTTCAGTGCAGACAGCATGGGGCCCTGCTCTTGGATGCCTCGAAAATCCCATCCGAAAAGGAGCAGCTGCCTCAAGACCTTTACACCCTCAAACATCATGTGATCCCATAGTAGTGACACCGTAAACGGCCCCCATGGCCATTTAGGAAGAGAAAATCCCTTTCCGTCGACTGCAGTCTGAGCTCACTCGATGATGGGAGGGAGCAGAGAAAAAGAAATTGTTTTGAACAAAATGTCCTCAGCCAGTAACCTTTTCTTTTATAAACCCAGTGGTGTTGTTCAATGGAACAGCAATTCCAACTATGCCATGCATTCCACTAATGTACGGACAGCCTGTGTTATATAACACATGTGTTACAAGAGACTGCCCTTGACACTCTGGTTAAATACCACTCTTAACTAAAGGCACTGTGCTATTTTTCAATTTCATACCTTCCAATTTGAGACTAATAGAGGCACTTATTTATTCAGCTTAAATCAAATTAGGGGAATTAGGCTACTGAATGGAATATTTGTATTCACAGGATATGAGAGTCCTCCTCACAAACTAATACCTCTACATCTCCAAGGCTTAACACATTCAAATTGCTGGGGCAGATCACACAAGTCAGGAACATCGTGTTGTTTACATTCCTGGAGATAGAGCCCCCACCGTTGTTTCCCATCAAGGGAAATATGAGAGCTTCCAAAGTACTATGAGTGTTCTCTGCCCCGAGTGACTCATGAGTTCCTCTCTCACCTCCTCCCCCAAAAAACGAGCCAAGTAGATTATTTACATGAGGCAATAATTCAAGATTTGCTCCTCTAAGTCTCTTACATGGAGGGCAAGGCGAGCCCATTTACCCAATCCCTCTTCATTCGCCTTTGATGTTAGCCTATCTCGATAAGACCGGATGAGTGCCCTAAAATCCCCGTCGAGTGATTTCGCAGGAAGAACAAGTCTCTGTTAATCAATGGCTAGATTGGATCTGGATCCTCGGGAGTGGTCCGCGTGAAAGTCCTCCCGAGTGTTTGAGTGCACACCGGGGTAATTCATCGCTAATGATCACCGCGGCACCCACTCTCCTCCGTTCGTCCTTATTTAATTGCCTCGTTCACGTTTAAACAGCTTACAAATCACAAGGACAGGCAGGGAAACATGATCAAACAGCCCCTATCGCTAATCAGGGGAGGGCAAGGCAAGAAGTGAGAGGACTGGGGCTTCTTTGCTGCTCTCCTTGGGGGATTAGGAAGGAGGAGGGTTGTACAGGAACAGTAAATTATCTCTGCTTCAGCTATAGCAGGCAGGTACATTCAAACAGGCAGATCCATCTTTCTCTCTCTCTGATGGAAGCAGAAGAGGGTACGATGCAGCTAAAAGGCTACGGTAATCCCAGTTTCAACACGGGCATCTGGAGCGGAGACAGGTTCCACCATTGATTAGATTCCCCAATCAGTGTGTGCATCCTACACCAGCCTTCCTTGGTAGTCTGGAGGCAGTACAAGGCCTGATGCACAGTAATTGTTTCCATAGGTCAGGCGGAGGAAAAACAGCTCGGGGACGTGATGAAAGGGAGATGGAAAGGGTGAGGAATATTGTTGTTTTTCCCCCCAATTAAATTGTTTGTCAAACCCTTCACAAAGGGTTACGCAGTTTATCTGTTTAAAATCAATACGCTCGTCTCAGTGTGAAAGCTTGTCCCGACACAAGACAGGCCCATTAATTATTCTGTTCTGCGCGCTATCGCCGGGCTGCTCAAGGTTGAGCCTTATCTTTTCTTATTTCAAATCAATAATTATCTTCTACCGTGCCTGCGCTCCCCCTCAGAAATAGATGTGCTTTTCATTCAATGCCTGTAGAGTCTCTCTCTCTCTGTAGCAACTGGTGAAAAACGCAGAATGAATAGGACATTCTTATCAGCGGAACATTAGGGCAGGATGGGAATAGATGGCGAAGAATGAGGCGCATAAAAGTACTGAACACAAATGAGTCATGATTCAAACAGCGAGCAAGGCCTTGTTCCCGTCCTCTGACATCTTCTAATATGCCACAGTAAAGGGATGAATGTTGATTTGCACAAAAGCAATGCGATACGGCCGTCGTTCAGGTATCTCAGACCTGTTCAGAGGAGAAAAACCTGCCTTGAGTCCCTCGGCGCAGGAAACGCCAGCCGCGACGAGCCTTTCTGCAATATAGACTGGATGCACAATTAATGACTGCACAATTACATGGTCATAATGGGTGAGTAATTGCATTAGAATGCAGAAACAACAAACGTGCATCCCTTTAATAATCGGCCGATTCCAGCAGCGGCAGCAGCCCATTTGTTGGCATTAACCGAGGACTGCTGTTTGTACTTAATTAGACTGCACTCAAGGATTAGGCGGCGGGGGCAAAATCTGGTCATGGAGGATGAGTTCATATTATTTCCTCTAAAATGTCACAGGTTTTTGGCTTCGCGCTGCAGAGGGTGGCGTTGTTTGTCACACTGTACTGTGTGGATGTGGGAGAAGGGAGTGTGAGAGTGTGTGTGTGTGTGTGAGAGAGAGGACATGAAAGAGAGAGAAAGAGGGACACATTGAGGGAGAGAGTGGGAAGACGGGAGTGTGTAAGCAAGGACGGGGCTTCTGGTGTTCTCCTGAGGATTGAGATTTGAAGCCGGAGCACAAAGCCTTTGAGACATTCCCCTTATCTTGGAGGTTGATACCAGGATCTTGGCGATTCGGAGCGCTCCATGTGAATAATTCCACCAACACCCCCTACTGCGGGGACCATATGGCCCAGTGTGAACTTTAAACACGCGGGGAGTGTTGCTGCTCACCACTCAGGCCTCCCATCTCTACCCCCGCACAGGCTAGGTGTAGAGAAATGATCAGCACAGATAGTATACTAACTAGCCTACATGTATGAGGGCTGCTGCCATCAGTGGCTTTTCCTGTGTGGCTGCTAGGGATCAAAGATGCCTAAAAATAGCCCTGAGCATGCTTTTCTGAACTGAACATGCTGTATGTACTGGCTGAGACGCCCACATTTTAATTATAAAACGCTCTTTAAAAAGGGGGGAGTTGGAGGGAGAGGAGGAGTGGGAGGGGGGGGCACATGCACAGAGATGTGGATTATGTTTGTTACACTCCCTTTGACTTGTGATGTTTCCTTCTGGCACCACCTGCTGGCAGCCGCCGTCAACAAGAGGGGAAAGGCATTTGCAGCTCCGGCGAGGACGAGCCTTAATTATGATTGCATCAGCCATCTCTCATGATGCAGCATGTACGCTTTAAATGCGGAGCAATCACACCGCATCGCTGCGCGTTAACCTATTTCATCAAAGGACAACGGCAGGGCACGATGTGAGGCTTCTTTATCTCCATTATTTGGAAAGTTTTCCTGTTTTATAATTCAAAAGGTCTAGATCCACATTTCTTACAGTTGAGTACAGCTTCAGATGTGAGCAAGCGCCCCAAATCGTCAGATTCACGCGTATCAATAAAACATCAAGAGCAGCGCACGGATGACAGCAGCCGAGCATGTTTCTGATGTCTCAATTACCAGTCGAGTGCCATTAATCTCTGCTCTCTCTTCTTGGCGCAGAGGCCAGCTGATGGATGCAGGCCCGCGACCTTTGCCCTCAGCAGCAGGGGGAGCCGGATGTTCTGACCCCCCAGTGGGCCGGCGGAGGTGAGTTTAAGTACTGTAGTACAGCACTCAGCCTCAGCAACAGACAAGGGAGCTGGGAAGTAAAAAGGGGGGGTTGTGATGTGTCTACACACTCAGTCAAGCATGAGTGCATCCAGTGAAGTGGCACCATGGCAAGCACATGCAGCTTCTGCACGCATGCTTGCATGTGAGCACACACAAACACACACACACACACACATACACACACACACACAAGGGGGAGTGTTTCTCCTCCTGACACACCAGGATAGCTCTGCTGGGGGTTTCTAACACTCACAATTCGCTTCGTTATGTATAAAAAAACAAAAACAAAAAAAGACATAAAAAAGGGGTTAGAGTCAAGTGTGTTTACAGAGCAGAATCAATCACACACACACACACACACACATACACACATACACAAATACACACTCACACACCCAGGAGCCACAGTGTTTAGCATGTACTCAGTGAGAGGGGCCTTTGTTGTTTTCCTCCCAGTAAGCAGATTGAGCTGCACGGCGGCAGCAGGGGTGTGTAAGATGTACACAGACAGCGGGGTGTGTGAGTGGAGAGGCACCTCCACTGATCTCCTGTGTCGTGTGATGATGTGTGTGTGATGTGTGTCTCAATCCAGGGCTGATCCCCCTGAGTCAGCCCTGTCAGTGATATGAGCCTCCCACCCTCTCTCTCTCTCCTTCTCTCTCGTTTTCCTTCGCCATCCCGAATGCTAATAACAGCCAGCCACTAACACTGCAGCCCTGAATTATTCATGCAGCAGAGGGTCACACGGCATAATGAGGAGTTTACTCTCATTCTGGATGCGATTGTGACGCTGCTAATCTGCATTTAGCATAGAGAAAGAGAGAAAAGGAGGGAGAGCGGGGTGGGAGAGGGAGGAGGAGGAGGAGGAGGAGGGAGGATGAGCACTGATGAACTTAATTGCTGTGAGCAAACAACCTCTGAAAAGAGTCACGCCATCATCCCGAGATGAGAAAGTAAACAATTAATTATCATTGGACAGAGGGAGTCATAAAACAAATGTTTGAACGGGACTAATATTCAGGAGCCAGCTGATGTTTTGTTTCTCCCCCTCGGAGGTGACAATACACTCACAGTAACAATGACTCACTCATTTGACACGCTAATGATCATTAGCTCTAATATGATATGGTTAACAAGCCCAAGAGGGTTTGGGTGGATGGTATGTTAGGAAATAACCTGTAATGCCTAGTTATCCTGGAATAAAATGTCTATTTGCCCACATTATAATCTCCTGCAGAAAGAGGCGTGTTTTCATTATGTTGACATGTTATTTCCTATGGAGACTCCTTGGGGTAAAACCAGCAGGTTACTGTTGCCCCCTGCTGGGTATAAAAGGTACATACCCCTTTCACTGCAACTCAGCACTGAGCAAAGTAATCCACTACTGGGAAAAATGTGACAATAAATAACAAACAGATGCTGACAAAATAAAAATTACAAAGGCGACCAATCAGTATCAACTATAAAAGACGACATTTCAGTGAATAGTACAACTTTAATTAAATCACAACACTAATTTGTCTCATCATCGGGGATAAGGACAATATGTTCTATCATTGTGAGTTATAAAACACTCTTGCATATTCCCCACCTTGCAGGTACCAAACTTAAGCCACATGATGGCAGCAGCGACTACAAAAAGTGAGCAAGACCTCCAGCATCACATCTGACAAATATTCCCCGCTGAAATGTACAATGATGCACGTCTCGGTGGGTGGAGGAGAGTCAAACGCGGTGCTTTGGTTAGTTGGTTTCCTCTCATTCTACGGTTTCAAAAATACACAAAGCATTCACTGAAATACAACCCTTTCAACTGCAGCTCAAGAAACCACAGTGGAAACAAAGTTCAATGAAAGCAGTTACAATACAAGACCTGAGCGTTTAGTGCGACATGACTCACTAACCACCACACTGTAACATCTGTAATAAATACAAGTACAGAGCAGAGAGTGAAGAGGTTATTGGGTTGGTTCTAGTCGTACTTGAGATTGATCTACATGATTTATGTATTTACTTTAATTTGAAAGTATTTCTTGGATTTTTTGGGCCTTTATTTGACAGGAGAAAGTACAGGAAACGTGAAGAGAGAGAAAGCGATGCAGATGCTACAAATGTCTGTGGCCGGAAATGAACTGGGACATTGTGGTTTATATGGTATGCATCTTAACCACTAAGCAACCAGGACTCACAGGAGGTTGGTGCTTTTTTCAGCAGAGCAAAGTTTTTGTTTGGGCTGCCACTATAGACTGTATAGAAGAAGTGAATGTAGCCTCCAGGTCTGAAAAGTGAAGTCAATATGGAAGTGCCCTAAACCTGCATTCTTTCTAACAGCAAGCAGCAGCTCAACTGGTTGATTATTCCTTCAATAACTCAATTTGTAAATTAGTTTATGAAACCCGATAAAACAGAAGTGAAGGTTTTGGAACTTGAAATGAAAAATGCCAACTACCGATGATAAACTAATTGTTCTGCTCTAATTTTAAGTTTCCAGAGCCCAATGTGACATCCTTTAAAGTCTGTTTTGTCCACCAAAGTGTCAAAAACCCAGAGATATAAAATGTACAATGATATAAAGCAGAGACAAGAAGCAAATCTTTATGTCTAAGAAGCTGGAACCAGCTAATTCTAGGCATTTGTGCCAAACAAGTGTCACCAAACTAATTTATTAATCAAGTAATTATTTCCACTCTAATTTCCATAGTAAGAAAATGAAAGCATTTTGACTTGAAGGTGCAATACATAACCTCCAGATATATCACCAGAGTGAGCGCAAACTGCTTCAAACCTTAGCTGCCGATAGCTAGTTAGCTCAGTAGGCCATTCAGAGTGTTGGTGTTTACTCTGCTAGCACAGGAGCTTTGGACCGCAGGGACAAGGAGGTTTTCATTCCCAGGGAGCAGGGTATCAAGCGGGGAACATTGGTGGGAAGTAGGACGAGTAAGCAATGGATCCTGGCTCGGCAGCCTTCCAGCAAATACAACCAAACGCAGCCTCCGAAACCGAAGGAGGCCAGTTTGACGAGAGGGAATACAGACACGATACGACACAACAGGGCCCAAGCAGGGACAGGAGAGGCATGACGCGGGAGAGGAGCTAGAGGGAAGTCGAGCATCAGTCAGCGCCCACCTCCAGATGGCTAAGCTACACTATGTGGCATTACGAGACAGGACGGGCCGGAGCTAGCTGGTTAGCATGCTAACCTTTGTAGATATCTCTGCAACACAAAACATAGATGTCTACAGTCTAAGTTACATATTGCACCTTTAAAACTGATAATTAATTGTTACTTCGGAATCATTTGGAGTGAAATGAAAAAGCATCAAAAGTCACAGTTGAGGCTTATTCGGGGGAAAAAAAAAAAAAACATTAAGTCCCCAGCCAGTACTAACAGGGATGTTGATGGTTTCTACAGCAGGCAATTTCTCAGCCACAACAGGATTATATGGGCTCTGCTGTGACTAGATAATTGAATTCACTCATGGCCACAGTGCACTGCATCCAATGATCTCTCTCCCACCAGGGTGATGGGGAGAAAAAAATGAATCGTGTTACACTCTGTAGATTCAGAAGCACAACAATGGTGTTAGTCGACTAGCCTTGTAAGTCTATTGTGGCCCCTTTAAGTAACGATGTTATTTGTCACAACACTGAAGTCAACTTCTTCCTCTTCCATGGACCAATGGCCTCGTGAATGACCTCTTTTTCGTAGTCACTCATCCAAAACTCTTAAGAGGGAAACTGTGGCTCATATCACAGCATCTGAAGCTTAAGTTGCGAAAAGTTTATAGATCAACAAAAACAAAAAAAACACACACATGTACATTCAGATATAAAGTGACAGACATGAGGGCGAGTATGCTGGTGCGTGTGGTATTGGAGGGGACATGCATTGAAATGCATTGTGCTGGGAATAAACCACCAAAGCCGCATGTTAATCCTGCCCTGACCTTGTGCAGAATGTGGAGGGAACGGTGTCTGTGGGGCTAAAGATAACACCGCTGCCTTTGTGCTGGAGGAGAACAACACTGCTGATGATGCTGCTTTGTGCCGCCGACGCTGCTGCTGCTGCCGCCGCCCAAGGTCACATGTGTCCCTTTGTCAAGTAACAAGACCTGACAAGGTAGCTATTGTAAAGATACAGACGCTCTAATGTACTCTTCTGTCTTGATATTGTATACGCCTTACTCTGGTGCTTTATGATTTTACAATTACTGCACTTGCTTAGAATTTACACACGGAATTCATCCCTCCTCAGGTTTGTAATCGTTCAATCAACGTGCATCAAAGCTAGAAAGCACTCAGAGAGCAGATTCCTCTGCCAAGGCTGCATAATCTTCTAAATTTGCCATTTTAATAATGACAGAATGTTTACAAATGTTTCATCTGCATTTAGATCCAAATCTGCATCAAGGGATGATGTATAGTCATGGAATAGAGTGCCAATATATGAACATTCTGTCATCAATTCATTTTACATTAAAATCAAGGGTATTAACAATAGCGACGTACCAGAAGACATTTCTCCAGTATACAGTATCTCTGTACATATTCTGGTTACTAATTGCTGCATCACAAAGTAGTCTCTACTCCCATCGTCAGTGAGTAAGTACAATTATTTGGCTTTCTTGTGTGCAGCTTTGTAAAAGATTCCTTCATGATTACAAATCTCAAATTATGGCTCTGATCATACAAATGTCCTGGTAAAGATTTAACGTCAAAAGAAGAAGAAAAGTATGTTGCTTTGAGCTTTAAATGGGTTCAATCCCTAGAGCAGCGAGATAATTTGGGGTTTAGAAAATGAAAGATTACCACAGCCGAGGTGCCCTTGAGCAAGGTACTTAACACCAATGTGGAGCCGCTCAGTGGCCAGCAGATAGGCCTTATGTGGTTATCTTACATCCAGCAGATAAGACCGTTGTACTGGGCAGCTTCAAGGTGTGAATGTGCCCGAGTGTGGAGCAATAAATCCCTGAAGAAGAGCATTTGTGCTCAGTGACCCGGGTTAAATAAAGGCCAAAAAAGTCATTTTTTGGACTCTTATAAGAGCAGGGCCAAGTGGAGGCGAGCAGTCTGGCTACAGGCAACGTCTGAATATTACATACAATGTCTGGTGAGTTCTATCAAGCGCAAAATGAACAAGAGAAGCTCCGGGATCCTATCAGTGCAGCCATGAGTCACCACAGAACCAACACGTCCATTTATGACCGAATGAAATGTGAATTGTTTGTTTCAAAAAAGGAAGACGAAACTTGAAAATAGAAATATTAACCAAAACAACAACTTTACTGCCTGATCGATCCACAAAGGAGGTTTTACGGCCCAGTGTTTGTCTTGTCTGTTACTCAGCAGGATCTTTCCACATTTCAAGGAAAATCTCATTCTTTAATTGTGATATATGGCATTTTTGAGAATTGCATTTTTATTTCTCATGGACTACAACATTCTTGCAGTCCTTTTTTGTTTCTTAGATTTTACTACATTTATTACATGCATCAAAATACTGAAATATGTTTATGATTCTGATTCCTAAAGAAAAAAAAGTTTCAGTCTAGTCTGGAATAGTGTTATCAAAAATATTAAAACTGAATATTCAATACTGTTTCAATATTCATTTCCCAAAGTATCGATATTGCTACCAGCTGTGCTTTCACGCCCTCTTTTGTTTCGGGCAGCAAGTCAACACACACCGCTGCAGTGTCCACATAGGCCTGTCCCCTCCTCCTCCTCTGACTATGGCCAGAAGTAATTTATCTTAAATGCTGTTGTGCTTAACACACAAAACACCAGTCTTGTTATATTTATCTTTTATGAAAAAATCCAAATATTTTTTGTATATTTTTCAGGGTAGTGTATCGAAGTTAGAAATTCCAGTATCGTCTACAATGTGCCAAATTAAATTAATGATTACCCAACAGTAAGGTTAACAACTCTTGCTACCATGGTAACTATTAGAGATCACACATCCGACATTCCCACTCTCATCTCTAAAGAGGCAAGGACAAAACAAATGTTGAAGTGTTTTACTCATAAATGTGTGAAAATTATTTAAAACTCTCCCTCTAACCGTCATCATACGTGCAGATGGTGGACCTTTTATCTCTGCACTAAAATTAACACAGGCAAATTCCCTGAAAAGACACCATCTGCACTTTATCAAGCAGAGGAAAGAGGGCAGTGTAAGATCAGTCAGTAATCTGTTTTAATTTTAGTTCATCTTTTTGTTGTTTACTGTGTATGTTTACCTTCAGGTCAAAATCAGATGAGTGGAGCGCTATGTTCAGGCAAACCCAACCACGTTTTTCGAGGAAGGCTATAATATTACCGTTGCAATTTGCTTGCAATGTGAACGAGGGAGAGTCTGGAGAGGCAGCGTGCATGTTCAAGGAAACCCTTTTTTTTTTAATCAATTCATTCATTTTGTGTCAATCTAAGGACATGCAGTTAAAATATCAATGCAGATCTACTACTTAGTCCAAAACATTTGGAAATTCAGAGACATCTTGGTTTAGTTTGGCACAAATTCAGTTTGGGAAAAATGTGGGCATGACCAGCTCTGAGGCTCACAGTTCCAGAGGGCTGATTTATAACTTGGCTATTCTGAGCACAGCTTAAGTGTCAAGATGGTACTGTAGTATCGGGTATGAATGACCAGTGTATCCCTTATATGGTTCCACGTCATTTTAACCCTTTGCGTTGCACCACTGAAGCACATGTGTGAAGTTTTAACTCACAAGGCTTTATGTTTGTCTTCAGCGAGGATCTGGTCATTAGGCTTCAGTCCAAACCTTACAGGAAGCATAAAACAGCTGTCAGCATGTTTTAAAACACAGAAATAAGAAGGATTCAGGGACCACAAAGACGCTGTTTAGACTTACTTGTCAAGGAAATCTTTGTCCACAACAGCTGAAATGTCGAGCAAGGGATTTCCCATCCCGAAGAGTGTGTTTTCACTGTGGAGAGACAAAAACATATTGTATTATGCAGACTCCCACTCGCCAGCCTCTGTAGGAACAGAGAGCACAAAAAAATCTGCTGTGATACAGAAAATCATCTGTTACCAATTGTATTACATTAAATCAATGAAACTCATGTTTTACTGATGCCTCTGTTGCCGGACCCTCTCTCCCCAGTCAACATGTGTACAACACATGCTACAGAAACACTGTGCAATAGCAAACTTTTGAGTTCATACCAGACCCACAATGATTTTTTATGACTTTGGGAAGCATGGAGAAATGTTAACCTGGCAATGATTGAGTTTATTTTTCCATATTTTGATGGAGATTAGTCAAATGAAATGCAGGCACTTAAAAGACAATACACAAAGCAATGTTCTCATGTAAAGATGTGTCAATCAAAAGTTTTAGGATTGAGTTTTCAGGAATGCATGTTTTGACTAAAGTTAATGTATCAAAGCAAGAAAAGCTGCATTTCAGAATGTTTTAAATCTAGCAATTTCCCTCATGACCCTTTCCTCTCAATTTTTTTCAGCAATAAGATATCATAGTGGCCAAAGTCTACTCTTGACAACAGGAGTGACACAACAGGTGACCCATTTTTTCATAAAAAACAACACTAACATGTTTAATGTCCAGTTAATATCACAGAGAGAAGGTTTTTTTTTTTACATGATTTGTAATACAATGGATGGAAGAACATCCAGACTCTTTAAAGCATGAAATCATATGCTTCCTTGCAGTGTTTTCAATCAACCCATTGAAAGACAGGCAGTACTGTGAGCACATTTTTAAGAAAACAATCACAACAGCAGAATTGTTCCTGTGGAAACCCTGGAGGATATTATCATTTGGACCTTACCTGGCAGTTGGCATTGTGTCAGAAAACTCAGCAGCCTTACTTGATGAGTAAATGGTTAGCAGCTTCCTCCTCTCTGTCAAAGCAATGTGCTTTTTGACTACAGGAACTGTGGCTGCACTTTGGCTGACACTGACTGGTTGTTGGAGGAAGTGGGCGGGCTTAAGTATACTCCAGGCATATGATTGGCTACACATGTTCCAATTATTGTCAAGCTTTCTGTGTTGCGTTTGAAGCCAATGGGAAAACAGGTGGACCATGTGGTTAACAGGAAGTGCAGTGATTGAGCAAAAATTAATGAATTTTAAAGGACTAATCTATAGTTTTTTAACCATATAGAATATATGTTAACCTGCATGTAATCCAACCGTTTCAGCTATGTAAAGAAAAATCAGCATTTTGTATGTTTTTTGAACTGATCACAATAGAAAAACTATTGTCAAGTTTTGCAGCTATTTACAAATATTATCTAAATCTTTAACAGAATCAGGAAAAAAACTTTTTTTAACTAAAATGTGCATTAAATTCAATCTAAATGGTATTGATAGTACAAGTATAGCAAATAATCACATACATAGTTTTCATGACTCTTATTTTGTCTAGAAAATTAAATCTTCAGGGATATAATAACAGTTTGGTTTTTTTAACTCAAATTAGGGCTTAAAGGAAACATGCAAGGGTACACTTACCATCCCTGCTATTCTTTATCATTAATAAGATTTATTTGATTTTGACTTGGAGTGATTTTATTGATGATTATATAATTATTTTTTGTTTCCAGTTGTTACTAGTATGATATCACTTGCTCACCAGCATCGTTGCTATCTTGTGAAGGGCCACAATGAATATAAATTGGTAGTGGACCATACTGTGCCATCCTCGACATTTCTTACCACATTTCTCCCACATACAGCCTATTTCCACTGGCGTCCTATGAACACTCTGTCAGAGACCTGACATCTTATGAACAGAGGCTCCAGTCTGTTCCTGGGTGCTGGACTAGTGCTATGGTACAGGTGGTACTATGATCATAAGCCAAGACGACGAGCTAGCAGTCACAATACAAGGACCCTGAAACTGATGCAACAATGTGAAATTTTGCTATCAAAAATTTAAGGATTTACATTTGTGCTTATTTGCAGGGCTGTAGTTGTGGCCAAACACAGATAAACTCAGTTTACGCTCCTTTTTCAAATGAAACATTAAGTTTACTCTCATTTTTGTTAGTTTACTTTTACTTAACATTGGACAGTTTAGCCAGCTGACTCAATATTTAGTTGCAGTAAAAATAAAACAACCAGTGATGGAATAAAGCTAAGTACGATTCACTTAAGAACAATTTTGAGGTACTTTACTTGAGTATTTCCATTTTCTGCTACTTTATAGTTCCACTCCTCCACATTTATTTAATACATTTAGTTACTAGTTGCTTTGCAGATTCAGATTATTCAGTGTTTATAGGCTTGTAATCGTGACGTGTTACTAATCAGATATTGCTGTGGGCAGGACATTGTGTGAGAGGATGCTGTGTCAGAGTCAAAGTAGGACTTTTTTTCAGAAAAATGCCTAATATCGTCCCCGATAATTGCCAAAATGTCCTCTATGAAAATGGCGATTTTGCTTTGTCCTTCAGTGGCTTTTGCACAGCCAAAAGATGCTCTCAAAAGTCAACTTTAAACTCACTTTTACTCTTCGGCCTAACCTGACCTGCTCCCACATTAACCACAGTACTTCAGAAGCATTGACTCACCTGCTGTCTCACTGTCAGAGTCAGTTTGAAATGACTGTGCTGTGTTTAAAGTACACTAGAAATCCTGCTGAACGTACTGAGTGTTAAAATTACCTTCACCAAGAGCAATTCAAGTCTGTAAAAAACAACGTCCTCATCCATTTTTACTGACTTTACTCATCAGAGTGAATCGTGACTATGGACAATATGACAAAAGTTTTCCTGAAGTCAAGTGAACGCCGCACCATTCACATAACATTATGCACAATGTCAACAAGGCAGTAGCTGCCTGCCAGCACTGTAGTAGGTTATATTATGGTAATATGTTATCAATTACGGATGATATGATTCATGACACAGCCATATTTATTGAAACGCTGTTTTACTAAAAGGACACAGGACATTTTTAACAATCATTTTTTAGATTTTTGGCTGACGTTACGTTATTCATTTGATTCGTATGTCGTGCTCTGTATTATACTTCACATGGACCTATTACGCGTTTGTTAAATGTTAATTAAAACGGCCTTTGTCTTCGTGATAACTGCATTTTTTTTTAAATTAAAAAAATGCTGTGGGGGGGAAAAAATGCAAAATCCTCACACTTCACGATAAGATGCCTTCACTGACCGCATCCGTGATGTTTTAACTTCTTAGCTCACGTCAAAGTTTGTCTCGCGTCTGTCAAAAACCCTTTCATCCTTTTTGCTTTTTTTTTTTTTTTTAAATAAAACATTTCCAACCACCACACAAGCTACTGTGCCTTTCTTTAAACGGTTAACCACAGTGTTGTGTAGATGTAGCGAGAATTGTTGTCTCCCCCTGTCAAGTGGTGTACCCACCCTCCGCTGCTAGCCGTGTTAGCATCGTTATGACCGAACGATCCGTGTCTAAATGCTAACAGCGGCTTCACCTGAGCGCTCCGGTCGATGTAGCGTTCAAAGGTCCGACCTGCTGAGCGCTTTATCCCCCCGCACCTCCCGCTGACGGCTCGCCCCCAGCACCAGACACGTTAGCATGAATTAACAGCTAGCTACAGCGGCTAACTCCAGGGAGCTTCACGCATCACATCACATGAAAATACAGTCGGCTTATTACCTTAACGCTCTTTTCCTCCCTGTTGACATGTTTGGTGGTTCTTCGTCGGACATTTTTCTTTTTTCTTTTTTTTTTTTTTAATCAGCAACGGTTGTGTTGACGCTGCGGAGCCTGGAGCCGCTGCTCACTGCCAGGGGGGGAGAGTGGTGAGAGGCTGCGGGATCCTTCCCCAACATATGATGGTGAATAAATTGGTCACCAGCATGAAACCTGGAGAGAAAACTAATGGCTTTGTCCGTGAGAGGATCGGTGTATGCTGGTTACTTTCATCCCGTGCCGTGCCAAAGTGCATTTGACTCACATTAAAAGGAGAGAGATATAGTTATCACGTGTTATCGCGGTGCTTTGCTTTTCACCTGTTTCACCCAGATGAAGTTCAACTCCACACTCAGATATATTCATATTTATTTAGGATTTAACATTATTTGTAGGATGTTGTTGCACTAAAGCCTAAAAAGCTGGAGTACCAAACCCCAGACCCTCAAGGTCCCAGAGGGCCCCACCTTCATTGCATGTCACCTGGTTTTCAGCCTCTATAAGTTTAATTGAGTGCAACTTAGTTTGGTAAAAGATTATAAAGATTATAACTATTGGTCTTATCAGTGGGCCAGATGTCAAAATTGACATGGCGCATATCTCAAAATATATTTCAGTTTCACCAAATTACCATAAACAGGGGACAATAGTCACCTGCACAGCATTAAATGACATCAGGAAATAGTGTTACGCATGTTCAGATCTAGTTACAAATCAACCCATGAGAAATGTACTGATGTACTGATGTAATGTGAAAATGTGAGATACACTGCAGTGTTTCCATTTCAATCCCAGCCAATGATTTCTCTTCTTTTCTGCTCTTTTTCTTGGCTGAATTTATTCCCTGAACGATCCAGGAAGAAAAAACAAAAGTGCATCCCAAAAGTACATGAAAGATTAACAATTTCAGGGAACGATATCTCCAAATTATGTGCAAATGAAACCAAAAACTATTGGCATACACTACACAACAAGAAGTGAAGAAATGTTTCTTGGTAATTTGGCTGAACTGACCCTTTAAAAAAAAAGGCATTCAGAATCAAAATGAACAGTTATTGCATATTATGCATCAAAGATGAAAATTCATTCCGATGCTCATCAGTTCAGGCACGGCCTCGCTCGTACTGTCTCCAAAGTGACTGCACCAAACTCCTTTCAAAAACCCTGCAATTTTGCTCACTGGCAATGAATTTCATGATGTTCATGCCAAGGCTGAATCCCTGATTGGACAAAACAGGCACCCAAATAAAAGCCCCAGGTAGCTTGTGTGCAAATTTGTTGGCGGTAATTTGTCTGGTAATATGCCTTAATAAAGCAAAAACTAAAATTGAAGGACCCTAAAATGTAGTTTTAACACATTTAGTTTGTTGACATTGTGTGACTTAATGTTTCATTCATTCAGTTCTCATACACTGACACAAACCTAGGGGCAAGTAAAACTCTAGTAGAGGAGAATTGGTTGGTTTGTGTGGCTCCAGGCAAAATATAATTAAACTGCCATGTGTAGTCTGTTGTGTGAACTGTACTTTACGGGGATGCCTGCGTGACAGTAACAGAGTGCAAAACAACAAGGGGCCAGTAGAGACCACAACAGTTTATTTTTGCCCCAGGTTCCCCTGCAGCCATGCTTAATGGAAATTCAGGAAGAATATTTTGACTGTTGAAGGAGGGTCAATTAATGTGTTTGTACCCAGAGAAAGAACCCGAGGGTCCAAAAGTTTGTATACCTGCAAGCTGATCCAAGTGGAGCAGATCAGCAAGAGGTCAGATACAGTATTTTCAACTATTCAGTATTAATATTACATACACAGTAAAATAAATGCAAACGTCTGTTTATATAAAATATTTCAGACAGATTTTTGCATGTAGATATTTTTACTCGAACCAAACGGGCCTTGAAAATCACATAACTGCTGACTTACAGGAAGAAATTTAAAAATATATAATAGCATCAAACAAGAGCTTCGACTTCCTGACAATACAGTTAAGGCATTTGTCAGCAAATATGAACAGAAATTATAGAGAAAACACACCCAAAACTGTTATAAAATGCTTTATTACAAAATTGTGAACAATGCCTCAGCAAAATATCGTTAAGGCCTGTTTAAAACCAACCCAGTTGCATAATTATCATGTTTTTCAACAAACTTTCTCAAGGTTTGCATAGAGCATAATCTGACTGGAAGTTAAAAGTCATGAAGCGGATGTTACTTTTAAAGAAGAATCAAAGTGTTTTGAACAAATCAACACAATCTCACCTTGTACAAATGATACAAAACATCTAGAAATGAAAACTGTATCAATTGCAAATAAAGTTTCTTTCGCAAAAGGCACATCAGTTGGTATTAGATACTTAAAAAGACACATTCAGTCTTTCAGATGTTTCAAAATATCAACTACAGTTGCCACAATCAGTGGCCAAGTTATGTTTAGTGTTGAGACAATGAAGATTTCACCAGCTGCAGATGACACTTCATCTCCAAACTCTGGTCATTCCCTTGACTACCTAGGAGAAGTGTGCAATTCATATATCACAAAAAAAATGATTGTGCACAACAAGACAACATGAGACGTACAACTGTGTGCAGAGTTAAGAAAAAAAACAGCAGTGAAGACGAGCCTCTCTAAAGAAGACGATGCTTTGTTGGCTCGCTGTGAAAATCAGATTAATCGTTTTTGGCTCTTCGGCCTCACACTGTAGCGCAAGCCTGTTTCTTACATGTAATCTCAACGCAACATGTGAAACATTAAACATATCTAGAAAGAGTCGAATGCAAGCTTATAAAGAAGTTTTCATCTTAAGCTGCTGCTGGTAGAAATTTAAGTTACTTTTTTTTAATTAGCTTGTCTTAAAACTAACTCAAAAAATTTACTGCAAACCAGAGAGAGACAACTATATTTCAAAAGTTCATGGCAGAATATCTTTGGCAGAACTTGTAAGAAAATAAAGATTGCTACAATTGCATTACAGTATGTAACATAATAAACAGTGTTTCTCTTTCACTTGTGATAATACAGAATAGTGTAAACAGGCATAATACCAATGATTATATTTTGCATGTGCTGAGCGTAGGCCTATACTGTACTTGTAACAACTTCTCAAGTTCATGTGCTTATCCTAGCAAAAGGCGAATGACTGATAGTGAGAATAAAATTATCAGTACAAAGATACAAAAATGTCTCGCAAAAATCTAGTTATTCAAATTTTAACTTATGGTTTGTGTCTAGAAGAGGCCAAAAACAACCTTGCATTATATGAAACCTCTAATCAAAACATACCGTATATATATTCCTGGGATTTGTCAAAATATAAGCTTTAAAACAAATTTTTTACACACTTTAGAAAAAAATTCCCAGTAATAATCTAACCCATAACATTACATTCTACCAGAACAGCAACTGTTACAGACAGGACATGGGACTAATACAGAAACTCTGCCCACATTAGGGTGAAGGGCACTGATTTCATAGCTCTGATAAACTAAATATCTGTCCATTCAATGTCCTCCTGGACGGCTGGATAGAACCAGCATGAAGCAGCGGAACAGTGGCTCTCCTCTTACTGGTACCAGGGGGTCTTTCTGACCCAGTGGAGGGTGAAGCCCGCATCTGTTCGGATCTTAATGGAAGCTGCCTCGGCCTCCCTGACCGTCTCCTTCACAGACTGCATCAGGTTCTGGGCATTGTGGACCAACATCTCAGTAGCCTGTTGAAGGAAAAATACAAGATTTATAGTGATGATAGAGACTGGAATAATCATTTTTCAAAGGCTATTTTAGGAACATAATTGGTGATTGCTCACCTGTTCTGACTCCTCTTCACTGATGTTGGTACGACCCAACATGGTGGCCTTGACTGTGGACAGGATTTTGAGCTGAGTGCTGATGGTGGGAATGCGCTCGCACACCTGAAATGAGGTCGGAAAGACAGAAGGGGTCAAAACATTTGTCTGGTGACTATAGGTATTTTAAAATATTAACACACTGAGATTTTGTATTACTAATCATCAGTAATGTGGATATAGAACAAGTAAAACTGTCTGGTAACTTCAGGAAATTACTCACTTTACTGCAATGGTGCCTTTTAAACCAACACTTATGCCGTATCATCATATAACACAACACAACAGGATAATACTAAAAAACCTTCTGATGAGAACGGCTGAACTGACCTGGAGCAGGTTGGTCCGGATACGCTTGTCAGTACACTGCTTGGCCACCTCCTTGGCCAGCCGTGTGACCTCATCAGAAGCCTTGGCGATGTCCTTGGCGCACTGGATGAGGGCACGCTTGTTTCCGCTTCCTCCACGCACCAGACGAGACATCTCAGCCATGAGCAAAGCCATTCGTTTGGCTGCACCAATAATGTCATTTCCCTAAGAGGTATGATAGGACTATAGTCAATACGAAAGTGTGGGATTCTCAAAGTAAAAGTCCAATGTGTTTACAGTGTGTGCTTACTTTGCTGGACCATTTGCGGGCTTCATCGTGGAGCTGCCTGGCAGCCACCATCATGGGCTCGTTGACTATATCACCAGCCTTCGCCTCAGGGAACTCCTCGTCTTTCTCCTCTGGGGGTGGAGGCCTGGGGGGAGGAACCTCACCCTCAGGAAGAGGAGGTTTGGGTGGTGCTGCCTCATCATTAAGCTACAAGGACAAGTTAATGTAATTATGGCGTGGCGGTCGTTTTGGATACTGAACCAAATTCAAAGTTGTGCTCATTAGAGGACTCACATTAAGTTGATCCAGTTCAGGAGGAGGTGGTGGGAAGTCTGGCTCCTGGGGCTGGAATGCCTCCCTGACCTTTGCCACCGCACCAAGAATCTTATAACCTGAGTCCAGAAAGCCCTTCTGAAGACCTGGTAATCACAAAAAACATATTCATCACCGATCAGACGATTACAAACACGCATAAAACATAACTTTAAAACCCTTTTTCAACATCAACTTACTTGGATCCTGGATGTTGCCAGCAACTGCCTTAGCGTCCATCACCATGGGAGAAATTGTCTGGCTCAGTTCGTCAGAAGCGGCCTTCACCATCTCTCTGAATTTAGGATCTTCAGAGTTCTCCACCTCTCGCTTCGCCACCAGGAGGATACGGTTGGCT
This sequence comes from Pagrus major, assembly GCF_040436345.1. NCBI lineage: Eukaryota > Metazoa > Chordata > Actinopteri > Spariformes > Sparidae > Pagrus > Pagrus major. The sequence goes on along the minus strand of NC_133234.1, from coordinate 17,269,641 downwards.
CTGCGGGCGATGCTGGTGGCGCCGGCGACCAGCATCTGAGGCTGGTGGTTAGCCATGGCCACACGGCACTTGTCCAGGTCCTTCTTGATCGCCTCCTCTGATGCATCCAGCAGAGATTTGGTATCGATGGCCTCGTCCACCAAACCTAAACATCCAGAACATGTTAATATAGGAGGTATGAAATAGTTTGGATCAGATAATTAAAAGCATCTTTGTGACATCTCACCAGTCATTTTCTCCACATTGTCAATCCACTGGTTCTTCATGGTTTCAAAATGTTCATACGCAGCTTGGTTGCCAGGGTTTCTCAGCAGAATACGAGCAGCAGATACCACCTATAAAAAACAATCCGAGCTATTAATTGTCAGCCCACTGAAAACTGCTACAGATTTGGCTCGAGAAGTGAGAAACACTTAAGCTCTGTGACTCGTGATGCGGAGTGGAGGGCAGACACAAACGGAAACAGATATAAACACTAAACCGTGACATACTTGTGGTGTTAAGTCTCTCGTTGACTTGACGGCGGCCTGGATTCCCTCCACTGTGCTCTTGTTGGCAGTGCCGACAGCAGCAGCCTTCTCTGCTGTGGTGCCAAGCTTATTGGCGTGGTTCTCAAAGTTGGCAGCCCTTTCGTCAAAGACCTACACATGATCAAATAAAACAATTATCCAAAAGACTTGTTAGAAATAAAACAACACCCTGCCTGTAAATATAACACCACTAAAGGAGGCTCAGTGCAGTGAGGTCACAGTGAGGAGGCAGGGTGACTGTACCACTGACCTCATCTCTGTTGGGGGCGTCCAGAGGGGCGGTGGCAGCCACTGCCAGTAACTTGATGGGAGTGGTGGTGTCACTGAAGATGTCAGACACCTCCTGAGTCATCGCCTCTTGCATTTTTCCTTTCAGATCCTGGGAGGAGGACAAACAGATTTTACAGCCAGTCAGTGCTTTACTTTGATAAAATACATACAGTATTAGAATACAATTAGGGCTGCAACTAACAATGGTGGAAGAATTATTCTGATCCTTTACTTCGTATCAATACAGCAATGTAAAATGAGTCCTGCGTGAAAAATCCTACTATACTAAGAGTCCATTAGATTTCATTTAATGCCTGTATTACCTAACCATCTTGCAGATTTAGAGCTTAGTTGCAGTTTGGATAACATAACTCAAAATGTGGCTTCTACATAATGCAGACTATTTGGGAACCATGAAAAACTATTTCAGAATGACCTCATTTTTAGAGTTTGAGAGAAGTTTCTCAGCCTGCAGCTTTGAAACTTTAAAATCAACTGAAAGCATGAAATCACAAAATTGTAGATCTGACATTTCCATTACTTCTCATTTTTCCATTTTTACACTTGTTACTGTACCTTGTATGTGTTGACCGTGTCTTAATAATTCAATGCTGATAGGGTACATTCTTCATGATGAGTACTGTACTTTTACTTTTGACCATTGACACTTTACCACTAATACTTGTTAACTAATTCTAAATTTTGACAGCAGGCCCTTTGGTAGAATATTTTCCCATTGCGGTCGTACTACTTGTATTTCTTCCACCACTGTTAACCAGCAGAGGGGGTTGTTCCTCCGTGTCAGTGACTGAATCCTGATCTATCATAGAGAAGCTACAGATCTGAATGAGAATGAATGTGAAGAGTCTTACTTTCAAAGCCTCCTGGAGCTGCTGAGCCACAGCACGTGCCTGCGGGGAGTCCCCTTCGCCACGGGCGGCCAGGTCAGCCAGCTGGGCCATGAGCTGCTCCACCTGCTCGCACTTACCCAGCATCTCCTGCCTGTAGGGGCCCGGCAGAGCGTTGGCCAGCCTCCGGCCCTCTGCCACCAGTCCGCGGATGGCTGCCTGACCTAAACACACACACACAGACAGAAAAATAAAGATCCACAAAAAACAACAACAACATTCTGCCAATTAATTATTATTAATAGTCTTCTACAGCATCAGCTTATCAGCTAATAAACTTGTGTACTGAAGTGACAAGCCATTAACTGCTCCTGGTATTTGTGTGAAATATGGACATTGTCAATTATTTCAGCATTTCTTCACATAAAATGAGCTTGGTTATGCCAGTATCAAACTTCCTGCAAACAGCTGCTCATTAAATGCTAAGTAGTTTTGGCATTTAACTGAGTGCTTGTATCAACACTAGAGGAGAAGGACAAGTATTGCATCTTCTGCATTATTTCATGTTCGTTCTTTGTAAGCCTGGCCTCCATTATATTATGTTAACCAATCAGCCTGCAGCTCTAGTGTAAACATGTAAAACGATGTCCAGGTTTGAGAGGAGACGAGCCAAAACTCTAATTACAGTGTTGGGAGAGCGTTGTGGGATGGCCTTTACAGTAGAAAGCAATGTGCACAAAGTGTCTGGTCTGCAATTTAACCACAGGAGCAGTGGAAAGAATGTGAACGAGTGTGAGAGGAAGATAGACAGAGGAGGAAGTTGGGGAGGATGGGAGTCAGACTCACCCACACCGCTGTCATCTACGGTGGGATTGTCGATCCAGCGTTGCGCCTGCTCAATCTTTCCTTCCAAGTGCACAGCTGCCTTTGCAGGCCTGCTGTTTGCCACAGCTTTGTTGGTCTTGGACTGCAGATTTTGCAGGGCTGTTGCAATCTGTTTAGCCAAAGCTCTGGCTTCAGGAGTGTCACCTTTACCCCTATAAGGAAGTTAAAACAGCAAAAATGTCTGTGGTTGTGTTTTATCATGAAGGCCTGTAAATGGCCAGCTACACTTAGAGAGCAAATAGTTTGACTAACAGCACTTCCACACTGCCAAGTTTAGTCCAAATCAGGAGTAGTTCACCTAAAAATGTAGTAAAATTAGGGGTTTTGTACTATTCCTGTTGAAGTGCAAAATCTATACTGCAGTCAACTTGTATGAAGAGGAATGAGAACAGCTTGAGTCGAATTGTAGCACCAAATCTGCTCCGACATGAAAAATAATCATGTGTGCATGTTTTAAATTTAGGAAGAGAATTTTTGTAGGGAAATTAGAAAAGATTAAACAGAAACCTCACTGCTTTCAAGCCCAAGTTGATAAACATTACTCAACACTGATTTCTCACATTTTCCTGCATATGTAAAAACAAACACCCAGCAACACTGATAAACAGATGCAATTTGATTTAGATCAGTGGGGACAGAGAGAAAGGAAGCTCAGCATAAATAAATGATGCAACATATCCAGCAGTCAATAACTCACTGTCTTCTGAGATCTGACAGCTTGGCAGTCATGGCAGCGATTTCTCCAAGAGAGCGCATGATGTCCTCTCTTTCTTTGGGGTCCTCACACATGTCTGCAATCTTTCTGGCCTCGGTGAGCAGGGCCTTGATGTTCTCCTCTCCCTCTGGGCTGCCGTTAGGGTCTGCCAGCCAGTTCTGTGGGGGTAGAACCGCACAAAAAAACATCAAATACCTGCATGTAGCGAGCTGAATCCATGTTTTTGGAAGGCATCTGTGGTTAATGACTCACCTGTGCAGCATCGATTCTTTTGGCGATGGCCTGCTTGGAGTTAGTCATGGCCTCCAGTTTCCGAGCAGCATTTTCCACCTTGCCGGTTAGCACGTCGAGCCCCCCGGAAACCTGCTGTGCCTTCTGCATGGCAGCTGGAGACGCGCCCTGACCTCTGGGGTGGACAGAAGGTAAAACACATGGATACCATAAACTGCAGCATCGTTGTGCCTTCAAAAAAGGCCACACATGCACACTTCTTTGTTTGTTGACTCAAAACTTTAAGCCTTATGGTCTTCCTGTTTTAAAATAGCACTTCCTCACTTAATGCCACAATTTCCAGACGAGGCTCAGAGGAATCTCTCAGTTTTCAGACAAGTATATCAACCAGGGGTTAAAGTAGATTATGGATTAATACCAGACAGCTGCTTTTAATCTAGCGTGACTCAGGGGTCTCTGGTGATCAGATTTCATGTCAGAAGAATATCACTTCCAGTCTTACACACTATAATCCCCTCAAATATGCTTACTGCCTTACACTGCCTACACTTTAAGGACAGAAAATGAAACCCCAGAAACACAGAAACATTTATTAATACTGTACATATAACCAATGAAAAATTAGTTATGGAATCAAGGAAACACACAGTAACAGAACACAAGATCATATAATAAAAGAGGCATGTGCTGTGTGAGACATGAGGGGAGTTATCTTGCCCTAACTGGGACACAGAAACACACAATGTGTTTTATGGTTACCTGGCCCTCATCTCAGACACCTGGTCAGTCATCTGGCCCAGCGTCTTGGCTGTGCCCAGGATATCTCTGCGCTCCTTCCCAGCACACAGTTCACCCACTTTCCCAGCTTCATCAAGGATCTGGCGGATGGCCTGCTCGCCTGCGTCCCCTGAAAACACACAACACAAGGTCAGCGCATCGATTATGTCACCAGATACAACCGGATTGTTGGCCTGAGAAGATGATAGTGACAGAACGAACAGTTAAAAGAGGAGGATGTGGAAGTTTATTACCTGGTTGAGCATTCGGATCCCTCAGCCAGTTCTTAGCCTGGGCCATTTTTGAGTCGATAAGCCCCAGAGCCCTCTTCATCGCCTCTGTGTCCTTTGGGTTCAAAAGACAGAATGTATGAATAACTTAGAAGGGAATCAATGCAACCAAAGAAAACTAAGGACGGACTCAATCAGTCATTCCATGTATAAATGTTTCTCTACAAATCATAACCTGAGTATTTCCTGTAAATAGTGTACACTGTGTGAACGAGAGTAAAGGGACAGTTCACCCCATTCACACTGAGCACAACATGCCAAGGTCTTCTAATTCTATTATATTCAAGAGAAGGCAGAAATCTCTAGGGCTGATATCTCCAAAACTCGGTAACTCACAACAAAACAATCTAGATGGATTTTCTTTAAAGAATAACTGTCTCTTTAAAGTATGTAGTCGAATAAATCTATTCATATTTAAAAATAAGGTCATGATGACTCATTGAAACTGAGCTTGGAGCGGGCAAGTCACATGGTTTATTTATTCAAGACACATACAGAAAAGTTCATGTGCAGCATCACTAACATCTGTCAGGCACAAACCATGTATCACATGCTGTTTCCATCATCCTTTCACATAATCAATAATGAGCGTGTCATGTTATAAAAGCCAAACGACACTCCATTGTATCTCAATCAGAGCGGATGGAAATACAAACAGTCTGTCCAACAGCGGCTGACTCGACAATGAGTCCCTCTCATTGTCAGAGTCTGCAGAACAAAGCAGAGTCTTGTCGGACATGTAGCAAAGCAGGAGACCAGAGCGGATGAATGAGCGGTGAAATGAGCTTATTCTCTTTAGACATGAGAATAAACATTCAGAAAACCCAAGTAACTATTCTTCATAATGCTGTCTAAATCTCCACCACAGAGTTCAGCAAGAGTTCTGAATTCTGCTGCTTGTTTCAAAGATATTCATCACAAAATATGTCTGAGCCCTCACAATAAACCTATTGTCAAAATGAAAGAAAGCAACAGGCATGTTTGTGTAAGTAACAGGGAGTGCACAAGGGAAGGGATTTAAGAAAAAAAAAAACAGGAAGTACAAAGGTGTGAACTGTGAAGTGATGTCACCAGAGCTGTGTGGGTGTATTAGTGTTCTGTTCAAACATGTGCAGCTGCTGTTCCGTCAGTAACCACCTGTGTGTGTGAGTGAACAAGCGAGTGAAGTAACATGAAAGACTGACAGGATCCTTGCACTCATATCAAATACAAACACACATTCATCAGAGCCTAAGATCAAACACGCAATGGTATTACTTAGAAATTAGACTAGGTGTAGTTCATGGCATTAGTAATGGGGATTATGGGAAGTGAAATGCATGTTTAGTGTTCACGGATTAAGATTTAGGAGCCGTATCAGTTGGATTAAAACTAAAAATGAGCTACTCATACAACTAAATCCAGATCAGGTTTTCTATGTGCTCTCCTCCTATGGCTGTTCAAGTTATCAGGTGAATGCTGAGAGAAATCTCATTAATGACACCCAAATCAATACTGCATGAGTCAGGTCAATCAATAATCAAGACGGGTTAAGGACATGCAAATGGTGAGGTTAAAATGACATAGGAGGAGGACACATAGATGCTGATACAATGTCACATCATGAAGCAAAACAAATCCATGAAAGGGGGAAAAAATCGTCAACACTTCAGAAATTCAACCTGTTTAACACTTGTTCAATAAACACCATTCCATTAGCAGTACAAAAATATCTAAACTGCTAATATACTCTAATAATAGTCAACAGTTTATCCTCTAAACTGCCTCACTACTGATAAGCACACAATGGCACCACAAAGCAGACAGCACACACATCTGTCAGACATGCTGCTGCACAACCAAGGGGCGAGAGTGGTGAGGCTTACCTTCTACAGGGGGTGAAGGGAGAAAGAAACGGTAAAAAGAAAGGAAGAACGACATAAATACAAATGTTGAACTGGACATACCGACAAGAAAAAGTGTCACCAGAAGAAAATAAGTGGCACAGGAAATAGTGTCAGGACAGGAAAGAAGCAGAACGTGCAGTGCAGAGGAGAAATGACATAAAAGAAGCCAAAAGATGAACCAGCTACATAGAGACACAGAGAAAGTTAAAGCATTCCTACTTTAAACACTAACTGTATGTAAGCTGAAAATATAGCAAAAGCATTTTTCACACCTTGAAATAAAGTCATCCTGATGAGACAAAGTGCCTTGTTAAGAAAGTTTTTAAAAAATACACCAAATGAGAATAACATCACGGCATAATGACTATGGTCTGCGGCCTCTTGCCAAAGGCATTCTGGGAATGAGTGAGAACGCAGTGAGGAGCGACCAAATTCAATCTTTTCTCATACAGACACGGCCTTCCAGCTGTGATCCATAAAAGAATGCGTAAACACTCCAAGAGCAAAGCAGTCTCTTGTTCTTCGAGTATATACATAATAACAGTGTGTGCATGTGACTTCGGCGTGTATAATTTATTGCACGTACCTTGTTGGCCCACGCATCCTCGTCCCAGGATGTAAGCTGCAGCACTCTGATGATCTCGTTGATCTCGGCACTCATCTTCTCGAAAGTGAAGTTACGGTTTTTCAAGGCCTCCTCCACACCGTGGCTGCCAGACGTCTTGGTTGTCACAAAGATTTTGATTCCTGAAAGACAGAAGACAACTCACAATAAAGATCACGATATTGCAACTCAAAAATACTGACATAAAATATAATTGTGTGGAAAATGTTATGAAGAAACGGACACAAGCGTTGTACAAAACAATAAAGAGGCTCTTCATGAAGAAGTGTGTGATTACCTGAGATGAGGATGGGCAGCAGCTCTTTGACTGTGTTCATGGAGTTGACCAACATCACACGGTGCTCCTGGTGTGTCAGCTCCTGCTGTCGCTCATCTATCATCTTTGCCATCTTTGTCATTCCTGGATACAGGGAAATAAAACAGAGGTGGAAAGGAACTGAGCATGATTGCTTAGATAAAAAACTATGAGTGGAATTTTAAAAAGTATTAGTTCAGGGGGAAATGTTGTTAATCATGATGTTTCAGCAGGTTGATTATCATGTATTTCCATGTTGAGCTACCTTCCATTATTGCTTATATTGCTAGCTGTTTTGCTTCAAGCATTGCTTCACATCTCCACACCATTCTAAATGAGGATATGAGGATCTAAATAGTCTTTCATAATCAATAAAAGGGCTGGATAATTGCTCATCTTCACATTAGATCATCAAGTAGGATTGCTCTGGTGCAGTTGCACTCTACGTTCAGGAACTGAAAAACAGACTTGTTTTAGCGTGACGGTAATTCAAAACATTCCCAAAAGAGCTTCAGAGATTTTAATCATCATGTGGAGGGGCATGTAATCCTTCACTAATCTAAAAACATAAAAACCCTTGAAATTAGAGAATGAAGGAGTAATTGATACATAAATAATTTTCCTTGGAGATTTTGTGCCCTGTGGCAGACACAATTGCACAGTGAATAGTTTATAGGGAACCAATGTAAACACTGATGGGGTCATTATTTTATAGTCATTAACTTGTGCAAACAACATTTACTTCATAATGATACATTAAATGAAAAAAACTTGTCTTTTGCCAGTTAAAGCAGAGATTTTGAGCTGTACTTTCAAAACAACAAACAAAACACAAGTGAAAGCCAACATAGCAAAAACAAAATGCTCACTCCAGCAAAAGCACCCTTAAATGTGTCAACACTGACAGCAGATCTCTGAGATACTGTCAAGTCAAGAATTTAACAACGTAATCTTGCTGCAACTGCATCAGCAGACTGACCTGGTCCCAGGTTCTTTGTGTACGTGATCAAGTCCTCCATAGACTCCACCACCTCCGCCACTGTCAGGTACTCCAGGATGCCTTTGCACACACGGATTATTTTGCGGACCTGTAATAATGACGAGATAAAACAACAACAAAAGCTAAGTAGAAAACAATGATGCAGCATTCCCAGAGAAAAGTGATTATGCAAACACAGCCCCCCTCTTCCCATTCACATTCTCTCTAATTACACTCTGATAATGCTGCCTACTGACATTCCAGCCTCTTTGTCCTGCTTCACTCCAGCTTTATGTGAACTGCTATACAGAGCCATGCCTGAGCTGCATTGGAAAACATGATGGCACCACTGACTGATGACTCCTGCTGACTGCTGCAGACAGCCTGATGTCTGCTCCCAGAGAGCTGATCTGCAACTTTTTTTTTTTTACTACTCTCTCTCTCTCTCTCTCCCAGAGAGGAACAGAACGATGGGCCTGATAAATGATACTGCTGCCTGGGTCAAGATTTAGGAAGAGATTGCGTAAGAGTTCCACAGACATGTGTGGTATATTTATCTACCTTTCTGTCTTCTTTATAGGCATTACAGCACCCAAGGGCAAACCAGACCTGTGGCAGCAGGCCTCAGCCATGCTCAAGTGTTCATTAGAAAGCCCTTTCAGCGCAGCTTCTGCTCAATGAAAATCAATGGTGCAACCTTTAACTCAATTACAAGGTATTTTATCTATGTTTTGTCCATTTCTCGCCTTCTGTTGACTAGAGGTGTTTTGTTCAGGTATTTCAGTCTCGACCCACAACTTGCTATGATACACATTATCTTTCACAGCCTTACCAATATTGGGGTTTTGAGGCAGATGACACTATTTTTTGAGCTGAATAAAAATCTGTTGACAACATGTCGGTTTAAATAGGTTTCTGCAATATATTGACATTATATTGTTTTCATGATATGATACCATACATCAACTGCATGGTTGGTTGACAGTTTTCTTTTCCTGTTTTTCTTTCTTTTGTTGGGCAGCAATATTTACTGTAAATGTATTTATGTATATAGAAAAATCAGCATTTAATTTAACTTGAATTAAAGTTGAAATTAAGCTCAAATATACACATATTTCTATCCTAAATATGTATTACTGTAATCTGGTGCATTGCAATTTATTTTGCATGCTCAAGCTCTACTCTAGTGTACTCTGGCAGCCTTGTTCAGGACATATTTGGCTCCTTGTTGGCACAGTTCACTTCCGTGCAGGGGCCATAATTCCTGGCTTAGTATCTAGTTGCACTGCAGTCAATCAGCTTATCACCAGGTCTGCTCCCTGCTTTCATTTATGTTTATATCCAGCCAAGTACAGAGGATGTGATGTCATATTGACGCATTTCCAGTCATCTGTAAACATCAGGGTCAGTCCAGATAAAAAAAAGAGAAAGAAATCTAAGCAGATGCACAAGGAGAACTGTAGAGCACAAGTGGCAGCTAAATTAATTCCTCCGCCGTCATGCGTCTCAATAAACCATGATTAAATCTGTGTTTCTGGAGTTAGGGTCAGCACCACATCCTGCAAAATGTAGAAAATTATTACACAGACACTTAACCTCTAAAACTGAAGATACTGTATCTAAAGCAAACTTCTGCTAGTAAACTGATGATTCAAACAAAATAAAGTACCTCAGCTTCATCAAAGGTCAGGAGGAGGTCAGAGGTCCCGGAGAGGATGCCCCTGGAGCCATCGATGAGGTAATCCCGAGCAGGAACAGAGTATGGATCGGCTTTCAGCATGGAGGCAGCCTGCACCAGCTTAGTGCACGCATTCTCCACTCTGTGAAAAGCAGAAGACGCTTGATTTGAAGACCGGTTACAAAAAAGGAAATCATCAGAACAAGTCATGCTGATGATAGGAAGCTCTTAACAAGCCAGATGGACATTACACATGGAAAGAGCAAATTGCCTACAGCAGAAACAGATGGAAGCTTCGAATACAGCTAGCCATAACATAACAGTAGCTGCTGTCTGAGCACGACTCTGTGTCTTTTTCCTCTTCTTACATTCTTTTCATCACCTTCGAAGCAAATACTTGAAAAGATGGAGTCTAAATCCCAGATGAAATATTTTTTATATCATCTTCCATACAGTGCAGGGGTTAAATTGGGAAATAGAAACTGGGTTCTTTACACCTTAAATCAAAGCCTAACAGTACAAATCTTCATTTTTATATGTATTTATATATGAGTTTAGGGATTGAAATTACTTAAATTTATTGCAAATTATGCTCTAAAGTAAAACAAAATTGATGTAGCATAAGAAGTGTGAACTGAAAACAAGGAGTTCAAACATCACGTGAACAGCTTACTGTAGTCTTACTCATCTTCATACTTTTATCAGTAGTTTCCTTCCTGTGCTACAAAATGTTTTTGTGCGATTAGCAGCCTGTGTGTAAACCAATACTGTTTAAAATAGGCTACAGTACAGCATGCATGAATAGACTGTTATATATCCTAACTCTGTTTTTAGTAAGTAATTTATGCAGACATACTTTACAGAATAAGAACAATATTGGTCCTCTTGAGGAAATGTCTCCTTCAAAGGGCAGCTGTTGTACTATAAATCAGTCTGATGGTGAAAATAGATTGAAAAAGTCAACTTTTTTAGTTTTTTAAGTACACTTTTTGATGATTTTTATGGGATTTAAGGATTTATTTTTCAGAGTAAACTGTATGTGTTGTGGTATTGTCACTACCCGGAGGAGAGAAGCAGCCTAAGGAATTGAACTTGAAGGTTTATGCTTGACCTTGAAAACAGTTGGCTTTCAGTCTCATTTTTTGAGCCGAAAGCTCCGGAGGAAATCGACTGAGACATACCTAAGTGAAGATTCTATGCCAAAAAGCAGAATAAATTAAAATGAAAGGACTTGCCATTTCATTTTTCAGGGAATTCTTGAGCGAGTGGGATATGGATGAAGGAAGTTGTGGGGTGCTAAAAAATGAAACCGTTTAACTCTTCTAATGGTTGAGGTACAAAGGAGAGAGGGCGTCATGTGTTGTCCCAATTGTAAAGCCCTATGAAGGTACATTTCTGATTTGTCATTTTGTCTGTATAAATGAAACTGACTTGACTTGGACTTACTGTGCATCTGCAGCATGAATATAAAAGTAACTTGTTCTCACAGGCTCTCTGGCTCTGGCCCAATTTAACCCCTGTTTCCACAGAAATGTAAATGATTGATAGTTGCTTTCTGGGTGTGATGCACTCAGTGAACTGCAGTGAGCAGCACAAACCCGTAGGCTCGCTCCTTTGATTCAGCATTGTACATGCCACCTGCATGGTGTCATAACAGCCATATTGCACATAGAAACAGGCAACAAGCCAAAGACCGACACATGTTCTAGTTCCCACAGTATACTGTCCAAATGTTGCTGCGGTAACAAGGAATCATTAATGCCGTTTTCCACATTTTTAGGCATTGCAAAGGGGCCAAACAAGAGGAGGTCAGTTTCCATTCTTCTGAGGGAGCAAGTCTCCTGCAGGATAAAGGCTAATGTATGTACATGACATCAAGGCTGACATGAGTGTGTGTGTGTGTGGTGTGTGTGGTGCGTGTGGTGTGTGGTGTGTGGTGTGCGGTGTGTGTGTGTGTGTGTGTGTGTGTGTGTGTGTCTTTGCAGAGCCAGCCAGCAGTGTCCTTCAGCGTGCACCAGCGAAAAACAGCCATGCATTAACCGGACCCCGCCAGACACTATATTTAGTGGAGACGACGCATTCCAGCACATGTGCTGATGGATGACGACAGGGTGACGATGTGACTTCGAGGCGCCAAATGTGTTGAGCCTGATGACCTGCGCCTGCCAATGCATTTCATCCCTGACCTTGGGGGGCTCCCGGGTCCCGCCTCTCCCTCCCTCGACTGTAGTGCCTCGTAATAAGGATCGGTGAAAGACTGTGATACGAACGAACAGCAGCTGGGCACGGGTTAATGATTTATCTGATGTGGAGTGAGTCACAAAAACAAAAACATTGATTAAATATATATGTACATGGCTCTTTTTCCACATCAAAAGGAAGATTATTTGTGTGTTTTATGTTTTAAGATAAACAAAAAGCAGCAGCAGCAGTCAGTGGCTTATATACATGAGGGCATGTATGAGTTTGTGGCCCTTCTCCTGAAGAGTAAAGGAACTTCTCCGTGTGCAAAAAAAGTATTTATGTTACACCAGGGCAAGATTCTGAGGCACTTAACATGCCATGTCTGACCTTTGCTTGGGCAGAACCAGCCATTACTGCAACAGATAAAGAGAGAAGGAGAGCCAAAGAGAGGCTAGTGGGTTCCAGATACTGCAGAGAGAGAAGTATTTCATCTAAATACATTTGAGAGGTTTGTAAAGGTTCTGCAAAGAGATCCTTCTGTGCTTACTTGATAAAAGCTGGTGGCATGTCCCTTTTCATGATCTGGTCCTCTGTGGTTTGTACAGTGTCCTTCCCAACCTGGAAAACAAACATTCTTTATGAGCAAAAGTCAATAAAATACGATGGAAATAAAGAGGTTATGTACGATCACTGACACACAACAGTCACTTCCAAGCAATTGTTTCTATGACCCAAGTTTTCATAATTGAAAAGCCTAGGATAAATGATTGTTCATTCATTTTTGTAATGTCTTGATCCATCCCAAAAAAATTCAATAACATCTTGAGTCGAAGTAGCAGGTGTTCAACTTGACATATCCGGTAAGTTTCAAACTGACGTCACCCACTTGTCATTCATTCTTTTTGTTTCATCTCTTTTAGAGTCACAATGCACGCACCGGGCAAAGGTCAAAGACACCCTGAGCACATCAATGGTCCATTACAGTGTCATCACAGATGCTGAACAATCACTTTTATACAACAGTTTTTATACCACTTTTATACAACAGTCGTGGAGGAGGAAACTGTGGCAGATAATTCAGGTGAACATGGTGAAAACCAGGAAACTAAGAGTTTGGATCGAACGCTTAAAACTGAGCCACCATACAGCATCCCTTAGTAGTAGTTACTGTAAATGGTTTTAGATAAATATGATTATTCTTTGATGCCTTTTGCTGTCTTGATTTGATTGCAGGACATTGTGATCACTGCTGCATATCATGCATTAATGTGCAACCAAAACATGCAGCATGACGTGGTGTTTTCAGTCAATTACACTATTAATCAAACAAAAGTTTGATTGTTGACATATTTCCTTTAATGAGGCTTTTACATTAATCCAAGACTAAGTCCAAGTCCAAGTCCACTAGAACATTGTCTGCTGACAGCACTGATGAAAAACTTTAAGAATTACTGTTAAATATTGCTACAGGAAATACTTGTTTCTGGTTGGTTTTGCAGTGTCAGCTACAGTCTAACTTTGCGTTCTTAATGAGTGCACAAGATTAAACTGCAGTAACTAAAGAAACGGCGCAAATTCTTCACACTTGATCTACTGATTCTAATTCAATCATAAGCTTCTCTTCACATCCCCTTTTTCTTTTGATAAGTGGCCACGGTATAATCATGATAATGCACTCTAGGATGTAAAGAAGCAAATTGATTTGTTGAAGTTCTTTGCCACCATCTCATCCATTATATTTTTTCATATTGGAGTCCTTGTCATGAATTATGAGTATGGCTACAATTCTGACAAGGACCCTGTAAACTACTGGGTTATAACACAACCCAAAACTTGCATCGACTTCACTTTTTAATCAGAATATGCTACATTGTTTTCTTTATAAATGACAAGCCAATTAGCAACTGTATCATATTTCAAAAGTGATAGAGGCGGCACCAAGGGTGGTCAAAAAGTCTCCTGTGGAGACAGGAAACCCCCTCACCTCAGCCGGAGCCCTGATGACTACTTCATCAGTCATGAGGATTTTGTATCAGTCAACACTTTCAGCTCTGGCACGAAGTTTCAGAGGATTGCCACAGTTGTGCTGCCTCAATAATATCCAATTCCCAAGCTTTAATGCAACTTGAGCTCACATTTTATACATCAATAGCATGTCATATGCCTGAGTAAAAACTCACAACTTTCCCCCTACGGGATTTTTGTCTTTAATCATGCAGTTTTTCAGAATGATGCCCTGTTACTTGTCCAGTGGACCATTATTTCAACGAGGCAGCTGCTGGGGGGACGCCAGGCCTCAGCACAGTTATAATGTGCAAAGCAGCTGAACGCCTCCTCTCCCTCAAATGCCAAAATGACTCACCTCCCCCATCATGACCTCAGCTCTGTAGGGAGACACAACTCACCCACGTTGAGCTGCCATGGGTGAGAGATCACAGGCGTTCATACCGGGACACAGATCATGCTGACTGGGTTAAATGAGCTGCATCCCTGCCCTTTAGGGAGATATTAAACCTTTTTTTTATATTTTACATTATTATTATAACAAATGTGAAATGACATAAAGGATTACCTCACTGTCACACACATTATTTAGCAATATATAATATTTTCAACATGTTACACTGTGCTGCATAATCTTGCGAAGTGACAGGCTATAATCTAGCCAAGGCTTAATTGATATCCATTTTAGGTAACAGATCATAAACAATACAAGGTGGAAATGAGGACTGAAACAAAATTTAAAAGGCGTTACCTCGGGCTCTGGGAATTGTTAGGGCAGTGTTTAACGATATTTTATAGACTTAACAATTAGATGGTTAATCCAAACATAATCATGCAGCTCTACTGGAAATCATATTTAAAAAAGGTAAATTCTGCTATTTATTTGCACATCTGGGATGTATTCTTGATGCTGTGGTGAGCACTCCAAGAGAGCTTGTCAACGTGTCCGACTGCAGGCAGTAGCTGAGCCATTCCAGGTGGTTGACGTGGAGGCTGTAATGGAGCAGAGCAGACATACATCTCCTCACTCTCTTTTCAACAGACCAGAGGGACTCTTGAGTAACTGAGGGGTTATAAATTAGGGCCAAAGGTTGCGCCAAACTAAAATGGGAGCTTAGCGGAGGCTGCCCATCTCAGAGCAAAGTGGCAGCGTACATATACCACCCTGACAGTCAGCCAATGAGTGGCTCTGAACAAAAGCCAACAGCAACAACTAAAGCTGTTCTGTCCTGTTCAGCTAAAGGGCAGCAGGGATGCAGACCAGGGGTATAGGGCACTGACAGGGTAGTAAACAGGACTGAGGGGGGAGGAAGTAACACAAAGACCTTACAACCTTGCCAACACTGCAGAACACAGTAACCTCCTCTAAGATTGTAATACCACTCTCCTGCCTTGTGACTTCTAATATAGAAGCTAATCAGGAAGCTTTTTGATGTAGCATATCGGTGCAGATATCGTTAAGGACATGTAAAGCAGAAGCTACATTATATTGATAAGATATATGGTGACACATCAAATTACACAGCAGCATAAACACTTCTGTGGCAAGAAATCTGCAGTAAACTAAGCTCAAAATTATTTTATTTTAATAGCTACTTCTTGATTTGCTGATCAACAGTAAAATCAACCAATGGCAATCTTGAAAACCAGTTTAACATTCAAGTCATGCTCGATATTAGCTGGTTATAGCCTGTAACATATGAGGATCTGGTTGTCTGTCTAGAGTGGAATACCTCTGGGTTTTTTGACTGTTGGTTGGGAACAATATGTCATTTTTGACATATTTTTTACTGTTATAGATGAATAACTTGATATATAAATAAATGCACTTTTCAGGTTAATTGATATTAAAATTATTTACTTGCAGCAAAACAATATTGCAATATTACGTTTGCGATATGAATTATTTTCACTGAAAAACTACTACTACAAGATTTGTAGGCCAGGACATCTCTGCAGAACTACAGTCCTTCATCACTCATCATTCTGACCTTTTCTTAGATAGTGAATTGCAGGTCTGACTGAGAAGCCAAGCTGAGTAATCTGAGCGCAGCATTGTCAACACAAAACCAAGATTTATATGAGATCAATGCAAGTTTAGACATGACCTAAACTGAACAAACTGGAGAAGAATGACTACATTATAGGCCAACAATGTGGAGGCCAAAAGCTGAGTTTAACGAGTGCTGAGTCATTTTCTCCCCAAAGCATCATGCAAGAGTGAAACAAAGCAGAGCTGAGGCTCTCAGTACTGGATTCAACAGGTCATCGCTGTCTTCCTTTTCCTGCTCCCTGCGGAGCCACTTCCTGCTGTCTGAAGTTCAAAAACAGTCTGCAGTCATACAGTGATCCAAACAATTCACTGCAAGAATAGCACAGTGACCCGAGTTCATAACTGCTGTTGTCAAGCAGTTCATGATGCCTGGCCTTCCTCGCTATTTTGAGCCTCCGTCCGAATATTGGATCACATTCTTATGATACCAACACTGACACAAACTTGACATTAAGGATGTAACTTGAGATTATTTAAACTATACGATCCTTGCAGCTAAAGACTGAACTACAATATAGTCAATGCACAATGATTTTGCTTTAATTTGCATCCGTCCAGTATCAACTCATTCTTAATCAGAGCTGACACCCACAGGCCAAACCACAACACAAATATCCTGTTCCTTGAATAGATTCTAGCACACCACTTTAAGGAAGGTTCACTTCCAGCTTCTTTTAAAAACCTTTCACTGATTCAGTGTCATCTTCTTCCAGGCTGTCACATACCACACTACTGGCCTGACAGTCTCATTTACCATTTATGTCTGGAGTGGAAACACTGACACTCCCTTTTACCATCCAAGAGTGCTGTGTGGAAACCCTGTGTTGTGAAGTAGCTTGATAAAGTGGCTGCTCCTTTAGAACAGACTTGGCTTTGTTGACAGCAGCCCATCGCTCTGCCGGGAGAAGAAAGGCCACTCTGAAAGCCTCAAGACTGCCAAGACACAGCCTGCCTTTCACATGTTGGGTAGTTTTAGCACAATGCTGTGTTAGTCATGGCGACCACTAAGATCTATGATGGCAAAATTCTGGCAAGCACCGCCACCGCTGCCTTTAGCAATGTCCTACAAATAAACCTTACGTTATTCTGCAGGTTTAGTTCTTCAAAGTGCAACTCAGACACTGATTCCCACTCTAAGTGACTTTGGACTGCAATCTGATGAGACATGCTCTCACAAATTGATGGCGCAGCACTCCATTAGCTACCCTTGATCAATAGTCTCAGAACCAGCAAGTACTGTGATCTGAGATATCAAATGACTTTTGACTAATAATGACTCAGATGGTCAGCAGAGAGGTTGCACTGAAGGTCAATGCCTTTACTGTACATCTGCCATCTAACATAGTTTATCAGTTTGGTTCAGGAAGACACATGGGGTGTCCAAGGCGATGAAAGTCACAAATCAAATGGCCTGCTTGGTCATGGCAAACAGGCCCTGCAACAAGAGAGAATATATCACAACTATCTATATCATGTTACAGGAGCTTAGCAGCTGTACAGTGTTACTAGGGAGGGGCAGTCATCAGTGTGAATCCCTGTCTAAAGATCCAGAAGAGTGAGTCGATACAACACCAGGCTTGGTCATTTTCCACCAGAACAAGGATTGCAAAAGAACAGGGATAACAAGACATTTCTTTTGTTGGGTTAGGAAATGACTACATCAAACCCAGGAATCCAATCCGATGTTTCAATATACCATAAATCTATTTGCTTCTTTCGAATGAATCTAAATCTTCCAGTGCATTGTTGGACCATCATTTGCATTTGAAATATTTAAACGATCATTGACAAAGGGGGCAAAGGTTCATGGTTTGATCAAGAGCCAACAGATGAGGTTATTTTCCCTTTTCCTTTTTAAAGTCATTTATTTTATCAGCAATCAGACAAAAAAGCACCGATTCCAGCAACTGGGAAAATGCTGAATGTCGGATCTGGTAATCAGCCAGGTAATTGGTCTATCCTGACTTAGTATTGCGAACTTTCTAATGAGTGTGGGTGCACATTATACAGGCCATATTGGCCTGTTTCCTGCTCCAAAAGTCCAAGGAGATACAAACATGCAGCTGCTATGTGAGCTCCTCAAGAGGTTATCGTAGATGCTGCTAACATCAATTATATCAGAGCAGGAGAATTCAATTCATTGAAGGAAGAGAAAGAGTTTGATTACCAACTGGCTCCACTGGTGGTGGCGCTCTCCTACTGGTGATCTGATTGGTTGAAGCTTTGAACACCATGACAGACGGTGACAGATGGACCATGCATTTACCTTCCAAGTATTTTTTGGAAGTGCCTGTCCTATTCCAAACAGTTTCTTGTGGCTTCTTTCCAGATGGATTCGTGAAACAAACTATCTGGCACATCAGGTTAGCTCTAAAAAAAACCTCTGTCAATAATTAGTTTTAGTTTTTTCTGGCAGATACTGGGGGTAATTTTCTGATAATAAATTCTTCTTAAGTATTTCATATAATGAATTAGTACCTCATACCCAAATATTTACACTTCTTGTACCTTATCTGTGCCCTTAAATACTTCAAATGTTTGGTGTGCAAGCTTCTGGTTTAGAGCATTGTCACTACTTTTATTCCCGGCAAAGCACTAAATGAAGGTAAGACTCTATAAAATACAACACAGCCTATGTGAGCTGCCTTCAAATGAATCAATTCCTTCAAAGTTAATGTTTGCTTTCAATCATGATTTTAACTCGATTATTTTGGAAAAAGTGACAGCCCTACTCCATTGTATCCTTTGTAATGGTCTGCAGCCATAATTGCCGAGGGAGAGGGGTTTCCCTTCCCTGGCTCGCACTCCTGTTCCTGAGAGGGGCCGACAGCTGCCGGGTCTTCCTGACTTGGCTTCCTGCGTTTCCTCATCAATTCAATACTCCTCTGTGTCCTCCTATTCTGACAAATTTCCATCCGACTGATGAAAAAATAGACTAGAGGTGTACTTCGAATCCATACCACAACACTGCATTTATGTCAAGACTAGATGATCTCTTTTCACTACAGACTACACAAACATTTCAGACTCTGATCACTGTATGGTTGCCAAGATCACAGAGCAAAATGGTTTGCAGCATGAAATGATTTCCCTTGATAAATTGCAGGAAGCAGGAGTACCAGGTAATAGGAAGCATTTTCTTTTGTAAGCCTTCAAGCACTTTCGTCAATGAACACAATACATTTGTTTCCCATCGGTAAAGGATTCATGAAGTAGGTGTTTAGAATGACTGTTCAAGAGCTCATTAAATACTGATACACTTATTAAGCTATTTGAAAACATCCACTTGATGTACCTGCTGTATTTCTCTTAAAGTTTGAGAAGCTGAGGACACTTTTTTTGTTTTTTTCTTTAGAACAAGTAAAATGTATTAGACATTTTTCAGATAGACCACAGTTGAACCCAACTTCCTGTATTTGCTCTTCTTTAGCACCATTGCACAAAGCACAGTGGTATTTTGTAACCTCACTAACATTGCAGAAGATGTGAGACGTTTTTTTTTTTTTAATCCAAAGAGTGATCTGCACACAGGAGCATCTCTACGACTCATGTGAGCCTTGTTATCCGTGCAAACAGGAAGACTTACACTTACAACTTGATCCGTTCCAGGACCGTACATCACTGGCATTCCTTTTCCTTATCCCACGCCTATAAAAAGGAGCTATAAAAATAATGAAGTAACAGGCCTGACATAAAAAGGGCCTGTGTAGTCAACTCAAAAGAATGACTGCTGACACAGAGAAGCATGTTGTTCTTCCATTTACCCTAGCAGGAAAATATGTCAACTCTCAGAATCACTTGATATACATTAAAAACATTTCAATGCCTATTACGCTGTGATGTAGATGGTAAATACATCTTTGCTCTGAATGTTTTAAATGTAACAGTTTCATAATGTTCAAGCACTTTTTCGCACTTGAAAGTTGAAACCTAAAACCAGACAGATATGAGACAAAACTAGAATGAACCAAAGCACCAGAGCTGCAAAACATTACAGGGCAAACACTGGAGTTGGTTGAGCCCTGCTGCAAAGGCAGTTATGTCTCATACTTTATGTTATTGTTGCACAAGGCTTGCTTATTGCACAAGCATTGAACTGTCTGTCAATGTATTAACATGATGTAACATACAATGTTCATCGTCTATGGTTAGCCACATCCTGCAAGAAAATAGATTCACCAATCTCAAGCTGCATTACTGGTCAAACACAAATATCAGAGTCCCAGTGTAATGATGTCATTTTGGGAAATAAAGTTATTTGTTAAATTGTCTCAATTTAAACTATTTGTGTTTGCTAACCACATTTTGGGGATTATTGCAAGAAGTGTGTGTATATCAGCTGGTATATCTACATTTTTCACTAATTTCGATATTGCAATTGGCTCCAAAAATCAGATATAGGTCAGGCTCTATCAAACACAGGCTTTTCTGAAGGGAACTTTCTAGATTGATTATCATACTCAACATTTCAGGATCGGCTCAACCCCCCTCGGAGCAGGGTCGCATTCCTGCTCGCTGGGAATTCTTCACATTCCTCACATTCATCTTTAATTGAGGTCTGGCTCATTGCCTCAATCAGAAAACACTGAAGTCAGAGATGCTGATCAACAGTGAGGGGTCTCGCTTAGAGTGGACATATTTGACCCAGAATGCTACAATTAAAATACTAGGTCAGTTTACAGGGTCTGCACTTTTATCTCCAAACATCTGGAATAATAAGATTAGCCCTTTCAAATTAATAATTTAATGGTCTACACATTTGTCACAGTGAGTGCATCAGACCTCTTCAGACAGACCAAGAGCATCCTAAAAAGCTCATCTTCCTTTTCTTGGCCTGGCAACGGAAAGTAACCAGAAACAACGCTTATAATATGTCATTTGAAAGGAACAATCATTTGTCATCCAATATCCACCTTGATTAACTGTGTTTAACATCTGGCTCAAAAGATTTGGAACAGAATTCAGAATGGAGGAAGTCTGCGCAACATGTGGTTTTCTGGGCTACACAGACAATGAGGTAAATAGCTTTTCTCTGACACAGCCCCGCCCTGAGAATGTCGACAGAAATACTATAGACAGCCTCATCCCTTTCCCTTCCAAGGATGATCCTCTCCTTGACAGTAATTTACTCGCCAGTTAGATGTTTACTTTGTTTAACAGAACCACTTCAACTGAGTGTCTTACAATTCGTAATAACAATATTGCAAATGCTACAAATCAAAATTATGAAAACGTGCACGGGCAAAGTAGCAACAACTAGACAGTATTCAGTTTCTTCAGTAACAAAGAAGTCAACGATAAGAGCCGCACAGTGTGTTTATTTTCTCATTTGGCCATTGCAGTGTATGACTCATGGGACTAGTGGGATTGAAACCAGAAGAAATTACATCTGATCCTTAACTTCAATGAAATCATAACAGTGTCCATGTTGTAATGTTGCTACAGCAACTGGAAATAATTACAGGCCTGTTCATTCATTCATGCCACTGTTGGAAACATCTGATCACAATTCAGAATGTCCAGAAGGGCTGGATTATCTCACCCCCAAGCTAGCTGAGAGTGCACAGGATAGTTTGTGCGTCAGGAAATGCTGACAAGTGCTCCATTAATGTTTTATTAAACAGTAACAATGTGATGTTTCCATATTTAAAGCTGTGTTCATTACTTTTGTGGCCTCTTTGGGGTTTGGGACCAATAAAACAAAGCTGACAGACATCCATCTCTGACATATTATTGTCTTATTACGTTATATCTAATACATTAGGTCACATTCAGCAAACAATTAGCAACACTAGCATCTATTTTGAGTCATGAGTCCAACTGATGAATGAATTTAAGAATAATCAAATCTCCTTAGCTTTTAACTGCTGAGAAAAATGGCTGGTTCATTAGCTGCCAGATGTTTCACTTCATTTGGGCTGGAATGGTTTAATTAGAGTGTATACACAGTAATGTAACCCCAAAAAAATTTGCTAAAGGAGGCCAACTTCAGCAGAGCAGCAGAGTTGGCTATTATTTCTCTGTGGCTTCATCTTTGCAAGAAAAACCTTTTCTTTTCATCATTAACATAAAAAATATCTAGTAGAGAAACTTTTTTCTCCTTTGTTTTAGTGAGCATACTTTAACTTTGCATTCACGTAGCAGAATGGATCTAAACAAAGAAGTGTTTGCTTAATTTTCCCATCATCTGAACTCCTTTGAAGGACAGACTAGTTTGTGCATCTTCAATGACCCTTGAACAACCTTGTTAAATTTTACAAGCAGACCTCTTCACTATTCATATCTACATCGGATTACAAAACCAGAAACATGATTGGGTAAGGAATTATTACAACAGGTTGAGGTCAAAAGTTTTACTTAGAACTGTTATCAAATGTATTACTATAATAAGATTTGTCAGAGTGTTTTCTTTCAAGGTATAACGTCAAACATAAACATTACACACCACCTTAACACCTCTCTGTAATGAACCTCAGAGGAAGGAAGTCTTGTAGGCGTAACAATTATGCACACAATGGGGGGGTCCAGACCTATAGTTTGAGAGTGGGCACTGAAGAAAAACAACCGCATTGAAGGAAGTCAACTAGCTTGAAATGGTTAAGGACTATAAAACCTACTAAATAAACTGCGAGCCAATGGTGGGCAATCCCTTTAAATGAAGAATTCCTTTGCTGACAGGAGACGCCAGAGCAAGTGTCCAAATTTATCGCCCAACAACTGTCAGGGGCTCTGTGTCTGACCAGGCTGACAGAGAAAACACCACACAGGAACCAAGTCCGTCTTAATTTAGTCTCTATCTCTTCCTCACTTTACAAGCCACAATATCTGACATCCCCCTCATAGATCCTTCTTTCCTTTCTAGGAAACCTCCATGTATTGGTGAGTGTAAGGCTAAAATTTGAGGAAACAAAACACTGTCATTTCCTCACTAATTTCCACGACCGTTACGATGTAGTTCTGAGGAAGACCACTGCGGTGAGGTCCACTTCTCGCTTTAAATATACTTGAAACCACAGCTGCATCTAGTCAAGAGGTGAACTTGTTTAATGTATTCGTGAGACTGTCTGGGGAAGCAAAATGAAAAACTCCAAAGACATTTTAATTGCTCGGTGTGGGAAGAATAAACATCAGGAGCACAAACTAGATATGAGGATGTATGAGCGTTTGTCATAGTGCGTCAAGAGTGAGTCAAAATTACAGAGGCTGTATCTATACCAGGAAGGATATATTTTTAGTTCAGTATGCTTGTTTGTTAGTTGGCAGGTTCTAATTTTGGTTGAATTTTGTGGTTCTTAGTTCTAGGCCATAGGTCAAAGAACAAGTGACTACGCTATGTTTATTTTGGATCCGGATTCTGTGTTTCCTAGAGTCTCTGACCAATCAGATTCCTCGATGCTAGTGAGCATACCATGGATTTCTGGCTTTACAGAAGAGCTACGATTAGTCAATTAGTCAATCGGAGGAAAATTAAATACCGATATCTATGTAATCAACCATCAAAGTCATTTTTCACGCACGAATGTCAGACATTTGCTGATTCCAGCCTTTTCAATGTAAGGATTTGTTGCTTTTCTTTGTCATTTAGGACAGTAAAAGTTTTTTGGGGTTTTAGACTGTTGGTTGGACAAAACAAGCAATTTGAAGACATCACTTTGGGCTCTGGGAAATGGTAATGAGTACTTTTTTCACAATTTTTTGACAGTTTAAAATATGATCGTGAAAATAATCAGCAGATGAATCATTATTTGCAGCCCTTCTTTACAGACAGACCAACAATAAACACTGCTGGCTACACATTTCTGCTATCACATCTATCAGCTAAAATACAGCATGTGATCACAGTAAAGGGTTTTTGGGGAAGTAACATAGCTGATAATCCTAATCAGGTCAGAAAATCTGATGAGTTACAGAAGGCAACATAGCACTGCGTCCATATTAACAATTTTGCACACAACTGTGCAGCCTTGGTGGGGGTTTGATGGTGCTTCCTAGTCCTATCTGACTTTATTTCATCATGTTGGCAGAGCACTGACATCTTACATTTTAGATTAATAACTCCACATCAGTGATCAATCATTTCTCCGACCTCCCTTTCCACCTCTCCTGTGCAGTAGTGTAGTAGTATATTGATCTGTTTGAAAGTTTTGGTTTCAAATGACAAGCAGGGCAGTGAACTGCCCCACCTACTACATGGTTGAGTGAACTGAGGTTCCTGAAACACAGATTCATTCATATTCAAATCCACAGTCACGTTCAGTGACAACAAGTGTAATTTCTTTTCTTTTTTAAATGAACAGGGTTAAATAAAAAGGTAGTCACTGTAGCCTGCTCCAGTACCTGGCTCATTCATACCAGCAGCAGTGCCTACGTCAAGATATGGCAGTCAGCTACAGAGGAGGCAGGGCATATTTTCAAGGGGAAAAGGGCGTCACTGCCCTTTGCCCCGAGTCAAACAACTTCAAGAAACTTTGCTAACCTACATTAATATTCTCGTCTGTTAAACACACAAAACAGAGCTAGCTAAAGCCGTCAAAGTGTTGTGTTTCAACGTCCATGTAAGTTAAATCGAGGGCGGACTGTGCGGGACAAAGAGCGACAGGTAGCCCACAGCACCCGCCGAGTTTAGGCAGACTTTCCCAGGTACAGTTTTTACGTAGAGAGGGAAGTTACTCACCCGAACAAGGTTGCTAACAGCCGCCTGCACGGCGGCCACCGGCGCCGTCAGATCCGGAATAGCTTTCCCGTCAACTTCACCTTCTTCGTGCATTATCACCAGATGGGATATCTGCTGAGCCACCGGCTCCAGGATACTTTCTATCGTTTTCGTGTGGAAAACCGGCATGGTGACAACTTTAGAGCACTATCCAAGAGAAAAAGAAGTAAATCTCCTACCACCTGAGGCAGTTTTCCCCCAAACTCCCGCTACAAAAGCCCTAAAACAATCCCGATAGCGCCCCTCTTCCAGGACAGTTTCACCCTCCGGTGTGAAGACTACAACTACCCCGTGAAACCATCAACGTACAAAACTCCCTACCGGAGTGAGAGCCTGAACGTCACACACGTTGGCCGCCCTCTGACCAATCAGCGAGCGGGAAGGCGAGTTCCGTGGCGTCTGATTGGACGAGCGGGGTGCCGCTCTGTTTGAGCCCCTCCCGCTTCAACACAGGCGAGTTTGCTAGAGATCCGAGTGCTCCCTAAATTACGTAATAGATTCTCATGCCCTAAAAAGGGAAATATGTGTCTACTGTTTGTGAGCAGTAGATTCCTGCCGCTGTACATTCACCAGTCGGACAAGCTTCTGGCACCTCCAGCACAGACAGATGTGAGATCAGAGTGCAGACGTCCCTGAAAACTAATGCTAGAACAGGACATTCCTAATAAACTTCACACAGATCCTTCCATAAAATAGGATAATGACATTTCCTTTCAGGGCTATTTTTGTCATCTACCCATTGCAGGATAATCTGTTGGCTTCTACATAAATATGATTAGGGTATAATGGATTTTAAAAAAAAATGAGGAGGAGGTCCAAGGAGGATGTTTCAAAATAAAAGACTGAATTCCTTTCTCACTTATTATAGATGACACCAACCATCCACCCACATTTGTTTACAAACTCAGGAGGACAGAGTACTTGTCAAAAGTGTCCTCGGGCATCTTCGCACATTTTTTCAATTCCACCACCGTCCTAACCTCACACAGTGAAACAACGATATTCGAGGATTGAAAAACCAACTGCCAAGCAAATCAGCTAAGGAATTCCCACAGAATCCCAAGAGGGCCCGCAAGGCAGCGGCCTGTTTCCTAAAAAGGAAGAGTCCAAAAAGAAAGAATCAAGGAAGTTACTCTGTTTGAACTCTTGTGTAAACATACAAGGGGCTGATATGCTTTCCTTTTGTATATAATGCGGTTACTATACCAAATGCCAATGAAAGCTAACCTCATTGGGGAGATCAGGATTCCTGCGTTGTCTTGATTTTGCTGTTTGGCTATGAGTTATCCATCACAGACACCTCATTTTGTTAACCTAACTATTTCATAACAGTAAGTAAACATAGCTACTACAGAGCACAGGATGTAGATGTAGTTTTTGCATCTGCCCTACTTATGCCCTTATTACTAAAAAAAACACAAAACAATAGATGCTAGCACCAAGTATATTTCATCCTGCATCTCCCAGAAGTCAAATAAATGCACTGTCCACCCTGAGTCCATCCTGAATATAGACATCAAAGATGGCCTGCCGTTTCCTCAGCACTCCAGTTACTGACAAGGCCGTCCCGTGTGTCCATCCTGGAATGTAAGCATGGCTGCTCAAGATGTGTGGTCTGCACCTTCCCCACACACTGTAGGGCTGATAATACATGTTCCTGCTGCTGCAAGAAGGTGGGAAAATACACTCACATACTAATGCAAACAGATTATGTTCTCAACAGCATAGATCTCGACTTTTTTGTGTGCACAAAACACACTGAGATAGACAATTGCGTTTCTTGGATGCTTTATCAAAACACATCACAACCAAAAGAGTTGTAACTGTTCGTCTGTATGACAATTGGTTGACAAAACTTTTTAAGGTTCTTCATTAGAGCCCATTTATTAGTGCTTGCTGCTTTTCTCTTTTCCTTTCTTTTTGAATCTATATAAGAGTGAGCAGTAGGTGCCATCCTCTGGTTGAAAGAAGTAAATGCAACCAGTGAAACAGGAACAAGTCACTATTATGCTGTATGTGAGGAAAACATATCATACTCATTAATTTTATTTCTGCAAATTAATTTCTGTCTGCAGGACATTGTGAGAGATATCAGCTAAAAGATCAAATCAGCACAGATTCACAGGGGCACAAATAGCTGTTGCAATGATTTCTCTGACTTGAAATGTTCGTGCGTTCAAGAGAGTTGCGCTCCTGGCCAAACTCCAATCAGTGATGTTGCAGCAGGTGTATTTCCTTTTTTGAGTGGGTGGAGGACACATGCTGCAACATCACTGGTTGGGCTGCGGCCAAAAGTACATCATCCCTAAAAGATCCAACCCTAGATTGAGGTTGCAAGAATCTGCTCTGTGTAAGGCCAGAACAAGTCGAAGTACTTGTAAATAAAAACTCAAGAGCAAGTGAGTGCACAATGTAGTAGTAACACTGAGAAGTGATTGGGTGATTTAATGCACTGGTTCTCAAATTGGGGTCCAGGGATCCCCAGGGGACCCTGAGGAGGTTGAGAGAGCAGAGACAGATGTCAGTTTGATGTCACGTAATTTTTCTTTTGTTGTTCATTCCTTGAATTTGTGTAGGAAAAGCTCCTCTTCGAGCTGCTATCTGCGGGGTAGGAGCAGTCTCATCAGCAGAAATCAGTCAGACCTGCCCTGTCTGTTGACAATATGATCAGCCCTGTCAATGATTTGGAAAAGTGTGGAAGTGTGGTCTTTCATTTTCTGTGTGGCATTTCTTCATCAGACGTCATACAGTGTAGATATGTCTCCATGCATCTCCCATTGACTTCAATACAGCTGCCACCACAGTCTGTCCCCAAAGCAAGATTCAGCGACATGTTGACCCTTATTTTTCAAGTTCCTTGGACAATCCTAATGACTTTGGTGATCCCCTCACTTTTCAAACTCTAGCACCACCGTGAGGTTGACAGCTGTGGTTTTGAATGAAACATTCATATCCCCTCATACACTGCAATACATTCAGTGATCCCTTTACTTTGCACCTGGCACAATCTTGATGTCAAAATTTCTATTTGCACAATACTTTGGCTCATGACCAAATACCTGCCAAAACTGATATTCCCAACAGGCTCAGCTGTACTTAGTGTGCAGTGCTAATTTGCAAATATTAGCATGCTAACACTCTTAACTAAGAAGGTAAACGTGACCTACTAAGCTCTTGTTCACACAGTCAATGTGAACTGTTCACACACAGCTCAAAGCACCACCGTGCTGAGTGCAGCCTCTCAGCGTCACTAGCATGGCTCTGCAGATTTCTTTACTGTGAGAATATCTTTGGTCTTGTTAATGGGATCACATCTTTTTTTATGATTTGTTGTCATTATCATTGAATTTTGTTCTACAGTTACAGATTTCACACCTGCATTGAGTTAAATTCTTAAAGGCTTCTGCTGTCTTGACTTTTTATTGAAAGTGTGTTTGGCTCGCTGTATTGCTTTGCATCTATTCAAATTGTAAAGACTGAAAGCAAGGGAATGAGTGTGCTGTGCGGGTAGATGACCTATTTTGTAATATGTTAAAAGGCCACATGGGGGCAATAAAAGTCTCTAAATACAGCAAAGCCTTGGCGCAGCACTTTGTAGAGAACACTGACATACATACCCATTCAGAAATTAATACAATCTTTGTAAGTTTTGAACTTTACAGATGTTAAAGTACATGAGCATGTGTTTTATTTGGTCACTGTTTTGACTTATGTTGGGCTATAGGCAGGTGCTTCCACTGTAAGACCTGGTGTCATTAATTCACCATCACTTTTATGTTTTTGTTTGGTTTGGTGTTTTATATGTGATATACCTGGACAAAATTGTATATATGTTATTATGTGTAGAATATTTGTAATGGTTAAGATTTTTTCATCCTCTCTGATTCAGTGTATATTGCTATCTGCTAGAGATACTCAGCAAGAAAGCACCGCTCGAGGTGTCTGAGTCAGTACCATTGTCGTGTCCTGTGACAGCAGCAGCATCAGAAATGGAGAGGACTCACAAAACTACTCTCTGCTAATACTACTCTCATGAAAATCTAACATCACTGGATGATTCCGACATTTTCAGTCATACTGTAGCCACTTTGTCAGCTTATGGTGATCTTGATTTGATGAGCTGTTGTGTCCATGTGATTGTGGACACACACCTCCAGCACAGCTGTGGGTTGTCATGTAATTGTGGACTGTACTAAACAATGTGTTACTTTGTGAGTGTTATGTATGAAGCATCATATTCTGTGCTTCATTGAGGCTACACCATGCCTTTATCGGAACAAGATCTAGATGTCTTGGGCATCGTTTAATACACATTTTCTTGTGTTTCAGGGTTACATATTTAGTACTGTGGAAATGTGGTACTTTAAAGAAATATTCTGTGGGTTTGAACAACACCTTTGTGCACAACAGCCATTTGTAAAGAGGTTTGAGTTTAAATAAGTCAACTAACAAAAGAAATTTGGTGCAATTTTTAGGATAGCAGTTAAATTGTTAACAAATTATGTGCATAAGTGTTTAGTGATTGACTATTAAGTCTATTTTATATATCTATATGACCCGTCTCTCATGGAATTATTAAGACACGTTAATATACTGTTCATCAGATCAGTTGAATTTTAAAAACTCTTGACTGAACAGACTGCTGGCAATGGTTGCTGAATCAAGCAGAGTAATCTCTGCCAACACACTGAGTTTGGTGAAAGTGAGTTTACTCTGCCAACTCATGTGGAACGGATTTATTTAGTTAATACTGGATACTGTTTGGATGCTGAGTGTTTGGGCTTCGACATCTTCATTTCCCCACAAACAAAGTAAAAAACTAAACATATTATGTACATTGGATACAGAAGCAACCCACCTGGCTAATGCAGATGTGCTTAATAACTGGAATCACAAAAATTCATGGCTTGGAACTGAACACCTCTTCTTATTTAATGTTATGACTTAGCAATTAATAAGCCGTACATGACTTCCAGTCCTCGCATGTATGTCAGTGAGTGCAGCTGATAAACAGCTGAACAGGTGCTCTGCGGTTTAGGTGTAATTATGATGAATATTACAGCAAGCTGAACCATAATCCATTGATTTTGAGCTATATTTGTTTAATGCTCAAACGAAAATTAAAGTGTGTGCAGCAAATGTTTGCGTCTACCTGTCTCGTGCGTGACAAATGGGTGTTGAATTTCTAACGAAGCCAATATTTCTGAGAAAACACTAAACATGTGAGTAGACTGTGTCAAAGAGGACGCTAATGTTTGCATCCAAATAGCCAAAACAATGTGAGATAATAGTTTTCGAGGGAGCCAACAGGACAGAAAACTGCCCAAATAAAGGCATCAATTGAACATGTGCTCAACTAATACATACTCAAAGAGCTTAGAAGGGTCATAATGCACATAGCATAACATAAAATAAAAAAATAATGAAACTATAAAATGTCAGTAATATGAACAAAGGTAGATGACAGCAGCATAAGAACAGAATTGATCAACCAGTAGATGCTACATTATGGCCAAAAACAGGTAAACTTGAGATCTTTTAAAATAGCTAGCAGCTTTAGCAAACCACATGACATACTAACTGCAGAGCACACACACCGAGCACATTCACGTTAGCATAAGCAACAAACAGCCTGCTTAGCTAAACTGGTGAAGGGAAGCACTGGTCGCTGGGATATCAGTGGAAAAGTCTCTGGAGAGGAAAATATTTCCTCCACAAATGCTTCCTGAAATGACATGTTAGCTTGGCTCGCTAATAGAATGCTACAATGGCAGCTGTGGTAGCCTAGCAACAAGTATGGTAGAGTTAGCAACAGCAGCTAGCACAGCAGTTAGCTGTGCTAACGAAGAGTTTAAAAAACATGTCATATTTTTTAAATACGAAAATTATCGCAATAGATATTGGAAACTGTTAATAAATTAGCCTACTGTTATAGGCTAAGTGTTAGTAAATAGGTGATAAGGCCCTAATAAGTCCTTGTGGGATGCTTACTAAAATAAATAAGTAGAAAGACCATGCAAGTGTTAGAAATAGCATCATAAACATGTTTATTGTCGGTTTGTAAGGGATTTATTAGCCTTATGAGCTTCTTATAATTGTTTATAGTAGCATTACAAACACATTTATTGAGTTTAATTAACTATTATGTCGTCATAAAACTTGAGCAGTTAGCTATGCTTTTGACAGCTCCCCAATCTGGACTGAGCACTGATGGTTGATAAAAGGTGAAGGAAAATTAACACATAAACACAACATTTAAGAGGTGAAGCTCAGAAACACACTTTAAGAGCTCTTAAAGCTCCTAAATGATCATCTACAGCCACATGTGGCCATGAAGAGAATGTTCTAGAAAGCGTACAATAGCCTACAATTGAACACGTGTTTGAAAAAAATCACACAATAACGATTTAACCAAATTCATATGGAACTTGACCGAGCCATTTGGAAGAGAGTGCAAAGGTAAGTTTTCCTTGACTAATATTTTGCCTGCATGTACTAATCACCATAACAAACTGTGTTTTATTCGACCATCTGCCATTGTTGCTAAGTTTTCGCAGATTCTAATAGGAGCTTTTCACAGCTGGCATTGTGACATGTTATGGCAGGAAAAGCATATATTTATATATACGTATTTATAGCAGCTGCAATCTGTTGAGGTGTGCCAGTTCAAGGGACCTCCTGTGAAGTCAGGCTTACCGTTATGGCTTACTGTGACATTTTAAATCTTGGATCATATTATTATGTTGACTTTTGGGTAATTTCACCATTCGATTTGAAAGTAAAATCCTTATGCACATATGTGAGGTATTTTCAGACAATTTTAGAGACACCGTGGGGAAATACATTCCTCACCATAACATATATTTTAAATTAGAAATAAGAAACACTTTTTTTGACGACAAGCACTTGTGCTCACTGAAGGCAAACAATTATTTCATCACTGTTACATGTAATCAGTTTTTTTAAAATCAATTTTCATTGCGACGTTGTTTTAAAGCTTTTAATTACATTGAAAGATAAAATGTTTAAATGCCAATTTCATTGCCAGACCACTTGTTTCACTTAATGTCCGATCTAGCGACGATGCCACAACCCCAGCTTTCTAAAATCCTTTCATATCCAGTAGGAATTATAATACCAATGTTGTGATATAACCAAATTGTTGTTACAAATTTTGAACTGCCCCTTTAAAAGTTTGCCGATTTTGTGAAGGTCGCAGCTCGACTGACCACAGATGTCTTGAATCACTCCAGTGCCAGATCACCTTCTATGCACACAAACATGTAAGCATATTTTTTGTTATCTGTTATCTGATTCTTTGATAAAACGCCGTCTCTTACTATTTACAAACTACGATAATATATCATGCTAAATCTATATCTACGCCTGACTGCTGAATATTAGATGCCTCAAATGTCTTCTTCTTGTACCAAAAATAAATTTTATTGCACAAAATTGATGCCAACTGCTAAATATTATTGAAAAATGTGCCGTATACGGTCACTTCCCTCGCTTTTCACATCTGCCAGCAGGAAAGTGCCCTCCTCAGCCCTGACTCAGATGACTAGTGAGTGCATGTTGCTCACTCTCTCCTCCCCTCGCTTCTTTTCCTTTTTTCTCTCTCTCAAGCTGTCTTACTCTCTCCCTCCTCCTCTTCTCCTACTCTCTGCTCACTCTCTCAATCTCTCTCTCCTTTTGATCACTTCGGGTCCCTTGCTCCACTCCCTCTCCCTTACTCCTACACTGCTCTGTCACTCACTCACACGCTCATACCAGCTCTCCCTGGGCACCATCTCCACCATCGGAGATCCTCAGTGTGCCTGCGTTTTGCCAAGTGGACGCACTCCCCGCAGTCACCATTTCCACCCCGGAGAGTTCCACGGTGGCTGCGCAGCCCCTTCCCCGGCTGAGCATCGGGCGGAAGACCCTGGTGGCAGCTGCTGTGGGGGTCATGCTGGTCCTTGTGCTGGTGGTCCTCATCCCTGTGCTGGTGAGCTCCGTTGGCACAGGCGGTGCAGATGACAGCGCGGGCCACTTCGAGATGCTGGGCACCTGCCGAATGGTTTGTGACCCCTTCCCCAGCACGGGCACGACGGGCACAGGTGTGCAGACAGGAACAGATACATCAACCCCAGGCCTTCAGGGGGACAACGACGCAGATCTGAGTGATCACAGCATTGGCCCACCACTGCCTACTTACAGCGCTCACGGCCCACAAGGTAAACCAGGGCGTCCGGGCAAGCCTGGACCCCCAGGACCACCTGGAGAGCCAGGTCCACCAGGACCCAAGGGACCACCGGGAGATGGTGTTGACATTGTACGGACTGGGATTCTAGGAGCAGTTAGCACAACCACCTACAACACCACACCTCGAGTGGCATTTTACGCAGGACTACGAAACCCTCAAGAAGGTTACGATATTCTGCGATTCGATGACGTGGTGACTAACATTGGTGGCAACTTTGAGGGCGCGACGGGCAAGTTCACCTGTAAGATTCCTGGCACCTACTTTTTCATCTACAACGTGCTGATGAGGGGAGGAGATGGCACCAGCATGTGGGCTGACCTGATCAAGAATGGTCTGGTGGGTAACACTTTAAACGTATCAAGACACTTCCACATGTTTAATGATTTACTGTCAAGTTTAACAAAAACACTAGAGAATTATCTGTTTACTGACATAATAAGTTCCTTAAATTATGCAATGGGATGAACCCACATCAAAATGCTCAGAGAATAGTGTAACCAGTGTACTGGCAGCCTAAATTGAGTAGTCATGCATTCATGTGGAGAGTGATTTTAGGTCTGTCTTGGTCGGGTGTTATAGACCAGTATAATGACAATGCACAGTGGCATGCTGCCAGATTGTGTATCTGTGCATATTACACATCCAATGATGTACACGTTGAAGTGAGTGGAAGGAGTGCAGCGCTATCTCAACTCTGCACACATCAAAACACAGCCCGGGGTAGTGGCTAGTTCAAAGCTGGTGCCCTTTGAAATACAACAAACTTCATGGAGTCGTGATGTGCGAGTATGCGTTATCAGACTGCCTGTCAGGCCCAGGCGTTTCACTATCAAATCATGATATTTGCTGTGTTCATGGATAATTTTGTAATGTCTTTAAAGCCCCAGGTGATGACACTGATCAAACACCATGCAAATCTGAGCCTTGACATTTCCCTGCAAATATCTCAACCAGGCTGAAACAGGCTTCACAGAGAGTGGACACAATGACACATGCACCTGTACATTATAATGCAATCCAGTGCAATTCCATATCTATAAAGCTAAGCGAGATCAGTTTTTGTGGAGGCTTTCATAGAACTGAAGGTTCAACTCTGAGGAGTTTTACTAGGTTGCACTGCAAGATACACCACTTGATGTGAACTTTTAAGTAATTTCAAAACACACCACACTAAACATGTTTTATTTCCATATTGAACAATATTGTTCTGTAAGGATTTTGTATAATGAAACAAAATGCACTGCAATCAAAGAGACCACATCCTTTCCACCTGTCTCCATGAAAATAGATGTTAAGTTTTAAAAATATAGTATTTATTGCATGACTATCATACTGATAGTATTAGATTGTACACTCTGTGTCTTCATGATACCCCCCACCCCATGTGTAATGTCACTGGAAGCTTAAATCTTTCTAAATGACGGCTACAAGCAGGGACAGACATTTTAAGGGTCAGTGGCTAAATTAAAAAAGGGCACCCACACCCATTCACACTCCTCATCCTGCATGTTGGTACATTACATTATATCAACTAGGATGTCCAAACACATCCATACATAAAAAAAGTGAATTAAATGGGCAGTAAATATGACAGAAAGGTAATATTACTGAATCAGACAATACAAAAGAAAAAGAGATAAATATACTTACACTATCTACTGAGAGACAGTGTCTAGCTAGATATTTTAATCATGGTGATTCACCTGTTGGCGGACTAGTTCTTTGTCCAGACTTCTTCAAGCTGCCTCCCCCAGCTCTTAACCTCTCTGCCTCTGTCTGCTCTCTTTCGAGGGCAACAATGCTGTGAGCAGCACTCGTATATGAAGTTTCATATACTGAGCTACATTCGCCCAAGTCGAAAATGCATTTATTACAGTCGCACACTGTTTATGAGCGCCAAGATATCTAATGAAACATGATGAAACCATTAATAAATTGCTTCCTTAGCGTGGGCTTGAAATCCTCTGAAGAAATTAAAGCTTCGCTGAAAATGTTGCCAAATCCTAACACACTTTAACAAGGTTCATGCCCATAGTTATATAATTTAACACAAACACAAATACAGTGTCTGTGTGGTTAATGAGGACCAATTACAAACTAAACAGTCATGTGAACTTGCCTTTTTTGTTGTTGTTGGTTTTTTTTACAAATGAAGAACAAAAGGAAGGCCTACGGGGGAAAAAGGTGTAAAGAAATGAAGCAATAACCAAATAATTAATTATGTATTTATTGAGTGCACTTCAATTAAAAGAGGCTAAAGTGGTGTCACTTGAGCCGCTCTCACATTTTTTCATATTTACAACAATAAACATGATACCATACAATATTCGGAACAAATGGTGGACACAGGGATGGAAGCGAGTTGCCCTCATGTGTATCATCGTGCTGTCGTGTGGCTCAACCTCTCCTTAACAGACCCCGTAGCCTCTTGACATACATTTCTGTACTCCATTGGCACACTAATGGTACACTAATTGGCACTATTTTGGTTCTAACTTTCTTCAGAACCGTTCGCCACAATCTGAATGAAACAGGGATTACACATTTAGGGTGAAGTTGCAGCGTAACAGCCAACCTGGCAACCCAGATCATTACACACGAGCAAAAGCTTAGAGGGGATATGTCCCTCAGTGGTTAGCTACTTTTAACACCCCCCAGTAATAAGTAATTACCCCATGTTGACATGATGACACTTATATTAGGGAAAACATGGCATTTTCTGTGCTCCACCCAGAAAAAGGTGGATGCACTGCAAGAGTGGAACACGAGGCAAAAAAAAAAAAACGGATGTATATGTGCTTCCATCCTTCCTCAGAGGCAGACTGACTCAAGCCTGACCCTTTCGGTTGAGTCATGAGAGAAAAATAAGATATTCACCACAGGGGACACACTTTACACCGACTCTCAGATCCACTCCACACTTCTTGCAAATGTTCTTTTCTGTAAATAAGGTCTTTTTGGTCAACTCGCTCATGGCAAATAAGTCATTTAATGCTTGTGTGCGTCAAGTTAAGCATTTGTTTCAATCTCATCATTGACTTAAGTTGTGTAATTTTAATACCATTAATAATGGTTTATAATCATTATATATTTTTATTTATTTGAATTTTATTTAACAGGGACGATGCAATTTATTATATCTCCATTACAGAGCATGAAACTGATGTGTTGCGCAGGGAGTTTAAAGCTAATGCTAATTTTAAACTCTTGTCTGTAGTTGGGCTTTTGCATTACATTACATTACACATGTATTAATGCTGGAACACATTATACTGGTAATATGTTCCAGCGTTGACAGTTCAATTAGCATTTTTGAATGATAAGTGAATACATTTGGCTAATAATTGGTAGTTAATCAGAAGCAGGTTCATTACGTAGGTGTTCACATACAATGAATTTGCCTTGGTATATTTGTGCATAACAACAATAAATGTCAAGTCAAGTCAAAGTTTATTACAGCCCAATATCACAAAACATGCCTCAAAGGGCTGTGCATGTAGTAACAACAACAAATAAGCGTACACTAGCAAAATAATGGCACACAAAACATACAAAAACATAGAAATAGGCATTAAAAACAGAATAATTATAACCTATTGTGTTTACAATAAAAAAGTAAAAGAGACATTTGCAAAATATAGAAAACAAACAGAAGTCAGAACAGCACATTTAAAAGAATACACAGATATACTGTATACAGATGAAAGTGTAGATATGCAACATATACGTAGTCGAGAAGCATAAATAGAAATAGAAAACATTAAAACAGTCCAAACAATATGTTCAATAATGATCATTGTTTCAAAATTCAAGATTATTTAAGCTTCATTATGCAACACAAGATTGTATAATAAAAAATTCTGTTCTAACTTTCAAACATTATGATGAAGTCACAAAAAGAAACTATTCATGGTGAAGTGTTGAGGATGAGTTAAGGAGTCTCACAGCTTGAGGAAAGAAGCTGATCCGTAATCTGGTGGTCTGACAGCGGATACTTCTGTATCTCTTGCCAGACGGCAGCAGGGTGAACAGGTGTGATCCTTTGGCAGACACCTCACCTCACCGATATCACACTGATGCTCGGTAGATGTGTACCAGTGATGCTCTGGGTGGTTTAAATCACCCGCTGCAGAGCCTTCCTGTCCTGGGTCGTCCACGAATCATGCCAAACATCACAGGAAGATGCAAAAAAATGGACCTGGGAAAAGTTAACAGTTTTAGGAATATGTGCAGTTATAAGTAACATCAATATTTGCCTCAGCACTCTAGCATTTACATCTCTTCACATCCTCTCTGCTTCTGTGTGTGTGTCCGTGTCATATTCCAGGTCAGGGCCAGCGCCATTGCCCAAGACCAGGACCAGAGTTATGACTACGCCAGCAACAGTGTCATCCTTCATTTGGATGCAGGCGATGAGGTTTTCATAAAACTGGACGGGGGCAAGGCTCACGGGGGCAACAGCAACAAATACAGCACCTTCTCAGGGTTCATCCTCTATGCCGACTGAAGACTGGACAGGGACGTGGGCGCAGAGGTGAAGGGTCGCGGCCAGAGGACATTCACTTCCTGACTTTCACTTGCCTCTCGCAGTGAGGTTAGCGTTGCCCACAGCCACTGATCCGCAGTCAGATTGTTTTAACAGATGTGTAAAGTCAGCGTCTACACAGCGATTAGGCTGTGGATCTGTGGCTGTTGGTAACTGTCTACCTCCTCATCCATACGTTCCATTGTATACAGGGTGCCTATGCTGCTATTCTGACGGACGCGGGCGACATAGCAGTGACAGTCACTGCCATGTGTCATGCTGAGGTGCATTAACAATCCTGACAGTGAGGAAGCATCGCCATCATTTTCGAGCTGTCATTTCAAATACAAGTCTGGGGGATCCAACAGTTGTGGCGACTGCGGTGTTTGTAAATGTGCTGTTTAGATTTATGTTCTCTCATGCTGTTTGTATGATAACATGTTGTGCTTCAACGACTGAGGAGATAATTATATTCTGTCCCATGACACGCTAATTTGTCAAATATTGGATGCCATGATGAGATTATGCTTGTGTTGAATGCCAGTGTCACAAAGTGTTTTGTGTCTCGGTGTGATGAATTGGAAAATCATGTCATAACAGTCCATTATATTTGGCATATTGTTGGTGTATAAACTGTACATTTGATATTGAATCTTGATGTCTGAACACAAAGTAGTGTACATAAACCACATTGTGTGTCTGTTTAAGAATATAGCTGTTAGATAGATAGTTGTGATGGTTATTGTGCTGATTTGTAAAGATTCATTTCTTTAATTCATGCATGCAACACCTGTTGAAATGTTCTGTATGTGTCCATGAATGCTAAAGAGAAATACAATGATTTTAAATGAAGTTTAAATAGCTCGATGTGGGCTTTTCTTTTTTTCTTTCAATGTCCATGACTTTTGATTAAAAATGGTTTTTTTTTTTGCATTATGTGGTTAATGTCACTCACCTCATCCATTTCTTGATCCCGCTCAGCTGTTCTTATCACTCATTTTCCAGTGAAACCAGCGTTTAGACGTGCAAATGTTACTCACAAGAGAGCCACGCCAGATCAGAGAGAGGCAATCAATGCAGGGGTGATCATTTGGCGGGAAGGGAGAGGAAATCACAGCTGTGTTAAATGCCAAATGAAGCGGGAGATGATTGTGTTTCACAATCAAAGCGCAGAGACATTTTTTCCCCCTCTCTAATGGGTGTGGAGACGCTGAGATACAGCGGGAGAAAGTCAGGGGACGGGTGTTAGAACATATCATGACAAAGCTTAGATCAGTGTTGGAAAGTAATCCGGGCAAATTAGGCTCCGCTGTGACAGCGACACCAGTGTCAGAGACAAGAAAAATAGCTTCCAGGGCTGAACTGTAAAAACCAATATATTTTTTTATGTTTTCTTAAGAGCTCACTTTGATATTGTGAAATTCTTTGGACATAATTCGCCTTTGACACGGGCGACTCAGGGGCCCAAAACTGTCTTGTACATAGTTTGAAAGACAGAGTTAAGAGTTCACGAACAAAAGTTTTGACAGTTTGAAGAAATGGCAGTATCAAAATACACATTTACTCATTCACTGAAGCTAATAAAACTGAATGTCAGCCCAATGTGACTTCTCAAAATGCCAGCGCTTGCGCTCATTAAATCCAGCATTTTGTGGTGAGCTGTAAATTGCTGTAATGCAGTTGATTAAAATGAAGGAGAAAAAAAGACCAGATTTTGCCACACTGTGCAAGTGTTAGAACATCCTGTTGTCTGTTTAACTGCTCGATGTGGAAAAGGCCAGGAAGCCCTCTGGTCCAAACTTAAGCTTGTCTTAAGACAGCAGAATTCCTCCAGACACAATTAAGACTGAGGGTCCGTGCCTAAGCAGAGGTCACCCGAGCCACGGGGCAGCTGAGCACTAGCACGGCCTGTTTTCTCCTTGCAGGGTGTATGAGCACATCGTCAAATTAGAGACTTCATGTCACAATGTCAAAGACAAACGCCCCCGGGTCGGCGAGAAACAGCTTTCACTGCTGAAACAACTGGAACTGAACATTGCCCGGGAGTCTGCAACATCTGTACTTTTCCTGAAGTCCTCGGGGACAAAAACACAAATTCATTCTTACATAAAAACGCTGGAGGATTCAGCCAGGAGTTCGACAGCATTTCAAAATGTATGAGTGAAGAGAGTGAAATTGAAGTGCACCTGAATTCATTTGTAGGCAGCCTTCTTTTCCAGAACATAGCATATTTAATCGGCCATGACGTTGGCAAATAAATATTGCATCTCATTGCACAGATTCAAAGGATTCCACTGTTTAGCCATCCATCCAATCTTTCTTGAGCCATTTATCGAGGTCAGAGTCGCACCGGCAACAGGAGTAACCCAAAATGATCTGCAGAGAAATACACAATACACAATAGGCACAGACCGTCTTTGCCTCATCCTGCAAAACTGGGTGATCCTCGCTCAAGCTATTGTGCTCGTGTAAAAGTGACACAAACCTCTCCTCAGGGGTGTATGGTTTTGATGGTGACTTTAGCTGCACAACATACCCAACAGAACACTCTGGGGCCGGTGTTTTAATTCGCAATGAAACGGCATCTGGACTGTACGCGACGCTTGAACCTTTGACTCACATTTCATCTCATGCTCTCCCTGACTTTAAGCAAGTCCGGGGTTTGGAGATAAGTATTCCTGTGAGAAGCGCTGTAAGCTGCTTTTTTGTTGACGTAAGCTGCGTCTCTTGGACACGGCTGTGGGGATATTTTGAGATTTTCTACTGTACCTCTTTTCATCATGTCTAAGTAGAGGGATTTTGAAAGATTATGCCTCTACTGCGGACTTGTTTTAATTTAGGTAATCTCCGGCGTATGCACACGTAACTGAAGGAAATTTTGATTCATTCACTCACACCCACCCACTCCCTATCAGTAAACTGAGATGGCTTCAGCTTGACATTTGCAGGGGCCAATTGGTGAGGCGTGAGGCTTATCAGGCAACTGCAGAGTGCGCGTGCATGTTTGTGGGTCCGCCCGTGTGTGTGTTTGGGTCAGTGTACGGGTCAGTGTGCGCGTGTGTCCTCGCATGTGTCTTTAGTCCAAACAAGGAGAATACAAGGCTTGGAGAGAGTACCTCCTCTGAAATGTCTGAAGTGACGTTAATGAGCCCTTGGTGTTGTTATCTTCGGCGTCCCACACTTAACTCACCAGGGGAGATCCAAATTAGAGATAGATGCTGTAATCGTCGAGCTAAATTGCGCTTCGTGCTCATGCACATTTCCTCCCATAAATTGTACAGCCACCTTCCTGCGCTTGCATGCACACATGGTTTAACTTGTGAGAGCCTGCACTTAAAATGTGTTTATTTATTTTAACCTTACATGGTGCAAACAGCAAGCACAAACCGAGTCAAACACAAAACATAAGAGCAGCCATGCTAGTATCTCTGTGAGGCTGCAGTCTAAGTGAGGCTTTGCTAACACGCTCACACCTATAATGTTAACGTGCTGATGTTTAGCAGGTATGATGTTGTACATGTTGGTTTATCTGATATCACCATGTTGGCATTATTAATGTAGCATCAGGACCATCGTTGCAACTGACCAAAAAGCAACAAAGTTGACTATAGGGAGCAGGTTGAAGTGGATGAATGTGCCAAGTGCAGGACTTTAACCCAGGGGACTGGCTTTGGATAACTTATTGTTATATTGTTGACAGTTCTCTGTGACAGTTTGGTTAGATTTATGCAATCCATCTTCTTGGTAAGGTTAAAATAGACCCTTTTACAATGTTACCCAGTGTCATAAAAAGTTCCCAAGTCAAATTTGAATCAAGGTAAAGATATTATGTTAAAATCTGACTTTGGTAAAAGTAAAAGTCACCCATACAAATATTACTGGCGGAAAAGTCTACTATATCTAAGTATATCTAATATAACATGTACTTTGGTATCAAAAGGTAATTTTCCGGCAAAAAAGTACTTAAGCATCAAAAGCACAGGCCTTGTAACTAAAGTTACCAAATACATGTAGTGGAGTAAAAAGTACAATACTGTGAAGAACAAGTACGTCAAACTCAGAAACGATAACTTCTTCCACATGTATTCTTTTCTGGTCCGATATTTGTCAAGATATTTCACTCAAGCCCAAATGTCATCCTGCTTGTGGCGCTAGAAAAAGTCAAGGGGTTATCAAAGTCACTGTGATTGTACAGAATTTATTGGGAATCCATCAAGAAGTTTTTGAGATGTTTCTGTCGGACAGACCAATGGACTGACATTGCTGTCCCCGTAGCCTGTGGCTAATAATCCTTGTCTCTTCAACACTGTCTGCCTGTCAATAACTACTGACAATGAACAAAGATTTTCCAGCTGCTCTGCCATCCTCTGCAGACCTGTTTTCACAGGGTCACCACAAGCCTGTATCCATATCATATGTATAGTAGCTGAACTCATCCTTCAGGGTTCAAGCTGACATACAGCATACTATTCGCACCTCACTGACATTTTTAATGACTATGATATCAAGAAATATCTTTGGAAGCCCATTTCTGCCTGTTAAAGGGTTAGGGTTTAAAAAAAAAAGATGAAAACTAAGCTTGATGAAAAAAATTCTATTGTAAATCATAATTATTAGATATATAGTCAGAATTATGAGATAAAAAAGTCAAAGTTTAGATCAAATGTATAATTATAAGAGAAAATGTTATAATTTTGAGCTGATTATGAGATAAATGTGAGATTAAAAAAGTCAAAATTGAGATAAAAGTCATAATTATGAGATTAAAAATGTGGAAATTATAAGATTAAGAGATAAAAAGTTGAAATTACAAGGTACAACAGTTTATTTCATAATTATGGTTTACCATGGGGATTTTTTTAATCAAAACTAAGATTTATCAATTTCTTCTTCTTTAACTGGCGGAAATGGGCTTCCATAGTTATCGGATAACAGATGCTGTATTAATCTTATACAACATCTCATCAACAGTCTTGTCATGCCTGGATACGGAGGGCTCTGTTAACATGGCAACTTGGTCTAGAGTATGTCCTCAAAATCTCTATGAATACAATAAAAGGTATGATTACAGAGGAGGAGCAGGTAGTGATTGGTCTTTGTAAGACCTTAAATCCTGCTTGCATTGTGAAAGGGACAATGCTCTCATCAGTTTCTGCTGCTTCCTCATCAGTTTTCTCAGCTTTGTGGCAGAATTGTAGGAAAAGCCAGAGGGGCGGTATGCAGTCGTGATCAGCAGTGCAGTGTTTTTTAAGTGTAAGTCATACTGCTAATGCTTAAAATTTGATATGATTCACCAGATAGTTACATAACATGCAAATGTCTGACCTTATGTTGGTCTACTTTTTTGCTTTTTTGGAAATAATTTATTTTTATTTTCAACTTTAAACAACAAAATGACAATACAGAGTAGGACAAGACAGCTCCCCAATTCTCCCATCCCCATTAACGTTCAAATCATCAACAATATAAACAATGTCAAGTA
Organism: Pagrus major; assembly: GCF_040436345.1. Lineage (NCBI taxonomy): Eukaryota > Metazoa > Chordata > Actinopteri > Spariformes > Sparidae > Pagrus > Pagrus major. Next base: position 17,226,423 of record NC_133234.1, on the reverse strand, counting down.
AATAAATATACAACAAAAGATAACTTAAGAGTCTTTTCATACTTTCCAATATTTTTTTAATACAGGGAGACAAAACTGAAGTTTAGTGAAAATGTTTATTCTGTTAAAATTAGTTATAATATAATGTAGTTCAGAGTTATTTTGTATTATTTTTATAACATTGTAGCATAAATAAATAGGATTTGCATCTCACCATTTAGCTGTTTATTTTTCCTTATCCTTACTGTTGACTGTTTACATTTTGACATTGTGTATATTTTGGCTTTGATAAACAATAGATGCAAGAAGGTGGAGATGAAATGCTCACCGGGTGTCTCTCGCGTGGTACCTCCATCCCTCTTGCGCACCTTCAACCTCTCACACAGTAACTCGTTCCCTCTCGCAATTTTAGCCTGGCTTTTGTCCATTTTGGCCCCTCATAGAGAGACACTCTGTCCGAGGCTGAAGAGGTTGGTGTGTTTACTGGGGTCGTAAACTGCTGTATTGGCACCACCGCTGGCTGTTTTTACAAGCCAGAGCATAATTAAGTTTATGCTTGACTCCAACTGTTAACTTAGTCTTAGTCATATTCTGGTACTCTTAACTTAAGCAATGAAGGCAACCAATCACAGGCAGAATAGGGCAGGACTTGCAAGAAAAGCAGTGGGATCCGCAATAATGTGTGTAATGAGTGTCAAGCGGTTCACCAAGTGTGCATGACTTTTATACTAGGGTTTAAGCAAAAACTAAATAAATAAAGTTGATTATCAGTGAAATACTGTTTGAAATAAAATGTCAATCAGGTTTATCAAATCAACAGTTTATCACTTTAGTTATCAATTCACATTACATCACATTTAATCACTTTCAAATATGTACATCGTTTCCATTTGTGTCAATTTTTTTTTTGCTACTTTCACCACCTTCCTTACACGATAAATTACATTTTCTATGAATGATGAATGGTGAACATAAGACAGGGAAACAAATCTTGAAATGATTTTGGACTTTTCAATTGTTGGAGTACCGCAACATACTCATTTAAACCAATTATAATGTAGGTGCTATTCCTTAAAGTAATGGCTGTACTACAGCAGTCTACGATCTAGGAAAGACATACATGCACAAAATGATAGCATCTTGTATTATAGTAAATCATGTGTGCGTGGGTGCATTATCCCTTGTCCTAGCACTCCTCGGGAGAACATGACAACATGCATCGCCCACTTTTATCCCCATCATCATGCTTGATCTGGGGACTGTCCAGTGTGTCAGTGACTCAATACCATCGTCCTTGTTCCCTCATGGCCCTGACTGAGCCGGGGCTAACACGTAGGGACAGGTTGAGTCATGTGGCCGGGGACGCTCTGCTGGCGTGTTGCCTGTCTCTTCACCTCACCGCAGTCTCATGGATGCAGCCTGACAACGGGCTACGCTACGGTGGCGCTGCGAGTGCCCCTTCCTCAGCGTGACACCAGAAGCCAGAGTTCAAGAACACTACAGTGGTTACAGTCGCTGGGCCAGTGTCTTCTACCCGTTGGTGTCGAGTCTCATTTGTGACCTGTTGTGCTGAGTGGGAGTGGGCACACCAGTGGCTGTGTGGGTTTTTCCATCATTGTTCCTTTTGTCAGCTTGTTGCTTTATCAAAATGATCAAAACCTTCATCAACATTTAGTCTTTAAGAAGTGCCCCTAATCAGCCAATAACTCATTAAGTCTCATGTTAAACGTGCTACAGGGAACTTTTGAATGATTATGAAACAGTCCCAATTTAATACTGATGTCTCAACCAAGACCATCAGATTCAGACTTCTCCAGGTTGGATACGTCATAAAATTAAAACTATTCTCATAGCAGGGTGCTGAGGATGAAATTCAAACTGTACTTTCATCTTTTGACCACAGGGGCTGCCAGAATCAACAAAAAGTTAAGTTCCTTTTAGTAACTTTAAATACTGAATACATTAAAAACACAAACCCTTCTTTGATACCCAGAACGTTCCAGGGAAGTTTTGTCTTTTATGACCTGCCTCATTCACTGTTGCTTTATTTGATATTTCCTAGAAAGACTTTTGTTTCCAAGAGCTTTTTAAGTGCTGCTTACACATAATTGCATTATTGATAACAATAACATTGTATAAATAACTCCACAATGGTGGTATTTCAGCATAATATTGTTGCTGAAAATACTTATGTACTTCTTGGGTATGATTCTATATGCAAGACATTTACTTGCAGTGAAGTATTTTTACACCCCAAACCAGAACACTAAAAAGGAAGCAGCTAAATAGAATTCAGCCATCATTAACTTTATTGTTTAAACGCACTCTTTTCCAACTGTGACATGTCAAAATGTGTTCTATTAAAAGGACGCATAGGACGTATAAATGTACTGGATGAAGTAGGCTGTGTGAAGTTAAAAAAGAAATCACTGAGTATGTTTTTGGTTTATAGCTGCAGGTGCTTCCACTCTCTTTGGCTGATTAGGCCGTTGTTCAGGTTGTAGTTGGGTGGAGAAAAGGTCAGGTGGCAATGAGAATCACCGACGTGGAAATTGTCTCGTTCTGACAGCCGCTACAAAACAGGACTGTGAGGAAACGCACAGTCCAAAGAGAAGGTCTGATTGGTCAAATAAGTGAAATATAAAAAAAGGGGGAGAGGGTTTAAAGGAAAAGTTCACCTAAAAATTAAAATTCAGTCATTATCCACTCACTCCATTGTTGATTGAATGTCAGTTGAAGTTTCGTGGTCCACAAAACATTTCTGGAGCTTCACAGCAAAACAGCGTTGCAGCATTCTCCTAAACAACTGAAAGAAAACAAGAAATGGCTCCATACAGCGTGTCCAGCGTAATCCAAGTCTCTAGAAGCACACAGATCTCAAATTGATTTGAGTTAGATGTTATTTACAACCTTGACGTGAGTTCAAACTTGTGTATCCACTTCAGACGAGGTGTGCGCTAACGCTTTTAGCTTCGCAGCTACAGTGGAGATTTCGGACTGAAAAGGTTGTAAATAATGTCTTTTCAAGTCAATTTGGGATCTCAGGGCTTCAAAAGACTTGGATGACGCCGGACAAGCTACATCGGCATTGGGGTGAGTAGATAATGACTGCATTTTCATTTTTGTGTGAACTTCCAGATCCAACCCTGATTAAGGATCTTATTGCTGTTCTTAAATACACACTAGTCACCCTCCTCCGAACATACACACACACGTACATACTGAGATGTGTCTACAACTGCAAATGTTTTGACACTTCATTAAAATGGCACAACGTCTATTAACCTATGTGACAGCGTGTACTACATTGTGGTGATGAAAAATCAGCCCATTGAATAAACAATTCAAAACTCATAACAAGACCGACATTCAATAGCTGCTGAAAATTAATTCAGACTGTCAATTATCCAAAGTTGTGTCAGAGTTTGGTGGGAAGCTATTTATTTAGTTCGCCTTTGCCCGAGCTGTTTTACCTTGCCTGATGGCAGTGGGCGGGAGAAATGATGAAAAACCACTCAGACAGGAGATTCCAAAATGTCGACACACTGCGCTGCCGTGGGCCAACTCTCTGAACATGATGGTGAGATTATAGAAGTCTTTACCCCCTGCCATCAGAAAATTATTTGCTCTGCTCCCGGAGAGGACCCACAACACACAATAAAGCGGCGGGTTGTGCCTGCAACTGTGCACTTTCACAAAGTGTAACAAGGCAACTTAAGATTTTCACCTTTTAGCTTGACACCTTCAGAATTAAAGCCAATTTATATTCAGACTGAGACGCTTTGCCACCGTTGACTGCCTGGGGCATTCACACTTGCTGGTACAGATATAGTCTTCCTTCCTTGCACTGCATCTGGCCTCTGTCTGTGTCTGAGAAAGAGACTGAGAAAAGGCACACTTGAGAATCTCTGCTGAACAGCTGGCTGCCCAGTAAAGCATGTTACCCCCTGGATCACACAGAGCAGCCAGGTTTTAAAATATGGCAACCTAAGAATAGACCAATTTCTTCATCATGGCTCTGACTGACAGACAACCCTGGATTGTGTGCGTTTATGTTGACTTTTACGTACTATTTTTGTAAAAGATTACATCCTGTTTGTGGCTGTGATTTTGTATGTAACATATGTGACCAAATGTGTCGCCATGCAGCCTTGGTTGACTGCTCCCCGCCCACCGCAGCCACCGAGTCACTTTGCATTAAATCTGCAGTGGCTTGACAAAAACAAGGAGCAGACCAGTGGGGGCTTCAGACGGAGCCAAGTGAGCCACGCAGGCTAGTGGGACCTCGGTGCCAGGATGATGTCACCACGCCTGCCTGTGGGCCTAAAATTTCATGTCTAAGCTCCAATGTGGACGAGAGCAAGGACATCGTAACTGACCATTAATAGAAGTTCATTATGTTCTTTGGTCCTGAAGTCCTGTCGATTACACGTTCCTGTAGCATCTGAGAACATCAGTGTCAATATTTTTTGGGAACTTGAAGCATTTCAATATTTCCTATATGATTTGTAGTCATTATTATGTTGGCTAGAGAAGCAAGGATTAACCAGTTGATAAATTAGTTCATCAACTAGAATTATTACGCAATTATTTTGATATTAGAATAAATTTTGGAGATAATTTTTAAGCAAAAATGTAAAATATTTGCTGGTTTTCGCTACTTTCTAGATGAAAAAATCAATTAATCGCTAAAACAATTGACAAATTAAACAATGGCAATAACTGTTGGTTGCAGCCAGTGATTTTACACATGATAATGAGTTGACTTCTCGACTGGAGTCCTACTCAGCCTTTGGAAACAGTTGTGTAATGTCTTACGTGGCTCTGAAGGGAGCTCTCCTAAAATCTGAGGAAATAACCCAGATGATGTCACAGTGATGTCATCTGGGTTATTTTATTTTGGGCTTGAGACTTCAGCCTGCATCACAATCTGGAGGTGTGGGTTTTTTAAAAAGATTTTGGCATTTCCCAAACAGGGAACTCTGACAAAAAAAGGCTACACCGCTGAGTTGCATTATGGGAAATGGAGGATCCAGTGATTTGGGAGTCTAACCAATATCTGTGACAAAAAGTGAGGATATCTCGGCCGGACCAGTCTTTCTCAAATCTGTGTCTTTTAAGTCCGTCAACTTAATTAATGAAGGCACAATGCCACATTGCTGGAGTACGGAAGCCCTAAAGTGCCATGCATTCATACATTTTATTTCCTCCGTTTTCCCGTGATAACGAGTTAATTTCATTTGTTTTCTCGAGATCTCGAGTTATTATCTCGAAATAACAACTGCCGTTTTCCCGAGATAACAAGTTAATTTCATTTGTTTTCTCGAGATCTCGAGTTATCTCGAAATAACAACTTTGTTTTCCCGAGATAACGAGTTAATTTCATTTGTTTTCTCGAGATCTCGAGTTATTATCTCGAAATAACAACTTTGTTTTCCCGAGATAACGGGATAATTTTCTCGAAATATCGAGATAACGAAACTTTGTTTTCCCGAGATAACGATATAATTAATTCGAGATCTCGAGATAATGACTGTGATATGATAGGCCTGAGATTATGGAGACGCCCGGGACCTCGTAGCTGGTCAGCTATGTAGTTAATGACGACATCAGGCTCACTTAGATTGCACCGCCCATATAGCTGAAGCCTTGCTAACCGTCTTTTTAGATTACGCACACTAATGTGTATATTATCTGTAATAGCAAGGCATAATGCTATTTCAGCCTGTGTCAGGCCTTGATTGAAAAGATATGTGACGTGGTGATCGATATGCTCCTGCTCCTCTGACATTGCTTCCTGCAATGATTTAATATACTACACTATCGTTTTGTTTTCTCAAGATCTCGAATTAATTATATCGTTATCTCGGGAAAACAAAGTTTTGTTATCTCGAGATTTCGAGAAAATTGTCCCGTTATCTTGGGAAAACGGCAGTTGTTATTTCGAGATAATAACTCGAGATCTCGAGAAAACAAATGAAATTAACTCGTTATCACGGGAAAACAAAGTTGTTATTTCGAGATAACTCGAGATCTCGAGAAAACAAATGAAATTAACTTGTTATCTCGGGAAAACGGCAGTTGTTATTTCGAGATAATAACTCGAGATCTCGAGAAAACAAATGAAATTAACTCGTTATCACGGGAAAACGGAGGAAATAAAATGTATGAATGCATGGCCCTTTAGAGCTTCCGTACTGGAGTACCCTTTAACCCCCCTCTAATTATGTCACCTACTACATGATGTCATTTGTTTTAAATGACATTTTTGTCAGTTTTACTCCTGTGCGGTTTTCTCCATAACACACTTTGTAACTCTGTTTAGAAAGGTGCTATATAAATAAAGTTTATTTATTCATATCTTGAGTTTAGTAATCCAAAATCGTTTTACGATCTCCTCCAAATTTTTCAAAACATAAAAATATGCTGCTTTGCGACAAAAAAGTTAAATTACTTAATGAAAAATTCTTAAAAAATGACATCTACTCCTTTCTTATTAGTAATCCAAAATCTAAGTTAAACTACTGGACTCACTCACTGTTAAGGCTATTCTTAGTGTAAGTTTCCCAATCACTCACACTCACGTTAGTTGCATATTGGACCACGACTGTCTTGCAAAGAAGTTGTATGTCAACAATCCTGCTTGAACATTTTTGTACTAAACCGAGATTTAAGGTGAGCATCAGATGACTTTGAAAACAGTCAAACTGCAGCTACAGCGTAGCTCAAACACCCAGGGGAGGTATCAATAAGCAAAACACATTTTTTGAGAGGAGGGGGAATTGAAAAACTGACCACCATCTGACAGCTGTTACTTTAAAACAGTAGTATTTGATCATTTATATTTCATTTAAGCAGCTAATGTTACAAATGTTGTGTTTTAGTTACAAGTTGAGTGTGTGCACACTGCACAGGAAACAAACAAAAAAAGGAAATCACAGACTTAGTATTTACAGAGGACAGCTTCATGTGTAAGAAAATACAGTGATAAATATAAAGTCTGTTAATTCATGTAAATTCACACTGTTCCCATTAAAAATGGATTGTCAAATACATTCTGTCATTAATCGTGTAGGGCATTAACATACAATCAGTAAGCGTCCGATCCTAAAGCATTTTTAATATTAAAATATTCATGGCTGGGGACAGTACAGAAGAGGGTCAGGGCCACAGTGAAAACTTTATTTCAGTTCACAGTAGCCCTCATCTTCTTCCGTAGGATAGTACTGACACATTGAACTAAAAATCATCAGTTCGTGCCGTTAAATGACAAAATCCAAATCTATACTTGTTAAGAATGAACAGCCTTTTACTTCTTCATTTGCTCTTTCTACTGTCTGGTGTTTAGATTTATAATCTATTCAAATCACCCAAAATGTCTAATTTGGATAACTTTATAAAGTGTAACAAAATAAAATCTCTTCAGTTTGTACAATTCTGCCTTTTTTTTACTGGTGTTAGTTGTGAGTTTCATCACTGTTGAGCGCATCGGCGAGCTTGCAAAGCGACTGAGCCTCTAAGGGATTGCATGTTTTTAGTGTCTCTGAGTAAAACCAACTGAAATTGCACATAGAAACCCATCACACCAAACCACGTTTGTCAGTGCATGTTGTGTCAATAATGTAAGTCAGTGTTAACTGCAAACAGAGCCTGTCACACCTCTGAGCTGTAGCCGTGGGTGCTGTGAAACTAATCTCACAGTGAACTGCACCAGTACCCCTGACGTGCCTTCACCTGCTTCTATTCACACCCTCGTATTTGACCACATCCTGGACCACAAACCCTTCTCCCCCCTCATCTCTCCTCTGTTAGGACAAAAGTATCTTGGCTGCATACAGCAGTATCCCTCCCAGACCTGCAGTGGTTGCAATCGCAATGACTCTAACTAAGAGGAAGTCCATGGAGTCCTCCAGCTTCGTGTGCAACCGCAGGACCTGCCGATGGGTGTCCTCTCGACTGCCTGAGTTCTCGATAACGTGATTGGCTAAGCCGCGCTTCTCATTGAGTGGCATCTGCGCGGCCACGCGCTGCTCGGCCTGCTCCTGGGTCAGGCCGTCCCTCTGCATCAAGCGCGATAGCTGAGTGGCAGGGTCACTGAAAAGGAACAGACAATGGAGGTTATTTATGGCGCAGCCGGGGTGCCTTGTTAAAAAATCCAGAGGCGGTGAGTCACGCTAATAAGGCACAGAGAGAGGCGGAGTGGGTAACCAATAACTCACAAAACTGGGCTTAATGGCCTGTTTCTGTCAAAAAACAAACATCCAAATATTTATTGATTTAAAATATGAAACCTGTAAACAAACAATCTGAAAGTAAAACTCTAAAGTGAGGGGGGCAAATGGAGAACAGTGCGCTGTGGTCTTACCAGTAAACTACGACAGTGTGGTTCAGAAACTGCGTGAGACGTCTGGTTTCAAAGAGAAGGGGAACATCCAGCACCACATAGCGATAACCTGAGTACAGTGAAGAAGGAGAGGAGAGGAGGTACTTTGAAATAGAATTAATTAGCTTCAACACATTAACACTCTAGCATTGTGAAAACACCAGTAACATGATTAAGTTAATAACTTTTTAACAACATACAACAATAGGTGTATGAGAGGTCTATTTAAAGGCATTTGACGTATCTTGCGATGTTGAGGAGTAAATGAAGCGAGCAGCAAAAATTGACGACTTTTATCTCAGTTGCCTTCACCTTCCGGCTGATAAAGTAAAGCTCATCGCAGCACTGCAAAACAGCCTTCGCTCTCTTTCAGTAAATCATCTTCCCTTTCTCTGATAACTGAGCCGAACCCAGTCCCTTCTCACCTCTGAGAAAGTAGTACAGGATCTCTTTGAGCATTGCTTTATGGATCTCTGGGTGGGTGATGGAGTTCAGCAGCCTCCTCTTCTCCTCGTTGGCGAAGATGAGCTGACCCAGCTTCTGCCGGTCGATCTCCCCGTTCTCGAGCAGGATCTCCGGCCCGAAGTGGTAGACGATGCGGGAATAGGCACAAGTGTGTGGCTCCACGACTAATGTCAAGAAAAGGCAGCAAGATTTAGTATTTTTCATGATATCCCAGCTTTAATTAGCACAACAACGAAACAAATTGAAAATAAATGTCCTTTAAAATGATTGATTTCAGGTCTGTATGGTACAAAAAAATGGACACATGGATAAGAAAATATTTCAGTTTTGTAACAATCATCGACCACCTGAGTGAAATTAAATCATAATGCTATGATTTGTCTGATAACTGTCTTCTAAGTTCTCCTACATGCAGCTGTGCACTATTAACATAGTTCTGTGACCTTTGTATCATCACCACATAACTTAAGAATCATCCCTGCAGTCAGCCAGAGACAGCCACCATGATTCATGCTCTCTCTACAAGCGTTTGTCTTAATGAATCTCCTACAGGCCCAACCTCCTTACGTCCATTTCGATATAAACGTTATTACACCAAGCACAGTTCTGTCAGTGATGTCGGGCATTTAAATCACAATTCCTACATCAGAGTTTAATGGAGAGACTGTCTCTCAGTTCTGACGTTGTATATCTGAGATATTCACCAACCTTTCCTGGCCACAACATCAGCATCAATAATGGGGCAGCCGAGCTCCCGCAGCATTGAAGACACTGTGCTTTTCCCTGAGGAAATACCTCCCGTCAGCCCCACCAGGAACATCTTGAAAGAAAAGACACAGAAAGACACATCCAAGCAACATTAATAATGTATTAGTACTGTTATGGTTTATGGTGACTTGGCATGGGACCATATGACAATTTCATGTCACGTTTACCCCGTCCGACATAATTGTGACTGATGATATTCATCAAAATATTTTTTAAACTCTAAAAATTGCGGTAAAACATACTTGAACTTTTTGTGAAAAACAAACTTAAACAACCTTAAATAGTAATCATAAATCATAAACTCCCCCCGCACAAATAAAGGATAAATAAAAGGTGGTAACCTCATTTTCCTTTTGTTCTTTAGTTTGGGATCCGCAGTATTTCCACACATCCGGTTTATCTAGTTTGTGTGCCAAGCTGACGGGCTTAGACAATTAAAAATAAATCAAGAGACCAACATAGGACTGTGCGTCAGTGACCTAGACAGCTTTTTTCAAGTAATTCATCGGAGGATATTTACGATAATACCAATAATGAAAAGTGTTTTTTAATCACAAACCATGACAAAATCTTTTATGGCCCCGTCCCGGATGGTGACTCATAGAAACTAATCAGAAGTGGATAAAACTTTGGTGGCATAAAATACAATTTCCAAGGCCTTGTTGACTGCCATCAGTGAAGCGGCAATCACGATGACATTAATCAATAGCAGAGGTGGTTTTTATCGTCTCTGTCTCTTGTGCTGGCACATTTATTTGCTACTGGCTGGAGACATCCTCGCCATCAGCTTGTAAGACTTTATAAGTACTGAAAATTTCTTGTCACTGAGTAGGTGCTTGTCTAGCGAAAAAGAAGGTTATAATCACTGTTCTTTCAGAAATTTGTAATAAACATAATTTAAGCTCTTTCAAAGACAGTGTGACGAATGACAGGCCAGTTATTTTTACTTTTTAATCTTATAAATTCCAGTCTCCAAATTATGATTTTATGTAATCTCAATTATAATGTATCTCATAATTTCGACTCTTCAAATCATAATTATGACTTTTAAATCCGACTTTCTATTTCCTGATTTTGATTTATGTCATAATTATGACTTTCATCTAATAATTTTGACTTTTAAATCTAATAATTTCCACAAAAGGGGGAATAAATAACAACGGCACTAATACATTATTATTGGTGTTGTCTATAGGCCAGATTTGAAAACATCAGTCCAGGTGTAGGTGTTGCATTTGGCTAAAGCTGGACTACTTTGTAAATAAAAACAAGAAAATATTAAACATCGAAATGCCACTTCTCACACAAAAAGTAACAAAAGCTGAGGAAATAAAGATGATATACATAAACTATACACAGTGTGTTATGAAGCTACAAATCCACACACAACAGTGTCAGTAAACTTAATGATAAACAGGGTAACAGTCCAATCTTAATGAGCTAAAAGCCAGTGTTTAGCAGTGGTGTTTAAAGTCCTCCTCAGTCATTCTCTCATGAGGTTTACCAACACGCCCCCTGCTGTGGAGGTGCAGAGCTGCACTCGGTGTGTTTACTACTTGGCTCAGCTGCCAACTATGGAGTCAGACTAGTTTGACAGACGGGACCGTCAGCTCTGAAGTTATTCTTGACCCAACGCCATGACAAACTCGAGGCTTAACAGGTCCTCAGCGTTGGAATAAACTCAAAACAGAAGCAGTCAGAGGGAGAGGGTGACTGCTTGTAAACAAACATTAGTTACTGTTATCTAAAAATACACCTGTTCGTGTTTTTTTCTTTCTCTTTACCTCGTGATACTCCTCAAATCAGCTGAACGTACAGTGGAAATCCGTGCAGAGCCACAGAGTGGAGGGGCTGGTGCAGTAAACAACCCGGGCTGCTAACAGGCTAACAGTTAGCACCAGTCTCGCTCAGGTGAGAGCGACCGCAGACAAGCAGCCACACGAACAGGCAGACATTTTAACTCCGTGCTGTTAAATATGCAGTCAGGTGAAGAGGCCGGAGAACAGTCGTGAGGCTCAGCGTCGCTGTCCGTAACTCTGACTTGAACTCTACTGGCAGCTAGCGACCTAGCTGCCTAGCTTGACAAGCGCCACCTCAATAGTCATCCGACATGCCCTCTTACTTGACATGAGTTCCGCCTTGCTTGTTCATTCAGCTTCAGGTGGTAGAAGAATTCAGCTATTTTACTTGAGTGTTATTATAGAAGCTCCTTTCTGCCAGGTAAAGAACAACATTGATGAAACCGTAGCCTTGATTAAGTAATATTCCCATGGTTAATCAAAATTATGAGATAAAAAGACAAAAATAATGATGAAAATTCAGAATTTTGAGTTAAAAAGTCGAATTTATGAGATAAAAACTCAAAATTATAAGTTGATATTGACTTATCTCATAATTATGACTTTTCATGTTTTTTTCATTGATCTCAGTTTTCATCTTGAATTTAATCTTTTTTTATTCAACCGGCAGAAATGGGTTTCAATAAAAAAGTAGCAAACTACAATATGAAAATACTTTGCCAGCAGTATAAGTCCTGCATTCAAATGTGCAAAAGTATTAGCATCAAAACATTCTTAAAGTCCCCCCCAAAAAGTACTCTTTAGGCAGACTGACCCTCTGCAGAATCATATTTATATCTGGATTGTAATTGTTGATACATTAATCTGTGTCTCACTTAAGTTGCAGCTAGAAATTGTAACGCTAAGTATAAATACTTTTTAATGCTGGTCAGCTTACCCTATAATGATATATTGCAATTTATTGGTTGATTTATGTTTTTGACATCTAAATCTGCCAAGTAACTAGTTACTAAAGCTTTCAAATAAATGTAGCAGAGTGAAAACTACAATACGTACCCCCAAAATGTAGTTGAGTAGAAGTAGCATGAAATGGGAATACTCAAATAAAATACAAATACAGTACTTGAGTAAATGTACTATACTTAACATATTCTCTATATCTCCACCACTGACTTCACCTGTTGTAAACCAAACTGAGGGACGGCCACTTTCTCCAAAACGTGTTTATTCCAAAGCAACACAGATATTTGCTTGAATGAAAAAGAAAATACACTGTTATCTTGAAATAAAAAGATAAATCTATTCTTTTGTTTCCTGAAATAAAATGTAAATACAATGAACAAAAATTACAACAAAATTCACTTTGTCCAGTCCATTTTCTCCTGTGGGAAAATATCAGTCCTCTGCCTTCTGATTTGTACTTTGTTTTGAAGATGGCGTCTCTGCAGAAACAGGCAGACTGGGGGAATTGTGGGAATGTTTGGACCTTTTCCCTCTGTGGACCGCTTCTCCTCCGTTCTCCCCTTCCTCCCGCTCCAGTCTGCCTCTTTTGACAAAATGGTTGATCCTGGACTCCAGACTTTCGCAGCACGGACGCTCCAGCAGGAGCCGGTAGTTTTTCTGCCTGCTGCCTTCTACCAGCCAGCAGTGGTCGGAGGAGACTCCACCTGTGGATGGAGAGAAGTGAAACAATTTATACCCATTCCTCAGTATCGATGTTGATGTCGAAGCCGTTTATAACCAAATTATTTTACGTATAATACTCTGGAGGCTGCATAATGGTGCATCGTTTTGTTTTTCATAGAGAGCACTCTGTTCGGCTAAAACTATCGCTCATTGTGGAGTCATCCACATCATTCCTGCCAATTACAATATTGAGTTTAGTCAGTTTTATCTGAACCAAAAATCAGGAGTTTGTGTCAGAGGGCTCTACAGTCTGTCAACGTGAATACATTTGATAAGAGCTAACTTTACATTTTGAATTTGGCAATCACAAAAGTCAACAGCCCAGACTGAAATTCCAGTGGTCTAGGCAGTGTTAAATAAATACCCGTCTGTCATCACACACAAAATCATACACATTAAAACAATGCTCAGTCAGAGGGCGCAGTGCTGAGCAGTGTGGAGCAAAAATAAAAGTGTAGGAGAACAAGAGGAAAAGATGGAGCTGAGGGGCAGTCATTAAAAACGGAAGCTAACCTCTGGAGGAACACATTGCAAAATGCTTCAAAATAAAAATAATTATGATAGAGAGTATTAAATGAAAATACGTGCTAGCAGGATGGTCCTCAGAGTATTATAATATTACAACTATCCTTTGATAGGACAGGCAGAGAGAGACAAGAAACATTGTGCACTTAGTTATTTATTTATTCATTATTTATAATTAATTAACCTTTTTTTCTTTTTTTAACTGTTGATTTCTATGGCAATCATGGTCCTCCATAAAAATGGTCTGTTCTTGGATATTGGCATGGCCTGAATTGTTTTCCCAGCCTGGCCCTGCAGAGGTCTATTTCAAAATCTCGTGATAAATTTGAACAGACTGTCATTCAAAATGTCACAGTCCATTGATCTCACTGAACATCTCACCTATGGCCTCCAAACCCTGGATCATCCCGTGGAGGACTTTGGTCTTGACTGCACTCTGGGTCCAGTGTTGTTGTAGCGCAGACAGGACGTGGTTCACCTCTTCACTGTCCTGCTTCCAGCTCAAACCTTCAAAGTGGCAGTCGTACAGCACCAGCGGGTAGTCTACTGCCATGCTAGAGACAGGAAGAGACATGTTCGACACAGATTTACACTCATGCGACTGTAGTTCAACTGTATTGCCTTCACGATTACTGATTCAGTTCAGTTTGTCTCACCTGTACTGAGGCTTCCTGGGGTTACTCTGAACATCCAGGAGCTGATTAATTATCTCTGGGGCTTCCAGTTTCTGCCCTATGAGGAGAAGCAGCGCCATCATGCAGCGTACCTGCAGCATAACACAACAGGAATTCACTGCAGTAAGTTAACCAGTCAAGGATACAATGGCTTGAAAGGACCATAATCAATTGCTGAGCACAGCGTCTCTTGATACCTGGTGGTAAAGGAAGGCCAGCCCTTTAATCTCAAATATGAAGAGCTCATACTGGTCTGTGCTCTGCTGAGGCTGCACAGGCTTGACTGATGCCGACAGGATGGTCCTCTCAAACTGCAGGACTCCGTTGCCCACATCCATTTTACAGATGTTGCGAAAGTCGTGAGTGCCCTCGTATCTGACGCATGTCAAAAAGAACCTCAAATCAAAACTGTGACATCAAGGGGTGACATCAGTGTTTATCATGTTGTGTCTTCACCCACCTTTTGGCAGCATCTGCCATCAACGCCACGTCCAAGGATCCTCGGGGGAAGTAGTACCGGTACGTGCGGGTCCGGCAGTCAAAGCGTGCGCTGAAGCCCTCTGCTGCTGGTGCCCAGTCCAAGATCCTGATGTCTTGGGGCAGGACTCTGTTCAGCATCTTCACATATGGAAGCTCAGAGGCAGTGGCTTTATTTTTCATGCTGACGTCAACATTTTCAGGTAGTGTGATGCCCAGACCTCCGCTAAACTGTGTGGAGCGCAGATCGATGGTTATGACCTGCAGAGGGGAGACAAGTTTACTCAACGGAAGTGGAGATTTCATTTTAGAGTACAAAATATGACACGCTGAGGATGAACTCACTTGGGAGAAAGCGCTGACTCCTTTATCAGTGCGACCACACCGGTGGTAGTTGGAGGTCTGTCGTTCCTGAATCAGCCGCGTCTTCAGCAGAGCTTCAAAGAGTCTGGCCTCCACTGTGTTGTCTGTGTTCTCCTGAACTGCGAAGCCCTGGTAGGCCCATCCCAGGTAAGCCAGACGCAGAGCCACATGACGCCGAGGGTGGGCAGAGAAGTCAAAAGGACGCTCTTTGCTCGCCTTTTTACCCTTTTTACTGCTGCTGTTGCTGGTGTTACCATCAGGTCTGCAGTCTGTGTTTGAATGGGACATGAGCTCCATGTCTTCTCCAGCTCCACCCCTCTCCTTCAGCTGGGACTTGAGCTTCTCCAGCTCTGCCTCCAGCTCCTTTACTCGATGGACCAAAGCCTCTGACATGCTGCTGGATAAATAAGCAGGAAGAGAGAGCATTGACAGAGGAAAGCTTGAATACTTCTACAAACATGTACCTCTTTTAGCTAACTTACTTAGCCACATCCTTTATTATTCTTGTTTTATATTTAACTGTGAATTCAGGTAAAATTTGTACTTTCCTAAATGTGCAGTTGGATATTACCACATTATTCCTCCAGCTAGCTTGAGCCTGTTAAGTTATACAGTTAAGTTTACAGGCTAAAAGCTAGCTGGTATTAGCTTGTGTAATGCTAGCAGAGCGATATTAAGTCTGGTGCTGTGTGTGTTTATAATAACGGCATTAAAACTGTTTCTTTACCTTTAGTTTTAGTCTCAGTGTCGCTGACACACTCGTGTTTTTAGTCAGTTTTCTGTGTCGCTGGCGCACACGTTACTCTTCGTGCTGACGCCGGTCGGACCTATTTAGAGAGCGGACGCGTTTCCTTTCGAGGGGTTTCTGGGAAATGTATTTTACTGCGTCAATTCACCACCTAAAGTGATCGGATCAGTTTTTAGGCTATTGTAAGGCGAAGTACACTAAGAATAATGTCAGTACAATACAATATCTTTACTCATAGGTCAGTTTTTTTCTAATAAAAGATTTTTTTTTACTTAACTTCTAATTTAGTAGTAATAAAAGCAGCATTACAGGCTACCACACCTTTAACCCTCTAGGCGCCAAAGTCGCATTATTGCGACAGGCAACATTGCTCATTAAAACAGCCTGTATCTTTAAATCTACTGCCTTGTGCTGTTACTGCTTGCTACCACTAGATAGCCAATAGATTCAGCTTCAATCCTGACGTCATTTGGGGGTGTGTTTCTATGCAAAATACCTGAGAAAAAAAAGTTTGAAACCCGACACCGGCTGTCGGAGCGGCAGCGGCTAAGCGGGCAGAGTGGGAGAGGAGAGAGCCACGGAGCGGTGGCAGAAGTGTGCTGGACAGATCGAGAGACAGACAGCGATTTTTGTAATAAAAAACAAAATGCCCAAAAGACTTTACAGTGTGGATGAGGTACTTGCACAGATCTTTGCTGATCGCGATTCAGAGGGGGACGATTTGCCCTCTGATGACGATCGCTCGTCAGAGACGAGTGACTGACGATGCTGCAGCTGCGCACACTGTCACACAAGCAGCACACGCTGATCACGGAGAGAGTTTTCTTTTCTTTTTACAAGTTAGATTAGGACATTTACTCCTATCAGATTCCTGTTCATTTACTCTGAGGATGAGAGGATGAAAAAAAAAAAATCTACTGTGTAAATATGTTCAGAATTCCGTTTTATTGAATTTTACCTGGTGACATACAAATTAGATTAGTAAATTTACTCCAATCAAACTCCTGTTCCTTTATTTTGAGGATGAGATGACAATATAAATATTTTTTTTCTGTGTAAATATGTTCAAAAATCAGTTTTACTGAAAGTTACTTTCAGTCACCTGGTGACGTCACAATATGCAAATTAGATGATTAAATTTACTCCCATCACAAACTTTAGGTCATTATGAATATTTTTCTCATTTACACTATGAATTTATCTCTCATCACTTCCAAGCTACAGCCTTTTGAAATCTTACAATCCAAACGGAATATTTTCCTAAATAAACTCTGGCGCCTAGAGGGTTAAAATACTCTACTACACAACCTTTATTCAAAACCTTACTTAAATAAAATAATCCAAGTATTGTCAACAAAATATACCAAAAGAATTACAAATAAAATAATGATTCTGCTTCAAAATGCGGTGTTTGTGTTATTATTATTATTATTGTTATAGGCTATATGATGTTTTTGGATTATCATAACTGCTGCATTAATGTGTATGTTATATTTTACTGCTGTAGATGTTTAAGGTTGAGCTCATTTTAACTAGACTACTTTAAATTTAATCTACAGCAATGCATCATATTTGATGAGATCATCATGGTTTGTAGCTTCCATGTCCTTTGAACTACTAAAAAGTCATGTACTTCCTTAAACTTATTCCTCCATTTCATCAAAAAATTGTAATCAACAATAAAACAAGTTTGGAGATTTATGGATTTCAGTGGACAGAAGGGTATACATAATTTGAATCCAGCAGTAACTGTTAAGTACAGACAGATTTAGTTGAGTAAAAATACAATATTTGCCTCAGAGATGTTGTAGAGTAGAGGTATAAAGATGCATAAAATGAAAATACTCAAGTAAGGTAGCTCAAATTTGTTCTCAAGTACAGCACTTGCAAAAAAAAACTTTTTCAAAAGATCCCAGTTCAGGTTATTGATCCACAGCCACTTGGAGAATACATCACACATTTATTGAGCATTTTCATATTGATCTTGAGACCGTAATAGACCAAAACAAATTCCAAAATATTCAGATAACTTGTAAAATAGTTACATTTGGTGAGCATGAAAGCGGCAATAAGGTACGTGTCAGTTGTTTTCATCTGATCAGATGAACTACTACATATTTAATCTTTATGTCACATTTTAGTGCTCACACTCATGGCGTGGAAGAAATAAACTACAAAAGCAAATAAAACCGATGAAATTTGAAACAGAGAACAATGTGAGTGATGTGGGAAGTCATCTCGACTGTGGCACGATGGCACATCAGCTGATGTTTTCGTAGCTTTTTCGCTTAAGGTCCAGACACAAGCAGACCCCGATGACTACTCCAAAAACCTGCAACAGGCAAAAAGGTTACGAGTTACTGGCAGCAAATGAACTCAAGGACGGGTCAAAATGGTTCTTGTCTCTCTCCGTGTTTCTTTTTTTAATTAATCCTGAAGTTCACTTCCTGAGGCACACAGGATGAGACAGGCTTTATTACCACTCACACCATCTTCTACTTACCTTCAGATGTCTGTATTACCTTTGCTCACATGAACATTTTCTCATTATTGGAATTGGAAAGTGCATAAAAATTATTGATTCAAATAAAAATACTAAAACATGCTGAGAAATACATGTGACTTTTGGTTTTTCTATGACATACAACAAATGTCAAAGACAAACATTTCATTATATTCGGAACAGTTTACCTCTGTGACTGCCAGAGCGATGCAGACAGCACCGACCCACACCAGGTTCTTCAGCAGAAAGCGTTTGATAGCTGAGATGCAACCCTGAGGAGGAGCACACACTCATAACATACTGTATAAATAACCTTGCAATGGTTGTGAACTTCAAAATGAGACTTCCCTGCAGACCTTTGAGTATATGTTGTCCTTGTTCTGTCCACAGCCGTCACTCTTCACCAAGCAGCAGGAGTCTGGCACGGCTTCGTGGTTTTCCCAGCCCACACTGTCGGACCAGTCGTTGCTTCCGTCTGCACCACAGCACTTGAACTGGTGTGTAACAACGTGAAGAATAAACTAAAGCAATGATTTTGCCTATAGTGTGGATTTCTGGGTACATGGTGCACCGTTAAACCCAAAGGACAGGTTCACACATGTCTGATGTATAGATAAAAAATGTCGGACATGTCTGCAAACCTTTGGATAGGCAAAATGTGTATGTTTCATTCTTGTCATATCAGCATTTCTACAAGTATCATATTATGTGTATAACAGCTGACGAGAGACTGTTCGAGACCATTTGAAGACCACTGTTGGCTTCCCATTGCAACCGACTAAGCCGGGTACTTCCAGTGACTGTCGGGACATTTTCCAGGCGTCTTTAAGGCAACAAAACCAAGTATTTAAGCAAGATGTTGAGACATTTTCCAGGCGTCTTTATGGTACAAAAAAACAACAACAGTATTTTTAGTGAGAAGTCGAACATTTTCCAGGTGTCCTTGAGGTAACAAAACCAAATATTTTTAGCGAGAAGTCGGTACATTTAGGAGTCTTCAGGCAACAAGACTAAATATTTCTAACACGGTTCTTTTTCCAAGTGTCTTTGTGGCAATAACAGTTGGCATTTGTAGCAAGATGTCGGGACAGCTTCCAAGCGTCTTTGTGGTGGCAACAAGATTGAATATTTCAAGCCAAAACATGAACTTAGGCACAGCGCTGTCACAACATAAAGTTGAAAATTGAAAAGTGAAGAAGCACAGATGTTCGACATATCCATGTTTTACAGAAATGTACAATGCAAACATCTATTCTGACGATTGGGTTGCTGAGAAACCCCCTTACAAGTTATCCACAAAACAAAGACTGATACAATGTGAAGCCATCCTTTAAAGCTTCTTTTGTGGAAGTTTAAGTGAAATGAGACATAGATCAGTGTATCCAGTCATGATTGACCCTGAGCAAATCAGGATTATGTAATATTATGGACAGCATCAGGAATTTTGCCTGAGGTGCCCAGGTTAAAATAAAATAAAATGTTAAAGGCCTTAAAGAGATACCTGTTGATGCCTGATCTCTTGTATCTACAGAATCTAGTTAAAGGACGTTTTATTTCTGTTTGTATTGTGCTCACATGGTGCAAAAACCCTGAATACTTTTTAGTCAAATTAACACAAACTAATTTCTAATTATTCATTGATACGGTACAATGCACAGAGAGCAGGGTACAGCTTACAATGTCTTTGCTCCTGGGCCCAGGTTATTTTTGTCCCGTGTACTATAATTTACCACACATTCTCCCCAGTCTGTCGAGCCCCTCCTGCAAATACGAAAGATAAATCTCTGCATGTCACCTTTTCCTGAATTCTGTTGATGGCGTGCCTCCTCTCCGGGCTGTAGTCTTTAATCACCCCTCGTGCTTTAGCGTTGATAGCGCTGTTCATCTGAAGCACAGCAGTCTACAGAGAAGATAAGGTTAAAAAAATTATTTTATGATGAAGAAGTGCTGCTGTTTTGACCTTGATGTCAATTTTCAGTGTCTCACCCTGCTGCGGAACACGTAAAAGACGGCCCCTGTGGCCACCTCGAACAGGATGATCACTATCAGGATACAGATGAACTAGTGGAGACAGAGACAGAGTGACTGAGAGGGCAGCTGATTCCCACATCCCCAGCCCATTTATGTCCACAGTGGATTTTTTATAATTTCCTTTACAGCACTTGAAGTACTTGATTCCAAATCGGTCAAAGTACGAGGTCGCAGGGCAAATTTTTTCTCAAGATTTTTTGTTTTTAGTCTTTAGTCATAGGAACCTGTTTTTCCACTAGTTTTTTGTGGAAGAATTAGGAGACGATTAAACCCCATCTGACTAAATATAGTATGATAGAAATGGCTCGACAAAGAGTCTCATTATGTCAAATGCTTAATGGATTTAAAACAACTGTGTACTATCTTGATAACTGTGCAAAATGTGTCATATCTCATTCACATTATGTATTTATGACTTTCTTTATGACTGACTTTATTATCTGGATGTGGGGACAATTGGTAGAGTTACAGGTGACCAGGTTGTTAAATCGGTGACCGCAGTGCGACTCTTCAAGTAATTGGCATTTGTAAGCTGAAAACTAGTGGAGGCCTCGGGACAATGCCAGCCATGTATGTGGCAAGAAAACCAACTATTTTTGACAGGAAGTTCGGACATCTCCAGCCATGTTTGTGGCGACAAAACTGGGTATTTTTAACAAGATCTTGGGAGATTGGGTTTGATTTTGTGTGTGTGTGTGTGTTTGTGTGTGTTTGTTTTAAAATCACCTTTATCCACCAATTAATGAATGATTAATATGTGAAATCAAAATTTTGATTTTGTCATGTGCAGCCACATGTCTTGACAGTTTCCACCTCTAACATGAAGAACTCTGTGGGGCTTTTACCTCACATACTAAATACAGATGTTACTCATTAATCAAAGCCTTACAACAATCTTCTCACATGTCATTTGGATGTTCTGCTGAAACATCCCTGTTACAAAACATTTTGGACAAAGTCTTAATTTAATCTCACAGCCATTCTACTACAAATATCCAGAGCTAAAATACTGACATCTAACATCCTTACAAGATCACCCCACAGGCCCGTTCTTAATAAAATGTACAAGGAAAGAATCTGAAACTCATCAAGTGTCATGTTACTTACCCAGGACACCATAGAAGAACTATTAAGGAATGCCCCAAGATGGCCCATGAGGGAGACGAGGGTGATGATGACACCCACCACAATGAGGACTATAGCTATTTTAGACAGGCTGCCCCCTGCGAAAGTGCCTATCTGTATGTAAGTTGTGTACTGCAGTGCTCCGATGGTGATGAGGGCGACCCCGGACGCCTGAAAAACAAATTTAACAACTGGAAAATTAATTCAGTCCTCTATATAGCAACCTTAAACCCAATGAACCCAGTTCTCTGCTGGTGATTTCATGCCTGCCAACCAGTGTGCAGCTACACTCTGAGAAATAAAAGGGCTAACTAGAACCATATAGGGTTCTTTGGCTTGTCCCCAAAATAGAACCCTTTTGGTTCTTAGTAGAACCTTTTATTTTCACCTGTAACCCTTTAAAAGGGTTCTACCCAGAACCCAACATAAAGGGTCAGACCTAAAACCATCTGTGAAGGTTACCCCAGAAGGGGTTCTACAGAGAACCTTCCTATGGTGTAATGGTTCCACACAGAACTCTCTCTGGTGATCCATCTAGCACATTTCAAATTCTAAGGGTGCTGATAAGAACCCAGCAAGTTGGTTCCACTGAGAACCCTTTTATATTCTACAGGTTTTGTGTAGAACCCAGTGTTTAAGTTGATAAAAAAAAATGGTGCAAAATGAGAATAAACACTTAAATCAAGTGTTAAATTCCTAATTGACCAGTGTCATTAAATAAACTAGCCATTTTTGCTTTAAATACAGTTTTCTAAAAATAAATGTTTAAAAAAAACCCTGGGCAATGTGCCTGTGGGTTACCTTTTTTTTTTTTTTATCCACACCAGTTATTAAATATCAGGACTTTCCAAATTAATTATTTTATTTTGGTGAATGCGTGCTGCGCTCCTGCTCACCCAGGACCCCCTGCCGCTACATCCGTCCACGAGCTGGACTGATTATCTTCCATATTTGTTGCTGCTCCCTCTGCTCAGCCCGTTCGCTGAGACCCCTGAGACCAGCTAATATGAATATGTTTGATATGGTTGGAGGGACAAATTAATTTTGTGATTCTCTTTCAAATGATGCCACAAATTACTTCCAGTCTCCTGTGTCTTGTTTTGAATTTCCATGCATACATTACCAACATCACACAAGAGCGGGATTACAGTCACAGTCACACTTTGTACTATATATTTCAACCATAATATTCTAGATTTAGAAGGGACATTTTTGCTATAGTGTGATTAAGTCAATGTAGAATAGGAGCTGCAACAGTTAGTCGATTAATTGATTAGTTGATTGGAAGAAAATTGATAATCGACAACATTTAAAGTCATTTTTCAAGCAAAAATGTCAGAAATTTGCTGGTTCCACCTTGTTTAATGTGAGGATTTACTGCTTTTAGTCATTTATGATAGTAAATGAAGAATCTTATGGTTTTAGACTGATGAGCATTTTCCATAATTGTTTGACACATCAACAATGAAATAATTGTTAGTTGCAGTCCGACAATTCACTCATATCAATTCAGAGTGTAGTTAAAAATATGAAAACAGGAAGTAGCAGTTGCTTTTTTCATAACATAAATCCCATTTTCTGTTACCCAAACTTTCATTCATTCATTAAATTACTCACACGACTCACCAAGAAGAGCGCGTTGAAGAAAATGAACAAACATTTGATGCTGCAACAGAGGCTCATATTGTCAGAACTCGACGAGGCTGATCCAAGTTTGTATGAAAAGATTAAAGAGACTGACTGTGAAGAGACACGGGCTCAGCATCTAAATGTAATTCAGTAGTGAGTGAGTCACGTGAGCTTATGGAAATGAACAGGCAGTCTGATAACATTTGAACTGATATATCACATGAAAACATGATAGACTATTTGAATAGGAGAATCAATGAGTGGAAAAAGGACCGTAAAATATGATCATGTTAGTGTTGGATAGTAGCCTAAATATGTTGCAGGAATATCATGGATAAGCTTGTTCTTAAAACTATTATAATCTTTATGACTTGTATATTCTCCTAAACAACTGAAGTAGATGGGGGCCTGTTTGTCCATCGCAGATGAGCTGAAAGGAGCCATTTTATGTTTGTTTTTTTATGATTTAAAATGAAAGTCCCCATCTACTTCAGTTGTTTTGTGTACTAAGAAACTTCACTTGACTTTCCATCGCCTGAGGCTGAGTAGATACTAACTGAATTGTCATTTTTGGGCGAACTGTTCCTTTAATCTGTGCCAACTACGGAGAAAGAGTAGTACTTTTTGAGAAATTCATCATCACATAATCTTGCCTCCATAAAATATTTGCTAAAAATACAGAAATATATCAGGAAAATATGAACATTCATTCTTAAAGAAACACAGAAAAGCAGTTTATTTCTGTCAGAGCTTCACTTGAAGCCCTCTGACTACAGGAACTTGCTTTGGGGCTCCTTCCATCCTTTTGAGGACCGATCTCTTCCCCAGAGCGTCTCCACCAACATACGGAGCAGCTGCAGGCACCCTGACCCGACTCCACGGGCTGGAAGAAGACCGAGGCCTCTGGCTGCAGCACAGTAATCTTCGTCACAGCAGACCGAGCAGCCGGGATGCTTGTGACACACCGCCAGAAGGTCTTCTGTTCTTCACATCTCTTTCTATCCATTCATGTCTTTTTCTGCTCTTTGTTTTTCCTTCTCCCCTCTTTTTCTGCCTTCTCAGAGCTCGAGCCAGAGTGCATCAGGCTGTGAAGGACCCTGCTGCTTCCTAATTTCAGACATGGCGTCAGAAATTCTGCTCTTTACTCTGTCCTCATTAACTCAGCAGAGTCACAGCAGCCTCTTTGAATGTATGTGAAAACACACCTAAAGTTTTAAAACTGTGATTACCAGGAGGATGAAGAGAGGATTGTCTGTCTGGTGAAAGACTAGTCGACATGAGTTTGTGGTTTTATCTTTCTATCCGCTCGTCACTGACTCTCTGTCCATGAACCCTTATCGACTTGTCCCTATTTGCCTGCAAAGAAATTAAGGCTGAGGCGATACAGACAAATATTTTTGGAAGCAGAGTCTGCCTCAGTTCTCACAGACTTAAAGAATGCAAACTATTTTGTTATTTTCAGGATTTTTAAGTGGATTTCACTGGTATTGATCGATACCGGTTGACAGATTTTCATCATTTCTGCTGCAATGTGAGGTGCGCAGCCACAGGAGGGCCCCATTCCACTTTTTTAAAACAAGCGAACAGAAGCCTTCAACACATGGGTCACCATCACTTCGCTTTAACGGACTGATGGCATGCGGCATCTGTTTGAAGGAATTTGTGGGAACAGGATAACACAGAGCCTGCAAGTCTTTGAAGGACTTCATGGGAACAGGAAGTGAAATGATTGCCATAATTGGAGAGCTCAGTCACAGAGCGAGAACATTGTCCCTTCGTCTCTTTGCTTTTCCTGTTTTGAATTCCATAAGACTTGTTCAAAACTTTGTATGATTTCCTTCTGATAAGGATAATTGTCTTGGAACGGGCTGGGATTGTGCCACTTACTCTTACTTACTTAAGGAATAGAAGATCTTCTTTGTATAACAATGACATTGTTATATAGCAAAAGGAAAGGGGCCAACAGGAAAGATCCATATATAGTAAAAATGCATGATATTATGAAACATATTCAGTTTTTGACCTTTTATGGCTCTTTCTAAAGAATATGCCAAAGTTTACTCACTGGAGGAATTACACTGTGTCGAGTCCACATTTTTCAAGGGTGACGACATGTGCTTTGATGTTGTTCTGTTTATCACATTGGACTCATCAGTAAACATGAATGTAAAGAAAAAAAGAGGAAGAAACACAAGTATAAATAAAGTATAAATAAGTGTAATAAATTTAAGGTCCAAGATTTAGGTAATTGGGTTGTTATGCAACATAAATAAGGCAGTGTTGAAATCAAATCATTATGGAGAAAAAACAATAACGCAGATAAACTGCTGCTAGAGTAACATATCTTATCTTGTAACAACAAGATAAGATAACCCTTTATTGATGCTTGAGAGTCCCTGCTTATTTTGTCATCCAAACATAAAGTCTGTATCTAAATTTGTAATTAATAATCAGCCTGAAAAAGGGATAAAATTAAGGTTTTACATCTTACATGACTATGTTTTGGCTGAGAGAATTCAAACTTAGACCCTTTTCTCTTGGCTTCACTGTTACTGTAGCTCTTTGCTTTACGTCAGTCTTATTTATTTCTTGTACCACATCTGTGTAAACACTTTTCAGTAAGAGCATGTTTGTGCTTGTGTGTGTGTTAAGCAACATCTGTGTTGTTTCTTCATAGTGAAGAGCCTAGAAATGGGCAGAGTCGGTCTGTCTGTCAGTAAACAGTTAAGCTTTTCGTCGATGTCTGGTCCATCAATCAACTTGCTTTTAGCGCTGGGGTCACATGTTTGTAGTGTTAGTAGTATTATGTGCCTCCCACCACATGGTACTACTTACACTTACCAGTCCATGTAACTGCTTCCTTGCATTCTTGTCCTGGCCTCTGTTGAGTGAAATGTTTCCATTTACAACCACAATACAGCAACTCATTTAGTATTTGAGGGTCGCTTTTAGAAACAATATTATGCAACCATTGTAAACGTTGTAGCATTGTGAGTGTGCTGCACAAGAATCGGTCAGTGTTTGCCTTTGTCAGCCACAAATCTAATGTTAGTTCCATATTTCCATGTTAAATTGCGCAAGCAGTTGTTTGTGGTTTATACCAAAGCCATATACCAATGGTACAGTCCCATGTAAATATGAGGTGTGTTTAGACAAATGACAGTAACTCGTGGGCTTAATGCACTGAATCAGTGGTGGGAAGTAAGTGTATTAACTCAAGTAGTGTACTTAAAGGCACAATATGTAACAATCTTCATTTAAAACATTCAAAAAGAAAACATCAACAGAATGTGAAGAATTAACAGCTTTGATGTCATGTCAAAGACGTCCAAGCTATGTGTTGTGTTGCAGAGATATCTACTGAAGTTAGCGTGCTAACCAGCTAGCCCCAGTCCAGTCTGGACCGCTAACTGCATGGCTAACTGAGCTAAGTAGTTAACAGCAGCTACAATTAGCAGCAGTTAGCGCTTACTGTTGTGATATGCAGCCCCCTATTTTCTGGAGGTACCTTGGAAAGATGGCCGATTCTTACATATTGCACCTTTAAGTACAACTTTGAGGTACTTGTACTTTACTTGAGTATTTCCATTTTCTGCTACTCTATACTCCTACTCAACTACAACTTCGAGGCTAATATTTAGCAACTTGGTTACTTCACAAATTTTGTTTAATAATACAAAATAAATGAATGACTTTAACTTGTGTAACATATTTCTTCACTGCGGTGTTGCTACTTGTGTTGTTGAAGTACAAGACCTGAATACTTCTTCCACCTCTACACTAAACTGAATACAGCATAAGGTTGAATGTACTTTATTGATCCTACTTTTAAAAGGGACATTTCAAATTTAAAGCAACACGATGTAACTTTTAAAGCGATCCAGAGAAAGATAATTGATTGTCGAGTCTCATTCCCAGGTTGTCAAATGCTGAAGCGACCAACCCAAAGCATCAGTTTTTGATGACCTGGGGATGAGACTCAACAATCAAATCTCTTTCTTCTAAAAAGTTACATATTGTTGCTTTGAGTGTGAGCTGTGATTGAAGGCAGGTGTGTCTGGGTGTGCCTCCACTCTGTGGTCTACTTATGCCACATGACGGTGAATTGCTGGCACTCAACCTTCCACTCCAGGCGTTGTAGTTAAAGGGCACCTTGCTTCCTGGTGGTTGAAGTGTGTGGTGGGTTATAGATGGCTGCCATTAGGTACTATTTTCCCCTTCCTTCCTGCTCCCTTCTCCTGAGAAATTAGCCACAAGCACCATTTATTTCTCTTTGATTTTAACATATCTTATATGATCTAATGAACTAATAAAGCTTTTAAAACGTTTCTCTGTGATGTGGTATTTTGCACCTTGCTGAAACAGGGAACCTGCAGCGCCTCTGTACTTGGGTGTTACATAAAAAGTCAAGTCAATTTTATTTATGCAGCCAACAATCACAATCACATTGTCTCAGGCTTGTAAAACCGGTACATAAAACGACATCCTCTGTCCTTAGATCCTCGATTTGAGTAAGGAAAAACTCCCAGTGTATACATTTCATTGACAGATTATCTGATACAAGCAGATTGTGGACGCAGGAGGACAATTGAGCAGGCTGAGGCATCGCCAACGTCCTCTCCGCTGTGGTGACCTGGATGAAAGACAGGCCACACAAGATAATCAGCAAGAACATATCAGAGTGTATAAAGATTATAAGAAGACTGTAAAAACAGAAGTGAGCAATGGGTTGTGACAATCCACTGGAGGATTAAAACGAGAATGGCACTCAGTAGCGCTTTTACCCTCCTCCCTCCCCTAAAATTTATATCAAGCCTAATCCAATATCAAAGAGCACAAAGAAAGTGAGAAAAAGTCCTGAATCTGTCCCTCTATCTGGATCTGCACCAAAAGTTAACAGGGTCTATTCTGGACCGAGACGCATCCTCCATCCAAGTTCCAGGGAAATATGTTTGCTAGTTTTTATGTAATCCTGCTGACAAACCAACCAAGCAGCAAGCAGACATGGGCAAAAAACATAACCTCAAGTCAGAGAGGCTTTCACAGACCTTCAGTGAAAATGCGTTTCAGAGCAGTTTGCAAGAGAAAGAACACCATAATGTCCCATCAGCTGAGAGAAAAGCAGTCTGGACTGAGCTATTCAACAAAAGGTAAACGAGAGCACACCTTGCAGACACACCCAACCATCTGCTCCTCCTATTGCGATGTTAATAGAATTTAATTGCACCTCATTTACAAGTGGAGACTACTGTTTGTGGTCTGGCCCCTCTGCTCCACTTTCATTCAAAGAAAGTCTACTCCGGAAGTCCACGGAGCCACTTCAATGATTTGTCTACATGTTGTCTGTGGCACAGGAGCTCACAGAAAGTTGCCTTACAGGCTCTGCCTGATTCCTGCGTGACTCTGGCAGTGTGGCTCCACCCACAGTTTGCTCAGTGTTTTCAAGGCAAAGGTGTTTACAGGTGGTAAAATGGCAATAGGAAGCTGACAGAAGGAGAAGGTAAAGTGTGCTTTTAATACTTCTTTTGGTTTCTTTCTTTCACAATCCACCTCTCTGTTTCTCTTCAGCTTGGATGTTTTGTCTCACCCACACGTTTTTCCTACCCTGCTTCACTATCTCTTTTGTCTCCTACCACATGTGTTTCTGATCTCTCCTGCTCTGTTCTCAGTGCAGAGGGGACAGCGAGGGCTGGACATGTGTGTTTTTAATTGGCCTTCCGATAATACTGGCTGTTTCCTGTGTACTGTGGGGCCGAGAGGTGGGCTGTGATTTCTGAGGCAGTCTCAGAGCAGAGGCTCCTCCTGTCAGCATCTCACAGGATATGTGAGCAGAGACAGGGTGACAATTCAACACTTGACTCTATCTGCTAAAACACACCACAACAAAGAGAAGAAGACGAGGAGGCCCAACTGATGAGTGACTTTTTGAAACCCAGCTTCTGTCTGGTTGTCATTTCTACTCAAGGATGGAGAAGGATGGTAGGAAGCCAAAAATGTTTGTGTCTACTTTCCGGTTGGCTCTCAAGCCTCAAGCCAGATGTGTGGAGAGGCAGAAGGAGGATGGACTGGATTCCACGAACAGGACGTTGATGGGAAACAAGAAACTTGGAGTCTCATCTGCAACAGGTAAAGACTTGAAGAGCAAGGGGAGTTCATGACATGTACACTTTATTTAAATGTACTACAAGGAACTTTTAAGTGGACATGACAGACTCAGTGTAATATCGATGCCTCTGTATGACCTACATCAGCAAACAAGAATATCAGTGAGAAGATTGGCTATTTCTATATAGTTATTATAGTTATTCTTAAGGCCTGTCACTGTGTCGGTTTCTGACTGAATATGTTCATTATTGGACAGAAAACAATCACAGTTATACCCTAACAACAGACACTATTATGCCAAATTATACTCTAATTAGAAACCACATAAGAGATCCTAATACATTATTAGTCACTATTTTACAAGATCATGCAATTGAAACTTGAACGAAATTGTTACTCCCAAATAATACTGTAACGAGACACCACATTTAATGCTGCCAACATGGAAAAATGTAATGCCGTATTAATAATTGTCAGACAAAACATGGACCTCGGATGACTATGCATTTTTGGGGCTTTATTTAAAGGGATAGTTCGGGTCTTCTGATATGGGATTGTACGAGGTACTTATGCCTAGTCAGCATATTATCTGCACTAGATGACCGTCATCTCTCCCGCTGTGTGGAGAAGCAGCGAGTAGCGCTGACAGGAAGCAGGGCATTGTACTGCTGTAAACTAAACCAGCAGCAAGACTTATTGTAGCCACCTAAAAATGACATATCCGTGTGTACGCTATGTTTTGAACATTTTTGGTGCTTTACGTTTCCTTGGTACTAGTACATAGCGACATGCTTCTTTGTCTTATTCGACTTTCTCAGAGGTTACTTTGTAAAACATTAGAGGAAAACTGTACTGCAAACTTCATCTTCCTCTTCAGACACCTTCATCCAGTACAGTTTTTTACTCCTGGCGAACATTTCCAGTCATATGTAGTTCTAAAATGCATGGTAGAAAAAGTTGCAACAGGATACAGCATTAACTATCCCCTCCTCGCTGTGTCGCTGCATTTCTTCAGCCTGGTGGCCCATCCTCTCAGCTGCTTGCGGTGTGTTTTTAGCTGCTCCCTAGCCCGATCATTCCGATCTCTCAGGAGGAGGTGGTGCTCATACTGATATTGTCCACAGGGGCCGCCAGAATCAACACTAAATGAAAGTTCCTGGTAGCAGCTTTAATATTGTAATATGTCTGCAATGATTTCATAACATTTATGTACCAAAGGTACATCCCTTAGGGAGCCTCAGCCTACTGCAGCAAGCAATTTTTGTTTAAATTTGAACTTCTTTAACTTGAAAAAATTTGCATGATACATTGCAAAGGCAAATCAGAAAAACCAGGAATACTGGATTCTGTTGCATGTGTACGATCTGGTAAGCTCCCCACGGGCTAGTTTGCTTCTACAGTTAGGGTGCAGCTCTCTATAAAAAAGCTATGTTGTTTTCTAGTTGCTGTGAAAATGCTGTAGTGAAGAAAAGTCCTCAGGCGCTCATTGTATATAGGAATGACGCATCACTCCCTCTCCCCCCCAAATGCACACAAACTAATGGAATTCCACCCCCATTACCAACCCTGCTGGGACATTCCAGCAAGGGAAAAGCACCTACAGCTGTTTTCATTGGTAGTTTAAGCCCCATTGTCCACAACTTCTCGTCTCTGTTAAGACTCCAGGTTGACACTGACACCGGTCCAGGCGAAGGAAAGGCCTCACTTCAAACAACCACTCAGCGACTGTACAGTCTGTGAAGGAAGTGATGCTACTTTTCAAGGTGTTATCACAGGAAGTCAGCCTCTGAGCATTTCCTGGCAACACAATGGTAAATGACTACAACTGTGATTACTGTACCTTCAAACTGTCTCCATTATGAGCAAGGAAATGATGCTGGGATATGTTAGAGAACGCTCTTATGTCGGGGTTTACAGTGATGGAATGTAACTAAGTACATTCACACAAGTAGAAGTTTGAGGTAGTTTTTGGAGTATTTCCATTTTCTGCTGCTTTATACTTCAACTTCACTACATTTTGGAGGCAAATATTTACTTACTCTGCATTTATTTTATAACTTTAGTTACTAGCTACTTTTCAGATTACACGCAAGTATTTAATATTTAATAATTGATATTGAATTGAATAATTGATAACAATAATCGATTGACCCGTAGTATGCAGTACGTACATGTAAAAATATGTTTAATGAATTTACTGTTTCTGTACTTTTGATACTTAAGTACATTTTTTGCCAGGAAATTACTTGAGTACATTTCATATCAGACACTTTAAGACTTTTACAGAAGTACTATTCATATGGGTGACTTTCACTTTTACCAAACTAATATTTTAAGACGATATCTTTAGCTTGACTTGGTTACCAGGGTTTTAAGTCACAATATTCTGTATTTTGAAGGATTTTAATACTTTCCAGCTACAGTAAAAGTATGTGTCTTTATTATGTCATTCAGGTGAGAGGGTGCGTTCAAGTAATACTTCCTTCAAAAATGGCGTTGCCAGTCTGGTTCTGGCTCAGTGTTCACCTGGAGATGCTGGGACGTTTACCTGCACAGCTGAGAATAGCGCTGGGAAGCAGTCAAGCAGTGCTGCGTTACATATCAAAGGTAATGCAGAAGTGTCGAGTTACAAAATTCTACAAACATTAAGAACAATATGAACCATATTAAGTTGATATCTGCTCAGTAAATGCATTTCACTTTGTTTGCAATGGAACAGCAAGAAAGAAAATCCCCGGAACAAGCAACCATGAGCTGCACAGTGAGGTCACGCTCAAGGCTGCGTCACCTGAAAACAACCAATTGTCCTCAGCTTCCAAAGGGAAAAGCCAACTTAAAGAGGATGACAAAGGTAGATTACAAACTTTTATTAGACTTTCTACAAAGCCTTTGTATTGTTACACACCCATAAAATCTTACTTCCCCTTTTATCTTTCTTCTTTCAATGAATACTTCTGCAGAAATAACGCAAATTAATAGTCACAGTGCTGATAATAGAGGGCTGAGAGGAAGAAAAAACTTGCATATAGTGAAACGTAAAATTGTGAATGGCACACATATTATCTAGTTCGTAAAAACAGATTGATTTCATTTTAAATTTCTCTCAGTTTGTAATTGTACCTGTTGCAGTTTATAATTAAAGGTGCACTATGTAGTTTCGGGGAAGAAATTTCAACCAGAAGAGAAGGATCTTCATTTACTGATATTTTTATGCCTAAACAAACTAAATAAACAAACTCTCTTTGTTTTCATGACTGAATAAACCAACTTAAAGGACAGCACAATTTCATAATGTTTTGCTTTGTTTATATGTGGCGGACCCTGCCACCTTTCTAGCTTCAAACAGTGTCCTGGGGACCTTATTTTCCTCTGAGAACATCTTGTTTATTCATTTTATATATTTATATAAATATTTCTGAGTATTATTACCTCATTAATATTGTAAATATTAAAATTCTGAGACTGAACTTCTTCTCCAAAACTTCATAGTGCCCCTTTAAAAGGTGTTCAACAACTACCTTTACATCCAAAAGTGTGTTGATTGCAGTGCCACTGCAACCAAACATGACTGATGCTGACATGTGATTGGCTGTGTATCTTTTAAACCTGCCTATCGTAGCACCCACACCTGTACGTCCACCTCCTTGCTCAGTCTCCACAGACCTTCAAACAAAAGTCCCTGCTAGGAAAGGTGAGTTGCATGTGCCACAACATGTAAACTACTAAAGTAAAAAAAAAGCTTCATTTTAGTGAACTTCTTCTACTTTTATTGACACAAGCAAACTGCTTCTGCTCAGGACCTCCTTTGGAGTTTAAACACCCACCAGAGCAGGTGGAGGTCCGAGTAGGAGAGAAGGCCCGGCTGCACTGTGAGTTCAGGAGCAGCTCAACTCCAGTGGCCTGCTGCTGGATTTACAACAGAGACAAGGTAAGGTTAGAGTCCCAGTGGTTGTTTGATCCATCACTTCATGCTCTCACTTTGAAAGTCTGTGCCAGAATAAGTCTTGGTTTGTACCTCCTCTTCAGGTGGTGGTAAGAGGGCCGAGGATGTCTGTCAGCAGCAGTGAGACACAGAGCAGTGTGCAGATCTCTCAGGCCTGTCCGGCCGACACAGGCTCGTACTCTGTCGTTGTCCGAAACCGAGAAGGCTCTGCCCAACATACAGTCTCCCTCAGTGTCATAGGTGAGATTTGCTTTGGTCCACAGTTCAGCATTAAGTGACTTTGTCTGTCACTTTAATTGCATGCACAGACATGAATGCTCTAACGTTACTTCCTGTTTCAGGGATGCAGATTTATTGAACAAATAAAGGGGATATAAAAGTATGAACAGGAAATGCTCCAAATATTGTGTTTTTCACTTTCTCCTCAGACCGTCCTGACCCACCTGCATCCCAACCAGTTGTTTCCCAGCTGTCCACGCAGTCCCTGGTCCTCTCCTGGACGGGCCCCAGCTACGACGGGGGCACGGCTGTGTTGGGCTACATCTTGGAGGTCAAACAAGAGGGCCTGGACAAGCCCGGGAGCTGGACTGAGGTAGCGAGCCGTTGTAAAAACACATCCTACCACGTCCGCTCTGGCCTGGAGCCTCAGGGGCAGTACTGCTTCCGTGTCAGAGCCTACAACTCAGCAGGGGCCAGCGAACCGAGCCAAGAGTCTGAGTGCATCAAGATGGCCACTGCAAGTATGTGTTTTTTAAAATGTTTGAGAAGAGGATTTGATGTTTTTGTGCAATCTGTCAGGAGGGATGTGCTTATTTGTCATTTTATTGTGTCTGAAGAGGAGAAAAAGAAGAAGGAGGAAGAGACTGAGTCGTACGTCACAGTGACCATTGACACCAAACACAAGGTCAAGGACCACTACAGTGTGCATGAGAAGCTGGGAGTGTAAGCATGGATTCTTTGTCTTTGAAACAAAGTATGAACTTGCCAGATGGATGAGACATTTGGCTCAGATGATCATTCTCATGTAAATTGACTTTCAAAATGAAATTGAGACTCTAATGCTTTATATTTCCAGTGGGAAGTTTGGCCAGGTGTTCCGTCTGTCCCACAAAGAGACAGGCCAGGAGTGTGCGGGGAAGTTCTACCGAGCCCGAACCTCCAAGGAGAGGGAGGCAGCTCGCAAAGAAATTGAACTAATGAACAATCTTCACCACCCGAAACTGGTTCATATTCTGGCTGCCTATGACACACGCTCGGAGATGGTCATGGTCATGGAATAGTAAGTGATATAAGAGTAGAAAAGTGACTTTTGATGTGATAAATCATTGTGTATCTGTTACTTGGTTTCACTAGTGGCTGCTGTAGTATTGTTAGGTGGATACTTCGAACTACTCCTGGGGGCAGGGACCCCTCCAAAGAGTCACAAAGTGAACCTGCAGGGTCACAATATGATTAATATGAAACAAAGAAAAGAATAAATAGTTTAGATATAGTGAGTTAAAAGTAGAATCAAATGGAAAACTACCTTGAAATTGTACTTAGGCATAATCTTTGAGTAAATCTAGTGCGCCACTGTCCACCACTGAGAGCTACAGTGGTTAGGTGTCGGTTTTGGACTCGATTGATGTTGTTTCTCTGCTCAGTATTGCAGGTGGGGAGCTCTTCGAACGCATCGTGGACGACAACTTTGAGCACACGGAGCTCACCAGTGCCCGCTACATGCAGCAGATCCTGGAGGGCATGCAGTACGTTCACAAGCAGAACATCGTCCACCTGGACCTCAAACCGGAGAACATTGTCTGTGTGGATACGACCGGTACACGGCTCAAAATCATCGACTTTGGCCTGGCGAGTAAACTGGGTGAGTTTGTGGGACTGTCTCACTGGGATCTCTCACTGGGACCTATTTTTTTTGCAACTTTTGCAGTTTCTCACGAGGGGCATTGAATAAATCACCCCCAGTGTATGCTGATGAAAGACATTTCCTGTTTGTATTCTGGCAAAAGTTATAATACAGGGAAATCCAAGAGTCCTTATAAGGTGTCAGTCAGTGCTATGCAGCCGAACTCGGTGCCATGAACTTTGTGCAGCCTTGTGCACCCAGCACAGAGAATAAAATGCTTCCTGTTTTGGTTGCATAAAACTTCGCAATTATATTTTAGTATTTTGAGAGCCATCCTCTCAGTAGGAGCTTACCCTATTTATTTCCTATGAACACAACAAGGTCTACACAGGATTATTCATTTTAACACGTGCTAAAAATAACCAAAGACAACATCAAGGAGTGTCATCTCTAAATTCCTAGATCTCTGCAATGCCTGTTATGTAATAAAAACTCCTTAAATATCCTCAACTCAATAATGCAAATCCTTTGAAGCCAGTTCAGGCGGATAATTTGGTGACGCTCCAGACGCAGCAGCTCCACACTGGGTGGTCTATTTAGAGATGACTCGAGCCATCTGTAAATAGACTAATACAAACAAAACCTTCAGGGTGACATTTTGAATTTCTGAGTGCGCTTCTTACTCTTGTCCCGTTCCTCAGAGGAGGGTAAACCTCTGATGGTGATGCACGGCACACCTGAGTTCGTGGCCCCTGAGGTGATCAACTATGAGCCCGTGGGCCTGGAGACGGACATGTGGAGCCTCGGAGTCATCTGCTTCATCCTGTAAGTCGAATGAAGGCTGTAGTGGTTTAAACTACAGCCACAGTAAGTGCTGTACATTTACTCACAGCTGCTGTACTGAAGTGCAATTTTGAGGTATTTATAGCACTTTTCTTAAAGTTACAGAGTGCCTTACAAAAGAAAATGGAACATGGAGGAATAAAAACAATACAAATTAATGAGATTGAATACTTTAATGCTGTAATATTGCTAAAAAATATATCTAAATACTTCTTCCACCACTGGAAAAGTAACGTACACATAAAGAAATAATGAAACTGAGGATGTGGGACATAAATAAAACTTCAAATGAAATAAATGCCCTGGATTTGTTCTCTATTTATTCTGTCAAGTTTACATATGAAGGCAAAGTCATGTGATAACGGCTAAAGTTGAAAGGAATATATTACAACTAACTATACTGTATAAAATCTCAAATCTTCCCAAATGATTCAACAAATGCAGATTTGGCGCCATCTCCTGGTGATGTATCACTACAGTCCTCCATGTTAATGCTTTAAAGTGTCTGTTAGTTTCAACCAAACCCAGCAGTAGTTTAAGGGCTTAATTTACTCAAGACACTTAATTTACCCTCAGGTTAACATTAAAAAGAATATTTCCCTTGTTAATGTGTATGAACAATAAAGATGAGGATATGCTGTCTGTGAGGGAACATGATACGGAGGAAACCTTGCATGAGACGAGTGCTGTAAAACTAAAGATGCAGCATGAAATCTGCAAAGTAAGTTATCAAATAAATGTCGTGGAGTAAAATGTACGAAATTTGCCTGTAAAATGTGGTGGAGTTGAAGTTATAAAGTAGCAGAAAATGACATTCCAGCACTGCATGAGACTTTGTATAAGTTTCATTCATTGCTATGTCGTTCGGTTTCCTAGGCTCAGTGGAGAATCTCCCTTCCAGGGGAACAGTGACGCTGAGACTCTTAGTCTTGTGACTGCTGCCCACTACGAGTTTGACCAGGAGAGTTTCGAGGACATCTCTGATCAAGCTAAAGACTTCATCAGCTCCCTGCTGAAGAAAGACAGAAGGTTGGTCTTGTTTTCTTTTTTCCTCCTTTCTTGAATGATTGTTGCCAACAGCAAATTCTCGCAGTGGTTTCCTGCCCACAAACTGTTGGATTCAAGTCTCTTTGTGACACAGTTAAAAAGTTTCAAGCTATGAGAAATGGCTACAAGAGTAGACAAAATGGAAATGGGTTCCCTGCAGCATTATGAGCAACATATTCCTTGTGACATTTACAACCATTTGGAGTAAATTTGCATGGTGCCAAACCATTTACCCAGCTCTGAATATGAGTCAGGGCGAGTCTGGGTCTTATTTATGCAGCAGATAATCACAGTGAGGCCAGGAGACTGCTGGAAGCATAATTTAATTCATTCATACATACATCCATTCATTTTAACTCAGAAATGCATGGAGGTAGAGTCCTCATTTACAATATAGCAGAGTGTAAAATAATAAACAAATGATCCCTGACACAAAGAAGCACATATGGGAAGCTTAGATATGAATGGTTATTAAATAGTAAAATTAAAAAACCAAATTATTGTTTTGAATTACTTGATTTACATGTCTTGTGAAATACTAAACCGTAAGAATGAATAAAGCAATTCTTGCACTCTAGATGCAGACTGTCATGTACTGAGGCCCTCGCCCACCCCTGGATGGCCTCTTTCACCCCTCTGACCCGCAGAGCCACCAAGTCCCTCAACAAGGGGAAGATGAGACGCTTTCTGGCCAAGCGCAAGTGGAAGGTAACACAGCTGGAAACTGACTGCTAGCCCAGCATTGGACAGATATACCATTTTCTTATCAGTGCTTCCTTATGATGACCTTTCAATCCATTGTCCTATATAGACCTAAAGCCTGGTTGTGAGTGTAGCTTGTCATCCACTGCTATTTGTCCTTTAAACTTCTAGAAAACTGGCAAGGCTGTTTTGGCCCTCCAGCGGATGGCTAACCTCTCTAACAGGCCAGACTCTCCTGGCAGCTCCTCAGAGGGTATGACAGATAAAAAGACCCCGCACACACACACACATGCACGTTCATACACAATGCCCTCCCATGTCCTAGAGCGGCATACATATGGCAGATGACTCACAGTTTTCCGATTGTCACTTCAAGTTTACCCTTTTGTGATCAGTAAAGCCTCGTTTCTGTTTTATTCGTCATCACGCTCCCTCTCATCCAGAGCCAGGGTGGAGCCAAGAGGCAGAGGAGGCCATCCAGTCATTGGATAAGCAGCTCCAGAGTGAACCTCGCTTCCAGCAGGCCCTGAAGGACGCCACCCTTCCCAAAGGAGCGACCGCTCGGCTAACATGCCTTGTCAATGGTAGAGTGACGGAGCTGTGATGCAATGCCCCACTGCAAAAGCATAGAGTCCACACGGTCTCCAAACTGCTCTTTGCAGCAGACCCAAACTAGCTAAACTCAAAGCTGCCATGGTTTATATTTTTATATTAACTGTGCTGCAAATTACTCATGTTGTTGAAAGGGATTGCTCATAGGGAGCAAACCAGTCAATTATCAGTTCTATGGAGCATTTCACCATCTTTCAGCTCATTGTTCTGATTTTACAGTCCACACTTTACTGTATTATGAAAATAATAATATAAATTATGAAATAACAAACCCTTTAATCAGATGTTTGATGTATATTTGATCATTATATTATGTTCTTGACTCTGTAATGTCTTATCATCTCGATCCTAGGCTACCCACAGCCGAAGGTGAAGTGGCTTCAGAACGAGAAGCCGGTGTCTGGATCATCCAGAGTGACTATGGAGCAACATGAAGACGGGATCTGCTCTCTGGTTCTGGCTGATCTGGGGCCTTCTGACTCCGGGGTTTATGTGTGCAGGGCCAGCAACAAGCTGGGGGAAGCAATGTGCTCTGCCAAACTGAGAGTGGAGATGTGACTGTGAAACTTCAGATTTCATTTGGAAGGAGACTCTTCAGAAGTATGGAACGATTTGAACAGCCTGGACTTTGACACGGACAGTTATTCACTGCCACACCGAAGGCTGCTTACACACAATTTCAAGGCACAAAGGGTGTGTTTGGGTCTGCGAAGGGGATAACAACATTTCGACGTGTTTACCTGGAGCCCTTTGTTTTTCATGAGTCACACTGTACCATCTGTTTTCTTTTGACGTGTTGCAAACGTGTTCAACTACCAACTCTCACATGGTTTTGTTTTAAGTTCATAACACGATACTGTGGCTGAGCGCAGCACCGTTCACACGACTGTTCACATGAATATTTGTACATTTTGCAGATTTAAATATCATTCAAATGTACATTTTTAAAAGCATTGAAATTAAAGGCTGAATTTTAGAATGGAAAAAAAAAACTACTTAAATGTGAATGTTTCAAAATGAAAATTTTGAAAGGGATAATTTTTTTCCCGCTACTCCTGATATCTCCAAAACTCTACAACTCACACCAAAACAATCAAGATGGATGAATAGCACTACAGGTAAGAGGGAAAATTAGTTTTGGATTTTGGGGTGAAGAGTCCCTGTTAAACTTAAAAAGTCACGCAGGATTTTAACACATATTTAATGCCATTTTATTAAAGCATTCCACTGAGTTTCCAGATGACATGCAAGGCGATGAAAATCAAAGACACTTGAAATTTTCTCACCGACTGTAACTGACCATATTACACTTTAACTGATATCGAAGATGTGGCTAAAGCGAAAAAGTATTTTATTGATATGTAAACATTGGTTTATAATTTTAGTGTGAGATTTACCATAAGATGACACATCATGACTTAAGTTTCCACACTGAGCTCCCTCTTCAAGTAGAGATTAAAATCATGTAATCATTGCAATTTGAGATTTCACTTATAGATTCAAAGATCTAAAAATCTTTTCCACATCATCTTGATTCACCTCTATGTATTTCATGCTCTTTCCTTTACTAGTTAATGGACTAATCCATTCAGTTTAATGTCATCTTCTTCAATGCCCAGTGTATTTATTTAGCCTCGTTCAGCGTGACATCATTTCAAAATATCCTAATCTATTGCACATATTTCTACAATACAAGGACATTGTTTGGTAAAGTATAATTCCTCTTTAGATAATGAATTTGTTAAAATATTCTCTAAACCCTGAACCTGCAAACACAACATTCAATTCTATGATTCAACAGTGGCAATCATACAGTCTTTCAATATATCTCACCTTTCCCTTAATATTAGTTGCATTTCTAAGCTACATTCATATTCATTACTTAGAAGACATGGAAACAGGACAGAGCTCGTGTATAAAGTGTCGCCAGTTGACAAAGTACCCAGAATATAAGATTTTGCAGGCTTGGTCTCACAATAATGCAGAATGGTGGGCATATTAAAACAAAAGTATCCATTTAAAAAAAAATCTTTGGATGAAAACAGACCTACAATTCTTGAGATAAGTTGACACTTTATTAATCCCAAACATGAATTCCAGCATTTAAATTCCAAATATTATTTTGTTAGGGATCATTTATAAAGTTTTTTTCCCCCCTCACCCATCCACCTTTCATTTCACACAGCATCCTAAAATAAAACCAGAGTTTAAAAACCGGTGGAAAGTCAATCAGGCACTGAGTCTTGGTCGAAGAAGCTTGTTGGGTTTTGCTGCGATGGCACAGTAACCACTCTCACTTCTTTCTAAGGCAGCGTTTTGTCATGTGGATCAGTCATATGTGCGCACGAGTCCCTTGACCTGACACACGCTTGTACCGTATTTACGGGTCGCAGCTGAGATGATGTAGCGATGCACACGTGTTCCTACTG
This sequence comes from Pagrus major, assembly GCF_040436345.1. NCBI lineage: Eukaryota > Metazoa > Chordata > Actinopteri > Spariformes > Sparidae > Pagrus > Pagrus major. Next base: position 17,185,744 of record NC_133234.1, on the reverse strand, counting down.
TCCCTCTTGCCTCTGTTGGATTCTCTTCTGAAGAAGATTCCAAGCTTTCAGTACCTTTAAAACAAACACATCCAGGAAGATTATTACACAAGTTACAGCTTTCTAATTTTACATTGCAAAACTGATGGTGTGACGAGTGTCTTACCTGTTTCTGAGTGACCTCTTTCTCCCACAGCGTGCTGAGCACCACGTTGGCGTGTTCAACTTGCTTGGCGTTGGACCACTGGCTCTGCAGCCGGCGCTCGGCATCTTCCGAGGTCACACCGTCTCGCTCTGTTATCCTTGACACTGCCTGGGAGGGGAAACAAGGGGAGGCAGGTGGGTATCAGGGGTTGTCAAGTCTGGGACCATGGGTCTTTCCTCAGACAAAGCTTGGAAAAAGATGCCCAGTTCCTGGATGCCTATGGGATCAAAATTATGTTATTTGATCCCACAGACACCCATCAATCCAGTCACGATAGCCTAATATTTCTGTTTGACATAATTTCAAAGTACACCAAATACATAAAAATAGGTCTGTCCAAAGGCATTTATTAGTTTATGACTCTTGGAAAGAGGGAGAAACAGCAAAATTCCACTGAACTATCTCTTTTAACCAAATAACACACATTGAGGCTATTCTATGTGACGTCCTTTTGATAAATTATGTAATATTTTCACTCTTCCATTCACTGAGCCTCCCCTGAAACTGTTTGGAGCCCCCCTGGAGAGGCCCGCCTCCTACTCTGAAAGCCTCTGGGACGGATTAACAAAGCGAGTCTTTCCAGTGTTTAATTCGTGTGGAGACTTTTAAAATTTGAACTTTGGTGCCCCCCAGTGGTTGCATCAAAAAAGACAAACTGGGCAATACATGATGATGCCAACATACTTCTTCACCATCGGAAATGTCAAAATGTCTCACTACACTTGTGCTTTGAGGAACTGTCTCTTGTCTACTGGTTTACACTGACTAAATAACTCTTTACATTCTGTGAGCAGCAGTAGTCATCTTTACACTGTTATATTTTCCTCTCAGACACTCAGGTGGATGTGAGTCCATGTCTGCAGGTACAAACACATTACCTCTTCATCAGGGATGATGGTGACCCAGACCTCGTGGACCATGTCCGTCCAGCCGGCCTCCAGAAGAACTGCTGCATCCACCACACACACCTGTTTCCCTGCAAACAGCAATGGATCAATTGAAGAATTAAGGGAATTACAAAGCGAGGGCACAGTTTCTTTATTATCTGTGTACGTATGTGTCAATAAGATCAGTACATTAGCTAACTAACCTAAAAAGAGATCATCTTTTTTAGACTTTTTGGATATGCTTTTGCTTAACTGTTGATCCTGTTAATGCTGTCCTCTGAATTAGAATTTTTAAAAGCAATTAGAGAAATAAGAAAGCACAAACTTCATAACTAAATACTGAAAAAAAAATACAATTTTCCCACAAATTGTTGAAAAATATGGCATGTGTATGAATATCAAAACAACAAAGAAAACACTTATTCTAACAAACCTACAGCCACAAAAACTAGTTGTTTACCAACATACAGCTCTGCAGTACAAAGAGTAATAAATTAAATACCTTCCTCTCTGGCTCGGCTGATTCTGCTCTTCACCAAAAGTGCAATCTCAGGCCATACAATGTCTGTTAGGGCTTTTAACCGCTCCTGCATGAGCAAAAAAGCATCTTTGGTAAATTGTCGACACACAGTGGTGTAATCTGAGAAGTTATCCTGCGTCATCATAACACACTGAAACATTATTCATACATGTCATATTTTTACCTTGTTTCCAAAAACCTTCTTCCCTAATGCACGTCTGTTGATGGTTTTATCTTCATTTAGGAGATCTGAAAGAGACGGGAGATGCATGAGATTTTCACACAGCATAATATTTACAAAACTATGTATGTACTGTATAGCTGAATGGGGCTTTAACTTCGTTTCATTTTGCAAACTGTAAGAACAAGATGAAAAACACTAGAGGTGGACTTTAAATGGAGCTACAGATTTCTTGTCACCTTTCATAAAAACAAAATGTGTCTTTCTGGAGCGAAGTCAGAAATTGCACTGGTGATGTTTGAGAAATCATGTTTGAAATTCAGTTTTTCAAAACATTGACACTTGTCTTTGTCGTTAAGCAGGGATAGATTGAAGAATAGAAATTGATAATGAAGTAAATGTAAATACTGTAAAAGAAAATAAATCATGTGACTTTATGTTCCCACAACAGTGACAAAATGGATCAGTTTTAAAAGGGGTGATGTACGACCTCGTGGCCCTTTAAGCGCTCCATTAGTCTGAGATTGGGCCCGTCATCTTTAGTCAAAAATCAAATCAGTGGTGTCTGAGATGTCACACCCCTGACCTTTACTTGCAACAGTGCACTCATTATGTCAATCACTTAAGTGTTCAAATACTAAAAAAGCAATGCAAATGTGTGTCACACTCCTAGAATGACACATCCCTACCCATGTCCCAACCTTTCCAGTAATGACATGTCCTTAATGTAGTGTGTTTCCTCACCTGACCCAAATTCTTCCAGCACTCTGTGATAGGCCGCTGTGCCAGGCTGATACACCTCATGGCCCAGCTTGTCGCAGTCGATCCGGACTGCACCCAAATCCTCCAGCTGCTTGGCGATGGAGCTCTTTCCACTACCGCTGCCTCCTGTCAGGCCAATCACATGTGGAAGGGGAGGGAGATGGGACGTGTCCTAGTGCAGAAGACACAGGAGATATGTAAGGGTGCAGAATAATTTAAAAAAAGAAAAAAGAAAATCGTGTGATGATTGAATATTAAAGAATACCAGTTAATATAACAGCACCAAACATGAGAGCAACAACAGTCAATGGCTGAAGGTGATGATAGGACAAATGGACAAAAACGTACATTAGAGTACACTCAAAAGGGAGTAATAATAGTCTGTATAAGTGGTTCCCAACTTTCTATTATTGCGTAAACTGGCAACATCAGACAAGGTGAGACACTTTAAGGATATTTCAAGTTATATTCAATGCATAACAATAACAGCACAGAACAACTGACAAACTTTACAATAAATCCAAATAGTGAACACAATAATTGCAGGAAGTTTGTGTAAAATGAGCGATTTGGATGAATCTGGAGTAGATTATTTCCTGTGAATAATGCAAAGGATTTTTTTTATAAAGTTCTCCGTATTATATACTTTTCTTTTAATCAATCATATCTGTGTTTTCTTCTGACTGCTGCTTGGCCATTCTTTTATAAGCTCTTTGGTTGTTTTAACTTCACATGTTTCTAATGCAGGCTGTTTACCAATATATAGCTTGTGTTCAGGTAGTCACCATGTTGTTATACTTTGAGATTGTTTTCAAGTTTATATCTGAAATAATAATCTTTGAAAACAACAATTTAATGTAGTTTTCTTCACAGAAAAGAAAGAAATACTGAGTTATAGGCCTACTGTTTATATTTCTTGTTAGTTTTCTTACGCCTAATAAAAACACAAAGGCTTGCGACCCCATGTGAAGCTTTGGGAACCAGTGGTCTAAATCACCAGGGACATGCAGAGTGAACAAAAGTCATGTTCAATTTGCAATTCTTCCTTTTAACTGAACTAATGTACAGAAATCTGACAAACCCTCTGACAGAACAATAAAAGTCATATTTATCTTATCAGTTGTCTGTAGGCCTTTAAGGCCTTAAGATTCAACTTGAAAAACAACCTAATCGGATCAGCCTCACATACGACCTGATCTGTCTGCTCCTGACACACATCTATCTACCTATTAACGTTGCTTAACACTTTGTACTTTGGCATATGCTCGAAAGAAAAGCTGTTTAACTTTTAACCTGAAGGAGACAGCTCCTGTGAGAACAGTTAAACATTAAAGTTTTCGAAACACCCATCTGCACGTTTAACCCTCGTTTACAAAATGCTCAGCTGCCTTTTTTGTGTGAAAACAGCGAGCGAAAACATCTTTAACGTGACCTACCTTAGGTGGGGTGAGGAGGGTGCCCAGCAGGCGAGAGCGTAGGCTGGAAGAGCTGATCTTCTCCTCCTCTGTCTCAGTGTGGTGAGCATCTTTAAGCAGCTGGATCTCATGGAGGATGAGAGCTGGAAGGCCCTGATTTAGGAAGCAGAAACACAAAATGTCGCTGATGTGAACCCGGGCTAGGATCACCTATATTTAGACCCTGAATCCGTTTCTTTCCTGACACTGTAAACCTGATAAACCTGATTTTTCACCACTCAATGCAGTGAATGAATACAGACAGAGAGGTCTGTGTAACAGGTACTGTTTGTTTCCTCGACTTACATTCCCAATGCGTTTCTTGTTGACCGCCTCGCCTCCTCTTCTAGTCTCCTCGCTAACCACAATGCACTGCAGCAAAGGGTCGACCACAGATGCTCCAAAGGGGTCGTCGAGGGGCACAATCTCCACCTGCAGCGAAGGTTTGATGTCTTGCAGGAACTCCTGTAGTCTCTGGACCCGCAGAGGGTAGGGCTCGATCAGCTCCCTGAGTACTTTTTCTAAATCAGGAAAGAAAATGATTTAAGATGGGATCAGATCTTAAAAATATGAGACACTGACTTAAGGAATATCTCACAAAATACACATTCCAACTGAAAATGAGCTACTCACTTTTCAGCATTGCTTGGTCACACACACCAATAAGAAACCTTTTGTCGGCTAGCAGGCATGAGATGTTGAGCAGCGTCTTGTGGGCCCCGTGAAGCCGGTCAAATGTCCCCCCTACCACCACATCACTGTAGGTCTCCAAGGGTTCTGCCTTTTCTTCAGGCTCTTTCAGCCCTTCCTCTTGCTCCTGCAGTTTCATTAGCTGTGGGTGAAGCAGCACCGAAGGCAGGCTGGGACTACAGACGTAGCAGTGGCCCGTGTACCTCTGCAGACACTGCGTCACCTGATGGGACTCACCGGGGTCCTGCAGAGGAAAGTCTGTAAGCACCACCTCCGGGGAGTGAGAGAGAGATTGTGGTGTGGGGAAGGGACCGTTTGAAACCGTCTGGGACTGAGCACGAACATTGGTCAGCAAAACACGGACATCCAGGTGTCCGCACACATCAGCTGCATTGCTGTAAAGGCGGGAAATGAGCGTCGACAGGTCCACTACCGGCGGAATGAAAACTGGTCGAGGCTGGCTCCCACTTCCCAGGTTCAGGCCGGGGTGGAGGTGGACGTATAGTGTTCGCTCCACAAGCTGAGCAGCTGAGCTCAGCACTGGAGCGATGCGCAAAGGGAGGGTGTGGAGAGGAGACGTCAGCACAAGGATGCCCGTGCTGAACATGGACATGTTACTGGTGAAGGGAAATGCAGTCGTCGTGGTATTTGAGGGGTCACTGTTTGAGGGTGGGTAAACACTGGAGGGTGGAAAGTTGAAAGACAAGTCAAAAACAGTAGCAGCCGAGGCTGTGATGTTAAAAATGTTAACATTACAACCAAATTACAATACTAACGACACACTCTCTTGAGCAGTGGTGGTTATTTCTTTGTTTGCTTTGCTAAAAGAATATAGTGGAATTACTACATTTTAAAAAAACAAAATACAGACTATTAAGAACAAGAGAGACAAACTCAAGATGCAACATGCCAGAGAAGTACAGAAAAAGTTTAAAAAAAGATTCAGTCACAAGTTATAATAGCCTCGAGTCGAATCAAGTTGCTGTTTTGATGACTTGCAACTTGACTCGACAGAAAATAAATGAGTTGAGACTCGACTTGGAAGTGAAAGACTTGTGATTTGACTTGAGACATGATGACTCCTTGGCATATTTTATTTTATACTGACTGTATTTTATTTATTTAATTTTTGTGTCTACATGTTACTGCGTGTTTTCAGTATGTGTGCAAGGCAAGCTGTTGAAACAAATTGCCCCTGGTGGGATTAATAAAGTTGTCTGAATCTGAATCACAATCTGTGACCTGCCTTGACTTGCCCAAGAAAAATGACTTGGGACTTGCTTGAGACTTGCACTAAGTGACTTTAGGCACATGTCTGCTGAGAATATCATTACCACTTTGGCATCATGAGTTTGTCTGTACTTTAGACACCAAACACGTTTATTACATTACATTTCTGTGAATGTACCACTGGTTTTCTCGACTAACAGGGCTATAAGGATACTATTCATTGTTTGTTGCTGCTGACAAGCTCCATTGTCTAAATTTGGAAGTAGTCAGAAAATGCCTAAATTAGAGATAATATTATTAACATACTTGCAGTGTGTCTGTGAGCCCTTATTCTTTAGTGTATGTTGTAACAAGTCAACAATGTGACTTTCCTTACATTCCTTGAATACACAGTATATAACAAGAGATTTGACCTGACAGTTGCTTAATGTTTACCCACTATGACTTCTTGCTAGCTAGCTAGCTAACAAGACAAGAGTGCAACAACACAACAGTTCACACGATGTTTGACAGCTGCTAAATAAGAAGCAAGTCATGTTTTCCATAACAGTTGACAGTTAGACCTCAGATTAACTTATCTGTGCACTCAAAGTCGCAGCTAGCTAGCTGTGCAGTACTACCATCACACTGCCTGAGAGAAATTGCAATAAAATCCTTTGCAAAGTCATCCTCCGGGATCAAAATGACAACAGTGCATACACGTTTATGATGTTCCTTATGCCTTTGTAATAACGAAGCAGTGTGTATTTTGTGGTGAACAACATTTGCTGCGGCCCATACACAGAGCAATCTGACAATCTGGCAGAAAAAGCAACCTGGCACTTTAGCATGAGCTTACCTGCGAGGAGCAAATGTAAAGCGACGTGAGGAGCGGAACAACGGTGCGCTACATGAGTATTTCCGTCCACACAGCTACTCAGTTAATCTTTTTCCGGCTAATATTCAACGAGGAACTGCCTTATCCAGTCCACTCCAGTCCAAATAGCTGAGCACCTACTGGTGGAAGTCGTTTACGCATGAGCAGGGGGTTTGATTGTCACGTGATAGTTTACGTGCACGCTGATTGGTTGAGGAGAAAAATGGGAACTTTGGGAAATGTAGTCAAGTGACTGCCAGGAAGCAATGGGAGAGAATTTACAGCATTTTACTTTGACATATTACTTTTACTGAGCGAATTGCTGTAATTATCTTAACAATAATGTGAATCATTAGTTGTCTATAAGGAACTTATGATTAATGATGTAGTGTATTTCAGGCTAGCAATGTTGTAAACTAAACAAGTAGACAAGGGGTGCCCAAACTGTATCCCTTTGAGCCCCAAGGGCCAAAACTTAAAACACTTTCACAGGGAAACATTCAAGTTATTAGATTGGTCTACATCCAGTCACACCGATACATGATGTATGCAATTCTCTATGGTTAAAGCGGACACTCCTTTACTTTTCTTATTTTTAGAGAATATATGTAAATACTCTATATTTAGTCCAAAATAACACCAACAATGACAATCTGTACGGGCAGACTAAAAACATAATGTGAATGTAAATGAGATGTTTAGGGTTAAAAGTGAGGTATGCCTGACTCAGTACAGTGCTTTCTCCCACCCACAACCTTCATATCTAAAAATGAATGAAAACTAAATAAAGGAAATGTAAGAACATGGAATTACATTAAATTTAGTTTGTGACATATCCAATCAGCAGCATCCTAGACTAGTGTGACACTAACAGTGAAACAAATGCTGAATTACACCCAAAGCACTTAAGAAATTAATATGCATTAAAACATGAGAATCAATCACAAAGTCAGAGACAAACAAGAACAACTCTTGCAGAAGATTTTTTTAATTTTAAATTTTTAGTTTGAGGCCAACAGTTTGTTTTTACAAAAATAATAAAAAGAAATTAAGTGTTATCTCCATACTGTAGAAAGAGTTGCATGACGAAGCCCGGGGGTTAGCTGGGCAGAGGCATTGCATAATTAGCAAAAAAGGACATCAACACAAGTAAAAACAACAGATTCAAGTAAAAAGTCATGTAAATCACAATGCAGTCACATTAAAGCCTGGTGGCAATTCTTGGAAATTAAGACTCTTGCTGGGTTTCAACGTTTGGTCAGAGGAGTCAAACTGAACCCATGGGCCCAGTCCCTTTGAGACATAATTAGACAACAAGTTGCTCAGTAAGACTTAGAGAATGATGTTGCCTTTAAAAATTCAAGTTTGTTCTTTGAAATGTGAGAGAAATTGTAACCAAAGTATGAAATTCTTCATGATGAGCCTGCAGCATCAGGCATGACATCTTCAGTGGATGTACTGTTATGAACACGGACGCCCACCTTTTGTTCAGTTTAACTCCCCTGCTCTACATAAAGCCTGTTCAAATATATTAATTTACTTTCTTATCGCTGGTGCTATCACTGGCAGCTGTGTCATAATGGCACTTCTCCACACATCGCCTTGGAAACCATCCCCTTACACGGTCTCCCCCTGAAATATGAAACAGAAAGAAACGGACATTATAACACATTTGTTGCAGTGAATTTACAAAATCACTTCAAACCACAGAGGGAGCATCTCATTTCACCTATCATCTCCTCCTCGCTCAAAACTTTGTCCCCATACATCCACCATCTAAGGAGAAAAAACAGTAATTAAATATCAAAATCAAAATAAAAACTTACTAAAAACACGGAAGCTTTGATAAGTCTGGATCATTGTTGTTTTTGTTCTGGCTGAATTAACTCACTTGGTGCCACGGGTGGCCAGAATGGTGTCCCCCTTGCAGAGGGGGATCCTGGGTTCCTCGGTGCAGGGGGTTCTGAAAAAGGTTTGGAGACCTTTGCTTAGCGGACAGCAAGCTCCGTTATAGTCCTCCACTGCCCGGTACTGGACCTGCTGGCCAAGTCATACAAAATATCTGGTTATTCTACTGCTCTGACCACTTCAAATTCATATAAGATACAGGCATGTATTTACGAAGTCTGACCTGTTTTATAATATAAAGTACAACTTGGAGAACTGACAGAGCTGGAAGAAAATACTGAAGTCACACATATCCTAGCGTAGCCTAAAAGCTCTTATATGGCTGTTCTACATGTAATTCAGCACCACATGAATGTCACAATAAGGATTTGGCAGGTACTTACACTTCTAACTCGTTTGTCAGCTTTCTGCTTCAGTTGCTCAATCTGTTTAAAGAGGAATAAGACAGTTAAAGTCACTATTGTTCGAAACTGCAACTTTTATCTCACTGTTTAACAGGAGACAGATCAAGAGTAGGACTTGCTTTTATACATTCTACAAATTGAAGTTAATTTATCATTTAACATATAGAGTCATTTCAGATTTATACACATTACCCAACTCAAACAAACTGAACCTACAGTTAAGGTGTGCTGGTGACACTTGGGGTGGACTGGCCATTCAAGGCCATCACCCTTGGGCGTCCCTGACCACGTGAAGACTTGCTTGAAGTTCAGCCAGCGGCTGCCGAGGTCGTATGGGAAGATGAAGTCCTCCCCTGTTTGGTAGTGCTGTATTCTGTCTTTGGCCTGGTGGACACAAAAGACACAAAGAGTGGTAGTGTGTGTATGTGTGTCAAAGGGATCAGGTGGGGCGGTCTCAAGTTTCTGTAATCTGCACACTGTATTGTACTGACGGATGATCCTGGAGCTTGTGTGCATTAGTCATAAAAGTTTTATTTAAAGAACTCTGGCCATGAAATGTTGAAAACATGTTGTAATTAAAAATTTCTCAATATTATGCAAATAAAAATGCATTTGGACATCTTAGGATACTGTTTGTAGATCAAACAATAAAAAATACAAATTACATTGTAAATTACACTAGCACCACAAAATGTCATTACAGAACAAATTCATTGGAAATCAGAGACATCCTGACCTTTTCCTCGATCCAGGACTCGATCGAGGTCTTATTTCGAATGATGACTTTCATCTGAGAAAAGGAGAGACTATGTCATTATCAAAGTTAACTTACATTTTCTTGAACAAATAACTTTTTGCATCACTGATTTTATTGGAATTTCAGATAGCCAGACCTCAAAGTTTGCTTAACCCTTTCTGGCCTCGAAAATCTCAGTACGCATTTTATTACAACAGCTGTAATTTAAGCTGTTTCAGTTGTTTTTTTGTGCCATGTTCTGTGTTGTTATTTATTTCACTTCCCATCTGTATCGTGTTTACAGTTGAATTCTTACAGTGTTTGAAATTGAATGAATTAATAGGGATGAGCTGTGAATTTGTAGAACCAAGCTGCATTTTTACATCTGACACACCTAAAATAATATTGTGTTAATGAGGTATAGGAATTTTGAATGTCAGCAAGTCACATCATCATCTACATATCTGTCATAATATGCTGATTGGGTCAGACATTCACCAGCTGTTTCACAAACAACTCTTGTTTTCTAATGAAAACTCAGCTCTCAGGTAAATGTCAAATTTCATCGCCAACAGCTTGTGTAAATTGTACACTCCTTACCTGTATGATGAAAAGCATGCCAACGGCAATAGTGGTGCCCAGTGCCAAGCCTAAGGCAAAGAGTGTGGCAGCAAAGGCGGGCACACTGAAGGGCATGAGGGGCTGGAACTGACGCACAGCACTCATGTCAATCTTCACTGTGCTCCAGCCAAATGATATCTGCAGTGAGGGGAAAAGAAAACAGCTTGACACGTGTGATAATATCAGTGTGAAATGTTAAAACGTTGGGTAAGGAGAGTACTCACCCTCTCATACAGCTGCGTGTACATGGTCATAATGAAGATGATGGCAGCGTGTGAGCAGCCCAGTGGAGCCAGCAGCAGGAAGCTAGTGAAGTAGGCGTGGTTCAGGTGGCCGCAGCAGTTGTTGATCCAAGGGCAGTGGTGGTCCATCTTCATCACGCACCTGGGGGAGGGGAGGCAGAGAAGAGGAGGAGTGCTGGGGGAATTTACTGGTCATTAGGGGGGACAGAATGACAAGTCCATAAGCAAGTCACACTCCATCTTAAAAAAAAGCTGCACGGAGAAATGGTGACAGCCAGTGATTTTCTAGCTATAGTAGTTCTCTGTGTAGCTCTTTGTGTTTGGTAAATGTAGCTACCTGTTACACTTGCGACAATGGTGTGATCTGGGGGCCTTGTACCCTTGGCACACTCTGCAGTACTGTAGGTACTGGGTATCCAGTTGATTCTCCTGTTTCGGGACAAACAAATATGTCAAACACTTGATGTAACATCTTTCTTATGATCAAATGGTTTCATTCTACGTTACATCTTCACTTGCTAATTTATAGACAAAAAACAGTGAGTGACCAATATCATAACCCCTTCCCTAATTAAGAATCCTTACTGGTTTCCATCCAAGGGGGATGTATCCAGGTCCAACAAACATAGCGTTGAAGTAGTTGTAGAGAATGAGGACAGTCCAGTTGATGAGCATGATGAAGTTAATGCTGCCACCTGTAGTGTCAAGCGGCCAATACCAGATAATGGAGTCCAGAATTGCCATGGTGGAGCATATAGCAATGACAGACAAGGCTATGACTGGACCCCAGTGGCACAATCTTCGAACCTCATGGAGGTTCTCGAATGTCACAAAGGTTGACAGGAAGTTCATTTTGTCGCCACAAGTTTAGTGCTAGTATCCTGGCCGTTCAGTTCCTGAAATGGTTGACCGAGCTTCAATGCGTTACTTTTTTTCCTCTGCTATCTTGCAAAGTCAGCGGGACAGATGGCGCACATATTTTTTCTCGTCTTCTGATTACCCAGCAACTGGCCTGGTCCCGGGTCACTGGGGCTCTCGGTGTCCCATTGTTCCTTGTACTGGCAAAGAGCAGCATCCTCTCCTGCCAATCTTCGGGATGCACTATCCTTGTGACAGACTCAAATTCCCCATCTAAGAGACAAAAAGAGAGAGAAGTTTTAAAACATCAGAATCAGGGCTGCTACACATCATAACACATTCATCGGTTAAACACTGACAGTCACATATCAATAAGTATAAATACTTGAGAGATAACCCTTGTTGAACCTGAGCCTTCTCCATTTGCACAATATATACACAAAACTAAATCTAGTGGCCATGCTTGTTGTAGTTTTCATGCACGCCTATGTAAAGCTAATGCAGTCAGATGTAACAGCCCTGTTAATCAAATCATCATGAAGGCTGTAATTTGTGATGCTGCTGAATTGTATTTAATTAATCAACATTAATTTTAACCTCAATGACATAAATATGGTGAACATAATATCAGAATGTATGTTATATTTCTCCCACTTTTACCTCTACTGTATTATTTTTCACCCTGGCTTTCACGCCTTGGTCATCACTACCACATTGTACTGGGGACCTCTCAGAAATACCCAACTTTAACATGAGGCCAGTGGCTCTAAACTAAAGTAAGCACACTCAACGTGAAAAACATTCAACACCATAGTTGACGGTGCAGCCTATTTAGAGAGGTGACTCACTGGTTGCACAGCCATGACATTTACTCAACAGCGACCCAACTAATTAGCTTAAGGCACTAAGCTAGCTAATTCACATGAAGAAAACATTGCATTGGAACAATATAAGCAAACACAAGCATTGTCCATCGAAAAAGTTAAATATTTGTGGGGAAAAAAACTAAATCTATGATTATGCTTTTGCAAAAACATAAACAAAAAACGATTCGTTTTAGCATAAGGGCTAACGTTACAGCAGTTAGCCAGTTAGCTTCACCGTTCGCCAGCTTGACAATAGTACCGTACTATCAGGCTATGCTACTGCCACAAAGGGGATAATATAGCTAGCATATGAAAGATATGACGAATGCTTACCGGTACACGTATACACACAGTTTTTATGAATGAGGAAAAAAACTGTCACTTTAAATTACCAACCTGGCCACTTCCTTGGTTTTTTTCTTGAATTTCTTCTGTGTACATACAGGGAGGAACCTTCCTCATGGTGTTTCAGAAAAGATTACCCTCCACTTGTTGTGGACAGTTTGAAATTTAAACAGTGTATAGCCACACCATCAAGTAAACTGGAGGAAAAAAAAAATGCTTATTCGCATTCTGCAAAAATAAACGTGACTGATATTTTATACCCACTAGCTGAAACATTTATTGTCGGAAAAATAAAAAAAACGAAATCCGGTTCCTTGCCGAGCACATTATGACGCGACTCAAGGAAGGGACTCCATTCGAGCCTTGTTTTTATTATTCTGTGCTAACTGTCAACCAGAAAGCCACCTGTTTTAAACCTAAACGTCAAGATGTCTTCAGACTTTGAAGCCTACGAGCAGGACTTTGGGACAATTACGGCAGAAGTAACTAATAAAATTGGCAGAATTCCCAAACTAAGTGGAGGTAAGAGTTAATTTTATTAGCTGACATCGCTCAGCTTAAGTTAGCTATCGGTTAGCTGACATTTCTCAGCTGAGAGGGCTAGCTAACGGTAGCAAATGTAGCCTACAGCCCTTGTTGTGTTGTTATTTCATCAAAATGCCATTTTATCTTCTGGTGATTTATCGCACTAAATGGTGAAACGCAACTCGAACGTGTTCTTGACTCTTATGTAAACGTATTACCTAATGGTTTAATGGCTTGGTGTGTCTGGTGGTTCTGGCCAGTGTGAAAATGTGTAACACTGAGCGTAATTGGCAAATAACATCTCATGTTTTACATTAGTTAAGGTACACCCAACACGGCTTCATCCCTCCCCTTTTTCAGGTGTATTTTAGAGATTGTAAAGCCCACTGAGACCATGTGATAGTGATTCAGAGCTATATAAATGAAGTTGATTTGGTTTGATTAACTGGTCATGACAAATTGTCAGTAGGTGTGAATGAGTCTGTTCGTGTGTTAATAGATACGCCCAATAGATGCCAGAAGAGGTTATAAGCCATATAACTGAAATGTTTTAAGTGTATTTAAAAAATAGATGGATATAGAGAAGACCTTGTGATGGGATCACATGTTGATGGGCTACGACGCCCGTCAACATGTTCATGCTCTGACTCATGACTACTCAGTAGTGATTACTACACTATCAAATGAGAACACACCCATCTTTGAACGTGGCCTTCATTTTGATGTCAAATACACATCTGTAAAGTTTAATGACTAGATTTTGCACTGTTGTGACATATTACGTTGACAGAATATGTCCACCGACAGACAGACTAGGTGAAAACAATACCAGCTGCAGTAGAGTGGACGGGAATGACTGGAACTGAGTTATAGCGAAGTGCAACTCGAAACAAATGGGGGCCAAGGGCATAAAGTACTTCCTACGTCCTACTTTCCTAGTTCCAGCACCCTTGTTTGGACGACATCTCAGAATCCGGCTTTTTAAAATCTATTTTATCTCAACTGCAAACCTGTAAAGTTTCATGACTGTATCTTGTGCGGTTGTGACACTCGCCAGTTATATGTCTGTCTGTCTGTCTGTCCATTCATTGTCATTGACAACTTTTTAGTTCACAGTAAGTGGGTTAAGACAATACATATGGGAAAGAAGTCATAATGACACGCAACAGAGATGGTCAAACTGATTTGAACTTTCATCCTGATGACAGGTGCCCCAATCAGAATTCCTCATTTGTTAGATAGTAAATGTATATTCACTAGAAAAACCTTTTGACTAAACAACACACTGTGAAGTTCAGTCGGATAATGGATAGGAACAACACCCATTATAACATTCCCTACAGTGTGTCTCTTAGTCTGGACTGATGTACCTGTATGTTAAACCCAGCCTATTATCTTTTAAAAATTTTGATCCTATTATTCTGAAACTTGATTACCAGCCGCGACAGCAGGCCTGGTATTGTTTTCACCTTGTGAGTCTGTCTGTGTGTGTGTGTCATCATGGATGGATGTGGTCCTGGAGACACCTGTTGTAGTGGGAAGTATGACAGGATGCACGATATATGGAAATTTTTCAGCCGATACAAATAACTGGAATTACCTGCTTCTCCTGGCCGATACTAATAAGTTAAATGATGATTTGACTTTTTATATTTTAAAAAGAAGTTCTTGAACTTAGCCTGCAATTTATTCACACCTGAGATTAAGAAAGGCTATGATGTAGTGAGCAAAGATGGATAATTTCATATTCCATAGGTCCAATAAGATTTCTTGTGTTAGTAGACTGTTTCCCTTGTCGTAAAACTCTTGAAGAAAGTGTATAGCAAATTGCAATCGTGTTGTCTTCCTCTGAAACTGTAAAAAAGGTTTTCACCAGTGATAACATGTTTGACGCTTTAGTCTACACTGCGTGGTTCTGCCCAGGTGCAGCAGATTGACATCATGAGCACAACAACAACGTGCTGTGCTTCTTCTTCTCCAACGAGCAGTGTTAGGGGTCGGTGCCTTGCTCAAGGGCACCTCGGCAATGCCCAGGATGTGAACTAGCATTCTCCATTACTAGTCCACATCACACTTTTTTCTGGTCCAAGTAGGACTTGAACCGGCCACCTTTGAGTCCCCAAGCCAAGTCCCTATGGACTGAGCTATTGCCGCCCAAATATATATATATATCGTGCATCCCCAAGATTTTGTCGATGTGATAGCATGTAGCAACTGTGTAAAAGTCACAAAACTTTCTAGGTGTGCAGTTGAGATAAAAATGAAGGCCAAGTTCAAAGATGGATGTGGCCCGAGCAAGGGCGTTTAAAGTAGGGGGTAAGAAGAAGAGGAAGGAGCCATTACCCCCCGACTTAACGCCCCTGGCAAACTGAGACCGTCTTGCGATGGGACCATGCCAACTGTGATTTCAAAATGTTGTGTATGGTTTAATGGAACACATGAGCGAAGTGGGTATGGGGATACAGGTTGTCTGTAGCCTACCATGTATAATGTAGTGGTCCATTCGACTGATTTGGGGTTGCAGCTGGTGTGATCCTATTGTGAGTGCCTAGCTAGATTCTAATCTTGTTTATTTAGCACACTGTCATGGTATACTTTTTCATAGACACTATGGTCTCACATTCAAACACATGACTCCTTTTCACTGTTACATCTGTCGAGCGTTACAGACAGACATCATCACCGAGACATCATTCTGCCAGTATCATACAGCTGTACACACAGTAGCCTTTTTGTTCTCATGAGTGTGAAGATCTGTCCTTATTTACACAGACTAAACACTGTTTTTGCAATTCATGCTATAAATTTGAGCTGCTATTGGAAGTGGAGGTAGAATAGTAATAGTATATATATATATATATATATATATATATATATATATATATATACATATATACTATTACTATTCTACCTCCACTTCCAATAGCAGTATATACAGTATATATGTATGTATATATATATATATGTATATACAGTATATATGTATGTATATATATATATACATATGTGTGTGTGTGTGTGTGTGTGTGTGTGTGTGCAAATACAAACACAAAAAGAAAGCCGCTCTGCACAGCATATATCCGAAATACAAATAAAACTTTTATTGAAGCCTCCAAAATCATTCAGGTTTCCCTCATTAGGAATGATGTTGAGATACAAAAAACAAATTTAAAACAACAATACTCAGTAAAAACAATTGCACACTGAGGTTAAGTGTTTTGAGATCATCATCTCGAATTGCCCCGGGGTATTGACAGTGTAGATGTTGAGAATGTTTTGCAGATAATCCCATGTGCTCGGTGCACAAAAACTAAAGGCAGATTTTACAAGTTTAGAAGAAACACATTGGACTTGACACACAAGACTGTTAGTAGAGTGAGTTATACAAATTAAACAATAAGTTGTGTAATTCAGCTGGCATTTTGCAGTGTGAAATGCACTACATTGGCATTGTATGCACAAATCCAAAAGATATGATAAATATATACATGAATAAGCATGAATATTGTATAATGAACTACTGTAAATGCAATGGTGCTGGCTAAATTGTATTGTCCCCAACTAGTTGATTTCTGCTAGTTTGTTTTCAGTTTTGCCTGCTAAAAACTGTTTCCAACCCCTACTTGGAACATTTGTCTCCATCTCTGGACTCAGACTCGCTCATTGGTTTTTTCAAAGGCCACAGGCTCTCACAAAAACCTCGCCTGACTGAATATTTCTGGTTTGGAATTGGCATCTTTGAAGATTCATGGCAGCCCATTCCACAGTGTAATTCCACATTGCTTCCTCTCGCCATCTGTTGACTGTGTCAGAGTAATACCATATGAATATGTACAAAGCCAGGAAACACATTACAACCATAAGTAGTTGTTCAATGTCTTCTGTCACCAACAGAATAGTTTACAGTTGATTTTCACTTCCCTTCCTTCTCATTAAGGGTTTTCTTCTCTCCTTTCTTAATTCCCTTTGGCTCTTCTTCCTGAAGTGGCTGAATTTTTCCCGCAGTTTGACAGCCCTCTATTTAATAGATTAATATAGCTCCAGACAAAGGGCTTTTGTCGTAGCTGTTGTTGTGTTTCTCTATTTCACATGTGCACAATTGCTGATAATGGCCAGGGCATGTGGAAAAACTGTCCTTGACTGTCTTCATTCATGTAACAATCAAATGAATGTGTGTTTGTATATTTATGTGTTACCATCCCCCAAAATCTGAGGTTCAAGAAATATTAGAATAAGAAATGAAAATGTTGGGTCTTCGTCCATGAAACACAAGTTTAATTTTTTTTTCCACCTTTGAGTGTTTATGGCAAGAGATTGCCTGTCAATCATTGCAGCTCAAATCTGGAACATTTTTTTCAAGTAAAACAAAAATAGTTGCCTTCTTTATTTGCTTTACTATTGTGTACAAATCTCCTCATCCGCCTGTCAGCAGGCTGTAGTCTTGGTAAATATCCATACATATTTCACAGCCCTACAGCTCGGGCCTGAGTTTGAGAAAGAAAGCACCATCTCACCTTTCAGTGAATTGCCCCTGGCTGTTTACTGTGTAGGTTGTGGGGTTGGACACAGGTTTTAAAAATGAATTTGAGGACTGGCAAAAGGTAATGTTGGCCCATGGTGCCTGAAAAATGAAGATCTTGGCTTGTTTTTTTTGTTTTTTTTATTGCAATCCCACAGCTGATAGCTCTGTGATTTGAAGTTGTTTTTCTTGTACTTTATTTTTCTGTTTTCTAGTACGATAAACTCAAGGTCATTCAGTCACATTGGATGATACAGAACACCGTACATAGGAGTTGTTAGTCACACAATGGTATACTTTCATTCATATTCACTATTTTAACTTATGATATACTATTGAAAGAAAGTAAACATTTCTATTTTCCACAAAGCAGTAGCAAAAAACAAATAAAAACAAAAGTAATTAACACCCAGCCACCCAGACCCACCCCAGTTAACATTTACATGCGTTCGTACTTTGTGTATATGGTGCATATTTAAATTTGAAGAAATAAAAAAGTAACGGACAGAGAACCATAGGGCATAAGATCAAGTATCATGACAACCGAGACAATAAAAACCAGAGACAGAAAGATGGCACGACAAACAAAGACAGCGTACAGATAAAAGTCTAACAATTCATTCAGGTGTTATAATATAAAATAAGAAAAACATAATATCTTTTAGCCAAACGAAAAGGACAGTGAAACAGGAGATTTCCAGGCTAGGAGTATTCTCTGCCATGCCGAAAGTGTAGTAAATGCTATACATTCACTTTCGGTGAACAATATTCTCCCACAATGCAATAAACATAGGAAATGGAGGAGCTGCTCACAGCTGGAAACAGTTTAAACAAAGTATTGCATCTTAAGAGAGGCACTTTGTCTTTGTGAGCTTTAATTAGCAGTGACATTCCAAAGCAGTTTGATTGACGTCTGTTGTCACACATATTGAATCATTTATGTCTGAATGAAATGCTAGTAGAAGTAATATGTTTTTTTTTGTATACTTACTGCTTAATTAGTTAAATAAGCCGATTAGTGTTTAGTATACTGTAAAGAATTATTACTATATAGAGTGAAAATTGGACATGCACAGGCTGTTATGGCTTACTGGGACACTTAAATAGAACTGGCCCATCATTCATGTTATTATTAACACCTGTACTTTTCCTAATATAACAAGTGTATATATATATATGTATATATATTATTAATATACTATAATTTGCCTGATTGTTTGGTTAATCATTAAAAAAAAAAGAAAATAATGACATGTCCACCTTATGTTATGAGAAGTGATCAGCTAATCTGATGTCTCAAAATTAGAGCCTGACCAATACTTAATTTTTGCGGCCAAAGCAAATAACCACATCTGAAATAGATATTTTGTCTGATATAGACACATGTTTTGCAATGCTCCCTCAAATATGGATGTCAGACACTTGGGATAAAGGCATGTAACTTATATTTTACAGTTTAACAAAAAGCTTTATTGTCCTTACAGACACTAATGCTCTGAAACATTACTAGGAATTTAACAATTAAAAATGATTCCTAGCATCTTATTCTGCATGATCATTTCTAATTAAAGGATACCTATATATCTATGATAGGCCAATAGCGGCCAATAATATCTACCAACCAATATCTTGGTTAGGCACTACTTAAAATAGTTTATTGTGTCTGACACAGCCATAAAAAAATCAGTCACAAGAACGTGATTCAGAGAAAAACAAGCAAATTCAAACATTTGATTTTTTTTTTTTTTGATGAGCTTTAATAATGATTTGGTTATCAATCTGTGAATAAAATCTAATCCAAATTAAATTAACACATTTAATTTTTTTCATGTATGTCCAAGTTTTGTTCAAATCTCTCCCTTTTAAAAAAATCTCCATTAAAATGTGTTGTGTTAATGATGCTTTTTAAAACATTTAATGATGTTTGATCACTGAACTACCCCACCGGACCTGGTTCACTTTCACTTGCCAAAGAGCTAATTTCAGAACAAAGACCAGTTCTTCCATGCACAGAAATTAAGTGGCAATGTTGCTGGCTGCTTTAAATAACGATGGCATGTACTGCAGTTTACATGCTTCTCGCGAACTCTCGGAAGTCGTAATGAGTTTCAATGGGTAATGTGGAAGAGCAGCCAGGGGGTGAGGTGCAGAACGGTGCGTTAGTCATTTTGAGTGGGACTCATACTTCTGGCAAGTGAGCAAAGCTGACACCTCCCTTCCCTTTGAGTTGGCACGAGGTGTCTCACTGCTCCTCAACAGAAACCAACAAAGGCCTCATAGACGCCAATAACTAAGAGACATCAAATGTTGGCTCGTCGTGTAGAGAGAATGTGTAAATATATCTTCAAATGTGTCCTCGTGTGTTGTTTTCTCCCAGTCTCTTTCTTTCTCTCTCCCCCTCTCTTCCCCCGTTGCGGGGGAGTTAGGCTGTTGTCATGAAGCGCTGTTACTCTGTCGGCTGATCAATATGTTGCTGTTTTTTTCCCTTTCAGAGGAGAAGACACAGCTGGTTCTAAATGTCGACAAACAGCTTGAAGAAGTCAGAGAGTTGGTATGTCTTTGATCAGTAATTTTCTCCTCTTCCCATTTCCTAAATAATGAATTTGTGCAAAGAGGGAGGGGACAATTTTCACTGGCACCAGACAACGGCACCTGTATTATCCTGGTGGTGACATGACATGCAGACACACACGTGGCGGAAAGGAGGCTTCCTCCTCACATGATTACTTTCCAGTAATCTGCTTTTAAGTGACACCCCTATGACACATTTCAAGCCATTATCTTGAGGTGGGAGTCTTCATGTTGCTTCTTTAAAAATGAGCAAAGTCACCTGACAGAGACAAATTGTTGTTGCAGTTGTCTTGTTATGTCACAGTGATTAGTTTCCTCCAAATCCACCACACAGAGACCTGTCTAGCCACGCATCAAATGTACTTTTACTTCATTCACTGTGACATTGTTGGGCCTGTGCATGTCTCTGCAATGAAGGGGCCCTCTTATTTGATTGTGTATTTATTTACAGAACAGCATTCGTCTGTCGCAACTTTTATCACAGCTGAGTGACGTGAGCGGGAGGCATTTTCCTTTTACAATCAACATTGGAACATCTTAAAGTTAATGCTGCTGAAGTTAGTCATTTCATAAAGTTTAAGATTTTCAGAGTTGTCACAGTTTCTATCTTGAGCAGCTTTGTGTCATAGATAATAACCTTTTCTGAGACTTGGCAATACATTTACAGAAATATATAGAAAGTAAGAGATAAGTGATCATTAGAGGATAGGGAGGCCTAGATTTTTAAGCATCTGTTCAAGAGTGCTGTAAAAGTGATAAAGTGCCTTAACATTATGATGTAAAAATGGATTTTTATTTGTGAAGACTGGATGAACATGTGTAATGTGTGTTAAATTAACGGGGTTAACTGCGGCTTTTAGCTGGAGCAAATGGACCTGGAGGTGCGGGAGATCCCTATCCAGAGCCGAGCTATGTACAACAGCAGACTGAAGAGCTACAAGCAGGAGGTAGAGAAGCTCGAGAAAGACTTTGTAAGTACACAAACTCCTTCCTAAGTCTTTGTTAATGGTTATTTAAATATGAAAAAAATAATGTACATTATCAACGTTTAGCAAATCATCTTTTAAAGTGTGACTTTAAAAGTCTGTATAGCAAGATACTGCTAATGTATATAACATAATGTACTAAGAAGTTGTCACTTTCTCAAATCCTTCGTGTTTTATACACACATCCATTGTTTGCGCCCTCAACCAAACTCTCTTTCTCTCTTTAGCACACACACACACACACACACACACACACACACACACACACACACACACACACACACACACACACACACACACGCACGCGCGCACACAAACCTGCGCTGAAGCTCACTGGTGCATCCACCGAGGTTAATTCCGAGTTCGTATTTGAACTTGCGAAGCACTGCCTATTGAGAACGGGTTGTGTGTGTTTGTGTTGTTGTTGCTGCAGAATCTGGCCTTGTTTAGTAATTCATAAATCACTGTATGTCTTGACTTGATCTCTAGCCTCTATCAAAGCTTAATGAACAGCCCATTCCTGTGGGTTGCTTGCTTTAAGTCCATATTGTGTGCTCCCAATATTGCTCAAGGTATTTCACTTAATCAATAATATGACCGAAATGAGCAATAACTTAATGTAACTCTGTTGCTTTCTTGTTTTTTTCACTCCCTTTGTAGCTTTAACTATTACCCTAAGTTACAAAAGTATCTTTAATTCATTGTTGTATTCAAATATGTATCTTTAATGATACCTTTATTTGTCTGTTTTTGTTTTCTGTTGTCAAGTTTGTTGTGCTGCTGCTCACAACACGATAATAAACCCGTGGTGTAAATGCAACTGACCTTGAGCAGGAGAGCAGACGAGTCCTTCCACAAATCAAATATGATGTGGAATAAATCCACAACCTCAGAATGGGTTGGAAAAATAAACACTGACTCACATTGGACGTTTAAGAACCTTAAAATTAATTCACAGAAGGCTGACCTGGGATCGGTTCAACATTTAACCTTCTCTTCAGTGAAGCTCTGATACTTTTAATAGTTTTTGCAAAATCATGAACAAACTTTTCTCAAAAGTGAAGGGAACTGAAGTTGTAGCAACACTGTGTTTTCACAGCAAGGACATTCATTGTTGAGTTGCTAAAACCTGATAATCATCTCAAAACTGATCCTTAAAAATGCATCTTTTTAGAGTGCTAGATTCGAATGATTGAATGAAAGTTGTGAGAATAATAGTTAAACAAAATAGAATTATCAATATATGAAGAAATGTATTTTGAATGTTCTTATAAACAATGTGTTGAATAATTACCTGTATCTTAACATTTTGTGTCTCACACTACAACAATAATATAGATGAAAACCCCTGGCTTCTATTTCACTCTAGCATCTAATATCATTAACCACAAACTGCTTATTAAAATCTGTATTGAATCAAATTGGGGAAAATAACATCCACCCTCCAAGCCATCACTGTTGCAAATGCAGAACAAACAAATAAACATGCATAAACAAACCATTTGGATGGTGATATCATGTGCTAGTGATCTGCGAGCACACCGCAGAGATGTGCAAACTGAGATCACAGAGGAGATCTCTGTGCCAAGACAGTTTACTTTCCTCGCCATGGGCATTTAATTGGCTGCTGATTAATCTTTAACTTTTCTTCTCCCCACACTTACCGTGCTTAATCATCAAGCAGCTAACACCCACTGGGGCTGATATTGGTGCTAATTTTCATTCACTGGCATTTTTAGGTCTGTCTTAGGGGTATATGTGGTAAAATTTCTTTGTTTAACCTGGAAAAAAAAAATTGCATTTCTGAAACTAAACCTTGCATTGGAGTGGACGATCTGGCCAAAAAATGATATCACAATCTTTTTCATCACGATCCACAATATAAATTGTAATCTTATTTCTCAATTTTAGAATGCCCCTGTAGATTACATGTACATTTACATTTAGGGCATTTAGCAGACGCTTTTGTCCAAAGCGACTTACAATAAGTACATTTGTCACAAGAAAGAAACCACAACATATCACTGTCGATAAAGTAGAAAAGAAAAAATAGAAACAATTTTCAAGCCCTCATCTGATCCCCCATCTGAGCATGGTAGTTGCTATTTACAAAGGAATTTGCAACATTAAAACACTATATTGCATTAACAATAGTTATTTTTTGGCACAAGTGCCTCATCTGCCATGTTGCTAGCGACTATATTACTCACGTCACATTATTCACAATAAGTCACCCAAAGAAGAGCCACATGAAGTAATTTGTCCAATCAGCAGAGCGATCTTCTGCTCTATTGGCTTGTTCACATATGGATCTGCTAGTCAGTGAAGTTGTGTGAAGTTTGGAAACAAGTACGGACATTAACTACCATCTCCAGGATTTTCCTAAAAAGTTTGTGGACGCTTGAGCTGCAACAATTCGATTAGTCAATCGAAAGAAAAATAGTTGCCAACTACACTGATAATCAATTAATTGTTTCAGTCATTTCTCAAGGACAAACATTTTAAATTGAATCTGGTCCCAGCTTCTTAAACGTAAGGATTTGCTGCTTTTCTTTTTCATTTTTGATAATAAATGAAGAGTCTTCGGGTTTTGGATTGTTGGTTGGTCAAAGAAGCAATTTAAAGATTGACATTTTTTTGATTAAGACTAAACTGTAAAAATAATGGGCAGATTAATTGCAGCCCTAATGGATGCCTTTTAAGATCCATCACGATCTAAAATCATCAGATCGCCCTTCCCCTCCTTGCATGCACAATATAAAACAGAACATGATTGTATCCTACCATCATATAACTGCATACTTGTGGCCTACAATGCTGAAATACAAAGCAGCAGGTAGCATTAGGACAGTCCTTGTGGATAAAGAATATTGGCCTGCTTCTAGCTTTGACTCCCCCATGTTGATGGAGTCATTTTCATTTTTACACCTCTGTGTGTGGTGATCCCAGTGTACATTTAAACCAGGATCACCCACCTCACACAGTAACATCCAGTATATCTGGTCTCCTGTAAATCTGATGCAAGTGTTCAGAAGGCTAGAACTTCAGCCCCCTCAGATGTGCCTCAGATGTGCCAAATGCTATAGCCGAGCTCAGCCTCTCACTTCCTGCAGGCCTGGGGAGGACATGACACTCGGCTCGAAAGGCATCTAGTGGAAAAAAAGGCAATCTCCTTTCTTTTTAATGTAAAAAGCTGCGGCTTTGTTGTGCTTTCCGCGGATATCAAGGCCTTTCCACTCCCTCACTACCCGATCTCCCCCCTCAACCCCACCCCCTACTGGCCTCCCATGGGTGTCTCCCCCCTTAACCTGCTCTCTCATCCTCCCATTCACCCGTGGTTTGAAGTCTTCCTACCACCGGTGTGCCAGCTTGAGACCTCATTCCTGCTCCCTTCCAGACAGGGCCGGAGTCGACCTCGGTAACCCAGCCATTTCATCCAGGAAGACAACTTATCAAACGGGCATCCCAAAGGTGTTTATGTGAGATGTTGCTATGTTGGCTCGGCTGACAGCTTCATTGTGATAATAGAGGGGACAGTGGGGGTCTTAAAGGTGCTGGGTCGTGGCAAAATGGGCATTGCAGCAGCTAAAGGGGATGCCAGTCTGACCATAAGAAGAGTGTGGACAATTGAAAATCCTATTTGATGACTTGTTCATGTCATGGGAAGCATGGTGGCGTGGCTTTTAGCAGTGGCTTTGATCAGGCAAAGAAGAGGCCCAACATAAGCTTAATTTAATGAAATCTATCGGGTAAACAGAGCCACCATCTTCAAAGGGCCACGTTTGGTCCATCCCAGTAGGGACTGCGGGGGTCTGCGTCTGCTGCGTCTGTCTCAAAACCCAATCCATTTTTCCAATCCAACTCAAATTATTTACCATGCTAATTGTAAATGTGCAATCATACCTCTGATATGAGCATGGTGAGATTGTCATAAGCTGTCATAAAGCAACATCGGCTCAGAGATTTCGAGGTTATTTTGAAACTCATGGTGGTGTCTTCTCTGCTGTCAGTGTGTATTTTTAATATCAAAGCAATTCCTTTCTCGCCCTTTTCAAAGCTGTTCCGTGTTGTGTTGTTAGGTCTGTTCTTGCATATGTTTAGTGAACAGGAAATATTTTTAGTCGAACGCAGCCAACCAACAGTTAACAACCTGTATAAATTGATTGTAAACATCATGATCTCATTGGTAAAAAAAAACGAGGAACAGCTAGTTATAAGTGCTTAGTTTAGAGCATTCTGTCTTGGATACTTCTTGAAGTTTATCATTAAATCTGCATCATATTCTTCTATACCTACTTTTTGTAAGTACTTATTACCTCTTGATGGTGTTTCACAGATAATACAGAGTGTGTTGGGATGAATTTTGAGGCATCAGTATGCTGTGGTTGTGGAAATCTTTGTGCAGCAGATGGCGGTATTGCTCTAAGAATTCCCTCCTACTTAAGGTATATGACAAGGACAATATTGGGCACCAATTACTTTGCCTTTCTGATGTATGAGTGGACTTGTTATGATAAATCCTTCCACTTATTATTAAGCCTGACCTCATCCTTTATGCTTTGTAATAGAGATTGAATATAATGTTACCAAAATGTCCTTGTGGTAAAAGCCCATTTATTACAAAGTTTCTTATAGTAGTCTGGCGTCTAACTTTATATATTTTTGGTCATTTGTCTGCGCCCAGTAATTCTTTTAAAGTTAATTAAGGAAGCCAAACAAAATATGAATGAATATGAATGCCTCTTTACAAAAGTGGAATGTCTTTTTTACATTTACATTTAATCTGCAACTCTCACTCTTCCTATTAATCATACTGACATTAGGTATTGCTGCAAATCTTTCCACTCCTTTTTTTTGTCTTTTCAATAACAAAAACCCTTCTGGTTCAACTGTAAGAGGCTTTGTGTTCAAGGATCCTTGACTCCAAGGAGTCAACTAACAAGTTTTATTGATGAATACTTCACATTTTTCTGACATTAAGTGGGAATTGGTGCCAGTAGTGGTCAAGGCAGTGTTGTTGACAGTCACTGGGTAAGGATTAATTTCATTAGATCAATGCCCACTCAGAATAAATAGCTATTGTTGTCATAACACGCTGTTCACTATTTCATCAAGGACCATGAAGATGTCCTTCATTGCAAAGCATCAGTGTTCCTTTAGAAAAACACATCATTACCTAGTCTTCATATGAGATTGGCAAATATGTTTTCACAATATATAATGCACATTATTAGAAGACGTGAAAAAATACGATACGGTGATACGGTCAAATTTTGATTCACCTGAAGTGCAGTACTTAACTTTAAAGAAGCCTATTCAGTAAAGTTGGAAATTATGACTGTCATTCCTCACTTTGTTTATTCCATACTGTGATAGTTGATCTTGCCTGCCTTTACTGATACTGAATCAGGAAGCCAATTGTCACAGGGATACAACTTACACTTCATAATTTGTAATGGTCTATTGGGGTATTGCTTGGCAGTCATGGTCAAGTACAACGTCTGGACTGCCGTTTCCTTTAATAAAAACCTTTAGATGGAATGCCTCCTAGTGTCCGCCCAGGGAGATAATTAATGCATTTCCAAAGAATCAGCCAACCTTGAAATATTGAACAGTTTATTTTCCAGGTATACTGAAGTGAATGGAATGAAAAAGCTGTTGATACTGATTCCACTTTATATTTCTCGTTTAATTTTTTTTAACTCTATATCAATTTCAGAAGTGGTATGACCTTCTGGAGATATCATGAAATTTAGCTTTCAGTTGGGCCAAACCTTGAGTGCTGTGCTCAGTGAAGTGGCGCATTGGACCTCTCAAGAACAACTTGTGAATGATGAGAATTGGTTTGATTTGAATTATGGTAATGTGAACAAGATCAGTAAATGATCAAATCGGATGTGTATCAAATGTGAGCACACTTCAGATGAGGCCAAGGCAAACTTCTGCAACTCATGATTTCTTAAGCTGAACTTGAACTTGAACTCCTTGTTTAGTCCCAAGTATCGTAATAAATAGAGTTGCTGTAGAAGAACTAATGAATGACTCTTGACTTTAAACCATACAGCTCCTGCTACAAGCTTCAGCTGCCAGTAATAATGCTTTCAGAAGTTTTCCATAACCCTCTTCTCCTCATTCCAAACCCCAGAGCAATTTGTTGCCTCTGCATCTGAGGGTCATCCACTATCGGTTCATCATTGGCAATGAACTAACATTTTTCCAGGGTTTTTGAAATGCCTATAAAGTATAGACTGTTTTGTCTAAGTAGATGCTTTCCATTCTGGCTTGAAGTTAAGTGTGGGAACTGTTACTTACTCTCCATTCAAAGCATACTAATACTAAGTCTGTCAAAATAACTACTTTTTGCTGGACAATACATTGTCCCAGAAACAATTACGATAAATGTTACTGTCATTTTCTGATCATTTTATGCCACTGATTTATGATGATATAATGGCATAATATTGCAAGAACATCTATTCCAAGAAAGATGGAACTTTAGATTCTCAATATCCAGACATTGGAATTGGAATGTAAACAAAAAGTTAAAATATCCCAAATAGATTGAACATAAAACTAAAATGGCACTCAATAGAACGCATACCTCTGCCAAGGCCTAAGAGTCCCCTTTAATTCAATCAAGCCTTATCCAAAATTAAACTCTATAGCCCTGTATTGCTCTGAAGTTTAAACCTCACATAAGAACTTAACCACAACGAATAACGTCTAGTAAAAAGCCCTATCTCACGATGTTAAAGAAAGTAGGAGAAAAATTCCTGGATCTGTCACTTTATCTAGATCCGTACCAAAAGTTAATGGGGTCTATTCTGGGCCGAGACCCACCATTCAACAAAACAAGAAATAAAATGTGAATAAACGCTGCGCCAGATTCTTATAAAGGTCGGGAAAACCCTGCTGGTTATTCTGGCATCATGTTGGATAAAATGACATTCTTATGTAAAGGAACACATCTGTAAACAATAAACGGACAATATCAAGGTAAGCAAAAAAGCTACATACGTCTATAAGACGATAAGATATGTAGAGTAAGTCAATAACGTAATTATGGTAATGGACCTTATACCATGGTACGTATGTAACCAAGCCAAATGGATGAATG
The DNA here is from genome assembly GCF_040436345.1 of Pagrus major. Taxonomy (NCBI): domain Eukaryota; kingdom Metazoa; phylum Chordata; class Actinopteri; order Spariformes; family Sparidae; genus Pagrus; species Pagrus major. The sequence continues at coordinate 17,157,282 of NC_133234.1, read as the reverse complement.
TGAGGATAATTATTCATTTATGTAATGTGAATGTTCATGTGGAATCTTTTAATTGGTGGTCATGGACAATTCAAGGTTGTGCAGACTATCCAACTTTAGCTCATAGTGTCCATAAACTGATTATTAGCAGCACAATGAGCAAACCTAAATGGAGAAAGAGTTTGCAAAGTCATTTATCAGAACGTCGGTTCTTCGTCTTAAGAGGCTCTGACACTATAAATGTCATTTTTTAAAACCAGATGCTGATAATTATGTTGAGATTTAGGTCTTGATGGGATATTTTAGGACCACTGTACATCTCACGCCAGAACCAAGTCTGTAGTGATTTTAAATTAGCATTGTTGTAATCCATCTTGAAGGGTTCCCATTGTTTGCCCCCTGTCCTCGTTATGGTGACTCCTGCAAACAGACAACATGAGAGACCAACATTAGTTGGATGTTAGACACTTTAAATCGCCTTAGGTTGCCTTGGCTTACTTGCTCTTAGTAGACACAGAGGAGTAAAGGCAGATTGAGTCTTTTCATGGTTTGTTGCTTAACAACCCATCAATGACACCAAAGTCTAATCACTCATAACCGATTTTAAAAGGAGTCCCTCAATTGACGGGGATTTTTCCTGTGTATTTCCTCTGAGCTGAGTGCAGATTTAAGATGTAAACAAATAGATCTGCTTCCCTACTTATGAATTATGTCTTTCATTCGGAAGTTGTTGTGCGCAGTATGTCTTCATTGAGTCCTTTGTGGATTTGTGGCATTGGAGGCTTTTACATGTTGTCTTTTTGGACACGAAGATGGGATTCATTCACGGATTAGCCTTTTGTTGCTCGTGTTGAGACCATTTTTTTCATTGGTTTGATGGTGTAATGGTAGCAGTGGGTCAAACCTGGGTTGAAGGACAGTGTTGCAATAGGGACAAAAGGATGTTTTGTCCAGAAGTGCCATGTTCTCATTTCAGAAAAAAAGGCGAGTGAGACCCAACAAGAATTTCGCCATGTACAATAGTTAGTTAGTTAGTAAGAGTTTTAATTCTTTTTGCTACTTTTTTAGTCATAAAAATGTGTGAAAAGAGAAATGTGAAATGTGAGACACTGATATCTAACCAGCAGCACTGAAAGGTGCTGGTTGTTTTGTTCCTACACAAGGACTATTCATCAGTAAGTAATTGTAATAATAATTTGCTTTCCATGACTTGAATAGCATGACAGTGTTGTCAACCAGATGTTATGGCAGTTAAGCATTAATACATGATTCTACTCCAATTTCCACTGCTACTATAATAATGTTTTTTCAAGTGAACAATTTACAGTAATTACCTCTACCAAGGAGGTTATGTTTTCAACCATGTCCGGTTGGTTTGTCGGTTTGTCGCCAGGATTAAACAAAAACTACTGAATGGATTTCGACGAAACATGGATCGACGATGGGTCTCGGCTCAAAATAGCCCCATTAACTTTTTGTGTGGAACTTGATAATGGGACAAAATTTCTCACTTTCTTTAACATTGCGAGACTGGTGGTTTTTCTACATTTTTGTCAATTTCATGCATGGATCTTGATGAAAGAATTGTGTGTATTCAGGTGGCTGGTACATTTTGATGCAGAACCCAACAGAAATCAGAATCAAGCAGATTCAAATATGTTTTTATTTAATATTGGATTAGGCTTGATTGAATGAAAGGGGACTGTTTGGACCTTGCTGAAGGTATGCCATTGTAGTTTGGATTGTTAATAATGGGGATTGATGCATTACGGGCCTAGATGATTATTGGAGCTGATATTTAGCATTTGTCTGATAATCAGAATTTGTGGGGGTTTTTTTGTTGTCCAATTTATGATGAATACATTTCTGATAAGGAATTTTAAAGTAACCAGGAGCTAAAGTTATCCAATAAATGAAGCGTATTAAAAAGTACAAAGCTTGCCTCCAAAATGCATTGGAGTGGAAGTATAACGTAGCAGACAATGGCAATACCCATGTCAAGTACAAGTAGAACAAAATTGTACTCAAGTACAGTTTTTGAGAAAACCGTACTTGGTTACATTCCATCACTGTTTATCATATATTCGGACAGCAAGATTTTCATTTTTACTGCAAATGTATGTTGCTTCTAGGTTGCAACGATACGCCAGTTTCAAGGTATACCGTAGCAGGAAAATTAACGTTGATCGTACCATGTACATTTGCTTATCTAAGGTATTGAATTCCATCATGTCAGTGTTATTAAAAATATATAAATGTATTTCTATGTCTGTCAGGACATAATATTTTGTGAAAGCATTTGTTCAACCCACAAAAAAACCCTCTATTTTCATCACTTCAAGGGTTATTGTAACTGATATCAATAAAAATAGTTGTGTAATACCGTATAATGTGTCATTGTAAAACAGTGATATTTTCTCAGATGGTTATCGTACTGTGAAAATCTCATACCGTTGCAACCCTTGTTGGTTCCAAATATCTGTCTCCTTGATTACTAATGATATGTGTCGATATTGGCCCTGAAGAAAACATATTGGTTGATCCCTAGTTAATAAGAAACGAAAAGAATTATAAAGACAAGAATCAAACCTTGCTGGAAAAGCAGCAGGTGTTACCCTTATTTTGACCACACCTGATATTGAAGTTAAAAGAAATACAAGAGCAAAATTATCACATAGAAATGTGTTTGCCAACCATTTTAGAGATATGATGAAGTGTTAAGATCCCAGGCAGAGAAGTGGGAATACATTTTGGGGTAATTTGCTTTCCTGTCATCTTTATGAGTTTTACAGTCGTTAACAAGATGAGTTCTTGTCAGTCGTCGACTTGGAGAAACCACACAGCCTATAATTTGTAAGCAGATCACCCTCTACTCCCTCTCTGTCTCTTTATGTTAACACTTGTCTGTATGGATGGGGTATCTGCATTATGCCTGGAGCACAGGTTTTGTTTGGCAGTGTGCAAATTCGGCCGTTATCCTTCCACGCGATCGTTTCCTCTCTCGCTTATCTCTCCTGGCCCCTCCAAAGTCGCCGTACTTCCACACACACATACACACACACACATACACTGACAGTGATCAGTATAGCTTTCAGACGCTTGTCTGGCTGAGTCTGGCATGAAGCGAAGGCCCTCCCAGGTCCCCTCGCTGTCCTCAGGGCTTGTGTGATTGAGTGACTGGAGTGAGTGGGGGCCAAAGATAATAAGGGGGAAAATATAAAGACATGGGGCGATGATATGATAACACCCCCTTCCTCCTCCTTCCCCTCCTCCCTCTCTTTACTCCCCCTTTCCACCTCCCCTTCACTTTTCCTTCTGTTCTTCTTTCTGTCCTACCCCCGATTTCCGTGCACCGAGCCTGTCCCACGCAGTAGTGTAAACCAGAAGTGACATGTGACACCCACTCCCCAGTGATGTGCTGACAAGCGGGTACTAGAATAGGTGACAATGTTTTCTTTTTTTTTTTTTGCCAGACTGGCTTAAGTATGGTGAAGGGATTCATGAAGTATTTATGAAATATATTATGAATCATTGGGTCTGTGTTTTTCCTCTGTATTTTAGGCAGCAGCATTTGCTTTTTAATAAGTAAGCCTCAGAGAAAGGCGAGAGAGAGAGAGAGGAAAGGGGTAAATAGAGGAAGAATTCTTTACATTGCATCTTTACTGGCGTTTCTTCATAGTTAAAGCTCTGTGTTTACAAATGTTTTAACCCCGGCTCGTGCCCCCTCAGCACACACATGCAGACACACAATTAAACTTAGTTTCTTCCTCTCATCCTAAGTGTTTCTAATGAGGGAGCGTGCCAGAAAGAAAGGGATCGTGTTTTTTGCTCTCAGCGACCAACAGTTTTGCCTTTTCTCTGCTGTTTTTGAAGCCTGCAGTGGAATCTGGCTGTGGCCTTGATCAGAATTACATTGTGGAAGATGAATTAGGTTTTTTTTTTTTTTTTTTTCAATTATCCCAGAGGTTGGCCACCATTAGAGCGTCAGCCTACTCCTGCAGTGAGACTAAACTCTTTAGTTTTGTTCCCCTCATCACCATAGAGCTCTTGTTTGTTCTGCATTGTCAAACTTTTTGTACATTTTTGCCTTTGTACATTTAGAAAATTATCTGTTTCACATAACACATTCTCTGCTTTAAGTGCATGTATGAAATGGCCAAGAATTCCCAGTAGGAACAAAAAAATCTATCACCACTTTTAAACAACTAATGGCTCATTAAATTATTGTTATTTGTCTAGTTTTTTCCTTTGCAGTGTTCCTTTTATATGTTCTGCTACTTTTTTAAGAATGAAGAGCAGATGATTGTTTTTGTCAATTGTTCAATATGCATGTTCTTCTCTATATACTTTTGTTTTTTAAAATCTCCTTAAAAGGGATGTAAGCATGATTTCTCTGCAGCTTTCAGTTGCTATTTCTCATAATTTTTGAACTACTGTCGTAAATTCCAGTACAAAACCTGCAGACTCCCAGGAAACTAGTAAGCGTATTGGGAAGTTCAGGAGGGCACATGTTGGAAGGGCTTTGGAGGGGGGCCTTACTGGCCTCATCAGCATTTGAATGTGCTCTGGCTAGTGAAATAACAAAGTATACATAAATATATAGAGATAATGATCTGGCTAAGTCCCTATATGTGCTGCTGTATTCTTATGCTAATGAGTGGGCTATTCAGTGCCAACAATGGTCACATTACAAGAAAAGGCAAAGCACTGAAGGAGATAGTCTTCTGTGCATGTCCACTGACGGACGCGCACATGCACATGCTCAGCAGGCCCGACTCCTCTCCCTTTGTGTCTAGGTTTTTTTTTTTTTTTATTACATTTTTCAATTTTAGATAACACTCCAAGAATAGACATCAAACAAAAAATGAATCATAAATCGAGGTCAGGAGTGAACCTCTTTCCAAAGCAGAGAAAGGGTTAAAAGTGAAGGTATTTCTTTCTTTAAAAAAGATGGGAAGACTGATAGGAGAGGAGCTCTTCTCAGCAGAGGGTTCAGTGAACCATATGTAGGTAGCCACAGGCTAATGGGCCGGTTGGTCCCTGGCTTGCCAGGTATCCTGCAATGCACATCTCCTAACACCCCCCCTCTCCTCCTCCTCCTCCACACACACACTTTTTCTCTCCTCGTCATCCTCCGACACCCACCTCTCCCACCCCTCCCACCTTCACTCTGTGAAAATCCCTCCTCCACTTTCCTCTAATCTCACCTTTTTCTCTGGTGCTGACCCGGGGAGGCCCACTTTATTCCCCACTGCACGCCAGAAGCCAGCGTTGTGATCGGAGCCCGAGCCCCTGCGCCGGTTCCCCCTCTCCTCTCCTCTCTCCTTGCCCTGGCTGCCCGCCTCCCCGACGGCTCTGCTCTATTGATTTACTCCTCCAACCAATGCTGTCTGTCTCTGTTTTGCACCACCAGCACCTAGGTCCCTCATCTCTATAACCCTCCCTCTTTCCCCGTTTTCTCTCTTTCCTTCTCTTGCTCTCTTCTTTCTTTCTGTCTTTCTTTTCATACTTTCTTTCTGTCTCTCCTCCTGTCCCCTCCTACACAACCAAGGGCTAGGGGAGAAAAACCTGACAGAACTCGAGAGACGGAGGGAAAGAGAGATGGAAGGATGGGGGTGTGGGAGGGGAAACGGGGCCTTTGATTTTTCATTAGAAGCGCCTCCATATTTTAATATTGGGTTTAATCGGGCCCTCATGCCTTAAAGAAATAACCATTGAGAGATGATCCCTCGGCCTTCAAAAAGTATATGGCGCTTCTTCAATCAAAGCCCTCCTCGAATTTGCTCTTTTGTTTGGAGTTCACTTGCAATCCCCCCCCTTCCTCTCTTCTCTTGCCGCCTCTCGGCCTCTCGCTTTGTGGGTACAGTCGTTAGGCTTATTGACTGATCTCGGCTGTACTTAGCAATAGAAATGACTTTGACAGGGAAATACACCACCGGTATCACAGAGGTACAAGCATGAAAGGCCCCTATCAGAATTATATACTCTTTCACCAGCAAAGGGCTAGGTATTTCCCCCCCAGAGATAAAATCCTGTTTACTTGTGGTCTAATAAGAAAACTGATGGATTCAGTGATAGAATATAAAAATAGGATTAAGGATTTAATTGTTTTTTATTGAATTAAGCTAATAAAGAGAAGTTTTCTCAGTTGTCTCTTTTTTTTTAAAAGATATTTTTGAAGCTGATACTCGCTGTCACCCTTAAAAAACTCTCGTCACCTTGTACCTGTTTGGATATGTCGCAGGCTCATTTATTACCATGCCTCGGTTGATCATTCACGTTTTTTATTTGTGTTTTTTCGACAAGCGCTTCTCTGAGACTCCTTCAGGTTTTTCATGGAAGAAGAACACAATGCCGCGCGCGTAGAAGCCGCCAAAGCACCAACCTGTGAGCTAATGAGAGGCCCCATGCTGTTATCTAAGGCTCCGGCTTCTCTACCACTGCTGCACTTCTATTAGGGGAGAGAACACACACCGGGCTGCCGTTCACATATGTCGCGAGCTTACGCTCTCTAAAGGAGGTTTTCCCCGGGAATGCAAAGGCTTGTAGAAGCCTGCTTTGCTCATACAGTAGCCCGCATATGCACTCGCACAACACACACACACACACACACACACACACACAAACACACACACAGTCAGAAGTGGAGGATCCGATGGCACCAAAGACCACAGTGAAACAAAGGCACAAATGACACCCTCCTGTGACAATCCCAATTGTAGCTACTTGCCATCGTCTGATAATATATCAAATGCATTAAAAAAGAGCACTTACTTAATTGAACAACCTCTCCAGATTTGTTTGTGTTAAAGCAGAGTTGAAGACAACAATTTGTGTGTGTGTGTTTTCCTTTGTGCCGGGTGTGCGTGTTAACCCCCTGCCAAGCAGAGATGCATTATTTAAGATGCTGTTGTGATACTTGTGCCTGCTTAAAGGTCTCTGCTTCCTTTTAACGCCATGCCGCATCAGTCCACCTCTGCCCCCACTTGTGGGGCGAGGAGACCAGAGTGGGACCTGCTGGCACTGGTCCACACATCACCTGGGAAAATATCACAGCAGGGGTAGGAAAGGAAGTGATATAGATAACCTTTGAGTTTAGCGCACATTCTTGAGAACATAGAGATGTTTTATACACCACTTCATTGTCATGTCATTGCAGTTTTTACAAGATGTTACACTAATAAGAAAAAAACGTTTAATAATGAATTTGTGTGCATTTTGTGCTCACCTGGAAGTTATTTTTAAAATGGCCTTTTTCTATTTATTGATTAGTTGTCATCTGTTACATTAATTGCTAACTATTTTGATAATTGATTGATCTGTTTGAGTAATTTTGTTTAAAGAAAAAAGTCAAAATTCTTTGATTTATGCTTCTTACATGTAAATATTCTCTTAAATCTTTTTTGCCCTTTGACAGTAAATTAAACATCTTTTGGTTGGGGGCGTGATCTTGGGCTGTGGGAAACACTAACCAACATTTTTCACTTTTCTCAGACATTTGAATCGAGATAATTAATCGAGAAAATAATTGACACTGAAAATCATCATCAGTTGCGGCCCTAGGGGTTTTGATGGAGCAACTCTGACGGTTGGGAAAATTAGAGGTTTAAATGGCAGTTTCAGACAACCACATGGAGCTGGACATAAGTGTTATTAGATCTAAATTTGGAAATGCCCTGCCACTTTCCTACTGGTGAAAAAGCCTGTAATGGAACATAGTGTTTTAAATTGAATATGGTTAATTACTCTTCATGCTATGCCACCAGCCGTGTGCGCAGGGGCGAGAAGGAAAAGCTTGGGAAAGTGGAAGAAAAAGCATGTGCAAAGGAACTTCAGGGCCCCTCATTACACTCTGCCCCTGGGTATTTTTACGCCTTTTATTTCCCATATAATGAACTGTTTACATTTTTCAGCTTTCCAGGCGCCACAATAATTTGCGCTTGTCCTCGTGTCACTCGTTGTGCTGGGCAAAAAGCGAGGAGGATAGTTGGAAGGGAGTGAAATATGTATAGAAATCTCAGTTTATTTGATTTTAATTATGGTGATTTTATTTTGTAGATAGGCAACTTTTCTTTTACATTACAAAGACCATTATTGTTGACTGCTTGAAATTAGGAAAGGTCACCGTTTTGCAATTATTGATACACTCTCTGTAAACAGATGTTTTTAAGATTTACTTTCTTCTCTCTGGACTGTGGAGGAACTCAAAAATCATCATGTTAATTTAGAAAATATATACACATGCATGCACATATACTAGAAAGAAAATGCACACAAAGGGAAGATCCATATATTTGCTATAATTAAATAAATATAATTTGCTGCTCAGAGGATTATGCCAAACTGATTAGCATATCTGATATGAATTGTTATGCATGCATATGTAATTACATTTTGATGGGTAAAGAAGAATAGTTTTTTTTTCTTCTTCTGCTATCCATGTCAACAGAGGTAAAACGTGTGTTTTTGACAGGACACCAGCACCTCCATCGCTGCATTTGACGGGATGTGTGGAGTTTTAAAGGCAGGCCACTTTGCATAAAGTTAAGATGTACCTTTGTACTTCTCCTGTGTGCTTCCGGGAATAGAAGCAAATTCTCACCCAAGATTAAAAAAGTGACAAAAGACAGACCTTTCAAAAGGATTAAAAAAAGCTCCTTTTTTCTTTTCTGAGCAATAAGGTATCTTCTGAAAGCGCTCATTCTTTTTTAGATTACAAAGCCTGATTAGTTGGTTTCGTCTTAAGATGCGGAGGAGCTCAGTCTTTACATACTGTAAGTGAAATGAGAGAGTTTCAGTGCATTTCCTTTTATAGAATAGGAAAATTTTACAGGAACAGGTATCTTATATCTGCTTTTCTGACCTCAAGAGTGATCCTGTTGTCACTTAGGATTTTTTTTCTTAACACCCTAACTTATAATCAAAATCTGCCACTGTATTAAGCAGTCAATATTGCACAGCTGTTTATGTTTCACATCAAATGGGAAGACAGTAATCACTCAGGAATCTGTTGTTTTCCAGAGGGGGAATCCAAAAACCGGAGTGTATACTGTAGGTACAGGGGAAGTAGCGGCAACACTTTCATTTCAATGACATTTTCCATTCTTTATACTTTCTTTGTTATCTACACTGTTCTCATTGCAGAAACACTTCGTACATTCATCTGTAACAGACAGCTATTTAGAAATACCAAAAAAAAAAAAACCCTGCATATGGTTTGAAGGCGACGTAAGCCTTAACATTCAAATCAATGCTTCTCCCAGGCTTCCTCGTCTCAATTACTGGTGAAGTCGTCTTTCCCCCTAAGTTGCACTGCAGCTCTTTAAGATGAAACTCGACTTAAATGGAATATGTGGGTGTTTTCCTGGCAACAAATATGTGTGAGTCTGTGTGCCTTGTGTACAAGTGTACATGCTGTCTTCAAATTGATGCTTATTGTCTTTCTGGTTTTACTCAAATCTGATATTTCTTTTTATGTCCTGACAGCACAACAATGACCACTTACTTATCCCTGCACAGAAGTTGTGGCTTAAAAAATCCACTAACATTAGAATTAAAATGAAAAATAGACATTAGCATGAATTAAATGTTTAGGTTATACAGTTTTAGTGCAATAACACTTGATTACTTAATATTTTAATATACATTTTTCTGAAAACAAACGACCGGTTTCAGAAGGTATGATTGTATTATATTTGTATGTTTATGTCACTTATATTTGCCATGGAGCGCCTTATCTATTTTGATTTTAATCAAAAGAGGATTACACACATATATGACATTTTAACCAGCCTTTCTAGATATTAGGAAATTTGCTGTCACATAATTGAGCGTTGCAACAATTATCACAAACTTAAAAGTTAATAATTGAGCTGACTGTTGTCTGGCACAATCACAAAACAATTGCAAAAACATCTTGAACAGCACATTTTAACACAGTGCTCCTGTGTGTGGGAGGGGGGGTTGTGTTTTATTTGACTCAGTGTTCTTCTCTTTTCCCCACAGTAGGCGTTCTGTGGTTAGCTAAGGTCCCCGCGGTTGAGTATTGTTTGGGTGCGCTCTTTATCTAATGGGTTTTGTGGTCCGGGTCAATCAGGCCCTCCGTCTAGTCGGTAATTACTCCAGAGAACTGTGGCCCTCACCATCACGATAATAACAACCAAATCACATCAGCCATGACTTTCCACTCAGTGCTCCAGATTATGAGGAGAGACAAAAAAAAAAAAAACATCAACTTGCTCGATTGTGATTGGTTACAAAGTTATTTCAATCAAGGAACTTGATATCATCACTCTTGAGGTTAGAATTGGCTTTTTCAAGTTTGATTTGTGCTCCTTTCATGGAAGGTAGCATCAAAGTACTTGCAATAGCTTCTTCAAACTTTACCTGATAACGGAAAGATATTGGGAAAAGGATACTGTATTTGAGGAAAAAAAAACTGTCCCCAACAGGTAATTGGTGTTCCTCCACTGATTCTCTTACTTTGTTTTATTTATTCAGAGTGGAGAACTAAGTAAATATAGAAAATAGAAAGAATTTCGTGTTGAGAAAAAGTGATATTTTCATTCCTATGCTGGTGTTTGTCTTTGATTTTGCCCACCTCCTGCAGCCCACCTAGAAACCCTGTCAAGGCAGGGAGAGAAAGCGAAGGAGGCTTAGTAAACACTTTCTGTGTCTGCTGCTGGTGTGTATTTAGTTTAGAGGGCATGCCAAGAGGCTGTTTTTCCATGGGTCGGGCGTCTGTAAACAAGCGGTACAACGGCAGCCTACTCTTCGACAATCGGAGGTGGCACACTCTGAAGTGTGTATGAAATGTTTTTTTGGACATGGCATTCCCTCTTATTCTAGCCTGTGTGGAGACAGAGAAAGAGAGAGAGTGTGAGAGAGTGTGTGCGTATGTTTATATGTGTGTGTGTGTGTGTGTGTGTGTGAGAGTGTGTGTGAGAGAGAGAGAGGCAACCCCAAATCCGATGGGCCGCCAATGGGTGATGAATTATTCCCTGTCTGAGTCTCAGCATTGGTGTTATCACAGAGCCTGCCACTGCACTGGGATGACAGCGGTGACAGCCCCCAGAAAAGATTTAGCGCTGACAAGTGATACTTCCTCATAATACATCTCCCTGGCCCTCTCCCCTGTCCCCCTGTTCCACAGCCTCTCCATGCACACAAGAGGAGGTTTTTTATCCCTCAACTTATATTTGTTTAAGTGGGCAAGGTGGAGGGGGGGCTCTCTGCCACCACTTCTGTGGCACAAGTGCACTAGGTACAGTAGATCACCTTGGAAGGGAGTCCTGGGCACAAACCCAGACAGGCTTGTTTTCAGTACATGTGTTTTGGAGGCACACGCTCACAGAGACACGCTCACACACATACAGACACATACGACCAACCTGCATGTGTATGACTTGTCACCGAGTTCCATTAGGGGGCTCTCGTGCTTAAGGAATGCCTGTTGTGTTTGTGCATCAACAACAGTACTAATCCATATTTCCCCACTTGTTTTCTCTTTTTGCTCTCCTCTGTTTCTCCCTTCTCTTCTTCTTTTTGTCCTTCTTCCTCATCCTCCCCCCCCTGCAGAAAAGGTCACGTATTGCCTACAGTGATGAGGTGCGCAACGAGCTCCTGGGGGATGACGCCAGCTCCTCAGAGAACCAGGTGAGGTGCTAATCAGGGGCCCGAACGACGCCAGTGTGGGTGGCTGACCGGCCCCCAGGGTGAGGAGGTGGGCCCCTCATAGGGGCCATCGAGAGCTGAAACCACAGTATTGTCACCAAGTCATGCGGAAGGAACACTGTTTAATGCAAAGCTGGGCTGCCAGTGAGTGGGCTCGGGGCATGGGACCAGTGTCTGGCTAAAGCCAGATTGTGACCCACGCGCACACACACCAAAACACAAACACACAATTCAACACACATTTCAATTCAAAATCCCGGCCTCCCCACTCCAACCGTCAGACAGCTGTTCTCCAGCCGGGTGTGGACTTAGGCCAATAATAGATCCTCCATCCTCCGTCAAGGTCCACACACATACACAGACATACATGCACACGCAGACTTGCTAAATCTTGTTCTCTGGTCTTTCTTTAAACTCCCAGGGTGGTGAACCTTCACAATGCAGATGCTCAAAATTAATAAATATAAGAACGCAGGTTCTCATATAGTTGACGCCTGATATGAAAAAAGAATCACTTCAGTGTTTTTGCTCAATACTTCATAGAAATGGTCCTTTAGCCCCTTAATATTTGTATTTATTGTTAAGTATCAGCCCTAAATAAAAAATCTCAAATTCTGTTTGGACTTCTTAATGGTTTTGATCTATTATCTATCAACATATTCACAATTGGTTGATTGTTTGTTAAAAGACGATGACTGACACTTTGAATATCAGCTCAGCCTGTTGAATTCCAGGGATATAAACAACAGATAAACCACATTAACAATTTTCATTCATTGTCAGCGATGTCTACAAAAGATCCATTCACAGCAGTTATGAAAGTGGCAATGAAGAAGAAAAACAATTATCTTGAATTGTGATCTTAATTGGCCAAAATATGCCACGTTATTTTAAACTTAAGCTGTTTTGAATAAATGTAGATCTGCATCAAAACAGTGATACATCAACGGATTCAGCAAACGTTTTAACATTTAAGACGCACTTACCTATTGCTCACCTGCACAGCTGCCACTCATACGCAGCCACTCTCAACTATGACCAAACGTCTTTTGACTAATTATATATTGCCTTTAGAATCGGCTGTCAACTTGGTGGGGTTACTGTGTCTCAAGGCGCACACCATCACACACACGCACATGCAAATAAATACTTTGCATTTGCAAACGTGCACACTCAAAAAAAAAAAGAAAAAAGACAAAGATGAATACTTGAATGCATATTTGCACATTTAGTCCCACAGTGCTTTATGTGAGTATATTTAGATGATTCCCAGCTAAGCAAAGCTAAATAAAGTTGTCTGTTTTTTTTTTTGAACATTTCCCTATTACCATTTCAATGATGACCCATGAACTGCACATCTTAGAAACATATGTATCACGAGCAACGATGTGTAATTGAAATGCATATTCCCGGCAAATTAGTGAGACACAAAAGTGACTCTGACATTTTATGCACAAGTTAGAAGGAGATTTGCTGTCAGAAATGTCATGTTTGAGACACTGATGAGTTCTATCAGAACCCTGTCAAGGAAAAGCTGAAAAATAGTATCACACTTCTTTTCAAATGTTATTTCCCTATCATTAATAATTAATCTTAAAATATTTAAAGATAATGTTTACAAATCTAGAATTTACGCAACTCAAAGAAAATTGTTGGTAAATAAACTGCATCAGTATAGAATTAATAATGTTAAACATTTATATTCCAAATTTTAGAAATTGCTGTTTTATTTCTGTAATTATTGTATATTGTATTATTATTCTTGACAATATATTTTTTTTAAATCAAATTTGTTTTATATTGTTTTATGTTAAATAATTGTATTACTAAATGAAAAACAGTAAAGCATTGTGCCATTGTAACCCATCATGTCAGGAAAAATAGAGGTAGCAGAATGTGACATCTGTGAACACTATCTACAGCTTTATTCTTAATTCTCAGTTCACATCAACAAAATAATCTAAATTATCATTTGTTAAATAATATTAAAAAAATCAAAAATGGTATTGTGTTAAGATGTGTAAATTATAATTACCTTAAAACATATTTAGCTTTGGGAATTTAGGCCAAGCGTGATGCATTTAAAAAAGAATCTGAGCTATAGAAAGTGACATTTTCCTTTTTTTCTACTGGTCTTCATTTTATTTCATTCTTCTAAATTCTATTTTGCAAGAAAAGATGATCAGGACTCAAAACTTTTATGTGTCAAAAACATACACTATAAATTAATTAATTGTGTAAAAACACATTAGTAATTAGCAATAGTACTGTCTGAAGTCTAACTTTAAAAATTTTAATTATACAGGATATATAAAACATACACAAAGCCTTCGAAAGAGTTCATTCTGGGGGCATAAGCAAAGTAAATAGATGATATACATTTTCCCTTTTTCTCCCAGGTGCCGCATTTACCTCATTTTCATTTTAAAACTTGTGGAGATAATACTTGTCTTGGTCTTGCTGTGAGTGGAGTACTCGGAACTTCAGGGTTTTTTTTTATCTAACGAGACGGTGGTGATAGGAGAGGGGAAAAGATGGTGGGGGCCGGGGCAAGTCGGTCAATTTAATTCCTGACGATCTGAAAGAGGTCAGGATCATTTCATATAGCCCTGGCTGAGCAGATCATTACCAGTCACAAATCTGTTGGTTACATGGCAAGGATTTATAGCTAAGTAAATAGGGAACCGTCATAAGTTCTGAAAATGGCGTGTTGGCCCTGCGATAATGGCTAAAGGACGATTTAATAGAGTTCGGCATTTATTCGTTATCTGTATGCGGACAGAGACTGAATTGGCACTATCGCTCGTTTTTTTTAATAATGTGGTAGGCTACTATTGCACATTTTTTTCTTTCTGTTTCCTCTGCATGCAACGCACGCACACACAGACACACACAGGCGCCACACACAAAGCAGCACATGCACACACATTTTTCACACACGAGCACTATACGGAATAGTTTCGATTTCAGTCACAGCAGAAGGCTTGGCCACAAGAGATTGTGCTGGTTTGAGCCGGCATGGACCAGATTTTACAGGCTACAAAGGAAGCAGATTACCACTTGTATCGAATTCCGTATTGGATAAAAAAAAAAAAATCTTTTGTTTGAAAAAAAAAATTGCTGATTATCATAACAGAAAAATTGCAGCAGTGCAATTTTGAATACTGGCTGGCATCACAAAAACACAAGGAAAGGCGCTCATGCAGGAGTAATTATAACATTTACAATGTTCTGTATTTACTGCTCTATATCTCTTGAGCAACGCGAGCATCGCTGGCTGTACTAAAGAATGGATGCCAAAGAAAAATAAAGCTAAACAGGAAGAAACACAGCTCAACATGGCCCTCGTATAGTTTTAACAAATCCACCACAAGGACTTGCAATCAGTCAGGCAGCACAAATGAGCTAGAACAAGTTTTGTTTGGTACCCATTGACTGATGGCAGAGCCGGGGTGAGGGATCGCAGGATCTGCTGGGTGTTTTTCAAGCCCCGAATAACCACATCCACAGTGTCGTTTTAAACTTTGGCCTCTTCAATAATGCATTCTTAGTGGGGAGTTGCTGCTTAAGTTAGAAGAGACAGTTTCCACTCTTAAGTGCGTCTTGTTACTGCCGACATTTTCGAGGAAAAGAAAGCCCTTTAGAAAAACATGCAATTATACTTGTTTACCTCCCACATCGCAGATATTGACAATATTTTTATATTTGCAATATATTTCAGTGAACTGTTTGGTGGAAAAAACAAAAAAAAATGATGCTGGAACTATTTTAGAGATGCTTCTAAAATTACAAGTGGAAATGCTGTGACAAAGGCAAGATTGTAATGTGTGAAGCGCCTGATATTTTTGATTGTTTTATATAGTATAGACTCCTCCTGAATTTATTTTTATATGACAAATTTCTAGTGGTGCAATATAAATAGAGGAGACAAGTGTATATTGTACAGTGTTGTTTTTTGCTGTTTAGGATTTCAGTTCAAATGTTAAATATGAATTCTTTGATTTGTTCTGTTTATAAAAGCTGGTAGCAGGAGCTGGTGCTTCATTTCTTCTCTTTGTCACTTGTTTTGAATTACTTGAAAACAAAGATGCCGTTTTCTAACCCTGTAACCTTAAAGTTAGGAATCAAGTTTGCAGTTCAAGATCTAAGAACTCTCTCTCTTTTTAAATGATACAAAATTATTCCAGACTCCCAAAATTCAAAATAAACAGCACAAGCAATACTGGCCCTGAGCCTCCCTTTAGATCTGCTAACCTTTAATGTTGGCCAAGAAATGTGGATTTAAAAAAAACAAATCACCTCTAAAAGGCTCGCGAATCAAGAAATTTGTCCTTCCCCTTTTTCTTCCAAACGTGTTGCATTCCCACGATAAGCCCCAGCCTTCTCTTTCCTTCTCCACAGCCCTCACTTAAGAGCAGGCGAGGGAAGCAACCTTTTTAATTGTGATTAGGCATAATTAATGGCAAATGGGATTGTTGCCCTCCCTCAAACGTCTGATTCATTATCAGAGATGCAAGGTTTTCCAGGACAGGGAATAGGACTAGCATTTCTTATTTACTTCACTTTAAATTTGCTATTCTCTTTCATCAAAAATGTATAGCTATGCTAAGATTCATTTTTCATGATCCGTGGCTGTCCCAATAATAAGCTGCACTGTATGTATGTACAGTGGTAGCCTCACATGGCTTTTCACACATAATCTAAACAGCATGCACCTTTACTGAGATGCAAAACCGGTAAGCTACATGAAATATTGACAGCATATCAGCATTGATAAAGTGTGGTACAAATGGAGTGGCTCAGCATTTCTCCAGCTCGGTTCCAAAGGGCACATATTTCTTTTTATCCATTTCCAGAGAATTCAGCAAAATGACAGATACAAACTATTTTTCCTCAACATTTAAAACTGTAACTGTGCAGACTATATTTTACACCCTCCTTTCTCTTGCTATATCAGCTTTTGTGATCTGACTTCCTTGATAATGTTAGTTGATATTGCAAGTCGAGCGATCCATTCCCTCTCTTTGTTTAATGTGACAGCGCCAGGACTTGATCTTTGTTTGTTCAAAAAAGTCAGCCCGAGCAGCGTGTTTTAGCTCCGTTTAATGTGTTTGTCTTGTGATTTCCAAATGCTAAACATGCAAACGGATAAATCGTCAAGGTTAATTCCGCACCCAGCCACATGACTGATCTTCTTCCTGCCATGTTTGTACTGCTTTTTTTTTTATCTCTCCCTCACTCTCTCCATCTTCCTCTCTTCTCTCCTTTGCTCTCATGATGCAGTTGATAAAGTTACGTGAAGAGGTAAGTGCTTCTCTGCTCTAACAATTTAAATTCCGCTTTCCCACTGAAATTTCAATTTGCCCTCCTCTCTCCTGTAGAAAATTAAAATCATCTCATTTGGATACTTTTCTTTTGGCATGTCTGATTGAACAGCTGACAGGCCAAGCTAAAGATAATGAATTAGCTGAAGGCCAGTTTCCCCTGCCTTAAATATCAGAAAGTGAAGATAAGATATAATTCCTGATATCCCTTTTTGAAGACAAATATTGGGGAATGAAGGCTTAGAGTAGCTTCAGTTATTGGGCCCAACACAGTTTCTTCAACTTCTTAGTTTTAAGAGGGAACTGCTGCTTGTTATTATCCCTTAATTTTCGGGAATGGGGTCATATTAGTTGCCCTCTGCCTTTTGTAATAAATTGGATTGAGGTTATCGTTGGTGTGATGATGTAGACTGTAGGGTAGTCTTGTCATTTGTCACTGCATGAACATCACCACCTTTCACCATTCATGACATTTTAATGCATTTCATTGTTCGTGTTAAAAGGTCAACGGTTAAAGTTTCATTTATTAGTCATTTACAACACCAGGGTTGTAGAATTATATTAGAGTCTCTTTGTGCTACATAACTAGAAAAAGAAAAACAAAACTTTTTCATATAATAGAGTACTGAAGATGAATTGAGGAGTCTCACAGCCTGTAAAAAAAAAAAGCTGCTCTGTAGTCTGGTGGTATGGCAGCGGATACTTCTGTATCTTTTGCCAGGTGGCAGCAGGGTGAACAGACTGTGGCTGTGGTGGCTGTTGTCTTTTAGTATCCTTTCTGCAATGGAAGGTACCGTGTGCTGTATGCAATGTAATGAAACTGCTTAAGTGTCAACTCAAGTGTAATTTGTGGTGTGCAAATGAAAATGTAAATCAGTTAAAACAAACAAAAATGTCAAGAAACCTATCACATCTACATAAACATGTGTGAAACTCTCATTTACTGTGTGATGCTGGCTGGCAGATCAAGTTGGGATGCTGTGGTTCTTCTCACTTTGTATGATGCTGGCTTCAAATTCATAATCAGTGTGTATTTACAAAAAACAATAGTTGATCAGTTTGGACATTAAATATATTTTCTTTGTACTGTATTCCAGTTGAATATATATCTAAAAGGATTTTGCAAATCATTGCATTCTGTTTTCATGTATGTTCTACACAGCATCCCAATTTCTTAAGAATCAGGGTTGTATAAACACACACCCTAAAATAGTATTTGGATTTAGCAGATAAAGTTAGCCACAGTACAACCAGCAAGAGTCACAGTTTGCGTTTTGCTTAGCTGACTACCAAACTAGGAATACTGTCCTAAGATTTGTGAATTAATGATGGTGACGTAAGAAGCTATTTGGAATTAATAATCATTTTAATATTCATATAGCTTTTCAGGAAAAAAAGTTTTCTGTGTGCAGCTCCATTAGCAACAGTTGGCATTACTGTCTTCACTACTGTCCTCACTCTGAGGTGGTAAACGAAAGGCACCGATCCCCTTAAACTTTGTTGTATTATCTATATGAGCTTTAATTATAATATAGACGTTGAGCTAATTGAGCTTCTGCACTCATAATTAAATACAAATGGACTTTTTGTAAATTGAATTCATCTTTCAATTTAAAAAAATAAATAATTGAAGCAAATATAATATTGTACTGCCATGGCAACCCAAACCCAATCGATTTATCAAGTATCTTTTAAGACTCACACCACTACACCAGACATAATTTAGATTTTGTAGCAAGGGTGAAATCAGAAGTTTAAAAATGTCTGAAATGTTGATTTAATGGTCATAATAGGTCAATGCATTTAACTTAAACATTTGTTCTTTAACTGTCCTACTACTGTTTGCTATTTGCTCAAGAAGCATCATATTTTACTGTAATGTCAATTTTCAATATGTTATGTCAATTTTTGATAACAAGTAAATAACAGATATGCACTTGACAATCACAATGTTAATGATTAACGCTCAGTAGTTACATTTCAAATGCTCATGACCATCATAAGAAGAGAAAGTGTGTTTACCTCTAATTGAGGCAGATTGTTTTTTTACTTCTGTAGGTCACATGATATTGCCTGTCCTTTGAAGCAGGACTGAACTTCTACTTAAAGTACAGTGTGTTGTTAAACGTGCCTTTGAGTGAGGTTATGATCAAGAGAAGCAGAGTAATTCAATTCCTATCAAAGCCTCACCATTCACACCTATCCATAATTTAGAGCACCATCCTGGCCCAGATGCCATGTTACCATGCTTTTTTTTCTTTTATTTAGCTCTACTTTTGTTTCCCCTTCTTCTTCCCACCATTTTTGTACATGTCATCCTAGCCTGAGGTTCAGAAGACATCTTGTGTTGCCTCACCTGTCTACCCCTTGGAATGGTCCGATCTGTGTAATCGGGCTTGATTCTGCGCCCTCTTCGCCATTGCACTTCTCCATTGCAGTATTTTACCCTTCTGCTCTTCCTGCATTTGAATCAAAGGCTGGTACAGCTTATACACACTTAAGCCTAGCTTTTAAAAAAAACTATACTTTTTTTCTTCAGCTGGAAAACATGTTTAAATATTTAGCACCCATATTCACAGCTGTTTGACACTTGTAATTCCTCGTCTTACAAGTCCCAAACAAACGGCACAGAAGATCACACAGTCAGTCTGAATCACAGCTGTCATCATTATTCACTTTGACTCTCCCCCACCCTTATTGAAATAATAAGGAAATCATCTGAACTTTGGAAAATGGTGATAGTAACCGCCTGTGTTTGATATTGAAAAAAGGCAGGAGAGCGAAAGAAGAGGGGAGAGATTTCTTTTGAGCTACAGCTGCATTGTTCTGGGGCTCCCTGTTAATAACTTACAACTGAAGAGTGTTTCTTGACGCAAAAAAGCACAACAAAAAAACACCATTTTCATGGTTCCTAAGAAGATCTTTGTTCAAAATGTAGGTGTCAGATGAAAAGGCATACATGCATAGACAGAAATGGTGGTGGTGGTAAGGGGGGGAGAAGAAGGTGCACCGGTGCACTCGGAGATGCACAATATTTATCATATATTGTATTTAAATCCTTTGCTAGAATGCTCCACGAGACAATCAGATATGATTTTGGTGAGATCCTCAGTTTTTCGTAAGTAGATTCATGGCAGATCTGAGCTGCGAGCTAGTTTTTGAGGCTTGAAGAGGTGTTAGAGTTTGAGTGTCTTTGCCTTATTCTGAAGGTTTCATGATGGTTATATCAGAACCACAGGGGTCAAGCCTTGATATGGGACGTTGTAGCACAGTTGGGTGCTGGCAGCCACTTTGCATTTCCTTCGACAAAAATGCTGACAAGAGTGTCTTGGATTTTGCTGCAGACTAAAACCATAGCTGAACACATGGATGCATTCATATATTTGTGGTTGTTGTGTGGCATTCGTACTGGAACAAAACTGCTTTTCAGGAAAGATAGACTCGACTCGTTTTTTATATCAACTTCACAGACATAATCTCTCTATCAGCCTCAACTGTGACTACATACTGTAGGATGTTTAGTTTTAATTGTACATGTTCCTTTTCATTATTTTCCATTGTATCATCCTGTGTCCGTGGCTGGATTGTTTCATTATTAGGGCCATCACAATGTGCCATTACTGGATTCTTAGTGGCTGAACTCTCACCCTTTCCTTCAGGTTCTGTCACCGTCAAACTCGGGGCGCATTATTCTAATGATCACACACACATATACACCGCCACTACTGCCACCACTACCTCCCCCCCAGCGCCACCTCCTCCCACCTCACGCACCCACCCACCCACATTCACCCTCCCCTCCCCTCCCCCCGGCCCTAAAAGAAGACAGAACGAGGGAGAGAAGAGAGAGAGAGAGGGAGAGGAATTCAGGAGGAGAAAGCTTTGAAGTGGCTTTCCATCGCAGTGAGTCTGCCGGCCGTCTCCCCGAGACGTGTCACCTTTGCCGAGAGGGAATAGGAAAATCACGTTTCGAATGGTAATGATAACATACTAATCACTTGAGCTCTTTGAAGAACCCGGGGAGTGCGCTACTCTGTCAGTATCCCTGGCTGCCTCATGCTCCCAGGCACACACAGGCACTGCAGCCATGGTCTAGGTGTATTAGCTTAAGCATTGCATGTCAATACGTCCCCTCTGATCCATAGGGGCTCATTATAGCCCAAGCTTGGTATCCATTTTCTCCCGTGTGCACACTGCCACCATCTCTGCCGGTGCCACCACCACTTCCACACCCATGTAACCCCTCCCCGAAGTCCCCTACCACACCCTTCCCCAAAAACACACCTTGCATCCTGTCCCACTCGTCGCTCTCCTCCTGCCTTCAGCCCATTTCACCACCCGCCCACCCACCCGTTCTCCCATTCCTCCATTCCTCCATCCTCCCCCTGCCCTCCCTTTAACTATTAAAAAGTATCTCTGCAATTTTAAATGACATCTGTCAGCGGCACGAAGAAAAAGGAAGCGAGGGAAAGAAAAGAGTTCAGAGGGAGTTTTCTCCTCCCTGCTCTTTTCCCATCCCTCTTATTGTCAAACTTTGAAAAGTGTGTCGTTGACTTTTTTTTCTTTTTTCTCCTCCTCGTTTTTTCATTTCCTCTGAGTGATTAGCTGGTACACATTTTGACAGCCTTACCAAAACTAGAGATTTCACTTCTCCCCCTGTCCCCTTCGCTCATGTGATGGGCATAAACCCTTGTCAGAGAGGCGGTTGTCATTCGTCGGGTTGTTTTTGAGTGTCAAATATGTTACATCTGATCAGTTTCTTAACATAGCATATTAGAAAGGCCATCAATAGCAACAACATTCGAGTAAACATTTAAGTCTTCCATGTTTATGCTGTTTATGATCCTGTCTACCGAATGCAGTTTGAATTTAATGAAAGCTGCGTCTTAGGACTTGCACATATGCACATTTGAAGTTTGTATGTTAAATACGTGCTTGAAACTTGCATTGAACACATAGATCAACAATAGAGTTTACTGAGAGTACACAATCCCTCTGCCCAATGAGACAGACTGTGTGATGGTAAAAGGAAATATTGTAGAAGGTAATAGATAGACAACATACGCAATACTTGAATTATCATAGGTCGTTTTTTAAAAAACACCTTAATGTTTGACAGACAGTTTGAAAAAGATTAGGAAAGTCTTGTTAATTTTTAACCAATCACCAAAATAACAGTTGGTCAATAATTAAAATCTGCTTGAGGTAACCATGATGATGAAATGAAAGTACATAAAATGAAAGAATTTTGATAGAACGGTTAATTTCCAGGCATTATTTGAAACAAGGAGTGATCAAACGGATGCTTTCATTATTAACCCCCTTGTGATATAGTACACCAGAATCTTTTAATGAGAGACACAGTTTATTAGATCTCAGGAATGATGTAAAAATCATACAGTTTAAGGTTGTAATCACAGAATTGGACTTTAAGCAGACATTTGGGAAACTAGTTTTGTTTTCCTCCGAAAACATAACTAGTACTAGTATTCTACCATTCTTTTAAAGAAAACCTTGCATGACTGTTCAAAACATGGACACAATTTTTGTGAAGTGGAGGGGAAAATCCATCGAAAAATTTGTAAAAATTACTATTAACTAATATTATATATGTAAAGTAGGTATTCTCAGAATGGTTTCCAGTACTCACTGACGAATTGACTCCCTGTAGCAGTTAGCTTAGAAAAAATTATGTTTACACCATGTAGGAAAGCATTTAAGTTATTTTCAAGTGACCTCAACTAAAAACATGCATACAATACTCAGTATAATTCCTCTCATTCCTGAAAACTCTATAAAGGTAACATAATGCAAAAAATCCACTTAACTTAGGATGGTAACACATGCATTACATTGAACAATACAAATTGTAAGGTAAAGATCAACATGTATTGTAGGAAATACAAGCTTTTAGATAACTCTAGCATTTGTTCCTCGTTATTCATTTTTATCCGGATACAAGAAAGTGATTTAAAACCTATTAAAATGCGTGGGCCCTTATCTATAGGACTGCATTTATATTTTATATCTGCTAATGTATAGTGCAGTAATTGTAAACATGAACACAATGAAATAAAACCATAATGGTACATGCCTCCTTTTGAGGCCCCCAAGATGGAACTCAAGGCCGTCAGCAGATCCGATCTTTTCTCGCCTTGCTTGACATGAATTGTTTAGCTATAGAGAAGAAACCAGATTTTCTTGGTATCTAAGGAGCAGCTATCAGTTGATATGTTCACACACGATATCCGAGCCCTAGCTACCACCTTGATACTCGTAAACACCCACTTTGAAAAAAAATGATCAAATTGCCTTTTTAATTATTTATGAAACACATCTTTTCTTGATATGCTCTGTGAACTCCGTGCTTTCAATGGGCAGCCTTGTCAATTGTTGATAGCTGTGAGTAAGCCAAGGGGGGATGCAGTAACTCATCTATCATGAATACTGTTTTGGTCCTCTAATGCGGATAAAAAAGAAGGAGAAAGGAAAAACCTTGCACACCTCTATAGATGTAAATTTAGTAAAGAAAATTAATTAAATTATTTTCTTTTGGAGAGGCTTAGATATTATTGTTAATTTAATCATCATTGAAGAAATCTTTCACTTTATGTGTTGCATTACTGTCTACAATTGAGGGAATAAATGTTGATTTTATCTTAAATTTCGCCTCCAGTTGGAAGCCATCCCCTGGACAGGATTTTCTTTTAACTGGAAAGCGTCAACTAAAATTTTATTTTATTTTAATTCACTCCACCTCCCTGCCTTAACTTTTCTCTGTGTGCAGCAGAAGGCTGTGCTGTGAAACAATACCAGGAGACAACAAACCTCAAAGTAGTTCTTGTTTTTATGTCCAAGATGAGGCGGCAGCACCTCTTACATTGTCAGCCTCAACATGCATATGTTTGATATTCCATCAGCATATAACACATTGTCATCCATGAAGGTTATTGCCAACCTGGCTGTATTATGTTGTCGCTGTGGATGTGGTCTGTCTGTTTAGGTGACAGTGTTGATGTGTTTCTTTGAAATGGGTCCCAGCCCTCTCAATCAGTTTTTTTTTTAGTGTTTGTTTCTCTGGTTTTATTTATTTTTTTCTCCATTTGTTGCAGAGAGCGCATCTGTTGGACAACACAGAGAAGCTGGAAAGGTCATCACGGAGACTGGAAGCCGGCTACCAGATAGCAGTAGAAACTGGTACGTATTCTGTTTTGGATTGGGTTAGGAAGGAGTGGGGTTGGTGTTGGGCGGGGGTTCAAGATAGTGGTGAGGATGAGTGAGCGACAGCAAATTGTCTTGCTCATATGCGAGGTGGGTGGATATATGTGTTTGTGTGTGTGTTTGGGGTGGTGGAGGAGGGGGGGGGGTCGCATAAAAAAAAAAAAAAAACTCTTTCCTTGACGCCTGATGACATTTTCGGGAGCACATCAAAGGCGAGCCAGGGAAGGAGAGAGAGAGGTGTACAGGCGACAGATCGGGCGCCGCTTCTACTTGCTCTGCTCCCGAAGAAAATTTGTGCATCGTTGTGGCTGTGTGTCTCTCTCTCTGTGTGTGTGTGTGTGTGTGTGTGTGTGTGTGTGTGTGTGTGTTGGGTGGGTGGTGGTGGTGGTGGTGGTTGTGGTGGTGCTGTTTTTTTTTTTTTTCTTCTCCACAAACAGACAGGGGGTCTATGAAAATAAACAACGTCAGCGTTCCTCCTGAAGTTCTTAATTCAGGAGTGCAGAAGGAAGAAAAAAACATAATATCACTTTCTAAATAAACCATCCAAAAAAACACACAAACTCCTTTTTTCCCTCATTATCAAGGATGGTTTTTATCTTAAAATAGGAAAAAAGCTCATTGGGATCTTAAATAGATTTAACCAGTTAGCATATTTTTTTTTTCCCCTTCCTGTCTTCCTTCCTGACAGTCACCACATTATCGAGGCAGAGTGTATTCCTCAGAGATGTATCAAAGCTCATTCTTGAAGTATCAACCGGCTTTCTGTGGCTTCCGTTGTAGTTTTGAAAAAGTTTGTCAATTTACACTATAATCGCGGGGTGGCTGGCGTGTGCGACATCGACAGATTTAATAATTCAAGTCGAGGAAGGTTCGCACGCAGACCACCGGCTTTTGATGTTCTCTGTAACTTGCATTCACAAATTCATAAATATAATCTACATTCTCTGCTTAAAAATGTTGATTCAGACGCTTCAGATGATCCTGCCGTTATCCGAGTTGCTCGACTGTGTCAGATTCTGCGACAGCCGACAGGTTTTTTAATTCTACCCACTGGAGTGGCTCGTTTTTTTTATGTTTTCCCTCACAGCTTGGTTGGTGTTAAAGAAGTGGGCTATGGCTTAACAGTGTTCAGTACCTACTGGGCCCGGTGGTTTCCCCTGCCGGAGTGGGCCACATGCCCCTTGACCCTGTGTCACCGGTAGCCGTCTCATCCACTGTGTGTGCGGCTAGCTAAGAACAATGCTCGTTTATCCTGCCTTGGTCCCGCACACTTGGCTTGGTCCGCACCAGCTGGGGCTGTGTTTGTGGTTTGGTGGGGAAGCTTCGCCCCGCGTCTTTAATCCATGACCCCTTCCTTTACTCTGCTGTCGATACCAACCCTTCGCTCAGATGCACAACCTGAAATGGCAATGTCTGCGGGTCAAACAGGGAATACATCTGCACAAAGAACATAGATGCACAGGGAATATGCACTCCTCCACCAGTCTAATTACTATATATGCTAAGCTCTCAGATGCAACAAACACACTGGGCACAAACATTAGGTAGCCATATTTATCTATTGGTTTATAACACTTGACAGGGTTTGCCATCTGATCCCACATTCAGTCTGGTCTTTAATTTAGTGTTGTTCACCCATCTCAAACTATATATTTACCCCTGTGGTTCCACAACGGCTCGTCACAGCACTTCCCAGACATATTCATGAAATCCTGCACAATTTAGATCACAGTCCTGCCATACACACAGTACTGTCTGGACTAGGATATGTCTTTTTGCAGACACTAAACTGTTTATTTCTATAGTCCAACAAAGGCTCTGTTCATTGTAGCTCCCTCTCTTTCACACCAACAAATACAAAATAATGAAATAAACCTGCAAGAAGTGCACAACTTTATTCATGCACATTATGAAAATGGCATTGGCAATTGTTGAGGAATAAGCTTTGAGTTTTAAACACAGAGGTGTGGCACCCATAGACGTTAAACAAGAATAATTAGAGTATTAAGTGTTTCTCCAATCAGACACTCTCTAGTCATACTGTAAATACTTTTCTTGCCACAGACCTCAACTCTCCTCAGACATCTAAGCCGTACTTTTTACGAAGAGCAGTTTAGCGTCGTTATTTTTGCGGTAATTCAAAGTTGCATTCTCCATCCACAATGACACAGAAGCCCTTAAAGAACTGTAATTGACCAATGGGGGGAGTGGAACTAAAAGACATTTTATTTCAAAGAGAGAGATCCTGAACAAAGAAATGGCATAGAAACTCAGCTTTGCCCCCTTTTCTCTTCGGCGTCGACAATATATCTCTTAATGACCAGGAACAAAAAAGCCAGGATGCTTCTAGGTCACATTTAAGGGGAAAAAAGAGGACTCTTAGTTCTAAGAAAAGATGAATCTTCACACAGTACCATTTTATCAGATTTAAGTATTTTTTTTCTACCATTCTCAATGTCTCCAGTGTATTTAGCAAAAACAAAGGCTTGCCAAAAGCAGTGAGAGCCCTCAGAGGGATATAGAGGAGGCTCTTTGGACATGCAGAGCTATTTACCACACGCACCCTCAAGAACCAGGGTCCTCTGTTTGTCTCATAAATAAAGTATAGAACTTCATTAGTGAAGAGCACTGACTTAAAAGCCCAAGCATAGCAACAAGCAGACATGGGGGCTAGCCCAGTTAAAGAGGGCCCTAAATAAAGAGGGAGGGCATGCAGTTAGCCAATTTAAAGACATTTGAGTCAGGGGCATTTGAGATGCCCAAATGTGGAGGCTTGACTGATGTTAAATCAAAGACATGCCAGATTTTTAGTCCTTCCCTCCACAGTTGAAAAGATTTTGAATGATTTATGGTTGCTTGTTTAGAAATAAATAGCATGTCAGATAAGACATCTAAGTTGCAGTGATTAGCTAGTCCACCTTTTTGATTAATATTCATTGAGGGGAAGAGAGAGGAGTCTTACAAGCTGATCGACAGTTCATACGAGACATGGCTAAAAAATGATCTGTCAAACCGCTGCTGAATTTTCCAGTTATGGTAAATAGAAATCACTCTATTGTTTACTGGCATCACGCTAATAATCTAATATCTTTAAATTAAATTTGCTTTGTGGAGTTGATGTTGACAAGCCGTTGTTCTTTGTACCTTAAATGTGGAATCTTTTTAGGCCAATAGAAATAACCGTAAGCTTAAAGGCAAACTTTGAACTTGAATCATGGGCTTATCATAGAAGCAATTTAATGCAATTCAAAACTTTTAGATTTCATTTTACCATGAAATTAAAGGCTTTTAATTCATACAATTATGAATGAATGCATCTCTAAGCCAATATTTTAAAAATTGTATGACTCAATAAAACAAATGTGGAGTGAATTTACTTTGAAAATTCATCCCCCTTTATACTTGTTCAGTTGACACAAATAACTTAGCAGTGCCAGCAGAATGAGCTGCTGAAACAAAGACAGAGACAGACAAAAGCGTTGCTACTCTGCATTTTAAAGGTGGCCAGCAAGAGGCTGAGAACACTTCTTAGGCAAGTGTTCTTGGTGTTTAGGGGCCTGTAATCAATCCTGCGAAATGAAAACAGCTCATTAGGGATTGATTTCAGTCCCGTATAGATAAGCAGAGAGGGCCGGGACCGGCCCCCAGGGGCCCCAGCCTAGCCCAAAGTTCACACCATGCCAGGTAGAGAGCAGCACCACAGGCTATCAACTTTATTAGGATGGAGATAAGCTGATTAGACCTTGTCAATCAAAGGTGCCAGTGACTCAATCATGATCCAGGGGACTTTTCTTTCTGTCTCTCCCATTTTCTCTCTCTTCCCACTCTCACAATCTCCCTCTCTTTTTTGTGATAAATCATTGAAGCGACCAACAAAGTGGCAGCCATCGCTGGGCTAAGCTAAGCAGCCCTGCAGTTGTCACCAAGGCAGACGCGTGGGGACCCTGTGATGATGTGACGACTATATTAAAGAGTACATCAATTTGTTTTAGAGCAGTTTGATTTTCAGCTGCAGTGGTATTAAAAGAGAGGGGGGAAAAAGAGGGGAGGGCGCGCGTGTCGGCGTCATCGAACATGATTCCAGTGGCAGAGCAAGGGGTGCTGGGACAGCAAGAAATAAATAGATAAATGACAGAGTGACGAGAAATAAATAAATATGTTTTTGTAAACATAAAAAAAAAAAAACTTCATGGCTCCCTTTTGAGGCAGAGTGTGGCTTTGAGTCTTGCTGAGAGTCCATGGGCGCTGGAGTGGCCCAGTAACACAGCACACGTTTGTCCCGACTCTCTATCTCTCCCCCTCCATCTTCGTCTCTTTCTCTGTTTCTCTCCCACTCGCTTTATTTCTCCCTGTTCCCTCTAAAGATCAGACTCGATGATTTTTTTGGTGCTGGGCCACCAAAGTGGTGCTCGCTCCTCAAATGCTTAAATCCATAAGCAAACACTTAGCAAATGACATAAGCAGTTACATTTATGAAGTGCAAGTGTTATTTTAAGCAGTGGCTATTATTAGCTCTCGACATAATTTATATTGTTCCCTTAATACTTACAATATTGGGTTAATCCACAGCAATATAAAATCATTTGTTTAAAATGCAAATGAAACATATTCCTACAAAATAAAATTCTGCAAATTAATGTGAATGGACATTTTTGAAAAATAGCAAATATTGCTGCCACATCACATTTATTTTTTAAGCAAAGCAATGTTAATTATATTGTTAATTCCCTTTTAACAGATCAATTTTAAATTAAGTTTGCATTATTAATTTCAACTTTTGTGTGACCTGCTAACACACCACAATTTGACACTTTGTGTTATTAAGGTTTTTTTTTGTCACTTCATGAATGATTTGTTGAATAATATACAGTATATATGCAATCTAAATCTTTTTCTTATTAACATGCAGCTGAATCTTTTCTCACTTCTATTTTTAGTTTATTCTCTCTGTTCTACATTGTAGTTTGAATATTTTAAGGATCTCTTTTTCATTTCTCTTTTTAAAAGGACAGTTTGCTAAAGTGGATTTCCTTTAGGTATAGCATAATAAATGACTTTTTTGTAGGCTGATACAATCAGCATGTTGTATTGTGTTCAAAAAGAATATGAAGTTATTTGATAATTGTTTGATTACTGGAGCCGAGAGCTAGAACTTAAATATTTCACAGCTTGAGTTTTCAGCTGAGGAGAAAAGGAGGCCTTTTT
Source organism: Pagrus major (assembly GCF_040436345.1). Classification (NCBI taxonomy): domain Eukaryota; kingdom Metazoa; phylum Chordata; class Actinopteri; order Spariformes; family Sparidae; genus Pagrus; species Pagrus major. Next base: position 17,127,880 of record NC_133234.1, on the reverse strand, counting down.
AAAAATGCGTTTTTAAAGGAAAACTATGTTTTTTTTCTCGAGCTATTCAAAAAGAAAATAATTATTAAAAACGGCCACAAAATTTCGCTTGAAACCATATTTCCTAAATATATATGCTTCAACGCATAACATCTCGCTCTCAGAAAATCTAGCCGAGGGTGAGCTGTTTATCGGTAAACCCCCGGTGGATGAAAGGCGTAGCAATAATGATTTTTTCTCTCCTAATCGGACCTTGTCAGCAAGGCGTCTTATCGTGGAGAGGAAAATGACACCGATCCTATCGAAGAGCCTGGAGTCCGAGTCGGCGGCGTGTGTCCCCCCCAATCATGGCCGGCCGTGGCCCAGCCATATCTAGCGCCGCCACAAACGGCGAGCGACGCTTTTTTCATGTGGACTTCAAAAACGTTGCGAGTCATTAAAATTGCACCCGCGTTCGGCAGCGGGGATCAGCCGCTCTGGAGCGAAAATGGGATGTGGGAAGAGGAGACTCGCTAAATGTGTTAATTCCATCCTCACATGTTTAAGGCTTAATTTTAATCTGTTTGAGGGAGGGGGAGGGCTGGAGGGACGATTGGAAAGGGGGGCGGGAGGGGCAATGAGAAAGCCTCGCACTGCAATAAATCGCCATTATCTTTGACACCCTAGGACTCAGCTGTTCCAGGGATTTAGGGGTCCACTGGCAACAGTGTATATCGTAGGGCATGAAAACACTGTTTACGCTTGAACTGTGGTAGCTAAGGTGCAATCACCAGTTTCAGGCTGCACAGACAAAAGACCCTACGTGCACAATGGCCAGCTAGCATACGTACCCTCAATGGAAGAGCTGAACCAACAGACTGGAGTATGTGCTTGTGTGTGTGCGCCCGTTTCCCTGTGTGTGTGCTCGGGCAAGTCTATGTTTCCCTGAGTATCGACAGGTGTTGTCGCAAACATCCAAATATTAGCTTACGCTAAGTGGAGCTACAAAGATGGATTGTGTAATATTAAATGAACCAAAAGATAGATGTCTATCAACATCTCCTGACTGAATGATATTGCTTCAGTTGAGTCCACCAACTTCTACGGCAACTCCTAGCCTCCTTGTGTCCCTCTGTTAGGTCTGCACAAGGTGTTAGCTAGCATTAATAAAATTATGAGAAAATCTAATAATTAGACCTTTAGTCAGTTATTAGCTTCAACAAGGCTCTCAACATAATGAGACTCTTGGAAGTAATGATCTGACTAGAGAGCTCATTGGAGCTTTCAGGCTTAGTTAAACATGAGGCAGCATTGCTAAGAGAAATGTTGGTTTTGCATTTTGAAATTAGGCGTACACTGTTATATAAAATCTAAACTTTGTAAGATTGATTTTAAATTTGTAGAACTTAGCACAGTCTTAATCAAATATTGAAGATGGGTCTTAAAAGTGTAATCCATAACTTTTCACACATTTAAACAACAGCTTTGCATCATTGTGATTAATATATAGTAAAAAATGTCAGAGATTGACCAGGTAACATTAACTAAAATATATTATTTACTGAATTACAGAGCCAACAGCATTTGCATTGTTGACTGAACATGTGTGACCCAACAACTTGATCAACACACCTCAATAGCAGACCATGAAGAATGTCCCCAATTATGCTAAATGGAGCATTTTTTATGTTTAACCACACTCTACAGCACTACAGATAAATATATAGTAACAATATAGTAAGTAAAAAAAACATTGCTGATTTAAGCTTTGAATAATGCACAGCGTCACTCAGTAATAACCTTGAAAATTAAGTTAGTAAATTGGTCTATATTCTCGATCAAACCTCGTTCAAATCATTTATTGATATAATCTAATCCTTATCTCAACACGAAACACCCTCCAATTGCTAGATAGTGGTATGCCACTATATCTTAAAAGACACCTTCGTCGCAACCTTAAACAGATTTTTTTTTTCTATTTTTAGGTTACAATAACTAAAAAGATACCCCCTGCGTTCTTGCATGCAGGAGAAAAAAGTGTAGCATTGACCTCTGGCTGACACAGAGAAAGCTGAGGGAGGGAGGGGGGCGGCGGTGGTGAGAAAGAAAGCAGCAGAAAGCGCGACAGAGTGGAGAGAGCTAAGACAACAACTGTGAAGAGCCGCATAGGGTTAAAGAAAAACTGTTTCAGAAGGAAATGGGAGACAAAAGAGAGGACTTGGAGCCCCCATGGGCGCTTTAAAGAGCCGCTACATCTGAGGCACTGAAATATTAAAAACGGAAAGGGAGAACCTAAAAAAAAAAAAAAAAAAAATTTAAATCGTGAAATAAAGTAAAGGAGTGGCAGTGAGAGAGAATTGTGCCACCTTGTCACCCGAGGACGTATATCAGAAATATTAATTTGGTGATGAGAATGACGCACTGGCTGACAAGAGGATTGATGTCAGTTAAAACCCTAAAAGGAGTAAAAGAAAAAACAAAATGAGGAGACATTTATCAGAGCGAGTGTGGATAAGCTGCTGTACAGGAACATGAGATCGAGGTGTTGGGAAGAAGATGACTGCATTCACAACAGCCACATCACATGTTTTTACATTTCTCATTTGTTTAAGATTAAAAGAAAAAAAAATCGCCTGGCTTTTTATTTGACCAGTCGCCTCCTTTACATGTGTTCTCATTTACGGTGTAGTAAAGTGACGACCATCTTTTTTAAAACAAGGCAAGAGGCAAGCGACTACAAAGCATGTGATAATGACAACTGAGTCAAACTACCATTAGCCGTGTATCTGCACAGTGAGTCTTCTGTCAAGCTGTCAGACATAAATGGGCAATTTTTTGATGCAGATTCAACAGTTTTAAGGAGGAAAATTGTTGAGGGGAATGTAGTGCTATTACTGCTTTGCAGCATTTCCCTCATAGCAAAATGGCAATGTTAGTTTGTCAAAATAAAATCTGATTGCATTTTAGCCGCTTGTATTTTTTTGGTATGTTTTAAATAGATTGTTTAACAACACTATTTATTAAATGCAATTAATTATTTAATTTGTATGTTAATTCTAGTAAAAACATATTTTAAAAAAGGAAATCAATCAGTATTATATTGACAACCACAAAACCTGACAGAAGTTAAGAACTTATTTGTAATCCATCCGTCAGCCAATATAAACTATATAACATTAATCAGGAATACTTACCCTATGTGGACCATGATGGCACAAGAATAAACACCATCTTTTAAAACATTTAATCTTGTCAGATTTAGCAGTAGAAAGCAGACAGTTAATGGCAAAGTTACTAATAGTAGCTTGCTACCAAGCTCACTGCTGGTTTCAGTGTAAGTAGTCTGCTGTTATTCACTTACTATAGATCTCTACATAACAATTAGAGTTTGTGAAACATAATTTAGGCCTACACCATACTGTAAAAGTGAAATGAAATGCCCAATGCATATAAATGAATATGATATAAATAGTATTATTCCTAAACTTAAATACTTTGTTCACCAAAACAAAAATATGAGGTTTTTAAATAAATAATCTGCTCTTGCCCTGTATCATTGCCCTCACTAGTAAGTAAATATTACTTTCAATTTATACAGTGCCACCACATCCATATGTATTTTTGCACAAGATTTGTTTTTATGTCTATTTTGTCTTTTCAAAAACAAACCTATGAACGACTTTTTCCTTTAACACTTATTATCTTATCATACACAAAAAAGATGAATTCATTGCAATGCCAGTGTTGACACAATATTTTTTTTTCTGAAAAGGTGTGCACAGTTTTTTATAATCCCTTAACTCTCATACAGAGTTTGAACTGTACACTGAAGAGTTGTGAATGATATATTGTAATCAAATTATTTCATATGAAAATTCCTGTAAAACCATTTAATACTTCTACTATTTATTAAAGTCAGACATACTCATTTTATTTTTTGCTAAATTGTAGCTAAACGTTTTATATCTGTGGAAAAATTGTTCTGTAATAGATGACAGCAGCAACAATAGTCACATTACATTTGTTAAATGTGTTTTGATATAACTGCCAATATGTTTTAGGTCACAAGATTACTGGTTTCAAGCAATCCAGAAGGTTTTAATGTTTATTATATTATTATTATGTTTAAACGAGTCATTAGTAGATTATTTTGAAAGTAACTTTCCCAGCTGGGGACTACATTCAAAGGTCTGTGAGGGAACAACCCAACAACAACAATGACTCCTTTTTAGCTTAAGATGGTGTAGCTGTTGCTTTGTTGTCAGAGTCATTTAGTGAATGCACTGCGTGTCAGTTCACGTATAGTCACACAGATGTTTTCAGCAGCACAAATAGAGACCCTGTAGCCTCACGTCTGCAACTGCTGTGTGGCACCTTTTGTGTTACAATAAGCAACGCTCGTACTCTTACATTTTAACTACTTGGTCTAAATCTGAAAAAGTACAACTGCTCATGATCCCTGCAGCAGTAAGTGTTGGCTCTAGCCTTGAGGAAAATATTTGATCCTGTGTTAGGATACCATATAGGGCTTAAATACAGTCATTAGCTTTTTATTAATCTGCATCTTTTGTAGAAGTTCCCCGAGCCTCCCGCCCTGCAAGACACACAATTATACTGTACAAACACAGTGAAGCACATTAGCCATCTCCGTCTGTCCTTGCTCCTCTTTTCCTCAATGGTAGCCCCAAGGAGCACAACCCCCCTCCCCTGTCAAAGGAGCTTCCTCCTTGGCTGTCCTGTGCCCATCAGACAGGGTGCCCGCCCGTTTAAGACACCCAGGGAACATGAAACAGAGCCGGGCCGAGATGTCAGCTGGTTGCCCCATCTGCCAGTCAGTGGGATGGTAAAGCTTTTGTCCTGGGGGGTAACCTTAGGAGTGCTCTGTGTGCTGCTCAAGTGTGTTTGTGTACGCGCATGTGTGCGTGTTGCTTTGGGACGGGAGACTCTGCTTCACAGTTTAGCCACAAACAACACGCTGACATTGTTCTGTTAATTTATGTGTCACTCGTGTGCACATACAGATAGATTGTCACATTTTGACCAAAAATGACCAAAATTTACATTCGGATTCTCTGTTGTGAGATCATGGCAAAAATAACTGCTGTGTTTATCGCAACATATTTGAATGGCAGACAAGTCAAGGGAATAAAATGTGTAGGTCTCAAAGAATTGTTCTCGGCTGGATTGAAGTTAATTGGTCTCATTTCAGATCTGCTCACTTCTTATGGATACCACAGTTGGTGGAGTTCTCATCAGAATTTTAAATTGCCCGGAACTTGTCTCTATCCTTTCCCTGTTCCCCTGTTAAATAACATAACCTTGACAGTACAAACAGTTTGACTCCCATATAAATGAAGCAAGCCACTGAGTGGATGGAGGCTGGCCGGCTGCTTGAAATAAAGCTCAGCTCCACTCATGCATTCTATCATTTGGTAGATAGGCCGCGCCCTTGAGCTGCTTTAGGAGGGAGGTGCCACTTCTACTCGCACTGTTAGAAGGTGCTGAAAGGGGGCCTCTGTGCACGCACGAATGCACGTACATAATCCTTTGGACGGGTCTATGTGAGCCCAAGAGTTCCTAAAAAGAAAATGCACGCAGACAGCATGAACTTATTTATTTACCACTGAGTTATGCTTTTGTAGTTGTGCCTGTCAAGGATATCAGCACAAGTTAATATGTATGCTTTTGTGGGTGTGTGTGTGTCTCCTAGTAATACGTGCATGTTGCACGTGCTTTGCACCTCAGTTGTTTCAGGCTCAGATAAAATGTGATTTATAACAACAAAGACTTCCCTTTCCTGTGCTGTAATCACTTTTAGTCAACTTTGACTGTTGACTGCCATGTAGAAAGCTTCCCTTAAGTGGTCTACATAGTCCCCATGCTCACATCAGTCAGTCTCACCGCATGATGTATGTACTGTAGTGGTAGTCCTGAAGGGCTGATGTATGCACAGCTCTGCACCGGCAAGTCCTCTCTGAGCACATCTATGATCTTGGGTTACTCAATCATCAATCAAGGCCAACTGCAGCGTACTGTACTGTCGCCCATCTTTTAAAGCTCAGTTGTGAAGGACTGGCTAAGATGGCCTAAGGGACACGTTCCTTGGTCTGGCCCATCTCAGGTTTGATGTGAATATGGGTGTAGTTATGACTACACACAGAACAGAGTCGACACATTGATGTAGACTTTTTTAATGTTTGGTGAAGGCCACCTGATAGTAGGGATGTGATTTTTAAATTTTCTTCTTTGTAGAATTTTGCAGTATTTTTTGGCAAACATTTTTCAGTAATTTGTTTGACGTTTTCCTGCTATAGTTGTGGTCTTTTTCAACTTTCAGCTGCATAATCCAGGCATGGAAAATAAACGGGAAGAAGAAATAAAAACCTGTATTTCACAAAGTAGAAACTTTCATTTGTATATCCAATATTTAAAATGCATTATTTTCTTGCTGCATAGTGAATTATATAAATAAAAGATACATAAATTATTTATTAAAAGTAACATGAGATAAAAGTGCGTCATATTCAACTCTTTGTTACCTCGTGCTAGTCTGTATTTTAAGCAGTTTTCTTCGTTATTGTAAGAGAAAGCAGCCTGTTATGAGAAATAAACATGCAAAATTCTTTGCCAACAACACTGATCAAATGTCATTGCCAAATTTACCTCATTCAGAATGAGGCTTACCTGAAAAATACAAAGCCTACATTTCAGACAATATGGGCAGAGGGAGCAGACAAAGAAGGCAGTGCAAGAAAACAGTGCATGAGAATCAAAAAGAAATATACAGTACATTCACTTTCTCCACAAAGGCTACTCAGAATTCATTATATTATCCAGAATGGACATTCAGAACCATACGATATTGCAGTGATAGAGTTGCATGCCAATTTTCCTGTGTGCTTGAAGTGAGGTATTGTGCTATTTTAATGAGCTGTTTAGACTAGTGGCCGGTTGCATTTGGGCTGTTACAACCAGCTCAATGAATAATTGTTATTGCCTCTTAAAGGCCAGATGTATGGAATTCATGCAAATTTAGAGCAAAGGGAAAATGTGTGTGTGCGTGAGGGTGTCTTGGAATAATTGTATTCCAGATGTCCTTCTTTCATGTGAACCACACACACACAAGCACACACACTAAAAGGACAGAACAGATGATGGTGATGATGATTAAGATCTTAAGCATATGGAGATACTGTGTTGGTTTAGTGTTTGTGTGTATGTGTGTGTTTGGTGGTGGCGTTTTTTTGAACATTTCTGCTCCCTCAGTCTTATGTGACAGGTTCACCCATCTCTCCTGGGGAGGCCTTCACTCCCAATTTAGACGCAAGCGTCGTCAAGTGACAGCAATGGCTCCGGCACCCTACCTTTGCAATATGACTACAGTTAACTTAACAAGTCTCGATATGTGAGCTCCATCTTTGATGTAATTGATTTGAGTGGTTCGAGCATCTTTCTTGCCGAGAAGTTGAAATTTTAGGTAGATCTGTCAAGACGGTCTTCAGAGGGATGCAGGTCATTTCTGTCACATTTTAAACTTAAAAAAAAAAAAGTCATTTTCTTTTATCATATTTCACATAATCTGCGCTGTATTGTTTGTGCTTTAAAGTCCAACATAAAAACGTGCTTCCTCCGCCTTTCTATGTCAGCTACAGTGTAGTTCATAGTCATCAAGATGGGCATTTGTGGCCACAGTGTACTCAGGTCTCAAAACAGCAGCACAATAGCACAGTCCATCTGTCCAGGCCTTCTTGTTGCACAATGATCATAAATGTCAACAGCAGAACAGAAATCAAAGAGCTCTCTGATGCCAAACTGTAAGGAAGGTGGTCACTGTACAAGCAAATCTCACATTTCAATATGTTTAATGTGTGCATTGGACCTTTCGTGGGCTGGGCTTCAGTGTAAATGTGGAAGTTTTTTGTTGATGAGATTCAAGTACAGTGTGTCTATTGTTTATTCTGGCGTTTGATGTTTTTACTGCCTCTGCAACACCTTAAGCTTGGATGTTGCATCTGTTTTATATAAAAAAAAGTGAGGAACACTTAACTGCAGTAAAATGAGCACATCAGTGCAAAAGATGTGTATAAAACTGATTTATAATGTGAAACAAGCAACAGTCAGATAATAATGTAGGTTGAGACAATCATTTGTTTTGTAAATATATATATTAAAAAAATCAGTGATGTACAATTAATAAATATTGTTTAATCAAACGAAAGTCTACCTGATTCATCTTAAATTCTTTGATGGCCTGTTAATCTTCAGCAAACAGATATTATCTCCTGTGCTTGAAAATTTCAGGGAACTGCAAGCGCATGAGTGTCTCTGACGTTGTACATGTCATCACATGCGTAGCCTGTGTGTGTGTGTGTGTGTGTGTGTGTGTGTGTGTGTGTGTGTGTGTGTGTGTGTGTGTGTGTGTGTGTGTGTGTGTGTGTGTGTGTGTGTGTGTGTGTGTGTGTGTTTGTGGGGGGTGAAGTTGTGTTGAATGACAAGGGCATGCGTCTTGAGCCACCTGGATTTATTTGGGCCAAACAAGAGGGGCCCGTGTCTGTCTGAGCAGTGGGGCCTCAGAGCCGCGAACAGAAGGTGCCTCCTCACAACTCACACCTGAGCTCGTCCCGGCCTGGGACCAACCTCTCTCTCTCTCTATCTCTATCTCTATCTCTATCTCTATCGCTCGCTCCATCCATGCAGCCTCTTCTCTCGCTTTCTTCCCCTACCCTCTGTATCCTCACTTCTCTCCCAGGCCATGGCCTGGCCTACTTTTACCTCTCCCACTCTGGACCTTTTGATGTCGACCATGTTGGCCCTTTCCACAGATCATGTGCATGTTTGCAAATGGCCCCTTTGCTCAATCCTCAGTCTGTTTATGAATATACATTTCACAAACAGGATATGTAGTTAATGGTCTACAAAGAGAAGCATTCTCTCTCATGTATTAGCTGTGCTTATCACAGTAAATGATGCTAAGGTTCGCAGTGAAAACCACTCTTCCATTTACTTGATTCTCTCCTTTCTTTTTCAGTCACTGCTGAGTTTGTTTCTCTTTGTTGTTGATGTGTTTTTTTTCCCCCCTACGAATCTCCCAACTCAGTTCCTAGAAAAGAGGCTTTATTCAGGGAGGAAATGTGTGTTTGCTTGTCTGTTAGCATCTTTTTCATTTAGGCTTGAAGTGACAGGGTGTGAAGCTGGGTAGGCGTGTGCATCTCAGAAGTCAAAAGCACAAACACTAACAAGACACCAAGTTGACTGCTTTAGTTTTGAAGGTAAAATTAAGTCAAAATCAACAGTATTCACATTTCTTTGGTCAGTTTGGCATTGTATCAGAGATTTGTCACATGATATAAATGTATTATAGCAGATTTCACAGAATCTTAGATATGAGACTTTGCCTTCAGCTACAGAGAATCATTCAGTCCACGTTGGTTCAGATGGAAGGACTTTTGCAAATGCTTTGAGGGCATACTTGTCAACTGACCTTTGATCCAAAAAGAAAAATAGACGATACTGTATTTCTCGATGGTGAAATTCAGTCTTGAACTGTGAAAGTTATTGGCTTGATTGTTCAGTCTGAGTGATATTTTACTTTGTGGAACATTTTTTTCTTTTCTTTTCTTTTCTTTTCTTTTCTTTTCTTTTCTTTTCTTTTCTTTTCTTTTACAAATACAGTATATTACAAATTGAAAAAAGCTTTTTGTTAAATTAGAAACTTCAATCAATAAAGCATATAGGCATAATCAATTTTAGGCTGTGATAACACATAAATACTTTCTAGCAGAATACATTTTTGTTGCTTTTTGTCTCTTGAGGTGAAGCGTAGATGAAATAACACCACCTCAATCTTTAGCTATGGCTGTGGTTGTAGTTACTACAGTCCTAGAATGCATTCAGCATTTCGCCATCTTAGAAACCTGTTTTGCAAAACTGCATCCCTCGCTCAATATAGTTCCAATTGACATATTTCCTGGCTTTATATTTTTGGCCATCCGTAGCCACCGAGGCTGTGCAACATCATCATTACAGCGTGATGGGGAGCACACCCTCGATGAACTCACTTCAGGTTTCTTATATTCAGTTTGCATTATGGCAGTTTCTTGTCACTCCTTCTATGTATAGTTTCTTTAAGAGGGGATATAAACCTACAACTAAGGGACTCAAGTGCTACCCTTAGTCATCAGGTTTCATATTCTCAACCCAACTACTTTGAGTGCCTACAAATGCAGAATTTACGATTATATAAACTTGTATTTGGACACACTGTATTTCTCACGTTCAAGTTCCATGTTTTCTAATAACACAGGTCTGTTATCCATTAAACACAAATAGTTTTTCACGTGTATCATAACATTAGATTTACTATATTTTGACTGTTTATGAGCTGTCATTAAAAAATACTCAAGAGTCTAAATCACAAGGCCAATTGGCAATAAGATATTTTAACAGGTCATTCTTGTCGGCCCTTTACTGTGACAACTTTGCTTTCTGGGAAAAGCCCAGTACACACAACAGCTGTTGACCCTACAATGTAAAAGGCTGTAATATAGAGTGCACCAAAGTGCTAATAGGTGTCCCTGTTCTTCTGGACAAAGTATAGATAAAGCACTTGTTGTCTTGATTTCCTTCTGGAAGGTTAAAGATGGCTTGGTATCGTTGCTGGTAAGTGGTCACGACTAACACCTAATTGATCCAAACTGGTCTTAATTGACGAAGCAGGATGTGGCCCACCATTGCAGCTAGTGGCATGGGAAACCTGGCAATTAATGGGACATGGTGGATGTTTCAGACTTAGTGGTATCAATAGAAAGTTCCCTGCTCACACTACAGCATTGTGGTAATTGAGCCATCTGTTTCCTTGGGTGCTTGCGGTCGTAGAGAATGAAACTTGGAACCAATTGTTAAAACTGATTTGACACTATTGGTGATGCCACTTTCATGTAAAATGTAGAGGTCATTTCCAATTATTGCCAAACTTCAGTACAGACAATTAAAACGAGGGACATTTTCTGCATGTTTTTAAACATTTCGGACAGTGTCAATAAAAGTGAGTGTGTGTTGATGGGGCTGTCTTTTCTCTGTCAGACTAATAGTGTATTAGTCCACTCTTCAAGATGTCTGAGACTGTAATTAGTGGATTGCTTTGAGTCAGGCCAGCCCAGGGCGACGGGAGGAACTGTGGGGAGTGAAGGGAGCAACAACATGAGGGAGGCTGGAGAAGAAAAGGGCCGCCCATTTTATAGTCCTGATGGAGGTTATATTTTCTGTGACAACTGGACCAGAGTAATCAAAATGTGTTAATAATCCCTTCAAAGGGGCTGGCGGCACATCAGTGAGAAGCCTCAGTGAACGCCAATCCCCCGCTAGACCCTGGTTCTGTCTGCCCCACCCTCATTGACCCTCCATCACTCTCTCTTTCTCCCTGTCCTGCTCCTTCTTCATGTCTTTTGCTCTTGATCTTATCTGTCTATATTCAACCAGTGTTTGAATTGCTTGCACCAAAGTTGCACCAATGTTGCAAATCAAACTATAACTCCTTTTTTTCCCCCAAAATCACGCAAAAAGACAAGTGTCACAAATTTCGTCAGGTTGCATTTGTTGCAGTAGTACGCCAGGCCCCAGAAGGAGGCATTGGTCTGAGTTTTAGAGACTGTTGTGGCACCCTGCTGCCAGAGTCTAACCCCCCGGGAGGGCTCCAGGTCAGACTGTATAGGTTCTAATAAGTTCTATCTTTTGTTTGGGGATTAACACAAAGGTCAGAGTTCACAGACGTGGCCAGATGGGGTCTCAAGTGCTAAATATCCATACCTTCCGCTCCTAAAAGGAGGTTGAGCGCCAGGATCAATGGACTCAATCGATGGGCATAGTGGTGGAGGTAATGCTGGCGAAAAGTTTGATTGCATGCATATTGATCAGAGTGAGGCTAAGAGGCTGTAAGGCTATTGATTTTATTTTGGATATGCACCATTTTAGCTAAAAAAAAATTGGTCTACATGTTTGGATTGAATATGGTTATATGCACACACACAAGCTGTGTAGAATAAGTGATTACAGGTGATGGAAACAATAACCCATGTTGAATCAAGCCAATGTTACTGTCAGCTACCAAGAGCCAAGTACTAGTGCAATGCCACTTTGAAATCTTAATCTTTTACATCAGAAATGCCATTTTTACTAGCACTTGAAAATTTATCCACTGGAATACAAACATGCTTCCTGTCAATTTATGTTCAATTTTAAGTATTATATGTAAGGAAAGTACTCCCACAGTGGCCTGTGTTGCCGTCTATTACGCAAATTAATAAGTACTGTCATAACCATCAGTTCATCTCTATTGCACATCAAGTTCATCTTCATCAAACCCAGCAGTTACTTTAACATTTTAACAGTTATATTGCCTTTACATACACATCTTATCTTGCTATCCTTGTGTAAAAAACTTTCATTGGTATCATTTAAGACCCTTTCCTGCTATGTGTCCAAAGCCTTTGTCGCCCATTCCAGCAGCAAAGCTATCACTTGCCATTTACTGAAATAAGTGCAATCTGCAACTCTGAACACTAACTCAATATTGTCTTGGTTATTGTCACTTACTTGACCATCATTCATTCATTATAGTTTCAGTAGGGGTTAAAACACTGAATGTTATGACATGTAATCCTAGACACATAGCTTAATCAAGTAGACATTAACAAACAAATACAACAATGCAACTTGTGATATTGGTGTCAATATGAATGTCTTTTTTAACATTCACATTAACTTTTCTTTAAATTAAGTCTCAGCCAATTAGAGAAACTCTGCCTCATTTAGTAGTCTAGTCTGAAGCTCCGTGTCAGGATCGGTTTTAGGCATTTAAAAATGCATGGGGTCCAGGTGAGGCGCCCAAGCCCCAAAGTGACCTGGGAGCAGTTTGTGTGGCGTCTCAGGAGAGGCTGTGTCCAGTGTAGGGCAGGAGAAGGGACCGCTCTTAATAATAGAGCCACGGCATCAAAGGCTGTAGACTACTGCTGGCTGACATGGCATACATCATGAAACGTGTGTGTGTGTTTTTCAGTGTGTGTGTGTCAAGTTTTTTTTGTGGGTGCTCTGTATTTCTATACAAGTTTGCATTTAGGTGTTTTTGTGCACATATGTGTCTACAGTAGTTGTGCACACCATCTTTGTAGTTGCCACGTATGCAGGATGCATGGTGCATATATATATTATTATAGTGTGTGTTTGTGTGTACGTTGATGTTCACAATAGGGCCCTCACTAGGTGGTGTGGCTCCCTGGGAAGGCTAGAGTAGCTGCAAGCGCTAGAGGACTCATTGACTTTCTAATGATTGGTGGTCAGGCCCCCAGCCCATGCTTGTACCAGGGGTTTGGCCTAGCCGCTGCTGCTAGCCTCTGGCCACCGCCGCGCACCACTATCGACTCACCCCCAGCCCCCTCTCTCTTTGGCCTGCTGGCGATGTGTCAAAACCCATTAGCACAGAGTTCCGCAACTATAGAGAGGGATCATTTTAGGTTTATCTTTCTTGCTCTCCTCTTACGTCTCCACAGCCGTCTCCTCTCTCTCCCCCTCTCATTCGTTCTCTTTCTCCATCTCCTCATCCTCCTCCGCCCTGCTAAAATGAAGAGAGAAGCACAGAGAAAAAGGAGTAACCTTTGACAGGAGTTGTTCCAGTTGTGGTATGTATGGCTGGGTATTGATCTGCATTGGCTTTAGGAACTATAGAGGAGAGAGTCAGCGAGTTGCCGCTGCTTTCAAGTCCCACACATTTTTTTTTCTGGGGAAAGACAAGGAAGTTTCAGATGCATGTTGACCTCCTTAGGTCCCATAAGCTATGGAGATTTGTTTAGAGAAAGGGGTAGGGTGTTGTAACATGTATATGTGTTAGAAAAAAGTTCAGGACTCTATGATCCCATATGTAGTCTTCTATCATGTTAATTTCCGTTTTGTTGTGAGTGTGTGTGTGTGAGAGAGAGTGTGTGTGAGTGTGTGTGTGTGTGTGTGTGTGTGTGTTTTTGTATGTTTGTCTGTGTATTTGAGGGGAAAGCAAGAGGAAGTGTGTGTTTTTGTACTCCATTGTGTTGTGTATTATGTATAATGTAACTTTCTGCTCTTCTTGTTGAGATTGACCTCTTGACACTCTTGGTTGTTTCTTTCAAGTTGTTGACCAGCACAGCCAGTTTATCCAGATAACTATTTTAGAGTGGAACTTCTTTATTTTTAAAAAGCTAAGCCATGCTTTGAATTAGAATAGACCTACACACACACACACACACACGCACACACACACACATACACACACACACACGTACACACACACACACACACACAGATACACGGCTCAGCGAGACAGCATCCATCTAACCCAGCACTTCTTTTTCTGCTAAGCTCAATCTCCCGAGGGAAAAGTGCCTGTCAAAGACTTTGTCCAAACAACAAGAAATCTGTGTAAAAAAAAAAATCCCCTAAAAATCCAAATACTTCTCCATCACTGTTCATCAATCCATCTTGTTGTGAATTCATTATTTATTTATGGAACTTTAAAGCGCGTTATTTGAATAATGCGGGGTATGACGAAGGGGGAGCTGTACGAAAACAACAAAATGACAACCACACCAAAACCACCCGAGGGCACATGCCAACACATCGCATCAGTGTCATCCTTCCTCGCTTTGCCCCTGTGGGCTCGCTGCTCAGCAGGTAGCCACACACATACAAACACACACACACACACACACACGTACACACACACACAAATGCACAGTAACACGTACTATATGTTATTCTAAAACATACATAAACCTTATAAATTCACTCTTTCTCTTGCACAGGTGCACTAAAAACACACAGTCAATACTTTTCTGATCGACAAATATAGACTCACGAACTTACTTCCACTTTCTCATACACACACGCACACTCACACAGACATATGCACCACGCCCTCAGGCCCTGGAGACGGCAGCAGTGGCATCGCCGGTCTGATAGATGGATCCTGTCTCCTTGTGATCTCCACTTGTCAGACAAGCGTCACACAAAGCCCAAACACAAATCAAAAACACAGGTATGGGGCACATGTCAGTTTGATAGGACCTTGCGAATGCCTCCCCATCCGTCAGCAGGGAAGATGCTCATCCATCGACTTGGAATGAGGGTGTTAACATGGGGCTGTCAGGTTGTTTGGACTATTGATGTTTTTGGTTTCCAGACTAATGGGTTGAATGGTTGTTTGGTTTATGCTGTTAGTGCTGTTATGTTGATCTTTGTTGTTAGTGAGAAACAAAGACAGGGCACTAATAGCGTCTTTGGAGCTGTGTACTATTTGTCCGAAGTATATACTTTTGGAAAAGAGCAGGTGATATTTTGTTTTTAATCCAAACATCGTTGAACTACTTCGGATCAGAACACAATTTCAGACTTGTTGGACTAAGTTGGTAAGAGACCATCCACTACAAGCGGAGGCTGTATTATCTATTATTACCCGCCATGATAATTCATTCATTCATTTTTTAAAGTGGCTCCAAGGAACTTTCATTTTTTTGTTGAATCTGGCAGTCCCTGTGAACAAAAGCAGTGTGAGCACCACCAGCTCCTGAGGTAAAAATCTTGACCCGGCTAGCTTTTGCGTTTTTTTGGAAGCAAGTGGAAGAAAGAAGCATTATCATAAAGATTATACGGGTATGACTGAGTCTGACTGCCGAGAATCGCAGTGTATCATTATAAAAATAGGCTGGACTCAGAATTTCTGAATCGCTATGTAGCGGTACAGCTACATCCACCGCGATGAGTTCGTAGACAAGACTAAACATTATCTAATTAGTTGCCACACTGGCCACCAACTGGACAGAGTGGTCTACTGCAGGTGGTCTACATGTAGTTATTGATGGTGGTGCGTGTGAATTACTTAACGTTAAGGGAGATCGTGCTGAGTGTTCCAATCAGTCAAAATGACGGACGACTTAAGGATTGTCCCATTGTTGTTAAAATACTCTGTTAACCCACCTCCTGCCCACCATTACCATCCCATACAACCAGGCACTCATATGTTTCTTCTTCACTCACACATGATCCTACAACTTCTGCTTCCAGCCATGGATCAATGCCCCACACCGAGCAACTGCTGTTCACTTAACACCTGAATGTCACAGGCAAACCCCAAAGACAGCCAACTTGTCCAACAACACAACACAGCACCTTACCCTCCTCCTGCTTGCCAGACAGGAACAGCCGAAACCAGACCACAACAAAAAACGAGGGAGAGCCCACCTTTTGTTTACTATTCTCAAAGGTAGATCACGGGCCAGGCCTGGTAAGGGATTGTGACAGAGGTGATGTCTAAATTAATCATTCATGCTCTTTCACATGGGCTACAGTAACAGCCCTGAAATATTAATGACAGCTGCAGAATAAATTTGATTCCCTTTTCTCTCTGATTATAATCCACAGGCGCGCTCACACACACATGTTTATTTATGCCCTGGAGATGAGGTATGGGGTCACTATCAGGAGTTTGTCTGCACACATAGACACACACACACTTCTTCCCTCTCCCTCTTGCCACTTGCACTTGTGTACCACCTCATTGTTTTGGAATATGTACATATTTTTCACGTGCGGTGGGCGAGTGAACTATACATTATACATTATATGCTTGTACCGTCTAGGTATGATATACTGTATGAATAGTGTGCAGCTCGCAGGCAGGTTTTTTGTTTGTTATTTTAATTAGGCGTGGGGGGCTCCTTTTTTTCATACTTTTTTTGGAGAGCATGACCTGAGTGGAGAAAAGAGGGTGTAAGATGTTTGTATTCCCCCCCTCTTGGTGGAAATTCAACTTACTGTCTTGAGGTAATCTGACTTGCAAACTGAGACACACGTCTGTTCAGGTCATGCCACTTTGGGATTTAGTAACTCCACTATTTAAGTCTTTCTTAAACATCAGTTTCACGCAATAGCTTTCAGCACATACTTTAAGCAGTTTAAGATGTATATGACATAAACAGGAATGAATATTTACTATATGTGACATATCCTTAGAATTAAAGCCACATTATGCAAGAATTGGTATTTTTCTTTGCGATTTGGTTCCCCCACAATTTTGAAACACAATTTACTCGAACCACTGTTGTAAATGTGGACAGCTGTACATTTACTCTGAGCTGCAACTCTGCTGCTGGCCCCGCTGCTGCACGGGGTTGACGCCTGCAGCAGTTCTTAATTGTAGCGTCAGTCGTATGACTATTATAAGTATTGATTTTTTTAAAAAGCAAATAGACGGTGGGCAAGTAATGTAATTGCAGTATGCCAGACCACTGTGCAACACCGGGAACACAGACTACTGCAGCAACCTTGCTGTACGTGCGCATTTGTTATGATTACATTACTTATAATCAAAAACTAGCTTGTAAACAACTTTGCTAACACAGCCAAACATTGAGCAAGTGCAACATAACAAGAAATAGTAAGCTAGCTAGTAGTACTTACTACTAACAGGAAGAAGGCCATCTCGGTGTCTGTCTTGCAGCCTTTTATTTCGCAAAGCTCTCACCAACAACAGTCCGAGGTTTACTGTATGACCTCGTGCTTGGTCACTCTCTTTTTCTTTTCTTAGCTTCTTCTGTTTACGTCCTTTTCTGTGTCTTTGCCCCTGTCATGATGTCTATAGAGGCTGCTAAGCCTGGTTCTTTTGCACTCTCGCCTGCCTCCGATTCTGATGTCTAGTCCAGTGCTGATCTCTGCCGGCATTTCCTCTTCCAGTCCTGAAAACCTCCTCCTCTCGAGAATTCAAAGCTCCTGTGCTAGCATTGTATATAGCAACAATCCCAGTGCTCTGAGCCTGCAGTCCAGTCTCAGGGGAGCCAGTTAGCTGCACAGCTAACTGCGCTAGATAGCTAGCTGCAGCTACAATTAGCAGCAGCTGGCAGTTACTTAAGGTGTTCCTGTTCTCCAGAGTCGGAATGACAGAGGCACCATTCTCTCTACTACAAGTTAGTGTACCATCAAAATGATTTTGAAGCTGTTACTTTAAAAGTAAAGTAGTTGCATAATGTTGCTTTAAGTTTGCTTCAAGTTTTCTACATAGTATAGCTAGAGGTCAGCAGTCCAAATGACCTTTCCTTGGCTGTGACCAATTGACAACTCTGCAGCAGAGTGAAGGTTGTCTGTCATAACATGTCTTCTGATTTTGTTTTTCCCTATCTCAGACATCATTGCTGCAAGCCTGACTCACAGCAACATAACCTGGGCTCCGTGCACAGATAACTATCAGCTGTTTATGTCTCAACATGTCATCGGAGATATCCGTCTTTCTCTGTCACCCCTTTGCATCCCTTTTTCCCTCTGTTCGCCCCTTGCTTCCTCTTCTGTAATGAGGAATACAGAACAAGCCAGCAGGATAGAAACCTGAGCTATTTCTGAGAAAAGCTTGTATGGAAATCTACGTTTGTCATGGTTCTGGCAATAAAAACAGACTGCAGC
This sequence comes from Pagrus major, assembly GCF_040436345.1. Lineage (NCBI taxonomy): Eukaryota > Metazoa > Chordata > Actinopteri > Spariformes > Sparidae > Pagrus > Pagrus major. The sequence goes on along the minus strand of NC_133234.1, from coordinate 17,109,451 downwards.
CCCACAAACATTCATTCTAGACATTAAAACATTTCTAACTAAATAGGTGCTTGTTAGGTCGAAATGTCTCAGAAAAGGTTTGGCTGAGCAGCTGTTTAGCTTTGAGTTAGTTTTACTGGTTGATTTTGCAGTAAATTTATTATCACTGACTTTGAAGAAACATTTATGTAAAAAGTTTTCCAGTAGGTTTGCTTTTATCCCTGTTGTTTGTCTCCTTCAGCCCTTGTTTGGACAATTAAACAAGCGACGAGCCTAATTGCACATCATTCACTTGTCATTTCCTCTTGTCTGTCAGCTCCTCAAGTTTTCTCATTTAAATTCATCACAGTGAGCTAATGCTGTTGTCAGGTCTGTGTTTTTATGCGCTGTCCATGCATCAAAGATTTTTTTGCTGCTATTTAGAGTTAAAAATAAAAGGAGAGTTTCAGGTCAGGATCTGATTTGATGCATTTGGCATCAGTCCCTGTGGGTTCATTTCTCAGTTCTTATTTTTTTAGAGCCACCAGAGGTATTCATGCTGACTTGAATTGGTTTCTAACCCGCTGCAGGTGCTTCTCTTTATGACACCATATGGGCATCGATTTTTTTGCTTGCAAGACTGTCAGGTAATTTCAGGCTAATCTGTTTTAATAAAATGTTCTGGCAGTGATGTGTGTATTATATTATGTCACGCCCCGTGGAGTTATGCTCAGTCATGTGTTTATGTTTGAATTAAGGCTATGTATAACTAAGACACGCTATGTCATGTAATCTGTTTTTTTCCTGCCTGTCTCGGTTGTGTTTAGTCTTGTCTGGCTCTGCCACAGTGTGCTTGCCACTCTGACATGACAGCGGCCACAACGTCATGCTCCGTTTGAGGTAGAAAATATCAGTCAAGAGATGTTTTTCTTTCTTTTTGTCTGTGCAAGCAGGCATGCACACAATTTTCACATGTCTGATGGAGTGTATGTGAGTATTCTGTACATGAATATTTGTGCGTTGATGTGTGTATTTGTATATTTGTGTGTGTGCGTGATTCTAATGATGCCTTCCTCCTCTTCTCTATTGGGCTGTCAGCACGGTGCTGGTGACTGTCACACACACCGGCCCCCCTCCAAATCTTGCTGAGATAGGTCATTTTTCAGTGTCAGGACACACGATTCACGTTGGCACCAGATAGATCCGGGACACGTTGGACTCATTATTCTCTGTTTGCATGTGTCGGCTTCATACAGAAATACAAGTCGACGTGCACAGAAGGCTTGAGCTGAAAACCTATAGCACTTCTCAGTGCTTTGTTTCCATTAGCCTAATCAAACTGCATTGCTGTGTATCTCAGGTGCAGTACAACTGTGAAAGAACGAATCAAGAGCTTGATGTTTTTCTCTGCACTGCTGTTTTATGGAGTTTAACTAACACAGAAATCTGACAGAAATTAGAACGTACAGTATACCCTGTAAACAAATACAACTCTGTCTTAGTTATTAGCAGTGTGGGAGACACTATTAGTAGGAAGGATGAATACATAGGGGTCCCAGAAGAGAAAGCACAAGAAGGATTTGATGTCAGATTTTAGCGTGGGACTTAAGAATTAGACATTCTTCAACTTGTAAAATAGATTTTTGTGCTGTTTTTCTGTATTTCTTTTTGGCTTTCTTTCCCCATATTATGTTTTTTAAAAGTCAGCTTATCTGTTCCCATCCAAAAGTCCCATTACTCCGTATCCATTTGACTCTTAACATCTCTCACTCTTGCCAGCCTTCCTCACTCCCCCCCCACCTTTCGACAGGGTGGGTGACCGCGTGGGTAGACATGTGGCAATGTGGGGGTAGTGGGAGGGGGTCAAGGCCTGTGCCCCGGGAGCGTGGTATTTTAATCTGGGCTATTTGTAATGACAGGCCTCCTATGAGCGCAGAGGAGTGGCAGGTTGAGAGGCTCTGACAGGTTCTAATCGCTGTCAGGAAAAGTAGCTGAAGAATGTGCCAGCTACACCCCCCTCCCCTTCCTGTCCTCTCACATAGCTGTTGTTGTCTGCCGTGTCTCTGTGTCTCTCTCTGTGCTCCTCTTGACTTGTGTCTCTCAAAGGTGAGTGAAGGATTGTTGTCTCCCCCTATTTTCTTTACTCTTCTCCTCTTTATTTTGGATGTCATCCAGGAGCAACTACCTGCCAGTTTAATTCCTTCATCCTTCCTCCCCCTCCTCTCTGTCCCCCCACCCCATAGACCCCACCACCTCTTTTCCACTGCTGTGGACAGTTGTTGGCATTCCTCGGGCATAAAGACTCAGCCTGTCCTGGTGTGTCCCATGGTCATTGGCAAGCTGCCTAGTTTTGTGTCTTTACCAAAGCAAAGTGGCCAATATGTGATGAATGAAAAGATGAAAAAGGTGTATTACTGTCAAAAATATGACTTAATGTCTTAACTTAGATTTTTTACACAACTCCCATGACTTTCCTGTTGTAGTATGCAAATGATTTTCATGACAAGACAATATATATTGTTCTTACCAACCCCCAAAAAGTAACACTGAAAATTGTACTATTTTTCTTAATTTAAACATTCGTTTCTGAATGAGATTTAGTATTTTTGCCACAAGGTGACTCCTATCCTAGACCAGGGTGTTCTGTCATATTGATCACCTTTACTCACAAAGTCTTAGCATTACACATTTCATTGCATACAAGGTTATGTCAGAGGTACAGCAAACATTTTTTTCAGGAAAACATTCTCAGGTCAGATTACTGTTTAGTTTTATCGTCATTTAGTGCACTGCTTTTGTGTGGCGTGACTGTAATGAAACACGGCTGTAATTTGTGTTTTGCATATATAGTTAATTTGAAATAGGGTTGGTGCAGTTCAGGATTATTCACACGATATTTTCATATTTGTCCCAGTGTGGGCTTTACTATCTGTACAGTGAATGACAGCCTCTGTACTTAGACCCTTGATTCGACTGAGGAAAAACTTGCTATATTAAAGTAAAAAAAACAACCTTTATGATAAAAACATAATGGTAATCTCTGTAGTTTGTGATATTTTATTAGATTATTATATTACAAGGTGTTCCTGTATGTCCAACTTGTGGAATATTGTTTAAAAAAGACAAATAAAATGTTTAACTGAAAGCAAAAATGACAGTGTACATAAATTCTGTCAATGTAGCATAATAGTTAGCAAAAACTATTACTTTACCATATTCCATACTACTATGCATTGAAATGAGAGAACCAAAGAGCTGTGTTTAGATTTATATAAAATTTAGTTACTCTAGTTGTATCTTATCTCAGGACATAATTTGGCTGCAGTTGATAATTAAATTCCAGCAGTTTTGTGCCTAGGCTGTGGATTGACTCACAGCTGGAGTGTAACCTAAATTCCATGTTGTATGGCTAATCAGAGAAAAGACATCAATTCACTCAAAATCATACTTGAAAGAGAATATTTGATAAAAGTTGGTTAAGAAATGTACGTGCATACGACTTGACTGGATTAAGGACAGTCCTCTCTACTGCTCTATTGTTAATGGGTTCATCTTGTGTTTGACCCATTTGACTCAATGCTACGTTGAGCCACCTTCTGTGTGAGCGCAATAGCAGATTATTTTTATTTTTAATGTCCAAACTCTCTTTTTAAACATGTTCGTCCTTCCAGCTTGTTCATTACAAAGCTGTAAATGAAAGGGCATGTATAGGCTGAAACACAATAAAGAACAAATGCATCCTTTCTCCACTCAAGGACAGGACTGGGCTATCAGCAAAAAAAAGTCAAAGTATAAATATAAAAGTGCCTCAAAGAAAAACAAGATGGCCAATAGAACTTTTCAGGTTCAACACAAACTTGCTGCTCTGCCTCTCTTCTCCTTTGGCACAGGACAAGGGTGGCCAGGCTTTGCCCAGGTGCCGTCTGTGCCATTGGCGCTAAAGCGAGGGGAAGCTGGCACACTTTGGGCATGGCTGGGGCCCCTTCTTCCTCAAAGGCTTGCCTCGTCTCCCTTCTTTCCCCTCACGGTCCCTGCTGCTCCATAGCCCAGGGAGCTCATTAGGCCAGACTTCCTCTTCATTTAATCCATTTTTCATAGCCTAAAAAACAGTCCCTGATCTTAAAAATCCTGGCTAATTTAAGCCTGGATGTTGGGGAAAAGAGTAAAAATATCATGAAAAAAAAGCAGGCCCGTGCATGCTTTTTCATATTTCTGATGTCAAAATTAAATGTTTTTATAGAGTAGCTCTATGGCCAGAATGGAAAGCTGCAGAACCAGCACTAATGTGAACAGTTCTTGAACAGAGTTTTAGACCCCACTAGGCAGCATCCTGTTCCATCCACTTCCTTGCCTGTTGTCTGTAGGTCTTGGGGGAGGCCAATGTGTTAACTTGGCCTAATGAAAACATTGGTAATAACATGCTCCCTCTCCTTGTTCCTTTAATTATGTATCTCCGACTGGATACCAGAAGGCCCCTGTAGGCTCCCAGCTCCACTTGTTGTGGAAGTGAAGTTTCATTTGTAACTCTGATCCTGGTGGGGAGGATCTGCACAGAGAAACTAACCCATTTTCTCCTCCTTACTCTCATACTTGTTCTCTCCCTGAAATTCCCCTGCTCTCTCTCCAACATCATGTTATTCCAATCTTTCCCAATTAGTTATTGATCAAGACAAACTTTATAAAGTTTTTTTTTTTTTTTTTAAAAACACACAACTAAGTATACATAATATCATTTTCTATCTCCACTGCGGTCGTGTGCTTTCATACCGTTCACATTATGTCCACATAAACACAGCCAAAGTTAACATCCTCAAAAGTTGTCCAAGGATGTGTCCTTTATCTCTCTTCACGAGGACAAAGCTTTTCTTTTTTTTTCTTCCCTCATCCAGGAAACCATCACAGCATTAATATACCTCCCAGGTATAAAGTGTTGATGAGTGCCTGTCTCCTCAGGCTGACACTTATATCACCAAAGGTCTCAGAGCAGGGGGAGGGAGAAACACTGAGGGAAGAGAGGAAAAAAGAGCTGCTTGCATACCCAGCCAACGGATGTGGCGGAATTGTTAAGCAGTCTCGGCTGCCCTCTCGTTAGCCTCCGAGATGCCTGGTGACAGAGGTGAGGCAACGAAAGTTGCGCTGGGTTGAGAGGGGGAGGGTCAGTGCCCCTAAGGGTCCCATGCCATGGCCGTGCCAGGCCGGGACCCTGTGCCACTGTCTCCGGTGCTTCCTCTGTCAGCACGCCCTATGCCCTGGGCCACTGCAGAGAGGGCACGGGGGGGCTGTCACGCGTCGGCCTCAATTACAATCAGGGGATGGAGCATGCAAAGGCTGCCCACTGTCGCCGCTTGTACTGCAGTTGTAATAGCTGCACTGTATCATATCATATATCTCCCAGACCGAGGATGATTGCTGGCGATGTGCTGCCAATGGAGTTTCTTTTGTCATTTCATCATTGACAAACCTACAGAAGCTTACATACATCTATGCATCTATAAGATATTAATATTGGATAGGTGTGATTCATTTGATTTCAAAAGACTTCTCACTTTTAAAATACCCACTGTTGTGTTCATGCTTAACCTTATGACCTCTGGCAAGCATCAACCCTCTAAAATGAGGGATTTTACCAAATAAAAAGCACTTAACACTCAGGATGCAGTTCAGTCAAAGGACAAACATTTGATCTCCTTAAACTTTAATCTTTAATTTGCTTGCACTTGTTAAAGTTGTTATTTTATTAGATGAAGTCCGCCTAGGTCTTCATCTAACACATTCCATGTGATCCACATAAAACCGAGAGCTTACCTTAAATTAAATTAAAGCTTTCCAAATTACATGCTGATTTAAAATGTATGCCATAAATATTTCCACGCAGACTAAAAAATAGTAGAAGAATCTTTAACACATGCGATTGTTCAATGTACAGTGTAGTGAAACTGAACCCATCCCTGAGGAGCAGTGGGCAGCCAGTGTACAGCCTGGTCTGGGGATCAGCTCCAGATCTAAACCAGTGGTCAAGGCACTGACCGGCGTGTTAAGCTAATATACGTGATGGGTAAAAAGGGAGCACCCGGAAGAAACCTACACAAGCACAGGGAGGACATGCAAACACCACCCAGCCTACCCAGAGTTCGAACCCATCTTGCCGTGAGGCAACAGTGCTAACCACTGTGCTAAAAAATAGTATGCCCATATTCTTAAGTTGTCAGTGCACTTTCATAGAGGAAACAGTAGTTTTATAAAATGAACAAGTTAAAGGTGCCATGCAGAGTTTTCTTGGAAACAAAAGTTATACTTGCATTTACCGATGCTTATCGGAGTGCATTGTGTGTGTTACCTTGAGGGTAAAAAAAAACATGTTGGATGTAAAAGCTGTTTTTGGGAGTATTTTAAATCCTACATTGTTGACAACCATGTCTTCTAGTTCAGAGTCCACTTCTTCTTTGCCTTTGTCGATGCATTGCTACGCTTGTTTCTGCCACCAACTATCAATCAGTGGAATAACTTGAAATCTGAGACAAATCAGATAACTTGTGTATTGTGTGTGTGTGTGTGTGTTTTAAGACTTTGCTCTAGCTTACCTCATTGATTTGGTTTTCTGGCCTGCATACAGGCTGATTTGTTGAGTTGCAACGCACTCATCAACCCCTACCGAACTGTAGAGCATAAACTAGTTAAAGAAAAGATATTATCAGTATCAAGTGAGCTAAATAATTTTTTATTTGTATTTTTTGTGCCCAGAACCAATACATCAAGGGATGGTAACATTGGTCAGTATCTGTTGGATGTCAGCTTTAAACATATACCTGACAAGTTCGGTGCATATGGGATAGGATTTATTTTCTGCCACCTAACATGTAGTTGCTTGAATTTGGACTTTGCCTGCCTTCATGCAAATTGTATGTTGCACAGTTACGTTTAGGGTGGACAGTGTACATTTTTAGCACTCATGAGCCGTGCCAGCAGGTATTATTAACCTTGGCTGTCACGTGCTCTTTTCTAACCATAAAGGTGTACTAATTCAAGATACATAAAAATTGTTTAGGTGGTTGCTAACTTTGACAAGTGCCACCTGCTGGGCTATCCAAAAATGTTGCCACCTAATGCCATGTGCATCTTGGTTGGACTCTTGTTCTCTGAATTTTCTTAAAACCATATCTTCTGACCAGCTGTAGAGCTTTTACACTCATGTGATGTGTTTTTGCGCCTGCATATGTATTTATGGGGCAGAGGTGCAGATACAGTATGTATATACGTTTTCTGTGGCGATGGCTTGATCTTGTCGCATCTCTTGTGCAGAGTTTGTACTTGCAAATGGTCATAATAAATATACTGAAAGCACTTGTGTTCTTGTTGGTTATTTTTTTCTTTGGTTGCCTGGCTGTGAGGACCACATGCGGATTTGCACAGAGGAGCCACATACTTATGTGAGGAATCAGCATATTAGTATTGGTTTCTCACTATAGGGTGTTGTAACCATGCCTGGCAGCTGCTGTTCCCGTCAGTCATGACAGGGTCGCATACCATCATCCTACCCCTGAAGAGAAAATGACACCTGGCTAAAGGAACCACTGTGTGGAAAAGAAATTCTGTCCCACCTCCTGTTGGCCAACCTGTCTGAGCAACGTTATGGCAAGATTAGCTTTGCCAGATGGCATACATTATTCATGAGAGGAACATAAAATGTATCTTAGGTTGTGTTATTACAGACTTGATGACTCTCTCTGTGCGTCTTTCTTTTTTCTCTATGGAGAAGCTGGCCCCATCAGCATAACGTGAAAATCCACAGGGAGCCGCGCCAATCGTAGAAACTCTCCCCTACCCTATTGTCACCTTCATCGGCAAACTTCAAAAAACAAAAAAAGCAATTTTGTTCAGCAGCAACATTGATGTGTATTGCTCAGTTATAGATTAAAAGGGAGGAACTTGCTTGAAAAGGAAGAGTCCAAGACAAAAGACAGCGACAGGCAGAGGAAGGTTAAAAAAAAAGAGGCCAGCTACTGAGTTGACAATTGAGTTATAATATCATGTCCTTTATGAATAATTAATATGATGGTGCTGAGGTCCCTCAGAAGGTAGATTAAATTAGTTCTGCCATGTCTTAAAACTTAGATATGCTTCATTAGTGTGGAAGATGGTGGCAGGCGTGTTGGGTATGCAGTTAAGCCTGTTTCTGTTCGTGATGAGGAACAGGAGACACCTTGTCAGCCCGGCGGTGGCACACCGTGTTATATTACATTTATGTCAGTTAACAGACACATTCAGGAATTCAACAAATGCATTGTTCCCTCTATGTCTGCTGGTCAGGAGATTCTGGTTATACTGTAGTCTTCTTCGTGTATCAGCTTCTAGATTTCAATGCAGCATGCAGGCCGATGTTTATGTAAAACATGAGTTAAAGCAACAACTTGAAGACTTGAGTCACCCTTGGCCTAAAGAATAAAGAAATGCAGAAATTCATTTTATTTTTGCTTTTTGAGGTTCTTAGTTTCTTTTTGTATTTTGAATATAAAGCCTTCTACAACTTTCTAAAATGAGGCTCGCAATGAATACCTAAAAGATTGAATTCTTCAGAACTGCTTCTTGAATATGACTTCATGTTGTACAGGAACAATGTAAGTAAGCACAAATAAACAATGTAAACTGTACACAAGGGCTTTGGCGTGCCCTCACATGTCATGCCATGTTGTGTGTATTCACAGTGGAAGCTGACAATAATCTGCCTTCAACTCTGTGGCCCCAGTCATTGTTAAATGAGGCGCATGATGTGTCTCTCTTTTGTGAGTCCCCTCTGTGCTTCGTATTCCCCCTATAATAGCAGTATTATTTTCCTTTTACCAGAGCAGGGAAGTGTGATGGTATTACCCTAAAGTAAAACACAAACTTCTGTTTGTGCTGTCCGTCAGAGCAGACACAACAACGCAGTGTTCTCACAACAGGCTCCAACTGTTGCTTGGTCAAAAGAAATTGTCAGAGCACCTTAGATTTGTTAACGAGAATTTGATGTATCATCTGTGAATAAGAGGGCAACTATTCCTCCGCAGTGAATTGTTAAAAGAATGACATGCATGCCATCAATGTGGACATAAAATGTTGATGTACAAGAAGGGAGCATTTATATTCAGTGAATAGAGGACGAGTGTTTTGTATTCTAATCTCTATCATCAAGAAAGTTAAACAAGCCTTTCTTCCTTCAAGTTAAAGGAGAATGATGTTTTTACAATCTTTTTTTTTTATCATGTAGTTTTGGCCATCGTTCCTATCAGTTGTGGTTACTCAACAACTTAATTACTGACATCTGGGGATGCAGAAAGTCCATTTAAATAATTTCTTAGTATTTAAATCTATTATTTGAACTACATGAAGACAAATGCAGCCCAAATTTTCCTTTATGAATGTGCAGTGGAAATGGTAGATTGTGCTTACTGTCGTAACACCGCCTCTTGCCAAAGACACACAACTTATTGATGAAATAAAGGAAATGTATTCCGAGCTAGCTAGCTAAGATAGATACCTTGTTAACTGTCACTAGTCCAGCCTCCAAGCTGCAAATATTGAGAAGTCTGAGAAGTGATTTAGGAGTGTTTGACTCTGACAAGTATTATCACCAATATTGGTCCCATCAGAGGTTCTGATGGGTTCTCCTGCCGAGGAAACAGCCATTCTGCAACGATAAACAAAAGACCTTTTGGAATCCCTTAACGATGGATTCTCAATGTAGTGAGGACTGAGTGCCAGTTTAGGGAGCCACCAAATGGGATTTGTGATTGGTCTGATAATGGCATTTAACTTTTAATTCCTTGAGCACCTAATTCAAATAGGGCAGATCACTTTATCTGTTCTCCGAGTTTCGATGCAGTAACAGTTTTTCTTGAATCCTCCTTTTTTCCTCCACCATACAGTATTTTTTAGGTTGTGACTTTAAGCTGCCGAGTTGTCCACTAAAATTGCTAACTTTAGCTCACTGCACTAGCATTGATGACACAGTGTAATTCCTGCGACACTTGCCAGGTGCCACTAGTGGTTATGAAAGAGTAGCTTTATATTAGTTGTCATTCCTTACCTGTCAGATGCTTGTCAGGGGTGTGCAGGTAGTGTATTAAATGTAGGCTAAGGAGACATATTATGCTCATTTTCATGTTCATTTTTCATTAGCTCCTGTCTCTTTAAGGCCCCCCCTACTCCTGAATACCCAGTCTCCTCTGATTGGTCAGTTCACACATGCCTGAGTCAGCGCCGCAAACAACAACAGCGCATGTGCTAAATCAATTCTTACTTGCCAAACTAGCCGCTAGGCATAAATTATGCAAATGTGTGGCATGGTGACGTAGTGTGATGTCACAAAGTTGGTTGAATTAAAGGTGGGACTACCGACAAGGCATTTTTAGGAGCAATTTTTTCTGTGGGAGAGAGGAGCTTCTTTTGGTGCGGACTTTGACCTTTTTAACTCTCAAGATATTTTACATGCACAAGAACCTATATAAAACACTGAAGAAAGAAAATAAATGAAAAAACAAAACAAACAAAAAAATAGGTCTCTTTTCACTCTCGGAAAATCATCAGTCATCAGTTTGTGTCAGTTGATGTACTGAACCTTAAATGTGAAGTGTGAGCATACTAGGTTTTATGTTTCAATATCAAATTCCATTGAGAAGAGATGAAGCGGAACAGATGTATCCAGGAAACTAGTCATAATACTAATTGGTACCAAGAACATGATATTCATTCACATAGGTTGAACTGGCCTCTGTGGTGCAACCTGTCACTCTCCAGCCAGCTTCAGCACCAGCTCACTCCTTCTTTGCTCTGTTTTGGGAGCCCTTCCTCAGCTCATGAGTATTAATGAATTCAAAGTTTGAGGAAAATAATCTTAAAGTGGTTCCAACTGTCAGATCCTGTCAGTGCAACCACTTCTAATGGCCTGCGCCTTCCATTCAGCCTAATGTTTGATGTCTCGCTTTCATGCCCTCCTTTTTCTCCATTGCTAAATTGCTGCCGACAGTCCTGTGTCCCCACAGATTGTTTGTTTGTTTTCGAGCATGCTTGTTTTACATATCACCGACGTAACGAGGATTCATTTAGCGAGCTGTTAATGGGGGAAGGGAGGGAGTGGTCCGTTGCTTTCTTATATTCAAATAGGATGTGATCATGAGTCAGGTAGCAATCTGTTGTAGCGCCGAATGAGCTAAGGAACATGTAGGACTTTGGAAAACCTCCAAAGCGATGCCAAATCTTTTCTAAAAGTAGTACAGATTTTTCATGTCTAAACCACTTGACAGGGAACAGCTGGGCAGGAACAGTCGGGCTGCCGAAGGCGTCACATCCTCATCAGTTTGAACAGGCGTGGTGATCAAGCATTGATCAAGACAGTCTAGACGTTTCTTTGTGTGTGCTTCACTCGCTGTTTGCATCAGTTCTAACTTTAACTCACAAACAGTAGAGGCTGGGTGGGGGCGAATCCAACAAGCACATTTTAACAAGTTATTTCATTCATTTAGCAACAAAAACCTATTATCAGTAGGTGTTGAGATGTGCTAAATACTCTAAGCACTCTGAAGAAAAATAGAAGGAGGCTCCCAACAGGCCTTGTCAAAACATGCAAATGAGCTTGACGCCAAGTCCGATTTTGACAAACATAATTAAGGTGTTCCAATTCGGGACACGTTAATAAAGAAGACTGCAGGCCTCCCCCAGGTCTTCACTAATCATAAAGCCTTAAAGCTTTGTGTGCGGGTGTGTGTAATTGTGTGTGTATTTTCTCTCCCCCATCTCCCGTTTTATTGGATAATGAACTGTTGTAGAGTGTTAGATCTCCTTTCGCAGTCTTTCGCTGAGTTTGAGGAGATAGGCAGGGAAGAGCTGCCCGAGGTGTGGTGTTGTACAGATAATTAAAAGGCAAGAAATTTGTGTTTCGCTCTTTGATCTGCCTGTCAACGTTCTGATTAGAGACGTAAAAGCCTTTAATCAACAGTAATGTGATGATTAACGCTCCTAAACTGTTGAAAACGAACCAGAGGAACGTCAAGTTTTCTCTTTCTTCTTCCCTCCTCCTCCATAAATCTCTCACCGAGTCCATTTCCGACAAACTGGCAAACTTTTCTCCTCAGTCAGTTGCAGCAGAGGTTGTTAAATCAGATGTTGAGTTTGATTAGGACCAACTGACATGTTGTTTTCTCCTACATTTAAGTCTCTATAGTCTTGAAATCATTGGTAGAGCTCAAATCTGCTCAATGTTTGTCTTCCTAATGCAACAGAATGCACTTCTGTTAGATGTCTTTTGTATAACTTTGACCTTTAGCTTAGATATGTTCATTATTTTATTATAATGCCCATATGCTGTGGCACCATCATTTATGCAGCTACTCAACAGATAATAAGATCAAATTATTTAAGTTGCAGACTAAAGCACTTAAACTTTGTTTTTTATTATTTAGGCAGTCTGTGGTTGAATACAGTTTGATGTACTGCTATTTTTTTTATTCATGTGCTATTTATTTTTTTAATATTTTAGTTGCAATATGGCCAGCAAAATTGTGTGACACAAATGTCAGCACCATGAATAATGCATACACAAATTAGCTCATTCTGATATGAGTTTTAATTCTTCACTTCATACATTTTTTACGATTTTGACCAAGTTTAATCAGCACATGAAAAAATCATTTTCCCAGTACTGGAAATGGAATTAATAAGTCCGCTCTGATTGAGCTTCACAATTGACCAATCGGGATACACGTAGAATAGGTGTATGGGCTGACCAGCCGTCTGTAGAAATTCCCTGTTTTTTAATTGAAGACCTCAGAAAGCAATGCTCCTGCCCACACATTGTTGCATGTGGGGCAATCACAGCAAGCACCCAAGTCCATTAGTTTTCATTTGGATGGTTCAGTAAGACTGGTTGATTAAGTCCAGGCAATTTGCTTGTAGGAACCCTCATTCTCCACTCACCCCTCCTGCTTCTCAGCCCTCTGCCACCAGCGGGGTTGTCGTTCAGGTTAATTTAATCTTGTTTGTTAGAAATTTTAACACAATAGCTTTGTGGCTGTCTGGATGCCTTGGCACAGTGTAAGGAGTTTGCTATAGTTTATTATGGCATAACTTTGCATATGAATGCTCACAGACATCTAAGTGCATTGGTAATTAGACTTACAGTAAATATTCTGTTTACATTGTTACTAACCCCCCCGAAAGCATTGTAATATACGAGTGGCCATGTCAGAGTATCTACAGCTACGTCCACAGGGACATGTATGTAGGTATGGGTAATTTCATAAATGTAAAACAAACTATTCCTTTCCAAGCCTCATCAATTCTCATTGAATGAGGGTGAAGGGGACTTTGCTGTTTAAAAGAAATGTAAATCTGGTGATCTGAGAATTTGACTTTGAGGCTGAGGTGAAGGGAAAAGAGGAGGGGGAGCTCAAATAGAAGGAAAATGCAGCTTTCAATTCTCTCCACCCCGGTTCAGCTTTAAACAAATGGTTCTATTACCAGCTGCTCTCCAACAGGCCCGGTCATTTATACCCATTAAACTTGCGTCTTATCACCCATAAGACGCCCTTACGTCTCTCCATCCACCAATTGTCTATAATCAGCCATTTAAAACAGCAACGGAAATTTCTTTTGCGCCTTGCTTCGGTCTGACGGACAGGCAAACGAGCCAGGGGGAGGAGGGACGGGGGAGCAGAGAGGGATATTTTCTATGGAATGATGAATAGGCCAAGTTGAGTGGCTGACTAACAGAGATCTGTCTTAATCAGAAGTGATTTGTCAGAACAGGAGCTCTGCGGGGTCAGGGCGCAGGCGATGAATAAAACAGAGCCTGGCGGAGTGAAGAAAGGCCCCAGAAATCCACCCTGACTGCCCACCACCACTCATGCACATGCAAAGGGAAGCGCCGATGCATGGGCTAAGTCAAGATGGACTGTTATGGCCCAGCTTCTCCCTGCCCAGAATATTACTTGTTTCGGGCCTTTTAAGTGCTTAAGCTCTTGCAAGAACGGGCCACTGACCTACTCCGATTTAATCATCCCAAAACCACCTTTACGATGTGCTGTTAAAGAGAAATCAACGTTAAGCGAGCAATTTGTAATATCTATGTAAGAATTTGAGTCTAAAACATATGAAATAGAATATAAGCAGAATGTGAAGAAATAACAGTTTTCTCGACAAAGATGTCTATGTATTGGGTGAGAGGTAGTTAGTCAGTATGCTAAGCTGATAGCCCCAGCCTGTCTTGACTCATAATACCACTTTGTTCTTCAAGAGGCGATTGTCTGACAGTACAGACCCCAGTAGTTTCAAATGGAAGATGTTTGTGAGCTCACTACATTTCACAAGCTCTCTTAGCTTTTTTTTGTCTAAATAAACAAAACAAACTCATTTAAATGTCAAGAAAGGAAATATTCTTACATCTGTTTTTCTAATTAAACAGAGAATTACAACAGTACATCATCTGAATTGAAGATTCTCTCTTCTTAGGAACTTAACTCACTGTAAAACACACTGAATTCAAGCTAGACAGAAACAGAATAAAACTCCCAGAAATTGTTTATCCTTCCACAACAATCACCAACTAACGTTTGGTCAAAATAAATCCTTAATTCACTGCTCTAGAAGCCGCTTTTCAATGCTGGTGCTGACAAATCTGCCTCTTGCGCCTCTTCTGTTTTACTGCTGTGTCTCGTGCTGGTCGGAGCCCCTGAAAATCACATCGGCACTGTATTCCCTGCTGACAAACTGGCCTCGGAGGTTGTGTTTTGTCCAGCTCCAACCTTCAGTGGGAGGCTGCTCAGCCCGGTTCCGCTGCCGGAGGTGTGGCACTACATTCCCCCCTTGCTCCGAGCTGATCTGCAAATTCCGGTCAGCTTAGGGTCACTAGCTGCACAGCTAACTGCACTAACTAGCCAACAGCAGCTAGCATCTATTTAGTCAGAGATCGAAACAGCAAAGAGTATAGCGAGCAGCAGTTAGCAGTTACTCTGGTGCTACGCTGCCCCCTATTTGTTTGGAGTGACCTTTGAAAGGTGGACAATTCTTATACATCACACCTTTAATACACAAACGACAGAAAAATCTGAATGTGAGGACAACGCATTTCTTCTCATGAAACACTAGGAATCACTTTGACTCTTCAATCCTTGTCCGTCCTGCGAAGTAACAGTTCCTGACAAACATGTGATAGAGTTTGCTATTATTATAAGTATCCTGTCATAACATCTCTGAGCCCCCGGATGCTACATGCCCCCCCTGTGACCTAGCACTTGGCACCTCTTTATTTTGAGCTACAGCTCAGCGCGAAGGCGCTAGCCTCATGGCCTGTGGGCTCAGCATTACAAATACATCCCAGTGTGGGTACAACTTTGATGGAGGTGATGAAAGTGTGTCACCAGGCAGTTGTAGACTTGAGAAGTCCTTAAAAAAAGCTTCTCTGGAAGTGTACAAAGACAGGTAACTTTATTCACCTGGGAGTCACAGGCATATAAGTTAACTGCAGCACTGTGTGTGTGTGTAAGTGAGCGAGCTTGAGAGAGAGAAAATGTATGGTCTAACATTTATCAGGCTCCTCCTTACTTCCCCTCAACCCTCCCACGGGTTTCTATACCCCGTTTGTTGGAGTGTGTGGCTTGTGTCCAGATACAAGTGTGTGTGGTAACCTTCAAAAAGTGGTCTCAACTGCTTAATGAAAAGGAGCTGTGCTGAGCCTCAGAGCACACCACTGTCAGGTCTTGTACCCTTTCAGCTCTGGGGACGGAGGGAGCAAGGCAAAAAAAAAAAAAAGCAACACGGAAAGAGAGACAGAGCCCTTAGACAATGTGTAACTGCTCTGAAACAGCTCCTGTAAAATAGATGATGTCTCCAATTAAATGTGTCCATGGACTGGAGAAAGTTGAAGGCTGTGGAGGATTGGTCGGTACCAGAATCGGTTTTCTGAGCTGAATTGTCCTGAGCCAGGCTTGGTGGACATGGACAGTTGATGATATTTCCTATTTACACAGAATTAGAAATGATTCGTATAGAGCTACTATGATTAATCTATTAGTTGTCAGCCTTCAACTATTTTGATAATTGTTTGAGTAATTTTTAACAAAAAGAAAAAAAACGGTAAAAACTCCAGCCTCTTAATGGGAGAAATTTTCTGGTTTCTTTACTCCTCTTACTGAATATCTTTGGGTCGGGGACGAAAAAAGGCATTTGAGGACATCAACATTGAAATCTGGGAAACACTGATAAATATTTTTTCACTATTTTCTAACCAAACTAATCGATTAATCAAGAAAATAGTCAACAAATTAATTGACAATGGCAATAATCGTTAGTTGCGGCAGATTAGTCGAGCCTTTTTTTGTGGAGCACCTGATAATGAGTGAATCTCTCTGTTGTTGGACGACGATTATTTTCATTTTTGATTAATCTGCTAATTATCTTCCAGATTAAATTTTTGGTCTGTAAAATGTCCAAAAGTAGTAAAATGCCTGAAATGATTGTCATCAAATTGATTATGTTGTTCGACCAACCTTTCACATTGGAAATATATATTTTACTGTCATATAAGACTTTCTTGTCTTATATGATGGTAAAATATATATATTTATATATATGAATATATAAAGAAGAAAAGTAGTAAGTAACCTTGAGCTCGGAAAAAGTTTGACATTTTTGCTTCAGAAATAGCTTCAGCCATTAATCAGTTTTTGCCTGTTGATCGACTAATTGTTGCAGCTCTATCTAAGAGTCTGAGCAGACAGAATTGTTTCACTCACACTCTGCTTGGCTCGTTTTACGGCACCAAGCTGGAAAAGTAAAGTTAATTGTCCAGTAAATACATTTCCCATCCATTTTATCGTTATTAGCAAAATGGTGAACTGTTAAGCTGAGATAAAATCAAGCTGGACTGCGCAATGTCAATAGTGTGTTTAATTCCCCCTCAATCTAATTTATGCCTTCAACTTTCCTATACTAATTCTTTTCTACAGTTACATTAGAGGAATGAGTTAAATTAAGGCTCTCTGGAGCTGGTGTGAGTGTAATGTAATGGAATAATGGGCTTGTTAAATGGACCTTGGGGGATGGGGATCTTTAACAAGTGAGTCAGAGCAAGGCCTCTGGGCCAGGGTTATTTAAATTGTTAATAGCTGTTTAAACAGGAGGGGAATATTTTATACACTAACGAGCAACAAGTCAGAGGCATTAACAGTAAATTATTTCTCCTCTCCTGATTTGTTTTGACCAGCTGTACATTTTTCATTTTGAAATTTTTTTTAATAGCCCCCAATTTTGTCCTTAATAAATTCTATATGTATTTTGATTTTGTGTTGTTAAAGATAATGTGTAAACTTGAATATGTAATGTTAAAAATGCAAATTCTTACACACCATCATCACCAGCATGAGCTGAGATAATACTACTGGAGGGACCAGTTCATTGTCTTTTTTTTTTTTTTTTACAGCCGTTGACAGTTTTGGGTTGGAAACCTTGTCTACATGATGACGATAATTAAATGGTATATCATATTTTGGGAGTAGTCTGTTACATAAGCAGCCTATCATTTCCTTTCTACATTAGATTTTTTTGTTTTTAACTCAGTAAATCTGCGCCATTTGTTGCCCAACAAGTCCCTTTTCCCCCCAGTAACTAATGAAGTTTTACACAGACCACTGGACAGGAGGACTTAAATAAGATGAATGGAAATGTAGATACATGCCAGAGAATGAGTAATGCAAGGAAAGATTCATGATAAAGACAATAAACACCATACATTCCCTCGGGAGGTGTCGTGAACGCCTCGAATGGCTGAATACGATGGGGTAAACCCAAAGAGGAATGATGAGAGATTTTGGAGACCTTAATGGCCGCACAGCCAAGGAAAATGTTTATCTTAACAAGCTATGATGAAAGTTTTTTAGTCAGCTCATCTCCATGCTCTCCATCTCTCCAGAAGGGGTCTCCTTCTTGGTCAACAAGATACGTTGCAAGTCTCTCCTGGCAATGGTTAAAAAATATTATGTGATTTTAACAAAAAACTTGATGTAACCTTAAAGAAATGTGCATTTAAAAGTTTCACATTTTTCCTTGAAAAATGACTGAGACGATTAACGTTTATCAGAATAGTTGTCAATTTCTTTTGATTGACTAATAGATTAAGCGACTTAATGTTGCAGCTGTAGTGTACAGTCCCTTAGTCTAGAAAACAGCACTACTTTTGACCTTGGTGTTATATCCTTCTTTAGTTAGCTCTCTACAACATCATTCAATTGAGATAAACCTGAATTCACTGTGATTCAGTTCTTGCACACTGAAAGGTCGCTTATTGCCCAGGTTATTAACAGCATTCCTCTTCCTTTTGTTGGTTCAGTTTTGTTACCTGACTGTCATAAAAAGCCATGACTGTCTTGCAAAACAAACCTTAACAGAATGTATCTAATAATTGCTCAGTATTTCAGCTCAGCTCTCATCGCAGGCCTTTTCTTCTACTACCTCATCCATCTCTTTACCAACCTCTCCAATAATGTACTTGCCATCAGAAAAACACCCTGCTGCTGCAGTCCTTGTCACACTCATTTATTTGAAAAAAAGCCACAACCCTGACAGAGATGGATAGATGTGCTTATTTGTCTCTTTAACAGAAGATTTCCGCTACAACTCCCTTCCTGTTTATCCCTTGTTCTTCTCCAATGGGGACGGGGGAGGGCTTGTATTTTTATGGTTATTAATACCTGCACTCAGTCTTTTAATCTGCCCTATTTGTCACATGTGACTGTCTGACTGCACTGTTTAATCTGGGTATCCTTCAATCTGTCTCGTCCCAGATTAGAAATTAATGAAGGCAGGAAGAGACGCATTTGAGTCAGTTACAGTGTAGGGGGGTAAAAGCGATGGGATGAATGGGAGACGAATGTCGTTCATTTGACAGTGCTTTCTTTTCTTTTTTTTCTACTTTTCCCTGATCCCCTTTCTCTGTCTCTGTCTCTCTATCTTTCTCTCTATTTCTCGCTCTCTCTTCTCTTGTTTAGCTGCCAGATGTAGCCCATTTTTTTGCACTGCTCCCCCCAAACAGGCGCTCAGCACGTGGGCCCTTTGGTGTGCGGCACCTGTGTAGTGTAATACAGTCAGCAACTGCGTTGTTTATTCCGGATTTGTTTGGTGCGCTTGAAAGCCTGTCTTTGATCCATGCAAAGATTCTTCACTCCTTTTCCTTTTTTTTCCCTGATTCATCGTCTACCTCCCTCATTTTTAAACGCTAATGCTGGAGCAGTATGGCTACATTGATGGCACCAATGGGGTTTTTTTTTTGGTGGTGGTGGAGGGGGGGCTTATTTGGTTTATCTTTTATTGCTTTCTTTTCTTGTCCCCAACCCAAGGGACAGGATAATGACAGTGACCACTGACAAGCTTGTCAGGTGCCTTGTCGGGGATGTTTTATAACGTTGCGTTAATGTGTTTACATCTACAAGTGACGAGAGGCATTTAAAAAAGAATGGCTTAATGAATATTGCATTGGCTGAGTGGACCCCACTGGCAGGCAGGATGCTGGGGTATTGTTGCCTAGAACTTCATGTCTATTTACCTCAGCATTTTAAGAAGGTTTGAAAAACACTTCCCATCGCGACAATATTCTACTATCTACCTGCCTGACACTCCCTCTAGACAGTGTTATCTCTGTTCACTGTATGGTTTGTGTACAAAAATTTGCACAATGGATGCACACAGGATGCATTTTCCATTAAAAAGACTCACTGAGTGAGTCCAGGTAGAACACCTCATATACATTTCAAATTTTTTCCCACTGAGACACAGTTAAAGGAGACAGAAAGACAGAGAATAAAGTGCTTCATACACTTGAGGTTTCACTTGTCCAAAAGTGAAAACAAATCTTTACAGGCAATTCCTAAAGTTTTTGGGGGGTTCTTTGCAAGTGTCGAAGCCATTTTCCATTCTTTTTTTTTATTTATTAGTTTTAGATTAGTTCATTTTATCTTTTTTTATTCAGACACTACTCCTCTCTGTAGGAATGGAAATGATACAAGATAAAAACCTCTTTTTACAAACAAAATTTAAGGTTCAAGTGATTCTGGTATGCTGTAGTGCAATTCTTGTTTAGAATAAAAATATGTATTTATTATAATTTTTTATTTAAAAATACATTTGGACGATTAAAGGGATAATATCGTGAATTGCAATTATGTCGAACAGGATAATCGTGATTGATGACACTGCATCTGTTCTCTTACAGAACAAGTGGGTCAGGAGATTCTTTCCAACCTGAACAGCGATCGTGAGAAGATCCAAAGAGCCAGAGAAAGGGTGAGTGCACACACACACCACCTGTACACACTAATCTGTCTATTCTAACAAGTGTTTGTGAGATGGTAAGGGTGTTCCAACTGGTTAGTAACATTGACTGCACGTGTACTCACACAAACACTGAAACACACTCGGGTATGCTGACACTTGTGCACACATTATGTCAGCAGAATTGTATTGACAAGGTACTTAATGTGCTTAGTTATTTATAGCACTTAAATATTTTTATTAAGAGCGTCACAATTTGAAGTTGAATGTTTTACTTCAGTTTAATTCGAGGTAAAATGTTGAGCACATTAATGTGTCATGAAATCAGCCTCTTTTTCCGTGATTTTCCTGCTTTTTTCCCCTCTCACCTGAATGGGGTTAACTTTGCCAGCTGCCATCCTTCCTCACCTCCCCTCCTCTACTACTCAGCACTCCTCTCGAGTTTCCCTCACTCCTTCCCACTTTCCCTCAGAGAGTGCAAACCCAATCCTTAGCGCTGCCCCTCCTTACACCCAGCCAGCCAAACAGACAGGTAGGCAGACACAGAAAAAGACCAAACACAGGAAGGGGGCCCAGCCCTGACGGCACCCTGAACGCAGAATGCTTAAAGACCACAACATGGCAGTGGGCCTCGCACAGGCGATTTCAAAGGAAATCAAACATCTCCTTTCAAATCGGTCCATGGTGTCTACTGAGAGTACCTGCTCTCTCTTTCTTTTGCTTTCTCTCTCTCTTTCCGTTCTTCCCATGAGTCTTCTTTGCTGAACCCCCCTCCCATCACACATGTACACACATCCACACACACACTCTTTAGAGGCAGTTTGTGGGGCAAAAATAAAGTAGAAAGAAATCATGATGTAAAGACACAGGACAGAACAGCTCTTCTGCATTAGAGAGAAGAAGGGTGAAGGAAGCATCCTTTTAGCATAAATGCCAACACTTGAACATACAAACACATACACAAAAACACACACTAATGTACACTTGCAAGCACACACACACACAAGCCTTCATGCTCAGCAGGGGGTGTGGCCTTTTGTTTTCGCTTTTATGGTACAAATAGAAGTCAGTGGAAGGTTTTAGCACTGGGTCAAAGCAGTATGCTCCCAACTCTGAACAACTGAGTGGATTGAAGGTTGTGGTTTAACCGTTCTCCAGGCTAGTGCACACGGAGCCTGACAGGTAGCACGAAGGAACGTTTTAATGTTTGTTCCTTAAAGTTAGCATTTTAAATCCTTGAATCAACAATTCTGCTGTATGAAATGACTAATTTGAGGGCAGGAATTACTACTTTCAGGGAACAAAATAAGCAATTTCTGTGTATTTATTTGTTCCCCCAAAATAAATCATTCTTGCCCTTAAATAACTAAAGCATGCTATCAGGTAGCATGCCCTTGACCCATGATCTTTGCATTGTTTGTACATCTATCTATTGCCACAAATTAAGCACTATAAATGAAATACTTTGAGGGCACCTCGACAGTAAAACCTTTTCCCCAAGCATCCAGTCTGACCACAACAAGCTATAACTTCAGTATCAGTACAGTTACATTAGTTCAGCTATTCATTGAAAGGAATGAAATATGTTTTTTTAGGGCAGTATTTAGTAAATTGAGAGCCTCGATTATTAATGTAAGAGGATTAATTGAGTAATTTATTTTCCCTTATCAACGCGCAGTAAGCTTACAAACTTTAAAATGCATCATCTCCATTTTGCGTTTCTCATCATCAAGGTTGAACTTCTTCCCTCTTTGTTACTAAATGTCCTTTTTTGGCACTATAGATAGAAAGGATATGGATCAGATATGCAAATTAACTTTATTTTATGATAATGGTAACATAATGGAAAACCTGGAACCTTGAAAGTGATCTGTACAGAATGTTCTGTTTTGGAGCTGTATGTTCAAATAAAAGATAGGGAAAACACCTTCCTCCCGTTCTTACCACAGACAGTATACAAACACTGTCAATTTTAGACACACAGCTACACTAAAATTTCGCCCAGTTTCCATTTCAGTTTAAGGAGGAAAGTATGAGATTTGGTGAGAGGCTGTGGAGAGGGAAAGAGGAATGGAAAGAAGGAATGATTCAGAGATGTATTTTGGGAGAAAGTGTGAAGTATCTAGGGGACAGATCTGTGGGTAGAGGCAGACATCAGGCAACTGCAGGACTTGTTGTCTTTGCCAGAGGGCCCAAACCCCAGGTCCCCCACCTCCTACCCTGTACCACATGTATCCTTGGCTCTCGCAACCTGCATCGCACCAACCCGGGCTGCCAGAGGGAAGGAAGGAAGGATGGAGGAAGAGGAAAAGAGTAGCAGTAAAGGAGGGGTGGGAAGAGAGGTTGAAATGCAGGCGAGAGAGAGAGATGACTGCAACATGAGCCAGAACAAACAGGAAAAAGAGTGATCCTGGAACCATTGTAGAGAGGAGGAAGCTTGGAAGAAGATATGTGAAAGTGAGGAATTAAAAATAGAATTGAAAACAGGATAATACACTGATGAAAACGCAATGAGTGAGAGTGGCTTTATTGGGAAAGCAGTTATTATCTCAGAGAGAGACGAAGAAAAATGACTCCCTGCTGACTCTAGAGAGAACCTCTGCAAAGATTCTTCCCCACACTCCCTCATCATCCTCCAGAAATGTGACTACAGGTAGACGTTAGTGGCAGCTCACTCGTTGCGGTGTCAGCATTTTTTAACAGTCACACTCACACCTTGTTGGCAAAATCTCTGCCACTTCCCCTTCCCAGTGAAAGTCCCTGTACCTCACTAGAGGACTGGAGTGAAAACATCTCTATGACCCCTAAAGATAGAAAGAAAAGAGAAAAGACGGAGCAAAAAAAGGAAAATATCTGAGGCAATTAGCCCCAAATAGCTTGGTCATTATTTCAACCGTGCCTTCAGGAGTCCCTGTGCTTGCTATGTGCAAACTTGTAGCTAAAAATTAAAAAGCAAACACACATTTTATGCACAGGGAAGCTATTTATGTTTTGGAAAATGTAGCAGCTTTTTAATGGGGAGCTAAAAATGTGTTTTAAAAGGGCGTCTAGTCAGGGGTTGTCTCTATACATGTGAATCAGTAACCTAAAGGAAAAAAAGCCAACATATAATCAAAGGAGCTCTGACTGTAGCTTGCAACCAACAACTTTGTGTGGAAGGATTAAGTGTCAAGCCTTAGAGGGCCTTCTCAACTTGCCCTTTAGCAAGGTACTCTGCCTGAAGGCCAGTGGTACAAGGCTGTTCTACAGTGTAGCCTTGCACAAGCTTACAGAAGTACTGTGATAATTGTAATGACTTTAATGTTGTGACACTTTTGGTAAAATACATGTGTGCATATATGTTCAGTAGGTTCCCGCGCCATTTATCCATCCATCGGGTTGGATTTTATTAGTTGTCTTCACTTATTTTATTTATTCTGGTAACTTTTATGTCTTTCAACATGTATTGTTTTATTTATTATAATTGTTAAAGGGGCAACATGTAAGAATTGTAGTTAAGTTTAAAGGGGCGATATGTAAGAATTTTGGTTGAAAACAATAAAAAATTAACTAAAAGTATCAACAGAATGTGAATAAATTGCAGTTTTAACGTTGTGTTACAGAGATATTTACTGAAGTTAGCATGCTAACCAGCTAGCCCTGGCCCATCCTGGTCCAAAGCTCCTGTGCTTGCTGTATCTAGCTATATAATCACTTACACTTCCCTAATCTTAGAGCCCCCAGTCCAAACCGCTAACTGCATGGGTTACTGAGCTAACTAGCTGACGGCAGCTACAGTTAGCAACAGTTCGTGGTTTCTCTGGTAATATGTTGCCCCCTATTTGTTTTGAGCATGAATTGGCCAGTTTCTACATACTGCACCTTTTAAGTCTTGCAGAATTTCATTTGTTGTCTACTTTTATTGCTCCTTTTTGTCTGTGTTGTTTTTATTTTGCTGTGTGAAGCACTTCAGGCTGCATGTCTGTATGAAATGTGCTTTTTAAATAAAGTAGATTACAGCTGAATTAACGGTTGCAGATATAAGATGCAGTGTGTAAATTGCCATTTTCCTCAGTTATGTAAGAGTTTACCAGGAGATTACATTTCTTCCTCTGTCTTTTAATTGTTTAATGAGGATGATCATTTGTTGTGGCAGTGTATTTTCTTCATCAGAGGACATTTTTATACTCTTTAATTTTGTTGAGTTGTTAGATCAGAATGGAAACTAAAACCTGTCTTTCTGTCTCCCCCCCAGCTGAGAGAAACAGACGCCAACCTGGGCAAGAGTTCTCGCATCCTTACCGGCATGCTGAGAAGGTAAGAGGCAGGTAGGGACCTTGTTTCTGCCCCTTCTCTGTATGTATCGTGCTCTCACTGTGCTGCCGTCTAATAAAGTTTATAATTAGATCAAAATCTATCTTTCTCTTTCCAACTATGATTAGTCATAAACCTTGTGTCGCTGTTGGCCACATTGCTTTTCATTATACTGCTTTTCCCGAGAACACAGGTAGGGGGGGAAAAACAAATGAATGAACGCATAATTAATCGGATGAATGGATAAATTAATATAAAATATTTACATTTTAAAGGAAATATTATTGTGATATGTATCACCTGTAGCCACTATTTAAATTGTGACCGGTAGATTTTTTTCCACTTCAGTTGAATTTATGTGAATGATATTTGTCAAACAACTACTCAATGAGGTACAACTGCAATTAGATGAATGATTTAGGTACTTTTTCTGCAGTATAATCTCATATAATTCTGAGGTTTTGACTTTAATAACTCTGACTGTATATCTGAACGAACAAACTAACAAACGGTTTTAATGCCGGCTCTTTTACATGCACTGTATTATTGTTAAATGCCTGGGTAGACTGAGAAAAGAGTCACCCAGCATAGCATCCTGCAGCAAAAGGCTAGAGAAGACAAGTGCGCACTGTACATGTCTCCATTCTTTTCTTCTCTTTGCCTTTGTTTTTCACAAAATGCACTAACAACCCATATCCAACTTGCAGTCTTTGTCTCTCTCTGCTTGCTAGTTCATGCACAAGGCAGCCCTCAACAATCACACAAACACAGGCATTCACACGCAGATATTTCAATAGTTCTTGCATTATCTTATGCACCCGCCACCTAACACACACATGCGTGCACACAGTCACAAACACACACACCGTAATGTCTTGTCACATCTCCATTTCATAAAGTGCCTGTGTGCCTACCCCTGAACCGTGACGCCACGGTTTTGTTTCTCGCTCCCTCTTTCTTGTTTTTTTTTCTCCCTGTCGCCCACTGTGGATTTTGATTAAGAGTAATATGTAAATGACACCGACTAAATGTAAAATCCTGGGGCCAGGAAGGAAGTGCCAATTGAAATAGATGCTTCAGTGCCCGTAGACAATTTGGAGGGCGGCTCACAGGGCGGCCGGCAGTTACTAGAGAGGGAAGGCCTGAGAAGGGCTGTGACGCCGACTGTAACCAATATTTCTGCATATGTCTCCATTTTGTCAAGTCTGATTATGGGAAGAGGAGGAGGATCGCGGGGGGGGGGTCAGCTCGCCTGGCATGTCACCCAAAGCTGTCCAGAAATCATTCATCATTCCCTCCTCCTCCCCTCTCTTCTTCCCTCCACCCCCCTCCGGTGCTGAAGTAAATAACACACTTATTTCAATATTATCATATTAATGTTAAAGTTCAGCTGTCACCTAATGGGAAGACTTAATCAGACGTAGCATTTTAAGAGGCAAGCTGCCACCCACCACCCCCTCCACTCTACAGCCCCCCTCTCTTGACGTGCCTCTCCTCCTCTGGTTAGCGCCCCGCTCAAATCAGGATTTATGAGGGCCTTCCAAAGTGGGGCCCGGCTGCGAGCCTCTTCGACTACCGCCCGCCTTTCTGCTTGATGGGAGCAGCACAACATGCACCCCCCGCCTTTCTATAACAAAAGTCATTTTTTTCTTCTCGTTTCTTCGCTGTTTGAATAAAAGAAAGTGGGTTTTTGTTGTAAGGTTGTGGACTGGAAACGTCAAATCTGAAGTCATTTATAACCAGAGATAGAGAACTGAGAGCGAAAAGTAAGTTCAGGATGGTTCAATGATATCTCACCCCACACCCCCTTTTAGGCAATTCTTCCTCATTTTGCCATTCATTTCATTATTTGTTCCCCCGGTTTTCTGCCTTTTGATTAATTGTGTATTTGTGTGTGATGTCAAAGCAATTGTAGTTTCCTTGCACTGTTGTAGGAGTTGGGCGGGCTGGTTGGTTTGTCATTCTCCACTTGTTTGTCTCAGCTGTAGAAGTAGTGCATTGCTTTAGGACTTCCATGAATATGGAAAGGTGAGTGAAGTAAACCTTTCCTGTTATGTATTATAACCTCTGCACTTATTAATATTCACATTAATATTCATAACTTTATCTCTATAGCACTGTTAAAAACAGAGTTCAAGAAGTGCTTTGACGGACAAAGAAAAAGGAAGATACTCGGAAGGCAATATCGCAAGTAGGCATACAGATCAAACAGAAGCAAGACTAGATTAAGTTAAATTTAAGTTTAAGTCAGTAAATCAGTCAATATAAATATATACAAATAAAAAGTAATGAAAAGATACATGTGAGACCAACCCGAGGTGGACAGATTCTATACTTTATCATACACAGAATGATTAAATCTATGGTTTGTGATCTTTTTTGTTGTAAAACACAGTGAATAGCCACATTTGAAAGCCAATATCATATTTGTGTCCAGGCCAAGAGGTCTGGACAGCTGTTACACATCAGTACCACAGAAATATATAGATTGTCTTCGCCATTAAAGTTTGATATTGAGCAGAAATACTGCAGTAATTTTAAGTTGATTATGAACAGTCAACACTTTGGCCTTGATCCATGGTCAGACAAATGGACTTCAGTGAGAGATTCATCATGAGCTGCTGGATAAATGGCGTCTTCTTTCATTGTTGATGTAGTTTATTTTAAACTCACACCTCGTCGTGGAGTGTCTTAACGGTCTGGCGGATATCACCCCAGCTGAGAAACAATTAGACACTCATTAAGCTAGCTGTCAGGGTTCAAAAAAGCCAATTAACTTAAAGACTCTGAATATCACTTATAGTAAGAAACATTCAGACACACACACATCTCAAATAGCTGTTGCTTTGTTTGAAAATTAATCTTGACAAATTTCTGACTGTGAAACTCATCACTGCCAATGAGAATAATTAGTATAAAACACTGTTTACAGGTGCTGTTGATTGGCTGCGTCGTGGTTGATAACTGGAGTCACAATCATAGCGTCTGTCTCATGTCAGCTCTTTTCATCTATTTAGTGGATGTCAGTGGTCTAGTGGTGGGCATCCAGGGCATCCACTCTTAGTTAATTTTTAATTCAATTTTCTGAAATCCTTTGGGTTTTAATTATAATGTGACAGACACTGTGATCCCAATGAGGCATAAAGTTAGTCTTGATGTTATATTAATATCTATGCCCATCAAATGATCTAGTATCATCTTGTATAGTACCCATTTAGTACCACCACCTCAACTTTGATTGGTTGCATTCCTTATTAAAGGCAGTTGATTTTTAGTGTAAATGTCTTGATATTTATAGGATGCATGGATGCTTTGTGTTTTAGGGAAATGCGATGTAAAATATTAAATGCACAGTATGTAATTTTAGGGGTCTCTCCATCAAAACAATGAAAACAAGAGATATATGACGCTGTGAATTGGTTTGGGATCATGGGAGTTGTTGTCTTCATTCATTGTCAAACAACCACCATTCCTGAATAAAATCTATTTGACGTGACTCGGACAGAAATGTTAACGAGCTAATAATGTACATCATGTACATTAAGTCATGTTCTCCAACTTACTTCCTCACTCTCTGCTGTGAAAATGTGAAACGCACCATGACGTATATTAAAATTACTGATTTTTCTGAGTTTGAACATTGTTGAAAACATTTGGGGTAATATAAGTACACAGCAAAACCTTACAAGGGTCTAGTCGTTTTTCTAGACAGTTTGATGGAGAAATGTTACATGTTATATATTTATCAGCACCTTAATTACATAAAGCAGATGTAGTTCTCATCAGCAACCTAAAATAAAAACATTTCAGTCACAGAATATCCTAAATGCAGGTGCATTTGGAGTTGTGGCCCTAGAAACGAGAGCTCAGTTTTTACTTGTTGTTGTCATCGAGCAGCACTTTCTAAAATTGCTCCATTTAAATTGCACAAAATCGTAAATAAGACCAGAGGCATATAGGTTATATTTTTATAATTCAGGTAGTAGCATTTTCATTCTTCGAGACTTGATCAGACTTTTAGATAATAGCTAAACTCTCTAATGCCATAGGATTTATATAAGTACACTCTGGTTAGTTGATTTTCCTTTCAACAAATAGGTCTTCATTTCCTACCATTGTGATCAAATCTGATAAATGATGCCGGTTTGGTAAAGTCTGCGTTGGGAAGGGTTACAGCTCACAGTGTGGATCACTGTCCCTGATTAGACAAGTCAAAGACCTTTTAATAAGGCTTCTGTTTCCATGGCACACTGACACCATGGCTTCTCGTAAATACAAAATGGCCCTGTGACTGTAGCGTGAGCCTTCCTGCTGCTATGCTGAACATCTCAAGCAACTCACCCACCACGGTCAGAACAGTTGGGAATGGGATGCAGCTCCAGACCCAGTTAGGACCACTGGGGGCTCCTGGCAGCTTCACGGAAGGAGGGGGCACAGTGAAGGGCAATGAAGCAGGGAGGACGAAGGGGGGAGGATGTATATTTTGAAGCAGAGGGTTTGTCTGCTCTCGCTGGCAGCTGATCCCACATGCAGGTGGTCGACTCAGTCGCCAGGCAGATCAAAAAGTCAAGGCCCCGGGTGGACCTCCCTTTGAAATGGGAATGGGGCCTAGATATCAGACAGAAAACATAAGCAAGCTCCCAGCCACAGAACAGCTCCATATTCATGGCTGGGACTGGCAGTAGCGACGGGCAGGCAGGATGGACAGAGCCTCAGCCTTCAGAAGAGGACTCATGCACACTCTGGACACTGATTAAGAGATCAGCCCATAAGCTGGGGCGAGGATGATGCAGTAGCTCACAAGACGCACTGTTACCAACTTCCTTTCTTGAGACGTGTCTTGACAAGCTGTCTTAATGTGTGGCCAAGTTTATTTGTCTGATTTAAAACTGGTCATGTGGCATATTCACATCTAGCAAGAGTGGTGATCTCTAGGAACCTCATGATTCTGTCCGATTATATTCTGATTCAGAAGACTACAATGCTATTATAAAACTATTATCAATGCATCTTGATGCATATTGATTGTTGTCTCTCCCTGTATGACTAATTTCTGTTTTTAAAACATTGCTAATTTTTAATGATCCATAATTAAAATAAACAGATGACAGGTATTTATCATTATGTTTGCTCAAGCTCAGTGTTCAACGTTCCCCGGTCATACATCTTTTCAGGTGATCATAATGTCAAGAAATTGGTTTTAAATTTCCAAACTTTCAAGAAAGAATTGCAATGCATGTAAGAAGAGATTTTCCTCCTAGTCTAAAATATGGTACGGTTAACTAAAAACAACCCTCTAGTCCTGTTATACACTTAATCTTTCACTGAAACGGAAAATCAGCCTGTCCGTATGATTAATTGGCATAAAAAGAATATGTATAACTCATCCTGCCTGTCGGAAAATCAAAAGTTTCCTGCTTGCGTTATTCACAGGAAACAGTTTCTTCCTTGTTTGCTTGGCCCAATAAACCCAAATACGATCAATGTCATGAGCCAAGAGACTAAAGTGCACGGCCCCAGAAAAGCATCTGGAGAACTTTTGATTCCCTAAGATCTGTAAGTTTTGCCTCTCTCCTGTATTATTGGCAAATATCTACTCTCTCTCTCTATCCGTCTGTCTGGAATATTAACTACTGGGATATGTAGGTCACATAATTAATGGAATTCAACTCTACCAGTGAGCTGTGTTGGGATCGGAGTCTTGGGGCCCTCTTGAAGTCTTGTTATGTAGTTGAACAAAAAGATTAGATATTTTTAATTGAAGCTGAAAGATGGGGCAGATTATAGTTCAGATGTTTTTCCTTCCTCTCCGTTTCCTGTTTTTTTTTCTTTTAATTTATTTATTTGTGTTGCCCTGTTTTAGGGTGAGAAGAGCAGAGGAAATACTTCAATACAGTGTGGTGGGGTCAGGAGAGTCAACACAGTCGAATATTGGCTGGCTTTCTGACACTATGTTCTACTATTGCACCTACCATCATGTGCAGCATGCATCTACAACCCTACACACACATATTTCCTTTTATTCTGTGTTTCATCAGAATACTGGAGTATACAGCATGTGTACGACATTGTGTAAGACATGCTTGCCCTATTTTACATTTTATTTAACTTTTTACTACAGCTGAACTCACAGTAGCCATAGCCCGAGCTTCATGTTTTCTGTCCCGAGAGTGGCAGATCACTCCCAGTGGATCCCCCTCTCTCTGATCTCCTCTCCATGTTGCTGCCACGATAATTCCATGTACTACATTTAAACACATTCCCTTTGCTTTGCAATTTGTTCAGCCTGGCATCATTACCACACGACTCAACCCCCTCACTCCCCAACCCCATATTGCTGCGTCCCTCTGGGTCGGTCCTATCCCTGGCCTTTTCTGCCCCCTCCAGGGTAGCATTCTGTGCTTTTTATGTCCGGTCTGATTTTATTCTGGCAAAAGAGCAAAGTGCCAAAGCATGAATCGCACACTGCAACCTCTAGCTAAACTTTAAACATATCAAGATGATCGCAGCTGTTGTGTGTTTATGTGCATGCTTGCACATAATGGGTTTGTTCAGTGGATTATGAATAGCATGTTAGCTTACTGTAGGAAGATATTTGGTGTTAGTAGTGGCGGTTCTTACAGTTGGCAGACGAGCAAGTAGTTCTGGACGACCTGGCTAATCTTTGAGGCCCACTTGCTTTGCATGAAAAGCAAATATAGGTTTCGAAAGGTAAATTTATGCTTTCCATATCTGCGTAGGTAAGATTCCCTGTAATAAAATACATTTTGTAGTAGACAATGCACCTATGTACAAAGGCTGTGTCCAAGCTATCTTGTCAAATAAAGACACAAACATAATTTAAAAAAATAAATAAATAATTTTGTCAGCTGCATGTGTCCACACTGACATCTGATTGGACCAAGCACTCAAATTTCTAATCATGCAGATTGTACAGTATGCTGTCCCTCAGCAAATTAGCAGCTATTAGCATGTTAGCTATGCATGCTGTGTCCGTATTTGTGGACAAGGACATGATGGAGTATGCCAGGACTCTTACCTTCAGTCTCCACTCATGTAGAGGGAATACCATGTGATCATCCTCCAGAATCATCCAGAGATAATGAATGTTATTTGAGATTTGACGGCATGTTCAGTATTTGAGATGTAAGTATCTCAATTTTTATATTGAGGGGGTTCTTTTACAAGAGAAAATAATATTTTTTTAAAAATCCTGATATCAAACTACTGTATTATATTTCACTTTTTTGTTTTTGAATGTCAGATAAGTGTCTTGTTTGGACTTGGGGGATACTTTTTAATGTTCCTGTGTGTCTGTGTGTGTCTGTGTGTGTGTGTGTGAGTGTGTGTGTGTGTCTGTGGCTACAGGCTGCTGCTGGGACAATGACAGGGTGCGCCTGAGCCTCATTACTCACTGCTCCTGAGCCAAACAAGCACCACTGCCACCTCTCTCTCTCTCTCGCTCTCCCTCCTGCTTTATCTCTGTCTTTTTCTCTTTTCCTCCACCTCGCCCATTAGAGAGTGCTGATGGGACGTTTTCTGCAGAAAGGAACAGACACACACACACACAAGCCTGGGCTGTAGAGGAAGGGGTTGTTGACAAGGGCAAAGACGTGTTGTTGTTTTATATAAGGGATGCATTTGTCTGTTGAGGATTGACTCGCTTAACTGGCTGCCAAAGCCCCCTTTTTCTCCCTACATATCTCCCTCTCTCTATTATCCAGCCCACAGCGGGCTTCTGTTTCTTCATAGGTCAGGACATAGTTGAATTCTAATTATTTCAAATGTGATAGTGACGAAAATTCTTAAGATTTTTTAAAAACCCAAATCTTGTAAAATGATGTCAGAGTCGGAGACAGCTGGCTTTGGAAATGGTAATTCATTTCGAGGTAGATGGCATTCGCAATCAAAGCACGAGCAAAAACTATTTTTACTCCTATTTTTAGTAAAACTGCGATATAAGCACATCTAGCTGTCACCTAGTCCCTGAACTGGGCATCAAGGCTGAACTTGAGCATTTCAACAAAAAAACACTCTTTGCACCATGACTTCTCCAAATGCTCTGGGGTCAGCCAGCCACGACATTGAGGTGATGCTTCGTTCGACCTCGCTCATACCATCCTAGTTGATAGAGCTTCTTTTTTCCCCCTCCTTTAACCCTGACAGACTGTCGTTCTGACGAGATGACTGGAGATCAGTGGCGCTCTCATCCCTTGAAGTGGCTCCAGGTGTCACTCCAAGGGTACCCGCCCTGTTTGATCTGCCGTCGAGCGCCTGTCGGGCCGCGGCACCCTCTGATTTCCCGGTCAGAGGGGAAACAGGCTCTCCTGTCCAAAAGTTCCACTGCTACTTTTGAGTGACAGCACGGGAGAGGGATTGGTGTCCATGGAGCAAACCCGTAGCCTTAACTGTTTGGGAATGGACTGTTTCCTGTTGTCATTATTCCCTAGCTCACGTTTAGCAGCTATCGGAAACCCTCTTACAAACCCCCTCAGGGGAGCATTGTATAGAGGTGATCTTGATTTGATATGCCAGGCCCCAGCAGTCCAAACAACAGAAAAGGAAACAAAATAAACATCAGATGAAACCAAACCATTTTCACTGATCATGCTGTGGGCCTTGTTTTAAGAAGAAGGAAAAAAAAACATCCTCTCAAACATCTTCAGATGCTGTCCAAAGGAGGTCCCTGTCTTCACTGAGGAGCTGCACAAACAAAAGGGACAGATGAAACAAAATGGAGGAATGGAGGTATATATCTTTTCAGCAAGCATAGATGCCTGTATCCTTCCTCCCTTTCATTTTATTATATCCGTTACGTTTTTTTCCCCCCCACCTACTGTGAGCTTCTGTAGAAATTACAGGTGAGATCTCAGTCTGTGGCAGGGCCTGCCTTTCGTCTAGAGGGAGCAGGGGAAAGGGTGGGTGGGGGGGAGAGTTGAGGGAGGGAGGAAAGACTGAGAAGGAGAGGAAAAAGAGATTCATGCTTTGCAGTACTGCTGTGTTGTTTGTGGCACTCTTCCCTTTGTGTGTCTGGCGATAACTTATTCAGCACAGGGCCATTCATCCAGGGGTTGAGCGCGGGCGTCCGTCAAGACGGAAAATAATGAGGCGACAGCAGCGCAGAGGATAGCTTTCTCCCTCTGCCTAGGTCGCCCCCCCTTCCCTCTTCCTCCTACTCCTACTCCTCCTCCCCCTGCTCCATCTCCTCCTCCTCCTAGCCTCCCATTATCAGCCGATTTAAATAGATAATAGGGGGTCTTCTTCAGGACATTTTGAAGCAATTAGAACCTATCACATTGTCTCTTATCTGACTGTTGTTCCCTCCCAGCAAGCCATTGTGCATACTTCTGGGCTTACTATGCAACAGCTGCCTGGAATACTGTGGAATGCCACAGCATTACTGGATGCCAGTATTTGTGTCAAGGAGAGAAAAAGGGTTATTTTGTTCCCAATATCTTTACAATAGACTCTGTACCCATATGCGCATGTCAGGCATGATTCCATCTCTAGCCATGCCAGGACATGGGATCCCTTTGCCATGATAAGGTGCTCTTGGGCTGCATTGCTTGGCAGGATAAAGTGGCTCCTGCCCAAACACTTGCACTGTACATACCTTCTACACACTTTCCGTCAGCTCTCATTTAATTCTTCTTCTTGCCAATACAGTAGAGTCCATTGGCTAAAACATACAGTGGTAAACAACCATGAACCGCCTCATAAACTCTTGAACTGCATTAATCCAAATTATGACAAATGATAACCTAATGGGAAAGCATGTAAGGTTCTAGATTGCTACTGTGTCTAGTTTTACTCCTAACAAAGTCGTCGAAGTAGTTTTTCAAAACAGCGATAGTCTGAGCAAAATAAGTCAGCTGTTGAAGTCGTGTTTGCGTCAGGATAGATGGTTAAGTATAGTTTTTGCTGTTATTGTTGTTGCCCCTCAGATCTCTCTTTGGCAGGGTGCAAGAGCTTGAAATATTTACAAATGCTGAATTTTGACTTTTTTTTCTTTTTTCTTTTTAATATTTTCTTCTAACCCATCAATCATTTACTGCGCCTCTGTATATCTCATCCTGGCAGACCCCCAGGATGGTGCAATGAAACAAAGGCAGTACATTGTTGCCGTGTTGTTGATGGCATAAAAGATCTCCTTTATCACAGTGGGCAAAACAATAAAAAGAGGGCCACTTTTTTTTTTTTTTTTTTTTTTTCAAGTAAGTGAAAAGGTTATAAGGAAAGACATATGTAGGCACCAGTATTGAAAAGGAGTCAAAATGTGCATTGGTCTCTTTTATAAGCAAAACACTTCTAACCTTGAGTACTTGTATACAAAATGCAAAAATAGAATTTTATTTTTTATATGCCAAAGACTGGAAGGCAAAAGGACAGACACCATTCCATCATTTCTTGAACAACGGTTTTGACAGAAAGTGTAGAAAACAGAGATTTGAAAATATCTTATTTTCTGTATCCAATCTTACAATGGTTCTATAACACAAAAAATTTTAATAAAAATTGAATTTCCCTGAAAAACATGAAAATTTACGGTGTGATTCTTTGCTAAGGAGCTACAAGTGTTACAGACAAAACTAGAATGGCACCAAGGCCCAGTCCAGTTTATTTGACTTGTTTAATTTAACTTGACAGCCTTGTATCACTCCAAATTTCAAACCACCTTTAACTGCTTAACCATAAATAAAGCTCACCATCCACATCAAATTGTACTCACTCATCAAGTTCCATGCATTATTCCCTGAGAAATTAATGAAAACATCACTATCTCGCAATATTAAAGTAAGAGAAAACAATCCCTGGATCCTTCCTTTAATCTGGATCTGCACCAAAAGTAAACGAGGTGTAGTCTGGGTTGAGACCCATCCTCCATCCAAGTTTGGTGGATATCCATTCAGTAGTTTTTGTGTAATCCTGCTGACAAACCAACCAACAGACACAGGTGAAAACATAAACTCCTTGGAGGTAATAAATATAACAAAAGAAGACATGACAGAAGTTCAGAGTAAATGGTGGCTTCGTTTTTACACAGACAGTCAGATCAAAAGTTAATAATAGAATTCTTCTCACTTTTTCCTGATGTTTATACATTATACAAAGAGGCTTTGCCTCTGCGGCAACCTATAGGCTGAATGTCAGCCCTGCAATGCTAGCCTGCCAATTCCTTACTTTAAATTGTAGTAAAAGTCTTATGATAGTAGTAAAAGTGTTATGATAGTAACTTAGAGCATGGGGAAATAGATGTATACACCTACAGTGTGCACTTAAGCACCCTCTGACTAGATTCAGTAGAACTGATCAGTGCTGGGTGATACTGTATGTAAAATAAAGTTAAATGTTTCCTGTCTCATGCAACATATCAAATGCAACAAGATCAAAAACACGTATAATTGACCTTCTAAGACCATTTTGCTTTCACTGAATGTATTCATGTTCAAGACTTTGGAGGTCTTTGGGCAAATGTGTTGGGTTTTTTTTGTCTTTGTTGGGATGCTGGTATCCGTGTTGATGTTCCTTTGATTTTTTCAGTTATTTGAAAAATGAAATTCTGCATCAGAATGTCCTGGATGTTTGAGATACTGCATGTAGCAAATAAACAACACAGAAAGAGAGAGAGATCCATAGTTTTTTGAATTAGTAGGCTCTGACAATGACTCGGGCATGACCACTGAGATGTGTTGTATGCTTTTGTGTATATGTAGACGATTGAATCATGGCTCCTAACAAACTAAAACACTTTCTCTGTATGTGTGGATTGACAGAGTCAGTTTGTGACACAGGTTGTTTTGTTTGTGACTCCAAGTCACTCCGTAGATGCCTTTGTCCCAGTGGTGCATTCCAGCAAACGCGTGGTTGGACATTGAATCATAATGGTCTTCCCTCTGACCGATTCATATTTAGTTATGTTGGAAAGGCCTTTTTTTCATGATGGATGCCTCAAACGATCATATGTTGTAGCCAAAATCGTAAGGACAAAGCAGAGTTATGCCACAAAAGCCTTTAGAACCTTGATCAGTGGAGAAAACCCCAGTGAAGTCCAATGCCCATAGAGTCCATTTTTAGCTAAGGGACCATAGGAAGTTTTCTAGATGTTGTATAATTAGACGGTATGCAGTTAATCCTAAGAGACTGTTTGGCAGGCACCGTCTTTCCACTCTCAAGTTTTGCACTTGTATGTAACCATCTTGGACTTGTCTGCCATGGTTTGAAAATCTTTCAAGTCTTCTAATGGCCTCAAGAAGTTGAGACATTACACTCAACATTTTTTGTAAGTGGTAAATAGACACATATATACCTCCATATGCTGATGATCTAATAATTTTGTAAAGGGATTCTCTTATGACATACCCTGGCTGAGAAATTTGAGTCAAGTGCAGTACACGTTCAAGTCCTTGGCCTGGCTCGGGTTTTGGGGAGTGAACCAGCCATGCACGGCTGGTAATGACAGGTTCCATGTTGCCCGTGGCTTGTGGCCCACTGCACTGTTTGTTTGGAGAGTGGTGCTCGGCCGTGAAGTGCTGGCCCAGCTGGCAGCAGTTCCATTGCCCCTTTGGCCCGATGGCTGGGGCTTGTTTGGCCCACACCAGCCAGGCAGACTGGCATCCAGGAGGCTGTGGAGGAAGAGGTGGAGGAGGCGGGGGTCTGACAGAGGAGAGGAGCTGTTGGCTGAGCACCCTGGTGCTAGGCCAGGCCTGCTGCCAACTGGAGAGAAGACTTCCCTGCTCACACCACGATCTTCACGTCTCTGTGGCGACAGGGATCTTAGTTTGCACCTCAAGGGTCAACATCATCCCATTGTGATCTGTCTCGAAAACCATGCTCACAGAACACCTCTGAAAACTTTGCAAATATATATTTTTAGTTTTGTTTTTATTTCCATTTGTTGCCATACCTTTCAGCAGCCAACTTTTGTGTGGACAGCAACACAAGCCAGGATTTAAGACAACTGACTGTTTTCCTTTTTTTCATTTTGCTCTGTTTTTATTGTATTTCTGAGTTTTCCCTGTAGTGCAATATAATACAAACTATTTATTTTCACACACATACATACACTTTGCCTGCACAGCCCAAAAGTTCAGTTGCCCATCTTGAATCTGCCAAAGTTCTTGCAGGGCTTTAAGAATGTAAAATCTGACCTATGAATCCATTCCCATCGCTCTTTTGAATGTTATTTTCTGGATTATTTCCTGTGATCCAACAGCAAAAAAATAGAAAATTCAGAAAACACTAACCAAGTTGATCTAAATAATATTAGCAGAAAATCATGACACTTGTGTTCATATGGTAATTATTTTCTTTGATTATACAGTATATGCAGCTGGGTTCAACAAGAAGCCATGAACTCTCAACCCTTGGCCTTTGTGCACCTGTACAGACAGCATTCAGGCTTCTAACGCTTTGGACACAATGTACAAAGTCAAGCTGAAGCATCACAACTACTGTTCATAGCCTGTGTCGTAGCCTGGTAGCCACAAAGATACATTCCTACATAAATATCCAATCCTTTCTAAACCATCACTTAAAGCCCTGGAAGCTATTGCCTCTCAAAATTTAGAGTCGCTTTGTTTATTTTCTGAGTGTTTGCTGGGTCACATGGGTGCATCCTGTCAGCCATCATGTAAACTTTAAACCCCACCCCATATTCTGATGGCGCCAGGGCTAACATCGCTTCAGTGTTAAAGGGAAGTTGTGAGGACATTGATGTCTTGGCCTAGCATCCTAGTGTCACTTTCCCAGCCTGTTTGTGGAGCCCGCCAGTCCCCTCATTCTCCTCAGCTGACCTGAATGCATCACTGAGTATCACACACATGTGAGGAGCCTGATATCCCAGCCAGCAACAAATGTTTTCCTATGTTACCATTGCATTACTGTTGCACACAGCCTTCGTCCTTTGACCTGGCTCACACTGAGTCTCCGTTGGTTAGATGTTTTTGCCTGACTCTTCAGGCCAAGACTCTATTTTATTTAACAAGACGTCGATGCACACCCATCTCATCTAAAAGTTTCCCTGTGGTATGGCATTTCAGAGCAGACTTGACATAAACCATTTCTAAACACTGGTTTCATTTCACCAATCTTTAATTACATCGTTTGGTAGAGACCGAGGTACAGAGTTGAAGCAAAGCACCATGTTAGCAGAGCGTATAATAGTGAGGGATACCACAGCCAGAGGACAGTGGGTCGAGAAGAGGGAAAAATATTGCACACAAACAAACACTGAAAGAAAGTTTAAGGTGTTAAAAGTTTACAGACTTTAAATATTATTTTTATAAGTTGCTTATGGCCTAGAAAATGGCTGGGTTGACTTTTACTATTTTAAAAGTAATTTGTGAAGGAGTGCCTGGTTTGTGATGATATAAGTGACAAGTTGAGGAGTTTGAATATCCTAAAGGTTCATTGTGTAGGATTAAGGGGCAGAAATGGAATATTTAATTGGCAGAAATATAATTTTATATTAATAATTTAATTTTGTAGTTTAGTATGTATGTATGTATGTATAACCACCTAAAACTAAGAATTGTTGTGTTTTCGTTACCTTAGAATGAGCCTTTTATATCCACAGAGGGAGCGGGTCCTCTTCTATGGAGTCTGTCATGTTGCATGGCCATGTTTCCACAGCAGCCCAGAAAGGACAAACCAAACACTGGCTCAAGAGATGGCCTTTGCTTTTTTGGCGTATTTAGCATTGACTGTAGCGAAGGGTGTTACGAGGGTTGTTTAATCGGTTGCCTTCTGCAAACTCATGCCACTTAATTCAACACACTACACCTTTAAAGGGTAATTCCACCAATTTAAGACATTAAAGTGTATTTACACGTCTTGAGGAGTACTACTACAGTACATATGTGAAAAAAGTTGTGTAAAACCTTTTGTTTCTCCAGAGACAGCTGTATGTAATCTGATAAATTGCCTCCAGTGATGTCATTTAATGGATGAGTTGCATTGTGGGTAATGTAGGCACCAGGTTTTAAAAAGCAGTCCGCTGGTCTATCATTGCACTCCTTTAACACTGTTGCAATCATTATTTACAATTAAAAACAAATCATCAAAATCGATACGACAGAATCAGAGATATTGTCCTTTTAATTCCACACATTCTTCTTCCTTTTCAAAACCTTGTGCCTACATTACCCACAATGCAATACAACAAAAAGCTACTGAGTGACATCACTGGAGGGAATTTATCAGATTACACGCAGCCTTGTCTGGAGCCACAAAAGGCTTTATACTACTTTTTCACATATGCAGTAGACCTGTAAACATGTTTTAATGTATAAAATTGGTGGAGGTACCCTTAAGGTTATTGTTCATTCAGTTAACTGTGCGAAAAGAACTCTTAAAATACTACAAAACTACAAAAATAGAGGAAGTTAACACAGTTCCTCTGCCTTGACCTTTGAATGAACCTTAACACATTAGGACAGCAGTCCACATTCCCCATCCAGGTATTGTCATTCACTATATATTTCAGGATTCACGACTGGTGTCAGCACGATCACAGCATTGTCACTAATTAAATTGGTGCCGTTGTTTTGTGCTTGTCTTTCATTTCTTTTTCCCTGCTACCTTATCGCTTAACATATTTCAACTTAGCCTTGAGAAGCCAGCCACGGTCAGTCAATTAATCATAGGTTAACAAACCATTGGGTTGCATTCCAGTTACACAGTGTTTCAGTGTATTATGGTGCCCTGAAGAGTGTCATTGTAACCCCGAGCGATGGTTAAGCCTTCCTCCAGCTCTGTGACAAAGGCGGCTGTTAGTTCGTGCCCGAAGCCAGGACTATCAGAGCTATCAGTACAGCAGAGAAAGAGCATAACAACAAGCCCTGTCAAATAATGGTGTCAACAGTGGGATTGTTTAGCTTCATTTGTGCAAGGAATGTCCCTGGTTTAATGGTGACGTGCCGCTGTCTATTGACCCTCAGTGGGTTGGATTTTACCATGTTGTTGTTGATTCTGTTTCTCTCTCTGAGCAGGTTTTGCTATAGGATGGTGTATTGTAGTGTATTCTATATGTTGATTTAATATATTTCCCTTTCCTCAAACTTTAATATGTCAGAAAGGTCAGTTGTTGCCCTAAAGCATAGATGTGGGAGGTGACATGATAGCTCATGTTTTACTGAAACTTCTCTTACCTCCCACTGAGACTGTGTAAGCCTAATCAGAAATTCCCAGTTTCCCTCCTTCTTATTGAGTTCGATTGTCATTCAGTCAACGATATATAGAATAATCCTGAAAGTCTGGCAGTAAGAGTTAGCTGATGGGCAACAGTGTAGAATTTATTGTCCCCAAGCTGATCTTACAAGTCACTTCTCAGTGATCTCATGTCATCTCATGATCTCATGGCCGTAAGATAAGCATAAGACCTCTGTTATAAGCAAAGATAGAAGAGTTTTCAGTGGAGCCATGCTGTTGTGAAATAGTCGGTCCGGATGCTAGTTTTCTTCTGAACTGTCAGCATGTCTGTTACTATTGAGCCCATTCTGCCATGCCTTACCCTCTGAGTTTCAGTACTTCCTTACCTGACTGGCTGGATAAAATGATTTCTTTTCTCCCCTCTTCTTCTCTAGTCAGAATATTGCTTCCCCCCACCGCCACGCCACATCCCCCTCCCTCTCTCCTAACGGTAAACGTTAAGATCCAGGAGTGGATCAATGGCTGTTATCCTTTGATGTGCTTGGACGCATTACGAGCGGTGAGTTCTAATTGGAGCAGAGAGCCGAGGATCAATGTTGGCTGTAATTGCCTGACACAGGGATGGGTGTGAGACTTTATTATCATTAATATTTAGACATGATGTGGGAGGACCCAGCCGAGGCTAAATGTACAACGGCGGTGTGAGCCTTTGATCTCAGGAGGTAAGCAGATCGATTGGGGGTTGGTGGGGGGTGGCTGAAGGAAAAGAGGTCGCGGAAGTGTGGCAAGCTGGACGAACGAATTAGCGAGGCCCGCATCCTGGATTTTATCGGATTTCTCTCGGAAGTTTCCCTTCAGCTCAGAAAAGGTCGTGTTAGGCCTCAGTCCTCCCTATAGCTAAAATAACAGCCATACAACTGGTCAGTGTCAAGGGAGG
This sequence comes from Pagrus major, assembly GCF_040436345.1. Classification (NCBI taxonomy): domain Eukaryota; kingdom Metazoa; phylum Chordata; class Actinopteri; order Spariformes; family Sparidae; genus Pagrus; species Pagrus major. Next base: position 17,067,822 of record NC_133234.1, on the reverse strand, counting down.
AAGGAGGGCAAGTGGGCTTAATTTCAAGTTTGGTCACAAATAGGAGAAAACCATTGGAGAATGGACAACATTATTTATTCATAAATTCTGGAGTTACTCAAAGAGCAAAACAAAGTTCCAAAATATCCATGGCCAATGCCCTTGTTTAGGCGTTTTTGTAAGTTCACATGGTTTAGTTTTGTCCATGAATCTAACTTGTTTTGGGATGAATTTAGATTTAGCTGTGAGAGGGAGGAGGGATGAAGAGAAATTTAGTGTTTGTCCATTGTTTGGGAGCTGTAACAAAATATGACCGAGCAGGAGGCCCTACGGGGCTCGGGTCTGCTTCCTTAGTGTCAGCAAACACAAGATGATGTTACCTAATCTTACGGGTAAAAGGAGGGGGTTAGACTGTCTGATGGAACACTCCCTGTCTAGCAGCGTGACCAGAGGGGGCAGGGACTATCCCCCATGTCCATGGAGGCTAAGGGCATGCTGAAACTGTGAGGCTGTGACGCTCAATTCTGTCTCCTCTTTTTTTTGTCACTTGCTTCCCCAGGGACTGATACCTTAATCATTGTACTTAGCGAGACAAAGATAGGTAGCAGGTCGCACAATAACAGGTGTGTTAGCTTTCATGGCTGTGACCTGCTGCCTGATATTGGACAAAGTGAGAGACCTGGCAGGAACCAGGTCAGTGGGGATAATGATCCTGAAAAGAGATTAAGTGAGGGGTTATGTGAGGGAGTAATGGGTTTGAACTGCTTTTGTATGACGTTGTGTTATTCAAATAAAACTCCTCCAATCAGTTGTTCAAAAAAATCTTTCTTTTTATGTAGCACCTTTTTATGCAAAAAGAATGTAGCTCAAAGTGCTTTACAGTTGCAAACACTGACAATTACACGTGAACACATAAAAGAGAGCAACAAAAGCTCCTCTTTGTTCATTCATTGCATAATCAGAAATAACATACCGACATGTCTAATTGTATTAAGAACAGCTGTGTTGGAAAGGATGTGTTTTAATCACATTTTGGTTTTAATATGTTTATTGTTTATTTGGACCCATTACTTGTTGCCTTGTCAACAAAAGCTCTTGGCTTCAACTATTCTTCCTGGGGTCTATATTAAGAGTATACTATAATTTCAGCGTGATGTTTACACTCATGCTACATGCACTAAATAGCACAGTGTGCTTTGTGTTTTGGAGAGCTGCATTTTAAATGGAAAAACTAGCAAAAACTAAGAAGATTAGACCCATGTCAAAGATACGCATACATCGTAAAGAAGAGTATATGACAGTTTTCTCTTCTACACATCCTCTAATATTGTTGTTCTCATTTTTAAAATACAAGTCTGCAGTTATTGAGGTTTTGCAATTGTTATTCATCATTGATCCGCTTTGTCTTTACAGTCATAGTTTTCCATTCTTGTAAACATACAGTGCATTGTGCATAAGCATATACCATTGTGGAAAACCTCAAGATTGCACAACAAATGACCCATTGTGTAACATTGCGATCGTTACACCAGCTTCTGCAATCTTAACAGCTAATGTAATTTTCAGGGCCAGTACTGATACAGATTATTAGTAGTCAAAGAGACCCAGAACCAATATAGATTTGCAGTAAAAATGAAAATCTTAGTGTTAAAATGTAGAATAAGCAGTGATGGAATGTGCTCAAGCTCAATTTACTCAATTTAAGTACAATTTTGAGGTACTTGTACTCATTTGGAAGGTATATATTGCACTTTTTACTCCACTACTTTTATTTGATAACTTAAGCTACTGGTTACTCTGCAAACTTGGATTATTCATAAAATAATAATAATAATTGCATTAATAATAATAATAAAATATACAAAATAAAAACCTACAATAATGATCAATTATGGTGATACCCAGCAGTATATACATGTAATTAGTAATAATTAGCAATTAAAATGGACTCCACCTACCAGCTGCTACATCAAAGTGATGAACACATTAATGCATCAATAGTTATAGTTAAGCATTTTTAAATAATTGTATCAGCAATAAAAAACAAAACAAAAAAAACACTGAATCTGAATGGGAAAAGGATAATAATCAGTCAATCCCTACTGTTAACACTCACAGATATTTTTATATATGTATCTGTATGTACGGCATAATAAATGTGTACAAAGCATGCTCTGCTTGTAAAACTACAGTAACCAAAGAATAGGATGCTTTCTCAATTATAATTTCAAAATTGACACTCATAGATAATACAGTTGAAAGAAAAACAAAGATATCTTAGCAGAAAACAGCTGACATGTTCTAACATGTAGAACCTTGTTTTTTACATCTCCATTGAAAGCCGGTGTCCTTTTCTCTGGATATATCTGCACTGGGTCAGCTGTTGTGTTTTTACCATCACAGCTCAGTGTTTTCAATGTGCCCACATTTTCTAAGTTGTTGTTTAGCCTCTTGTCAGAGGCTCCTGTTTCGACAGTTAATGTTAAAAGTTAGCTCAGTACGCTCAGTACTTGGTTTGCTCTTTTCTGTGCCCGAACGTGTGCGTGCATATTTCTGAAGTGTATTTGTGTGTGCATGCCTGGGTTTGTGTATTTGTCTCTTTTTCTGCTTTGTGTGTGTGTATGCACATGCCTGAGTGAATGTGAATGAGGGAGTGAGATAAGAAGGAGATGAAGAGTCGTTCAGAGAAGCTTTCTCACTCAGAGGCGTCCCCATCTGTTCGCCTGGGCCTAATTGTTCCTGGGTGCGAAGACACGGAAAAAAGGGAGGAAAAGCAACTATACTCGTCCCCTGTCCCAGAGTTATTTGTGTAACATTAAAAGAGCACCACCAGCACGCTTCCAGATTATTGCCATGTAAATAATGGCACTTGGCTCGATTCCCCACTAATGAATGTCATTTACTTTTCCAAACGAGGATTAATTATCGACCGCGGACCCCTCTCTCCTCCCACAGGGAGCATGTCGCAATTAGCTGCCAAAAGATGGCTGCTAATATTTGTGTTTTTTTAAATACATCTATATGTACGTTCATGTGCATATGTTCATGTGACACGGTGAATAACCTCCCAATTAACTGTCTGCTGAAGTCTGTGGTATAACTGAGAGAGACCTGGGAGAAGAGAAGAGCAAAAGAGACCCATGTCAGTTTAATGTCCTTGCCTCAATTGGAAATAAAGGTTCTGGTTGGATGTTGGTGTTGGACATTGTTGTTGTGAAACTAGGGGAAAAGAGAGAGTTGTGCTGCTTTGGAGCCAGCCTCCTGGTTGCAAAATAAGGCCGGGAAAACAAACACGGGCCTCAAATTAGATTTCCCAAAACATTGCATTCCCTCTCATTTTACACACCACTGTGGCCTGCAGACGAGAATAGAATAACCCGTGAAATCCGCTTCAGATTCAGAATGGTGCAGTCAGTGGAACACTTGAACAACGAGTGCCATCTGGATTTATCTGATCACCCTATTTTCTTTTCTTCATCTTAAAAAAGATCTGACAGTCTTACCTGATTTACTTACTTGTGATATGTTGTGAAACTGCCCAGCTTATGTGGATTTGCTATCACTGATAGGATAGTCCAGCTATTTAAAACTTTCCCCCCTTACTCTCACACTTTAGCTCTCATGTCAAATCCAGCTCCTTCCCTCCATGAGCTCCCACTCCTCCTTTTCTTGCCTCCATCAAATTCCCTCTCCTTGCGTGGGCTGCTTGAGCTGATGCACTTAACCCAAATGAAGGGGAAGCTCGGGATAAGAGTTATTTTTGTCGACAGTGCCATCGTTTGAGGTGTGGACCCCCTCCTGAGAACTTGAGACTTTGATAATGCTGCAGAACTGAAAGGGTTAAAACCCAAAAGGCCTCGACTTCTGAAGGAGAAATATGAAGAGATCCGGGCTGGCAGGTTTAAACCAACAAGCCATTTTCACTGAATGTTAGCATTTTCAGTTTTTGTGCGTGTTTTGTTGAGCTGTTTGGTTTTACACTTTCAAGTTATCAAGTGACCTTTGACGAGCTGACCAAGCAAAGTTGACCAGTGACTTTAAAGTGACAATGATGGCCATTAAAGTTCAAGATAATTATCTTTATTAGGGGTGTAAAGATTCTGAAACCGAGACCGAAGCAACCATGCAAGAATCGAAACGTCCATGGTCTAGAGTCGCAGTCTCGTCCTCCAGTACCGCGACTCCCCTAACCAACCCAGGGTCTCGACCGTATCTTATCTTTTACTCTCACTTTCAACCTGACTCACATTGACGTGTCAGAAAACTCCCTACAGTTCTCAATTTTTGTCAGACTGTTGGACCTATAGCTGCCTGCTTTTGTCAACTGACTGAAGTCTTTATGGTGCATTCAGGGGCTACTGGTAAATTAGAAAAGTTGTCACATTCAGGTCTAAAACCTTTTTGTCACTTAAGTAATATGTAGGCCAGTCCTTTGCAAAGTTTAGTTAGGTTTTTATTTATTTATATGTACTTTACGTACTTCATAGTTTTCTTTAGAGTTGTAATTCCTAATTGTAGTTGATTTGATAAAACCCAGAATTGTTACCTCTGCCAAGGAGGTTCAGCTGTGTCCCTTTGTTTGTTGGTTAGTTGGTTGTCAGCAGGATAACACGAAAACTACTGAATAGATTTCCATGAGACTTGGATGGAGGATGGATCCCGGTCAAGAATAGAGCCCATTAACTTTTGGTGTGGATCCAATAAAGGTAGTGTTCTAGAAATGTTTCTAACTTTTCAAGACATTTTTGAAATTTCTCAGGGAATAATGCATAGATATTGATGAAGAAAATCAGGTGTATTTTTGGGGTGGCTGGCATCTATGAGAGAGTGTAATTGGATGTGGATCCAAATAAAAATCCAAAACTAGTGGATTTGAATATCTTTTATTTGATATTGGATTAAGCTTGATTGAATTAAACGGGATTGTTGGGCCTCGGCGGAGGTATGTGTTCTATTGAGTGTTTTTCCATATTCAGCCCTCTCCCTCACAAAACAAAACAAGCAGGGTATGAACTAAACTGTGGCTCAAAAACTGAGGTCTGCAACAATACGTGGATTTGGAGAATCCTTAGACCACTCATCTTTACATATCAAGACAGGAGAATAATTCATGAGGAGTAATACCGGTGCAAACAATCATGTAATCAATTTTTCAGCTTTTCTTTATCAAACCACATTCCCACCTTCTTTGTTTACATCAGCAAGAGGCAAGCCAAGGTGAGAGCTGCCACTCTTTTCTGCTGAGAAAACAACAAGGGAGGGAGTCTAGAAGAGGTGGCATTTGGACACGTACTATACCATGGGCTATAGCCACCCCTCCTCACCCACTTTTCCACTCCGTCCATGTTTTATGGCTGGATTCTGTTACTGCTCCCTGGCTCACCTCACAGTGTGAAATGAGCAAGTCTCGACGATCCTCCTCACCCCACCCGACGAGCTCGCAGACACACGTGAGCGCTGCCAAGAACAGTGTGTCTGTTTGGGTCTAAACATGTGGAAGTTTATGATCTGCTGAGTGTGTCATTTGAAATGCGGTCGTGCAGTATGTGATAGTGCTTGAATAAATGTTTGTGTGTGTAGATTCAAGTGTGTGTTTAGGATTTTCTTAAGAGAGATCGACTGCTGACGTTACATTTACGTTAGCAGGTAAACAATAGAGGGGCCTCATGTTTGCTCAGTGGAAATTTACAATCTCAAATAATGAATAGTCTAGCGTCACCTTCCAACCCCCTTCTACCTTCTTTTAACTAGTTTCTGTGGCCCTTTCCTTACTTTATTTCTCTCTTTCTCTCAGGGGGAGGGTGAGGGGCATGCTCCAGGCTGCAGCAGGTTTAGCAGGTTCTGAGGAGCGCGAGAATAATTTTGGATGTGCTCTGTTTCATCATCTCCCGCTGTCAGAAGTTTGTTTCTGAAGCAGGAGCCTAAACACTTGCTTCCTCGGATGATGTGTCACAAGTGGCACTTTGTTGAGCAGTTGTATTCGTCTCTGGCAGGTTTTACATAGTGGAAATGAACAGGGATTGTGCAGTGAGCAAGTTGTGATCTCTGTTTAGTGTAAACCGGGGCCTTGTAGAACTTGTATTCTCGTTGTGTAGTGTTTGTGTTTGTTTCAGTGTTTGATTTTTTTTCAGGTTTTGGAGTTCAAACAGTCTCCCAGACACAATAAACTTGACAGAAAAAATAATATTACCTTTTATTTAGTTTCAGGATAGTCTCAACTACTATATAATTTATGTCTTGCCCAGGAATGTTATGCATAAATGTTATATAAACATTTATTTTCATTACCGTTTAATTATCACCATTAAAGGAGACCTTTTATGCTTTTTTGTGAATTTCTTTTGCTTCAGTGTTTTTATATAGGTTCTTGCGCATGTTAAAAAAAATCTTGAAAGTTGAAGAACCCAAAGTGAACACCAACAGATGCTCAATAGTCACTTCTTAACTCACAGTCCAAAACCCGAATATTCTTCATTTACTATTATAAATGTCAAAGAAAAGCAGCAAATCCTTACATTTAAGAACCTGGAACCAGATAATGTTTGACTTTTTTGCTTGAAAAACAACTGAAACGATTAATCAGTTATCAAAATAGTTGGCAATTAATTGTATTTCACCAACTAATTGATTAACCAACTAATCGTTAAAGCTCTAAGTGATCCAAAAACACTTTTGAAACTTTATTCACTTAGGTCAGTGCAAAAAACAAGCACTTCTTAGATTTAATGATTTTGCAGTATGATTCGCAGTGTTGTCAAAATACAGACATACAGGAAGAAAGTGTAATCAGGTACAGTAGGAATTGGAAGATGAATATGAGTGTGTATGAAATAAAGGTTAACCTATCTTTACTGCAGTAGAAGATACAGTAAGTGATAAAATACTGTAGTAGTCATTCAGTAAGTGTGTTCATGCAGGTATACTTTGGAACAGGAACCCTTTCGTCAGATAACTCATTGTTGTTCGCTCTACCTGTGCAGTTCAAAGGAGAATGTTGTCGGAACCTGTGGAAGTGGGTGTTAAGGAGTTGAAATGTTTCTGAGAGTGCCCGTGTGCATGAGGTTTAAGTGAATAAATAGATAAATAACCACCGGCCCTTGTAGAACGAGTCCCTCATGGCCAGGTGCCAAACAGGTAATTCCTCCGGCATAGTTTTGGAAGGGGCCACAGCAAGCCAAGCCTACCTCAGCAGTCAGACTGTCTGCACATTTCTGCCGCTGATGGCATACCAGGGGCGCCATTTTCCTCTCTGAGACAGACAAGCCGGAGGATCTGATTGGCCTTCCGCCAAAGCGCACTCACAAAGGCTCCTTTGACAGCAGGTCAGTCGGTTAACCAAGCAGTAGGCAGAGGGAGAGAGGAATAAGCCAGAAAAAAACTCCTCTTCACCTCCTCACCCTTAAGCTTCATTAAAGGGTTCATCAAACTAAAAAAGATGTGCCCTCCTGAAAAATTAAAAACTCACATTTTCAGTTATTTGTTTTTTTGGGAACCCATTTGTGGCTCTGTAGGCCTTCAGCTCTCAGTTGGACGACTGTATTCCTGCCACACTTGGGCAGACATGGGTCACAGTGTGTGTAAAGAATTAATGGGTAAATATGACCTATGCTTGTATGTTTATTTTGTGTGATGGCGTACCTCATTGGGGCCTTGTGTGTAATCCAGTGCTGACAAAAGCATGCCTTAAGTATGTAAAATAATGATCTATTAAGACTGTTAAAAGTCTTGCCTGCATTAATTAATGGGTAATTAAAGGGTAATAATGGTTTCTTTTTTAAAAGTGTGACTTTAACTTCTGTGGCAGTATTTTTTGCAGTGTTTCTGGCAGAATTGATGGATATTGCGGCAATTTTTTGAGCAAGTTGTGACTATAGGGCTGCAACTGATGATAACTTTTAGTGGTGATCAATTTGTTGATTATTTTCTTGATTATTGATTAGTTGTTTAGTTTATAAAATGTTAGAAAATGGTGAAAAATGTTGATCAATGTTTCCTAAAGCCTAAGATGACGTCCTCAAATGTCTAGTTTTGTTCACAACCCAAAGATATTCAATTTGCTGTCAAAGAGGATTAAAGAAACCTGAACATACTACGTTATAGAAGCTGAAATCAGAGAATTACTACTTTTTTTTTCTTAAAAAAATACCTTTCTCGATTAATGGATTATCAAAATAGTTGGAGAGTAATTTAATAGTACTAATCCATCAATCGATTAATAGTTGCATCTCCAGTGACTTGCAGAGCAAACTGAAGTATTTGAGTGTAACTCACAATGGCATACATTGAGTCTGCATTTGGACCAAGATAGATCTGCGGTCAGCGATAAACGCGTCCTTGTTGTGATGCTGATGGAGCCTCACATCTTATATTTTCATCATAAAGCTGTGTAGGAGCTGACACGGTAGCGTTAAATAGCCGCTGATGTTCTCCTGTGTACTCCTGCGCTCATTATCTCTCCGGTCCAGGCCTTGCTTCTCTGCTTTCTCCTGCCGCCCATCTCCTCCCCTGTGTACCAGCCGCTTTGCATACGACTGATGTTTAAATGCTGCATTGTTAACTGACGTGGGGTAGCCCTTTGCTGACCCGGGAGGTATTTGCTCGTTTGATCATGGGGCAGCAGTTTTAATGTATCGAAGCAGTGCCGCTCCGTAAAGCCCCTAGTATAAGTGGAGATGGAGGGCGAAGGCAGGACGAGGGATGCATTGGTTGCAGGCCTGACAGTACAGAAGGAAGGTGATTATTAGAATATCTGTTGGTCAGCAAGGCCAGAGGAGACGCTGCTGACCCTGCACTTCCACTTGTGCTGTGATGGTGGGTGTTGGTATTCCACGGGGGGCGTTGGGAGAGAGTTGTGGCAAAGACAGAGAACAGGGCTCCATTGATGAGCAGTTTCAATATTTCCATCACAGAGTGCTTTTTAAAAGGGTGTAGAGCTTTGTTTGAGTCCTTGTTCTGTGGTTTCTCTTTTTTATTGTTTTTATTGTTTTTCGTTCTGCTATCTGATTTGCATCCCCTCAAATGGACGTATAACCACAGCCATAAGCCGCGAGGGCTTTTCTTTATTCTCAGCGAAAGTTTTGTTCATTTTCTTCTCATAAAGTTTTGCACAGAAATTTAGATGTTGCCTTTCAGATCCAGCATAAATTCAATATACACTTGAGTTCTTGGCCTTAGTTTGTCACAAAGACTGGAAGAAGGTAACTGAACAGCCCAGTGTCAGAGAAAACACCCTTGGCTTTACATCTGTGTCACCAGGCACAAGAATCCCACTTCGACAGCTGACAACACAACAGAAAGAAGTATTGAGAAAAAGCGAAAAACAATGACACAAACAGTGTACACGTTTGTGTTTACACCTTGGGACCTGTGTATCAAGACCCTGTTTGCGCTGAAGCTAACCAGGCTCTGGCCTCTCAAAAGAAAATATTGAACACCTATACACCATTGTAGCCTTTTCTTTACCCTTCTTTGCCCTTTTTCTCTTTCTATCCTCTCCTTTTCCCTTTGGTTCGTTTCTTGTGGAAAGTCTCTTAGAGCGGCAGTGACCACAGATACCAGGGGGGGAAAAACAGTAAGAAAACCCACATCGCTCGAGTTGATCGTTAATATTTGATGCACAGTTCCCCCATGAATTTCCCATAGCATTCTATGGTGGGCTTGTGATGTGCAGAACGTAAGGGTACAGATGGAGGCGATTCAAGGGACTTCATGCACAGTGCAGGGACCGCTGTGACCAGGTGCATCGACTCAACCACAAACAAAAGAATACAGTCATTTGTCTCGATGCAAATGTCCCAAAGTCAGAGGGAGTATCTTGCCTTTTGATGTTCACAACACTGAGCATGTGCATAATCATGTTAACATGCTTCAGATTAACTCCTTCTATATCAGTGTTAAGCACTGCGGATCCTCTTGAGAGCTCACAACTGGAATCTGCAAATATGGATTGGCTCTTGCATTTCCAAAAGTCCCACAGCAGCCTGGATGCCCCTTGACTTTTGAACCGTGGTTCACAGGAAAGCAGAGGTGAAGCAGCAATCTGCATCTCTCATGGTACCTCACGCCCACACTGCTGCTGAGGAAGAGAAGAAGAGACTGCCACATGAGTTTACCTCTAGCAGTGGAAGAGAGAGAAAATGAATTAAAGGAGAATTCTTGGTCGATTAACTCATCAGCCCTCAAAGTTCTTCCTCTCTTTCTGTTGCCCCCTACGTTTTCCCCATTTATTGGCTTCTTCACTTAAGTCTTCCTTTTCTTTCTCCTATTTTCTTTTTCTGACTTTTTTTTTTTTTTTTTGCAGAAGGTTTGACCCCTCATGGCTGCAGGCCCTGATTAGCAGGGCTTCAGAGCCCAGAGTCTATTGATCGGGCCTCCAGAGCACTAAGCAAATGTAGCCGGAGCAACAAGTCAATAACGCTGTTACTGCAACAATCCCCGTCACGCTGGTGGCTTCCCCCACACATAGTGAGTGGTTGTTTTTCATGGGTTAGGGAAGGGGGAGAGATTTGGCGTTGAGGCAAGCAATCATGAGTAAATCAGGGTCACTCAAAGGGCTGGATGTGCACACTTGCTCTGTCTCTGTATCGGTCTTATTCTCTTTATAAACCACATCTTATCTTCATTCTGGACATCTAATTCTTAGGTTTAACTGGCTATTTCTTCCATGTAAAAGGTCGCTGCGTGAGTTTATTCTGAACCATTATCTAACTTCCCTTTCTCGTCTCTCTCAGCTCGACCCCTCCCCTCTTACCTCTCTCTCAGGCTCTCTCGGCTTAGACACATGGACTAGGGAAGCTAGTCTGCAAATTTAATGGAACAGCATGGATTATTTAGACTGACTAAAGCCTCCCTTGTAGTGTCAAATGGGGGGTTGTGGGATGACATTATACCCCTACATTCTCTCTCTCCCAGTCTCCCCCTCTCTCGCTCTCCCCCTCTCTTTCTGCTCTGCTTACCTGCTGGATAAAGTGATCTGTACCTGCGTGTCCAAACAAGATTTACCCGACGGTTCACATAATCCTTAATTGTTCTGTGTTATTTCGCACCAGATTGTCAGACGCGCTCCTGTAGTTTTCACACGTTTTACTGAACACTCGTTCGATGCGGACACACACATGTGCAAAGTTGCCCTTACACAATCTTTTACACACATGCAAGTATAGTCTGACACTGTGACCTTTGGCTGGCTTAGTCCTTTCATACCCGCAGGACAGAGCAAGGGCCAAGAGTGGCCTGACGGTCATGAGGTCAAGTTCAAGAAATGGTTTCTTCTCTTGCTCACCTGTGGCCCTGACATGAAATTCAAGCTTGGTTTGTCTGCAGTCTGTCCACCAATGTGACTTTTAACCTCTGGATACCAACAGAGGAAACTGGCTTTAGTCACTTTCTGTACTGGTAAACTTCGTGCTGTCCTAGATATCTGATCTCTGGAAGACTGAAACCACATTGACAACATCAAATGAAGAGAAGTTAGCCTTCCACTTTATTCCCCATTTCACTAGTTTTGGAAGTCTCCATAGCTCCTTCTCAAAGAGAGCACAAGAAGACATACCATTTGAACAACAGAAGTGTTTTCAGTGACCTAATTTTGACCCAAAAGAGCATTTAGTTCTCCAAAAAGTATTTTACACAACTCGTCATTTAAAATGTTGTTATAAATTTGCTCCTACTTTGGCTGTTCAGGTTGATATTAGTTAGATTCTTGGATCAGTAAGGTGATAATTTAAACTGATAACACTGTCGAATTGTTTGCATAATATGTTGGAAAACAGGGTCAGTCAGAAGGTTTTTCTTTGGAGTAACTTGTACAATTCTCCATGGGCTACATAGCTTCCTGCTGTTGATTTTTTTCAAGCCGAATTACAATATATGAATGGCAATAGTTTATCTAGAACATGAACACAGTTAGGGGAAAGTTACTCGCTAGATTTGAGGTGAAATGGTTTGAAGATATTTTGTCAAAATTTCAGAAATATATTCAAATCAAGCACAGTTATGACACTAAAGCTTATGATAAAGCAAACTTTAGTTGCACAGCTGAAAACAGGAATCCTTCCTCTGGCTCTTAAAGTTGGCACATTTAAAAACATTCACATTTAATTTAATTAATAATATCTATATTAAATGAAAGTCTGTTTTAGGGTTATCACATTATCAGATTTTCACTACACAGTTATAGTGTAAAATCATATTTTAAAAAACAAATCTGTCATCTCCGACAGTATAGCCACACACTGTGGTAGTAGCTAGCTTGCTAGCCAATTACTGCATTTCCTTTCTTTCCTTTCTTCGGTGTTTTATATAGGTTCTTGTGCATATAAAAGATCTTGAAAGTTGAAAAGGTCAAAGTCCGCACCAACATAAGCTCCTCTCTCCCACAGATAGCACTGCTCCTGAAACGCCTCGTCAGTAGTTTTGCCTTTAACTCTGGGACTTGGTGACATCACACTGCGTGTTGCATATTTGCATAATTAATGTCTAGCCGCTAGTTTGTCACTCAAGAATTGATTCAGCACAGCTGCTCTGTTGTTGTTAGCGGCACTGGTTCAGGCATGTGTGAGCTGACCACTCAGAGCAGACTGGGTATTCTGGAAGGGGGTGGCTTATAGAGACAGTAGCTAAGACGTTTCAGATTGAGGGGGAATAAAGTGCTGAAGCTATTCTAGTAGTAACCCAAAATAAAATTATAAACCTAAAAATGTCTCCTCAAAGAAGTACTGGTTTTTTAATTTTTATTCTTATAGGTTGTTTGGTTTCTGGAGCCTTTTTTTAAATAATGGTGTCTCGACAGCCTGTTTTGACTGGACATATTATTTGTGCATGACACAATAATAAAAATCAATCAATCAGTCAACATTACTCTTTTCAAACTTTTTGTAATATGCATCAGCATCATTTAAAATCCAGAGAATCAGCATGAAAGATTAAAAAAGAGAAAACAGGACTCATTATGTTCTGCTTCATTGAAGGGATTAACTTCCATGAAAAAGAACATCTGACAATGCAAACTGTTACCTACAATCATTTAAAATCCTGTAAATATTCTGCTCATATGTAATGGATCTGTAAACCAGTATTTTTTTTTTTTTTCATTTATACTTAGTAGGGCCAAGCAGATAACAAACTTTGTCACAGAAAGTTGAAGTATTATAGAGGGAAAATGGTTTATTTTTTAACTCGCATGTATAGGAATGTTTGCAGGCAAAACGTGGCCGGGATCGGCCAGTGCAGTCTCTTTGCACATTTGTATAAGAAGTGGGTCAGCTTGTGTGGGTGTGTGTGTGTGTGTGTACGTGTACGTTCGGTGCGTATATGTGTTTGTTTGCATGCTGGTGGGCAATCTTGCAACATCATGTGTATCTGGAGACACACAGGATGCAGAGTTAAAACCACACGGGACTTGAAGCAAATATTTGGAGAGTTGATTTAAAATGGCAAACAAACACCACGCGGAGGAGCTTCCTTACCAGTTAATAAAAAAGACTCAGACATAAACACTAATATCCTCATCGCTTCTTTGTCGCGGAATCCTAAACAGACGTCTTTTCGAGCCCAAAGAGTTTCAAGCATTTATCTGATGAATGGTTTTGTTTTGAGCAGACCTCACAAAATGAAACTGTCGGGACAAGTTCTTGTGAAGATTAGTGCTTTGATTCCAGCTTGTGTAAAAAATGTTCACTAATAACTATGGGAGAGCAGACACGATAAGGAAATAGATGTGCTGTCATTTCCCAATTATCACATCTTTAAATTATATGTTTAAACAGTCAGAGAAACTTTATGAATTTTTTTTGTGTTATGACTATTTTTACATTGTGAGTCCAAGCATTTCATCAGTAAGCCTGAAGAAGTCAAATTCACAACAATAGGGTTGAGGTTCGGTGTCGGACTGTGGATGTGCTTCCCTGACACGAACGCTAACAGAAAAAACATTTCAGTTTCTTTCCATAAAAGTAATAACAATAAAAACACACTTTGAAAAAGTTCTGTTAAGAACAAGCCTTGCAGTAATTAGATTAATAGACACTGTGTGTCTTTCCTCCCAATCTGTGTCACTGTTGTATCAGTAACAAAGCATGCAGATGCCTTTAACCATTGCCTCAGGTGTCCTAAACTCCCTAACCACCCCAGCGCCACTTCTCCTTCCTTCTTTCCTCCTCCGTTTCCTTTTCTCCTTTAGCAAAAGTTAGCACATATGATTTATGTGCTTTAATGAGATTTCAATACTGAACAAACAATAAAAATTTATGGACATCACAGCTTTGGAGGCCTACGGCTCTAATGGCTAATGTTACGCCCTTTTTCACTGGGGCCAGTAATCGGATCTGCAGCTGGCCCCTGGCCCTCGCAGAATGTATACAAGGGGGATTTTGTGTTCGCAGACAGGAGAAATGGTGAGGAATGTCATGTTATCAGGGTGTGGGAATATTGCATCTGCGTATTCTGTAATTCCCAAGTCAAAGAGGGTGTCAGTTATATCTATATTTCTATATTTCTCTAAGCAAACACAGAGCAGTACTGGTTAATGGCTTAAAGAACTGTCTGATTGTATATCTTTAGGAAAAATATACCAAATACATTAAGGGAAAACAAAAGCTAGTTAAAAAATGTGGGCTCCTTGTATTAATTAAATTGAAAATACATGATTGATATGCTCCTCTATGAGGAGCAGGATGGAAATTGACTGTGGTGGGATAAAGTTGGACATTGGTTATTTGTAACCCTTGGAGAAACTTTTATTTTTTTCTGCATTCATTCATTCACAATGTTTTTTATTTATGTAAAATTTCTGTTTAGGCTAGGCAAGTATATTTATACAGCACTGTTCAGACACAAGGCAATTCAAAGTGCTTTACAGAGACATAGATATGCATTAAATGAAGACATTATCACATTAAGAAAATGTTAAAATTGCATTTAAAAGACAATAAAAACAAAAGGCAAAAATAGTTACAGATGATAAGACTTTTAAAAGAAGCAAGCAAATAAAAAGTAACAGATTAAGAGAAAATTATGTGTCTAACTCATTGGAAAGCCACAGTTAATGGTGTCAACATGTTTTAAGCCCTGATTTAGATAAGCTAACAGTTTTAGCAGACCTGAGGTGGTCTTGAAGCTTGTTCCACAGGTTAGCAAGTTGCTTCACCTTGCTTGGTTTTGATCCTGGGAACACTGAGTACACCTGTCCCAGACGACCTGAGGGGTCTGGATGCTTCGTAACTTACAAGTAGATTGTTTACTAATTTTTTTATTTTTATCCTATTTCATCTTTATTTATTTGTTGTTTTTGTCTTGTTCATGTTTATATATTTATGTTACTGTGTATGAAGTCATGTCAAAGTTTATTATAGCCCAATGTCACAGACGTGCCTCATAAAACAAATTAGCAGCATTAGCAAAACACACAAAAATATACAAAAAGCATACCAAAAAAAAAAATATTATGGCACGTTACGTTTATGTGTCTTGAAAAACTAATAAAGATGATGCGATAATTATAAGGCTACAAGTAAAATATTTAAACCATATTTCCTTAACTGTCTTTTGTTGACATTGCATAGGAATGTATCGAAACAATGCAGGAACTGATGTGATTACAGAAACCTTGAATGAGGTTGTGTTCAAATATAGACTGTTGACAGTTCCTGTAGACTATAAACCGGTGACGTGACAGTCACATAGGACAAATATAGTAAAATTCCCCACGCCCCTTTCAGCAAGACTGAAATAAGTAGCATCGGGTGATGAGAAAAAGTAGAAAAGGTGAGTGGAAAATAAGTAATATAACTCAGCTGAATGAAGCGACTGAATGTGTGAGGAGGCAAAAAGAGGACACACAGGAAGTGGCACATCGGGGAGACGGAGGGGGGCGGGGGCTCAGGCAGGTAAGCAGGCAGCCTCAGAAAGCCACCTGAAGCTGCCACAGCTAAACAAAATCACTGCCGGCAACAAAAAGTTCACAAAAAAATTCCAGACACAGTTGCAATGTATCCTCTCCTTTTCTTTCTCCTTCACTCACTCTGTCTATTTTCCATTTCCCTCTCCATCTCCTTTTCGCTCTCCGACATACACTTGCATACACAAACTCTCCTCCCACGCTTGAATTTCCTCCTACTTTTCTACCTCCATCTCTATGTCTCCTTCTGCTCCCCCCGCTCTTCCTCGCTGCAACACTTTTTTCTGGGAGAGAACTGGGTCCCAGTCTAGGCTGCTGCTGGCCGGGGTTGTTAGCCGCCAAATAAAAAATGGATGAACTTGCAGAGCCCCGATGCTGTTTCTCCTGCATCGAGTTGGTAGAAAGAGAGGGAGTAAAGTGGGGGAGAGAGAGAGAGAGAGAGAGAGAGAGAGAGAGAGAATCAGGCTGACATGAAATATGCTGCTCAGACCACGTCCTCCAAATAAAAACCTGTCCATCTTTTATGTGAGTTTTCTCAGTTGTGATTTTTTTTTTTTTTTTAATCAATACGGGTCAAAAAAAGGTCTTTTTCTTTAGGGATCAATAATTTCAACACAAATATTACCAAGCTTGTTAGATTACTAGATACGTGGAAAGCATCTTTAAGTTTGGAAATTGGTTCTTTATTTTGTGAGAACAATCAAATCTGTCCATTATTGTTCAAATGTTATTTGTCAAAATGTACTGTATAGTACTAACAGTGGCTTCAAAGTGGACCAGATTTAATGCCACAGTCACCAAATAGATTTGAGGTTTACTAACACACATAATTGGAGTTTGAAGTTCATGTAATAGAGCTGCAACAATTAGAAATCGATAAATCGATATACAGAAAGTACATTTTGATAATCGATTAATCATTAAAGTAATTTTCCCAGGAAATATTGCTTGTTCCAGCTATTCAAATGTGACAATTTGCTGCTTTTTCCCCTATTTTTTAAAATCATTTTAAGCCGTGTCTTATTCTTCTTCTTCTGTCTAAAGCTTATTGTCCATTAAAACAGGCAATAATGGAAATGTATCTTTGGCTGCTGCATGGATAATATGAAGATATAATACAGTACATATAGGATCATCAAAAGGCACATTAAAAGACAACATATTCAATCAAGTGAATGTTCATGCAGTAAAAAACAAAATCCTAAGTTTTAAAAAAAAAAGATGGTTGAAAGATTGGAATGTAACTAAGTACATTTACTCTAGTACCTTAGTATAATTTAGAGGTACTTGTACTTAATTTCCAGTTTCTGCTACTTTGTACTTCCACTCCACTACATTTTGGAGGCAAACATTGTACTTTTTACCCCCACTACATTTAATTGATGACTTTAAATACTAGTTACTTTGCAGATTACATGCTACATCAGAGCCGAAGTAGCAGATTTTTTAATTATTTTATCAACAATCGGTTAAAAAAAAAAAAAAAAGACTTTGATAATCAGGATAATGTTGAACAAATGCATACATATAAATATATGTATAATTTACTTGTAGTTTTATTTTTGATACTAAAGTAAAGTCAATATCAGATACTTTAACTTTAGTCATATTTTAACCAAAGTCATATTTTAACACAATATCTTTACTTTTACTCGAGTATGACTTTTGGGTACTTTTTACATCATTGATACTTGGTTGGATAAAAGAAGACATCTGTTGTAAATGGTGTTTGACTTTTTTTGTAGACAAAACAATTCAATGATATATATAGTGTAAAAATGGATTTATAAATCAATAATGAAAATAAATGTAAGTTGGAACCCCTAATGTTTACCTTTACAAATCATGGACTCAAACATAAGCTCAAACTGTGAATAAATCAGTAATTAAGATTTATAGTTGTTTCAGCGATAGAGGGTTCCAGTTTTGTGTTTGTTTTGGTCTTTTTCTCTACATTTAGATCACAGACTTTATGTAAAATAGGCAACATGCAAGGAAAACATGAATCCAATTTTATGTACGTAGACATTTATGTATACAGTATGACATTGTTGTACATGGTTACTAACAGATCTTATGTTTACTGTACAGTGAGCGTGTGAGTGTTCAGGTGTGGGCGCCTTCCTAAACATTGTTTTTCTTCGGGGAATTACATGATGTTGGGGGACTTCTTTGAATAATTACAGTAAACATGTTTCAATTAAAGACCTACTCCAGCTGTGTGTGTGTGTCTGTGTGTGTGGGTGTGTTTATGTGTGTTTCCAAAATCATCATTTATCTTGAACACCCCCTTGGGGACAATAGGCAGAACATGCGTGGTGGGATCACATCTCTGCGACAAACAGGTCAAGTCATTATCTCTGCAGAGCAACATGAACCCGATCTGATTGTTCTGGATCGTTCTGCCTTGGTCTGCCTCGTTTCAGTCGCCTGATTGAAGCGTCGCACGTTTCTCACCTTTCTTCACTCAAAACTGGATTGATAGCAGGCCCGTCTCCACCTTTTGTTGTGTCATATGTATGCATGTGAGCCCCAGACCGATACCATTGTGTGTGTGTGTGTGTGTGTGTGTGTGTGTGTGTGTGTGTGTGTGTGTGCACATGTGCTTCTGCAATGAAACATGTATTTGTATTAGTTTGTGATAACAAGTCGATGCATTAGTTAGGACTTACCCCCACCAGCGTTCCACCTCCATGTCCATCACTCAAACCATTTGTGAACACATTGATCCTTCCCTCCCCACCTCCTCCTCCCTTCCCCCCTCTCCCCTCTCCCATGCTGTATATTCCCAGGGTTTGGAGGGAGGAGAGCCAGAATGGCTCAGACAGCCATTGATTTTTATTTTATTGGTCTACTAGTGGAAAAAGGAGGGATAGGGGAGGGCCTGAGAGATGCAACTCTGCAGCTAAGTTTGTTCTTAGTGGAGACAGTGTGTGTTTATGTGTGTGTGTGTGTGTTTCAAGGTGGGTTGGGCCACTCTGCTTATGTCTGTCTGACTGAGACTGTTTTTGTTTTGGGGTGGGGGGTGTTATCTGTCTGTCTGAAAGGTGTGTGTGTGTGTGTGTGTGTGTGTGTGTGTGTGTGTGTGTGTGTGTGTGTGTGTGTGTGTGTGTGTGTGTGTGTGTGTGTGTGTGTGTGTGTGTGTGTGTGTGTGCATGTCCAGCCACCTCTGAGAGCCATCAAAAGCAGTGCGTGTGTGTGTGTGTGTGTGTGTGTGTGTCAGCTTGTATCCTTGTGCCCACCTCGTGTGTTTTGTGTGGGCGCACACAGATGTGTGTGTGTCGTTGAAGGGACTGGGGAATCTGGGGCGCTGATGGAGCTGGCACTAGGGACCTGGACCCCAACACACACACACACACACACACACACACAGCTGAGGTGTATCCCGGTGCTCATTAGAGCTGGTAATAAGGCTGTGCTGCTGGAAGAGGGGGGAAAAAAACAGGGAAAGGAAAAGAGGGAGGGAGGAAGAGGGTGGAAAGGGAGAAAAAGGAAAAAAAAAAAAAACGGGAGATTTTAAATTTTAATAACACTGGTACGATTTTGTAAATCTTTCCTGACAGAAAAGTCCTCATTATTTTCATCTGTCTCCGAGGAGCCTCTCCTCTAGCTCTGCCTCCCCGGGTAAACGGACTTCTCTCTCTCCCTTCCTCTCTTCACTCTTCCTGTTTCTTTTCACCTCTCTATTCCTGCATCGCCACACTCCTCCTCTTCTTCTTTTTCACTCTCAGCTGCTTTATTGTCCATTTCCGTCCTTCCTGCTTGCTTTATTTTTTGCTCTCCTTTCCACTCATCACATCGACTCTTTCTCTCTCACCTTCTGTCTCTCTATCTCTCTCCAACATTAGTCCTGTATATCTGTGTATTCCCGTCTAGCAAGGTGTTCGCTGAGTGGCTGCCTGCGATGAAGGAATATCAGGAGCCAATAGAACGACCAGTATTATGTGCTGTTATTGGCTGGCGTCTCTGTTACTATTACTCAGAGGTGGAAGAAGTACTCAAATGTTTTATTGATGTACAAGCAGCAGTATCAGAGTGTAGAAATACTCTGTCCTGCATTCAAAATATAACTTGAGTTTAATTTAGTATCAGCATCAAAATATACTTAAAGGGTAACTCCACTAATTTTAAACATCAAATTGTGTTGACAGGTCTTGGGGAGTACTACTACATATGTGAAAAAGTAGTATAAAGCCTTTTGTGGCTCCAGAGGAAGCTGCATGTACCTTCATTACCCACAATACAACTTAGCCACTGAGTGACATAACTGGAGGCAATTTATCAGATTACATGCAGCGTCCTCTGGAGCCACAAAAGGCTTTATACTACTTTTCCCGCAGATACAGTCATACCCAACAAAACCTGTAAGCACACTTTGATTGTAGAAAATTGGTGGAGTAACCCTTTAAAGTACCAAAAGTAAAAGTACTCATTATGCAGAATGCTGCATTTTCCGAATAATTTATATCACTGGATTATAATTCGAGATGCATTACTTTGTAAGTACTAATTTTGGTGGCAAAAAGTGTAACATATTCAAATCATTTTCTGTACTGCTAGGCAGCTTAATCCACAATAATATATCATAATTTATTAGTTAATAAATTCTGATAACTTTGATGTTTTATCAATAATTTGTATCTGCAAAATGCCTAGTAACTAATGTTGTCAATTAAATGTAGTGGAGTAGAAGTATACATTAGCATTAAATGCTTATACTCAGTTAAAGTACAATTACCTCAAAATTGCACTTGCACAGAACTTGAGTAAATGTTCTTAGTTACATTTTACCATTGCAATTACTGTTGGTCTCTTGTTGTTTATTTGTAATTTTTTTCAGAGGTGGGGAGGGAGGAGAAATAGTATCGTAGTAGTGATCATGGTAAAGGTGTGTGTGTGTGAGCGTAAGGGTGTGTATTTGTGGGTCAGCATGTAGGTCTGCACACTTGTATGTGTGCTGTGTGCATCACTCACACATTCCCAAACCTTCCCCTCCACACACACACACACACACACACACACACACACACACACCCCTCCACCTCTATGTCAAGTGTCAAAGCTGGAGGATGGATCCGGTTTGATAAGTTCTGTTCTGTCTGGCCACGTGTCAGGACGGGATCAACCATACGGCAGAGGAAAACCATGTTCTTCACTCCTCTACCTCCCAATTTTTGGGATTTTTTTATTTCTTTTTTTTTTTTTTTTTTTGAGGGTGGGGGGGCGGGTGGGATCATGTGTTCTATATTTGTGGGGTAAGTTTTATTTTAGCTGCTTCTGTTGCCGGAGGAATTGAAACTTTAACTGCTGAAGCTCATTTGACTAGTGAGCTCAGAGTAAAAGTGGATAAAGAATATAAATCTGTAGATTAAATCTACAATCTGACAGCATGCAGATGAGAAGGGATTATGAAAACGATCTGTCCCCTTGTCCTTTTTACACCGGTGGAAAAGATTAAATGGATGATGAGCAAAATAACTTTCTTTTTCTTTTTTTTCTTTTCTTGATTTGTATCGCTTGGTTTGTAGCAGAAAAAGCATAATTCCCTGCCCAGGCTATAATGTAACATAAGTAATGATTTTCCAGGCTTCTCACCTCTGTGGTGGTTAAAGAAGAGTGATGACATTAATATCCTCGCTTCTCAAGCTGTCAGAGGAAAGGACTGTTGCTCTTTACAGTGTCACGGGCACTATTTTTTAGATTTTAACATTGCTCAAGTGTATTATGACTGAACAGGCTCTGCGCAACATGTAACTCCTCCCAATCTGTCTGGCTAAATCTTTATGTGCATGCATGCGTGTGTGTGTGTGTGTGTTTGCGAGCCTACAGGTCTTCTGGTCAAAGGTAACCCTCGGTTCATAACCCTCACACGATCTTGTAGTTTAACTTGAATTATAGCGAGCATTAGAAAAGAGATGCCTTTGTGGCTCACGGTGGATTTGAGCACGCGGCTAGAAAAGTGAAAGGCACACTTGAGAGTTTGAGTTGTAGCAAGATTGAATTTAGCCTTAATATTATTTCTGCCACAGCAGCTCAAAGTTTTTGACTGGGCAGTGCTAAATTTGTATCAAGCTTCTGTTTAAGCGTCTGAGTTGCCACAAATAAGATCAGCTACTTTACATTAGACTTCAAGACATGTTTTGTTAGATTGGTGTACAGAGAATCAGTTTAGGTCAAAGTAAGTATTTTCTAAAATATCTGTCCCCTGAGAAGAAGTTGTTAAAACGCAGCACTGTCATATTCCTTTCCTGCTTTGAACATTTAAGTGTTTGAAGTTATTCAGCCTTGTTTGCTACCAAATCAGACTCCCTTTTAATGAATGCAATTTTTACAGAATTGAACCCCTCCTTTCTCTCTCTCGTAGCACCCAGGGCTCCTCATCCACGAGGCTAAAACTAACTTCCTGTTCGTTTTTCCACCCCCAGGCCACGAGTCACCCTCCTCCTTCTTTTCCCCAGCTGAAAAAGTAACAAACAACACAAAGCGAGCCGGATTCTCCCAACACACCCGCACACACAGACACACACACACACACACACACATACACACATGTGCCTCCTCTGGGTATTTGGATGGGATAAATAATCATCATAAATAATGAATGTCAATTAATAGGGGGAGACGTGGCCTTGCTAAGCATGCTCTGATTAGTGTTTCAGTGGGATCTCCTCCCCAGCTGGCTTCAGCCAATCATAGCATCCCTGATACATAGACATGTGGGTGTATGACATAAGCAGCATGATTATTTTATTTTTATTACTATTTCGCTGTTTTTTTATGTTCCTCAGCATGTCTTAAGACAGAATCTGTCGCAGCAGTTCATAAAAAATATATCATAACTCTTACGTGCGTTGCACAAGATGTGGTTTACTACATACAGTCTGACACTGTCATGGTAATGTATGCGTTTATTCAAGGATAAACTGTCTACTTATAAAGCAGAGCTACTTACAAACAGTAGTTGTAATGAGCTCTCTGGTGTTGTCCGGTGAGAGCAAAAGACAAAGTGTCTTGTTCCTGAAAAGACATTCATGATATGTCACAAGTGATCGGTTATAGTTTTAAGGGCTTGTAAAGTATCACGCGCAACTGATGTTGGTATAAATATGTGTTCTGGAGCAGCTGGAGAGTCCTTGGTGTTGCAAACTAGACAAAAAAGACGCTTCTCTGCAAAAAGCGTACACAAAGGAAATACAAAGACGTAAGCATAAAAGCACCGCTGTGATACATGACAACACTGTGGTGTTACATTTCTGTCGCCCTTTCTTCCATAGCCGTGGGTTTCAAACTGAGTGGCCAGTCGAGGTCCGAGCCGGAGGAGGCCGGGAGCTCGACTGGTGTGTCTCGGTCTTTAGAGGGTAGCAGGGTGACTGAGCAACCAGCCAGCCCCCCCTCCCTCCCCAGTGATAAATGGCCACAGCATGGGCTATTCATCTCCTGCTTAGAGAAGTGGACAGTGCCCCCCCCTCCTCGGCCTCTGCTGCACCCCCTCCACATGTCAGCAAATGTGATAATTCTCTCATTTGTCAGGAGCAGCGGAGGGTTCGGAGTTCGTGTGTGTGTGTGTTTGTCTACGTCCGTGCATGTGTGGTGAAACAAACTCTGGAGGATTTTTGGGAACACACACACACACACACACACACACACACACACACACACACATAAGATGAGTTGCTTGTAACTCCTCTGCACACCAGCACCCACTCCTTCTCCTCTGCAGCTTTGTGTTTTTTTGGTTCAAAGCCCCCCTCTTGTCAAGTTTACTTAGGTCACAGTGGGAACATTTAAATGTGCAAAAGAGTGAGTCGTTTTATGGCAAATTCCATCAGTAATTCACTGATTTTATTACCTCCAGGAAACTACTGAGCCACTTTTTCCACTTTATTGTGCAAATAAAGTTTTAGAGCCCGTGTGCGTGTGTGTCTGTTTGTGTGTCATGCTTGTTTATAAAAGTGTTTTGTATGTTCGGATGTGTACGCACGTCAGTATGAACATTTTTTACAGACGCTACGCGTGTGTGTGTGTGTGTGTGTGTGTGTGTGTGTGTGTGTGTGTGTGTGTGTGTGTGTGTGTGTGTGCGCGCGCGTGTGTGCAAGTCAGAAATAATTTGTCAGAAATCTTAGACCCGAGTGTCGCAGTTTTGGAAATATTGCGTGTGTGTGTTTAACGCTCCCCTGCCAGTGGTTGTATACCAGTAAATACCATTTATGCAGACCTCATGGTAGCTATTAAACATGATAAGCCTCCAGTTGATGGCTGGTCATTTAGTTTTGCACATAAACATGTGACTGTTTTACGTGTTTAACTTTTCTCTGTAGACATAATATGACTTCTGTGAACCCTCCCTGATCTCTCTCTCTCTCTCTCTGTTTCTCTGCAGGATCATCCAGAATCGTGTCCTGGTCTTCATCCTGGGAGCCATCATCCTTCTCACCATCATCCTGGCCATCTATTTCAATCTGCGAGGCCACTGATCTCCCCCTCTACACACATAAACGCACACACGCACCCTCGCTAGCCCCCCTGACACAAATACAAACACACATACTCGTGATTAATAGCGACAAAAGCGTTGTTCTGCTGTAATTAGGACAAATGGTCCCCATGAATCACTGTTTCCAAAGCCTGACAGGGAGCTTTTTTTTTCCATCTCCTTTCTCCTTTCCTGTTTGCTCTTTCTTTCTCTCTTTCGATCCCTCTCTACCTTCTCTTTCTTTCTTCTTCTTCTTCTTCTTCTTCTCTCCTCTCAGTTTTGTCCTCACTCTGTCAGGCTCTCTTTCACATCTCCAGGGACAA
Source organism: Pagrus major (assembly GCF_040436345.1). Taxonomy (NCBI): domain Eukaryota; kingdom Metazoa; phylum Chordata; class Actinopteri; order Spariformes; family Sparidae; genus Pagrus; species Pagrus major. Next base: position 17,043,152 of record NC_133234.1, on the reverse strand, counting down.
AATGTTTTTATGATGGTTATGTTTTTTTTCATGGTGTCGTCCTCGGTGTGGTTCTGCAGCCCATCCTGTCCCCGGGTGAACAAGGCCTGGGGATTTTTTTTTTGCAGATTCAGATACGTAGATCTTTTTTTTTTTTGCGATGGAGGTGGGTCAAGTGTTATTCAAGATTGGTGTGTGCATGCATAAGAGACGGTATAAGAGTGTAGCGCGCATGTGCATGTGTGACAGACATGGATCGGGGGGCCCACACTGTGTTTTTTGTTATTAACACCAATAGTAGACACACATGCTATATGAGTTTTTCTGTAACTAAACGATTCAGCCCTTTCGTCATGTAGCCCCTACACAGCACAGAGGACAGTGCCTTCGGATGAGATATGCTGTTCATACTCCTTCTTTAAAAAGCTCAGCAGAGCCCAAAATAGACAAGTAGCGCTGCCTTGAAAAGAGAGGATGCACATAAAAAGGTTGAGGTCGGTTCAACTTCAGTTCAGTCAAACAAGATGTTGTTTTGTTTTATTTAGACAAAATTGTTTATTTTCAATTATCTGCGTTCAGGAAAGGATATATGAACATTTTGGAGTTTGGAGATTGAAAAAATAAAATCTTTTAATGGAAAAAGGGACCTGACTTCAACCTTGGCACACACAATACAGAGAAAGGTTTCTTCTTAATTACTACATGCTTAAATATCCGCATTTGGTACAATCTCCCTGCACCTCCCGAACACATATCATTCCCATGGACTTTTTAAACATAGCTATCATTGTGGAGAATTATAGACATGAAACTGTGTGTACTAACATTTAAATCTACATCATGTATAGTGTTTTTTGCTCTCAATGCAAGTGATTCTGTTACTATTTATTTATAAATGCATAAATGAGTTTTCAATTAAAATTTCTGTGCTAGAACTGTATATTTTATGAAGTTTAAAGGTATTCAGAATTAACATTAGCAACTTTTTGTTTCTTGATTTTTTGGTGTTAAATGATCATTAGACTAAGATGCAGACACCAGGACCAACTGAAATGTGTGGATTTCAAGTTTTGTGTCTTAAAGGTTTTTTTTCTTCTTGTTCTTCTGTTCTTATAAATGGATCTAACTCGTTTTAGAACTTGTACTTTTTCTTCTATTATTATCTTGTCAAGTTCTGAAGGTTGTGATGCAGTCCTTGTTTCTGTGTTTATCTGTACGCTGACTGACGATGTGATACATTTGCAGGTGTTTGAAAAGACGTGTGCGTGAGTTTACTGCTGTTTTAATTCTTCTGGGGAAAGCCATTCTTCGGGGGGTCTTGTAAAATCTAAATTTAAAGAGCATATTTGGAGAATTTTCAGAAGTTGAGACACATGAAGGTGTCATACACACACACACACACACACACACACACAGGGATGGGGAGTAGTAGTGTGCATGTGTCTCCTGTGGTCGGTGTGGTGGTTCCCGGCGAGGACATTTGCTATTCTGTTTCAGGGCCACGCTCTTCGTTTTCGAAGATGCAGGGGTGTCGAGGTGGTGAGCCCCCTCAGCACCCCCCCTCCCACAGACCACCATTTCACAGGCCCTCACCAGCCGCAGCGCCGCCGTCTGCTTCAAAGCCTCAAATTAATGGCCAACAAAATAGTGTGCCTCTGACCATCCCATGCGGGGCCGACCCACCAAGACTTATCATTAAAGTGAAGGAATAATGAAAAAAGGAAGGAAGAAAAGAGGAAGGGAGAAGGAAGGAAGTGAACAAGGAAGCAAGGTGGTGGGGGGTGAGGAGGGGGAGTGAAATCCCTGGCAGTTTGACAAACCTCATCTGGTAATGACCCTCAGTGATTGTTTTTTCACCCAGTGCACAGCATGTGTGTGTGTGCAGCCTACCTACGTGCCGATATGCTCTCTTCTCTTCCTCTCTCTTTCTATCTCTCCGTCTTTCTCTCCCTCCCCATCCCTCTTGCTCCCCCCTCTTTCTCTCTACCTCTCCTGCCACCTTTCCTCCTCCTCCCCTCCCTGTCCTCCCCTCCCTACCTCCCTCCCTCCCTCCCAGCCTGTCAGATGAGCGGAGCAGTAGCTAGCGAGCGAGCGGTGGAAGGCAGCGTGGCGGCGGCTTCTATTTGAAGTTGTAATGGTGTCAAAAAGTCAGGGCTGACTGACAGACGTCAGTCCCACAGGGCCTCATTAAAAACAGACCCACTTGACAAGGAAATAATTGAGCGCCGGCGACAACTCAGGGGCCCCTCCGCGTTTTTAGATGTTTTTATTTTCTTTTCATTATTAGCGCCGAGCTATTATGTTCATTAAGAAATGGCATTAAAACAAGTTTTTAAAAGCGGGGAAAGGGAGGGAGGGGCAGAGGGAAGGCAGGATGCATGGAGGTGGGAAGATAACGATTTGTTTAGAGCCCCCGTCCTGTTTTATTATTTAAACAGGAGCACTGTCATGTGATACCTTGGCAGACGTCGCCTATCATCTGCCACTCCTCCCTTTTTCCCCCTCTTTTTCTCCTTTTTTTCTCCTCATCGCTCATCCCTCGCTTCTGCCCCCCCCTCCGGCTTTTATCTTCCCCTCCTCCGTCCATCTCCCTCTTCCTCCACCTGCCCATCTCTTCATCCCTTTCTTTCCCTCTCTCTGAGCGGCGGGTGTCGTTGGAATATGAACTAGATTATTCATCAATGCACCCCCCCACACCCCGCTACCACTCCCCCCTGTTCGCTGATTTGGTTTTCGACAAGCGTCTCGCCGCAGAAGGCTGAGGATGAAAACTTGTCAAAAATAGGTTATATCTTATTCCAAGGGGCAACAATAGCAGCAGGTACAGACACCTTTTAATATTTAATTTAGACGGGTGTTAACCCTCCTTAAGTGACTGGAGCTGTGTCTTCCATACAGACACAGGGAGCGGAATGGGGGAGGGGGGGAGCAAGCAAGAGGGGAGAGCAATTAATTATTTGATGTCTGAAAAGTGATTTTGAAGCTGTCCCTGCCTTCTCCTGTTTGCCAGAGAGAGGAGCGACTCTTTGGGTGTCCCCGTGGCCACACCGACCACGTCCTGAGCCTGGCTGTCCTGCGAGAGCTGAAGCATTTCCACCTGAATCACATTTGGATCCTCGCTTGATCCAGTAATGACAATACGAGTGATCATATAGCAATGGTTTTGGTCTCTTTTTTCATCAGTGGAAATTATTTTGCATCAGTCTGTCTCAGTAGCGTCCCTTGAACCCTGTTTGCTATCATTCTTTCGAGCGGGTTCACATAAAAGTAAAAAAAAAAAAGAAGGTTCCTCACCAAGGAACCTCTGTGATGCACCACCGTTACAAAAAGCCTGATGTTTGTCAGCCATTTAAGACGACGAGGGATTGTGACAAGCGTCGTTTGAGCTGTCTGTCCCCCGGCGAAGGGCGGGCCTTATACGGGATAAACAGCCCCAGTAGTGGGATCACGACGGGAGGGTGGGCGCTTCATCTCCAGGAGTGTCCATGATGCTGCCACACACACACTCACACGCACATAAATTAAAGGAGGCCCTGCGACAACAGCTACCCAAGAAAAACCCACAATGGCACTGTTAGAGAACTACAATGACTCTTCCACAGTTTGATTCAGCGCACACACAAAGCACGCTCGCGCTGTCGCACGTATGGTGGACGCCCCCCCGATAAAAAGACACACACACGCTCTAGTGTACGGCTGTTAGAAGAGGAGCCATGTTCTCCGTTTGTACACGCCACCAGCCTGAGCAGAATGGCTTTCTTTCTCTCCTCGGCCCTTTATCTGTCTTTTCTTTCACCCCCATCAGCGCCGTCGACCATTTTTAATGGCGTTTGTGCTCACAAAGAAATGACAATGCCCCCCATTATTGGAGGAAGTCACAGGGCTGCAGTCATACATACATACATGGATGTTTGTGTGCATGTGTGTGCAGGAGGTGTCCCACTGTGGTTGAGATGGAGCTGGAGTGCTTTGTGTAAACGGCTATGTTGAATTGTCTGTATCCAGAAATATCCGTCTGTGTCCATCCGTAATATCCGTGTGACTCATTTTTTCCTGTCGGGCGGATCAACAGTTCATCTTGTTCCAATCAGAATCTGAGCTGCCCCTAAAAGACTTTGTGATCTCTGTCGGTGTCGTTAAACATCTGTCATTAAAGCAGTTCTGAATCCAAGTAACCAAGATGCTGTGTCATAGCTTGTATTTCCCTCCTTTAGCCACCGTTGCGCTGTCATCGATCACACATAAAAGCACTTAGAAAAGGAAAGGTGTAAAGCCAGTAGCTGACATTTTCAAACTTATAGCAGCGCTGTCTGCCTGCTTTTTCTGATTTTAAGGGCTCACCTATCCTCATGCAGAAGACGCTCTGATACTGTTTGCGTCATGGAGACAAACGAAACACAAAGAGCTCGGTCAGAGCTAGGCTGAGCCAGGTTAAACCATTCAGCACCCCTCCTCCTCCTCCTCCGTTACCCTCCATCTTCATCTCCATCTTACCTTCCATCTCTCTCCCTGTAGAATACTGCCACAGCCTTTGAACTGAAATTAACACTTTACCACTACAAAGACGTACAGTTGTAACCAGGGATGTCATTTGCATGATAATGAGGAGCTGGAGAAAATGGAGCTGAAGCTTTTTGCTTCCATTTATTTATTTGTCGGTGTTTGTGTGCCCTTTGCCCTTTCAGTTAAATTCCTCACTGCACATCAATCAAGCAGTGTGTTCATAGGTGTTAGAGATTACATTGATTTACTAAAATGTTTATGTTGAATGGATTTCCCTTGTACTCAAGCCAAAAAACAGTTAAAAGTCAAAAGTGGACGATGGATAGTAAGAGACAAATGAGAAGAAAAGTGAGCGCGAAGGAGGCCAGGTTGCCTCGGAGGCATTGAGTGGCCTGGACGTTCGGAGAGAGGAGGGTTTAGTCGGGTTCGCCCCTGTACAGTAATTTACTTTGCATATGGTGTCTTAGCAGACACGATTCTAAATTTCCAACTGGGAGGCATCAGTGGAGGAATCACTGTCTTCAAAAGACGGCCTGCCAGTCACGCTCCTCCCGTAGCCGGAGATCTGAGCGCGCACTGATAACCCGCGACATCTTTCTGGAAAAACGAGGAGTCGATCAGCTTTGATGGAGCACATCCGCCATGACAGGCTACTGAAGAGCTCGCTAATCAACTGGGGAGGGGAGAAGAGGAGGGGGGGGGGGCATCGCTTAGCATGACAGCACAGAGGAGAAGGGTGGTGGTGTGGTAGTTGAGTGGGGGATGGATGGATAGATGGATGGACAGATGGATGGCGAAGGTGTGTTCCCTATGAAGCAACCTCACTTCGTAGACATGCAGGTGGATGAGAGGGAGACAGGAGTGTGTGTTTGCATTGTCTGGTAAAAAGGGCACCCCCTCCAGCCTGTTACCTACTCCCCCCCTCTACGAAACCTCCGCCTCAGATGGTTGGTGGCAATTAAATATTCATGAGAGGGCATCCAATCCCAGAGCTCGCTGGACGGTTTTCTCCACATAGGCCAGGAAGTGGAATTGGATTCTTATGAGGGGGGGCCTGTTTCAGGCTGGTGCGCAGGGTCAATTGAATCAGGAGCCCAAAGGTTACAGAACCTGTATGATGTCCTCGCGTATCCCTCCGCCTCTCTCTGAAAAAATAGTGACGCACTCGCCACTCACAGCACAGCACATGAAACAATCCTGGTTTCTTATGTTTCTCATTAAAGTTAAAGTCGTTTAGAAGTTGGAACGAGCTTACATGAATCGCATTTAGTCACATAATTCACTCAAGCTCCGAATTATGAGGCAAACTTTCCCTCGAATGCCGCGTACAGATCCTGTTCGCTGCCTTGCAAACAGAAAACTGCATCTCCTAAAAGAGACAGGCTTACTGTACACACACACACACAAAACACACACTCGCTTCTCTATTGAGACGTATGGATGTGGCAACAAAATGCACAACTTTTTGTTCATCTCAAGGACTTGTGAGGGCCCCAGTGAACTGAGAGGCCATATTGATTTTCCCTCTTTTCATGCTGTGACTCTGGGATTACCCATTTTCTCATTCATTTTTAAAGACAACTCGTGAGATTCCTCCTTCCCTTTTCTCTCTGTTTTTTCCTTTTTCCATCAAACCCCCCCTCGCCTCCCCTCCAATCCAGCACACACACACATTTATACACACACACATTCCCCCCACCAGCACAGCAGTCGTATACCCACCCCGTTTCCACAGCCAGGTCCCTCCTTGACCCTGAAAATTGTAATTCAGCCATAGATCACAGCTGCTGAATATTAGGGCTTACAAAAGCAGTTAAATAAAATATGTTGAAATCGTCCAATCCCAGAGGCCACGGCAGAAATTCTAATCAGGTGAGAGAAAGGGGAAGGAGTCAGCAGGGGGATTATGGGTAAAGAGAATCGTCTGGATCTACCGGGCAGGAGTGAAGAGCTGACATAGAGGTGGGATTGAACCAAATCATAGCAATCATAAGTCTGTGTCATGTGGGTGGAAGAAACGCATGAGCTGGTATCATGATTGTAAATTTACTTGAACACTTAAATTAATTTGAAGGGCTGCTATGTAGTTGTGGGGAAGAGATTTTAATCAGAAGAGAAAGATCTTAATTGACTAAACAAACTAAATAAACAAACTATCTTTGCTGTCATGACTGAATAAAAAAATTGACCTCAAAGGACAACACAATTTTATACTGTTCTACTTTGTTTATATGTGGCGGACCCTGCCACCTTTCCAGCTTCAAAGAGTTTTCTGCTGACCTTTTTTTCCTCTGAGAACAAAAATAAACATGAGCTTGTAATATTACCTCATTCATGTTGTAAATAGTCAAATTCTGCATCAGAATTTCTTCTCCAAACTGACATTAGTTTAATCAAGAAAAATCAATACAATTACTCAAAATGCAGTTCTTTGAATTCCTTTATGATTCATAAAATATACACACAAACAACATAAATTCTGTGTTTTATACCATCACAAAGATGTTTTAAAATGTGTCTTGAATGAAACACATAATTTCAAGTAACCCATGTCGTAGTGTTTTCTATAATTAGAGCCAATACCGGCATTACCTCCAGCCAAAGGTCTTCAAAGTCGGCAGCTTGTCGTAACCTGCAGTGTCAACCAAACTATTTGCAAAATAATTGAGTCTCCGGGTATTAATGCACTCATTTTATGCTAAACAGGCCAACAACACTTTTGCCCCATAGGCCTTCGTTTGACCAGCGTAGGAGGGGGTCAAAACATACTAATTATTCTGTTGGCATGCTTGTTACAGTGAACCACAAAGGTTGACCCAACTGAGGATCGTTCATGGGACAATGCTGCTTCAGATTATAGGATTTTATGGTATTTTTCCATAGAGAGAAGATATATTTATAGCCGGTGCAAACCCAACACAAACAGCTCCTACACACATGAAGATAAGCACACAAGCGCCAAAATAAATATTCCTTCAAGTGTAAGATTGATGTGATCAGAAAATCATCAACCTGCCTCGTACACAAGCGTGTCACGAGTGTGTTCTGAAAACTTTCCACGCCTTCTCTCTTCATCGTTCCCGCCACTGAGCAGCTCGGACTCAGCCACATGTAAAACGTGCCGGACAGTCCGGAGAGGGGTGATTGATCGCGCTTCAATCCCTCAGCGGTTCTCCAGGCAAGGAGACGCTCGATTACACTCTGGGATCAAAATGCTGAATTCACACACTCCCCTCCAGAGAGTGAGAAAAAAAATGTCCAGAGACCTTCGGCAGGCAAATTCTGCACACCACCCAGCAGTCTGGTTCTCAGGACAATGTGCTTTGTCTTTGGCAGCCAAGTAATGCATTCGCCAGTTGGTCTTGTTCACTGCAGCTAAAACAAATGTAAATGAGCATCTACCTTCCTCAAACCACCATTGTGTTTACAGCGATAACAGTATGTGAACACTTCCTCGTCTACTTCCAAATAAAGCCCAGTCTGGTTTTGTGTTTTTTTTTAGGGTAAACGCAAGTAAACTGATCACACCACTTCTTTTTCTGTACACAAGATTGACAGCAATCAGCTTTCTTCAGTTACACCTTCACTGTAAAATGCAAATGCAGGCACTGTGCTCAAAACTGACAAATACATCTCTAAAAAAGTGTTGTGACTGTTAAAAGCTGGGGTTTGTAGGATTGGAGAGACCAGGAAGAGCAAGCTAAATATTGAAAGTATCCAATCAAAAACCTCCCACCCCCCCTCAGGCCTTCCTCCAGAGCTACTCCCCCCAAAAAATACATAACAGCTAAATATCACCATCATATCAACACAAGCAAACTAGCATCACGAATGTTCATTTGTCTGAAAAGGCTACCTGGCGTGACAAGGCTGTGGGTGTGTGCTTTGTGCTAATGTTGCTGGGTTAGCTGCTGAACGAGTGTGTTGCTGCTGCAGTGGGTCTGTTCTTTGGCTCAAGGGCTGTGTACTTTGTGCTCCTAAGTTAGCTCCTAAATGACGGTCTATCACTGCCGTTCACTTATTTCTTTCTTTCTGTGTGCCTAGTGCTACTGAGTTAGCTAGCTGCTGAACAACAGGCTCAGAGACTGTGTACTGTGAGCACAGCAGATCGTTGTCATCGCTAACCGTGTCCAACTACCTCATATCTCACTCAAATTTAAGAAAACATGTAACATTATTAGTAAAAATAAGTCAAAGACAGACCTCGTTCAGCAGCTAACCTAATTAGCACAAAGCACACAGCCACAGCAGTTTGCAATAATTGCCACACTGGGAAGGGATATGAGCACCACCACCTCCTTATTGATCTGGCTAGTGCATGGGATGTTAAGGTTTCTAAAGAAAGTGCTTCTAAAATGATTTACCAACCCTAGCTTCAATAGTCAGTTCATAGAGTGTTTTAGTTATCATTAGATTATTTTTTTAATATAAAAGTTGAGACTTGGTTGAAAGCTTCCTGACATGAGTCGTGGTTTTAATTCATGCCAGTTATTTTTAAATATATTCACCAATTTAACACTTTAAACTTGTTTCAAACCACTGACTGTTGTTTACTGTGATTACATGATCATCTTTAAAAGTTTGTGTATTTGATTGGCATTTCCCCACTTATAATTCTCTTCAAATGCATCACTTTGCATATAGCCATGGCTTTCATCTTTCTCTTTTATAGAAATATGAAAATATTAGGTCAGCGTAAGAGGAAAAAGGAGCGCTTCTGAAGTTCAGATTGATGCCCTGCCTCAAGAATAAACAGAAATGTCTGTGTTTCCAAAAAATCAAAGTCAAACACTTAAATGAAACACATGAGGTGATTCTTTTTCCGTTTTATCCTGTGGAGTGTAGTCGTTTTCCCGACTTTGTTTTTGGGAAATACTTGCAGATATAAAATAACATAATTTTTTGTACTCTTGAATTGATTCCTATCAGTGGTGGAGGTTCTGTTTGTCATTCCTGCCTTCAAGAATGATTCAAAGATCGATCAAATATTTGGCCATACTTTGAAACCACATGGATTTATTTAGGATTTACCTTTTGTTTCTCTGTTTGTGTAACGATATTGTGAAATCAGAGTGAACCATTGCAAGAACAAAAGCAATTCAAATGTCAAACACTCTTTGGCAGACAAAAGACTTTGTGGCTAAATAGCTGACTGTTGATTTCTAATTTGTTTGGGCTGTAGGAACACTTTTCTGTTTCCCATCTCAAGCTAGCAAAGCATTCAAGTACATAAGTTTACATACACTATAGTTTAAAAATCTTTAACCTTGGATCTTTCTGGAGGTTTTGCCGCTGAGGAAGGGTAGGGGAGACAAAGGGTGGCAGGAGTATTTACCCTTAGGTGGACACAATAGCAGCGAGGGTGCTGTGGTCATTGCAAAAGCACTTCAGTATTTTCAGCCCATAGAAATGATACCAATGGACACAAAACTCTTTCATGAGTTTAATAATTCAAGCTGCTTATTCAACTCAGCCGCAGTTTGCGGTCATTGAAATCAAATGTAATCTTGTATCCTGAGCTGATGGCAGTGGTTGAAGGACAGACCATTTAGAGAGGAAATGATCTGACAGTAGCACACATCTAGTGCCTTTCAATGGACACTTGTAGTATTCATTAAAGTGAAAATGCGTCTCATTTGGCGGTTATTCTCCGAAATGGAACAATGAGATGGAAAAGTAAGTAAAAGCAAAAGATGGCTTAACTAAGAACTTTTTATTGTGCGTACCTGACGTTTCATGAAGAATGCAGGGAGGTCAGTAGCTGGAGCACTCATCTCCATCGCTCGTGCAGTGCTGTGCGATTGTGCTGCGGCCTTGGGTTCCTACAGGTGTGGAGTGGACGTCTTGCACAATTGTGTTCATTATGCGCGACCCACTTTCAGCCAAAGTCCTCGCTCCATATTTCTTTATACTATAATGTCATGATAGTTAGTGTCACAGAATTGATACGTTACCTCGCAGTGGTGGGAACAACAACTACAGCTCATCATGGCATCTGTTTAAAGACTAAAAAGCCCAGAGTCAGAAGGGCAGTCAGGGAAATTATCGCTGCCAAGATGAACTGCATGAGTTGATTGCCCTGAAGGTGTATGTTTGTACGTTGTTTGAGAGGAGACAGTGACTATGTTCACAGCTTTTCCACTATTATTCAGAAAATTACAAATTACAGATTTGATACGGGTCATGTCAGCATCATATTTCACTTGGATATTCTCTTATTACAGAGTTAACATTTTAGTTAGACGTTGGATACGCCAATACAATTTGGGTTTAAGGAGCATTCTTTGTACATGTAGACAGCACATTCAGAATATGCGTCTCATATTGGTGGTCCGTCGTATCTAAGTAGCGGGCGATAGCACTTTTTTTTTTTTCCAGTGTGGCCGTTGTGATGAGATCATGTGCGACGACTGAAAACATGCCTTTCCAAAAAAGGAAAACAAACATCTTTACCATACATTTATGCATCCAAAACTGGTTTGCAATTAGGGTTGGGCGATGATTATTAAATTAGCATATAATAATTGCCACAGCAACAAATCATGATGGACCATGATGGCGGTATTTGAGGTAGTTTGTCCCCTTAGAAGTGGCGTAAGGCAGGAGTTGTTGCCAAAGATCCATTCTTGACTGTATTAGCATCATCCAGCTGTCTCACCACATACCAAGAAAACTTGTCAGCTGAGATAGCTAAGCTAAGAAAACAATAGTGCAGTTTACGACAGCATAGCTGAAAGAAACATGACTGTCAGAGGCACGCAAAGGAAGAAACGGTGCTGCCACAAATGTAATCGAGCGTCTTGGGTTTGCCTTACTTGGCAGGTTTTATAAGAATAATAAACAGCACATGGAGTTTTGACCAGCAGCAACAGCTTCTTTTTACTTTCTCTCCTACATGCCACAAATGAAACTTCACCAACAATTACTGTATTACGGCAACTTTGAATAAACACACTACTTGAAATACAGTCCGTTACACTGTTCTTGTTTGGCTTTTTAAATCATGATGTTACAATGATAGAGGGCTCAGTGGTCGATGACTTTTGTCCATCAGCTCAACTTTGTTTGCTATGATGCGATACTTCATCATCATGGGGACGCACAGTTCTCTCTGACATCGAACAAAACTTTGTGAAAAACCTGTGGGACATGCAGAAGTTTTTCTCTCCATTCTCCTTCACTGATCTCTTTCAGGACCACGCTCCCCCACCAATCCTTGCTGCACACTCATCCAGAATCTCTGCGTGGTCCGTAGTGGCACTCCTGGTAGCTCGCTGATCACCATAACTGAGTGGGCCGAGTGCAGCATAAGTTGTGTCTGAGTCTCTTTCGTGACTAGTCGTACAAAGGATTGCTTCGAAGAACACAGTTTTGCAAAACTTGCAGAAGGGTGACACTGAGGGTTCACCAAAATGACTGCAGTTTGGAAAGGAGGGACATTTCTCCATAGCGCATTGGTCATTATCGGAGTATGAACGGCAGCATGTGAACAGGTACATTAGTGGAATATTCATTTTTATTAGCCATGTAAACAGCTTGGTAGGACTTTTGTCTATTTCGGAATAAGGGCAAAAACCTGAATATTTTATGCATGTAAATGTAGTCAGTGACTGAGGTGTGCAGAGAGGAACAGGGCTTTTGTTATGTTAGCAATAAGACAGTGAGCAAGAATTTTGATTTAAATACCTGTTTTGGTTTTGTTTATCTTGTGTCTGAATACACTCCCAACCTCTCAAGACATGACAGTCCTCTCTCAGATATGCTTGGCCATTTGTTGTCACATCGATCAATACTGCCATTTAAGTGTTTGAAGACCTTGTCATGAGGGCTCGGTTGCTTTTATTTGCTTATTTGCTCTCACTGAAGTTTAAATTATACTGGACCCAGACATCATTGTGATGCTGTCTGGGTCCAGTTTTGATCCCACTAAGGTTACAGTAAAATAAGTTTTGTTGATTATATTTGTAACCATATCACAATGTCGAAAATCTAAGACCATGACCCTGCTTTTGCAACCTAAAAAGTTGAGTATATGTGGCCCCATAGAAGAAAGAAAGAAAATATCTAGGATATAACAACTTGGCTCAACTTGCAACTAGTTATAATAGCGTTGCACTCACCAAAGCATTTGCTGAAATCTGGGAACATCACTAAAGCAAAGTCCGACAGTGCCACAGACACTTGTAGTCACATGATCAGAGGCTGTAAACAGGCAACAGTTTAGCCAGATTATCTAAACCACATTATTTGCTGGTGAAAACGAAAGCATGTGCACCCAAAATGTCAGTAATAATCCCTCATTGCGCAGTAAAACTGTGTGCACAGTACAAAAGGTCAGCACTGACACAGAAGGTCGGCCTGTAAACTGGAGTTATGATGTTACAGTTTTGCTTTTGTTTTCTCTTCCATCCCAAGTTTTGTGTTTTTGCTGGATTGTCTCATTGTTTTATACAATACATAAAATGTTCCTTCTCATCTCAGCAGTCAATTCAGTGAAACATGCTTCTGCTGGCTGCACACAGTTGAATATGCACAGAGTTGTTTGATAAAATGGTTGTTCCCTTTTACTTGTGTAACTGTTTCCCCTTCTTTGTTTCGCCCTTACAAAAATATCACATAGAATTTGCCTTGTCTCTTGTGAAATTGAATATTTTCAGATTCGATAGGCTGTTTTTACATGTGAACTAAAACTTGAACATGTGAGAAGAAAATAATGTCACATGTGAACTGGACATTTTGACAATTCACTTGTTTTTATCACATACAAATGAAAATTTCCATATGTGAAATTCACATTACACACATTCATATGTGATGTATATAAAAATTACACATTTTCACATATGATTGGCTATTTTCCCATATGACAAATTTCACACAATGAAACTGGTATTTTTCACATATAATTGAAAGCAAACCTTTTTCGCATGTAAATAACGTTTGTTTATTTTATTTCCTCTTGTGGAAACCTGTCTCCTTTAATCATTCACTGTTGTGTCCTTTTTCCAGCAACCAGAACCACCAGAACCATGTTCCTTCAGAATTTACCAAAGGAAAGGGACTCAGGCATCAAAGAAAACTTTGACTTTTAAGGTTGTGTTTACCAAAACTTCACTGACCTCAACATGATTTTTTATATTCTAACAGCACCTGAAGGCAGCAACACTGAGGAAACACACAGCATCATAGGTCCTTCCTCTGTCTGTCAAGATCGAGGGGCCACTGGAATTCAGAAAAGGGAAAGCTTAGAAGGCATCGAAATTGTAGCAGCTACTGATAATAATGCAGCGCTCTGGCAGGAATGTGAGTTCAAGTTTCTGGGATCTAATGATAAGTAGTTCGCTATATATGCGCCTTACCTGTTGAGTAGACGAAACAAAATAATCTCCTATAAAAAGTGCACATTCAATTTCTTTACATACAAGAAATGTCATTGCAGCCATGAATACACAAGTAAGTGAACAAATAAAAGTAAAGTAACAAATTTTGGACATATCTGCAGAGTTATACTTTATTTTGTTCCTAAATAATGAGTGATGCATGTCAGTCGACACAGTTCTGTGAGTCAGCAGAGACAAAAGGACACAAGGGCCCGGGTTTATTTCAGCTGTCAGGAAGTCTCAGTAGGTGTCTGTCAGAGGTTCAACTCCACAGGTTAAGACATACAGACTGATGGATGACGGCTATCCACCAGAGAAGACACCATCCAAGGAATGCCAGACATGTGGTCAAAGACAAGCTGGACATGGACCTGGAGGCCATGGACTGAGAGATTTGCTTCAAGGAGCAAGAAATCAACATAGAAGGAAGGAAGCAAGGGTCTGAACTTGCAGGAGGAAGACGGTCAACTTTTGTGTGAAATGGACATTTTTTTTCATTTTAATGCTTGTACTTTATAGAAGTCCTTCAATTGTGGTTGTAGTGTAGTTAGCATATCTATGAATGTCAGTATGAGGGTAATATATCTCTGAAGGCCATCCAATTGCTTTTTGACAATGAAAAGCCTTTAATTTTTGTACTTTGTTTTCTTTTGACTTTATACATTATGTTCTTCATTATGTTGCTTGTGCAAAGTAAAAGTACAATGCATAGAAACTTACTTAAAGCAGCTGCAAGGAGCTTTCTTTTTTTTTTATTTTGGCGGCCCCTGTGGACAGAAGCAGTATGACCTTCACTGCTTCCTGTCGATCTTGCTAGGATGTGCATTTGTTTTGGAAGCGAGTGACAGAAAGACGCAACATATTTTTAATATTTCTTCTTTTTTTAAAACAAATTGCAGGATGCACACCAATGGTGAAAAGTAAACTTTACTAGGTTACAATTTTTAGAATTCCTCAGCTAACAGGTTTGGTTTCTCGATAAAAGTCTTCTTTTTTTTAAAGCCAGGTTTTTGCAGCTGTCCAGCAATACAGAAGTATCTACTGCCGTACCACCAGACTAGAGAGCAGCCGGCTGGCAGGCATTATCAATGACGTTATAGACATAGCCACTGATCACAGAGTTGGCAGTTCGATCCCCACCTAGTTCTGTCCACTTGTCAACATGTCCTTGGGCAAGATACTGAACCCAGCAACCGAAAGCAACCCCCACTTGACTCTAGCGAGGTTGTTTCAGCACCATGGACAGATTCAGCAACAGTCAGAGAGAAGTTACACCACAGTTTTGTCCAACCTTTGACGCACAACTGAGTTTCATCAACAGTAGATTGATGCAAATTGGAGTTCAAAATGTCCCTCCTGCTCTGATTCTGCCTGCCTCCTCGACCTTTGAACTTTACAAGTAAGCATTATGGTCAGGCCTAGTCTTTTCCATCTTGCTTTGAGTGTGAAAGGTTTATGATCTCACATGTTCATTGGACTGGCTTCAGCCATAACACCACCATATTAAAAAACCCATAGACTGAGAAGAGAACACATGGGTATCAAATCAGCCATGAAAAAGTACACCTACTACAAGAGCTCCATTATCACTGGAAAACAAAAGTAAAGCAATACCTCCTGGCCAGAGATGAAATAGTTGTTTTACATGTGACGCACACTGATACTGAGCCAGACAGGGTGGTGATGAAGCAGAGGCCCTCCTGGTTACACTACGTCTCCTTAAAAAACAAAAATCCCCCAGCGCAGCTCCAGCTTCAAGCTGATGTGCTATAGGGAGCCGAGGTCACTGGTTCATCCGTCAGAGAGGCTCCTCGCTGATGGATGGCACTCAGAGCAACGCGCGCCCAATCCGCTGTAGCCCTAACCGCCGAGAAAGGGCCTTCGCAGGCAGGGAAATAAATAAATAAACAGCAACATCAAAGGGATGTTCAAAAGAAAAACAAAGCCTGCACACGTTCGTTTGCAAACACACACACACACACACACACAAGCGCACATCGGCTCTCTCGCACACATCCGGCGAGAGAGAAAAGGGAGGCGGGGGGAAAAATACAAAGGACTGAAAGCATACACATAGTTTACTCTCCAATGACACCCGGCTTGAAGAAAATCTAGACAAAACAAGGCAGAGTGGCAAAAATTGGAGCGTTTGATGGTTCGATATTCTCGCTGAATAGACTGGAAAACAAAGATCAGGCCAAAACTGTGTACAGGTTTTTCATTAAAATCTACCTACACACACAATGATCTTTATCCTCAGTCTACCACCAGAGTCTTGTTGAGGCTTACCCCTTTTCTGCCAATCACCAATTTCCAGTTGCTCCACAAATAAAAATTGAACTGCAGGTTTTCCTTGACCTGTAGTGTGAACCGTGATGACAACAGTGGGCATGTCATATTCTACAGGTTGGAAAGAGAGGATGGTCTTGCATGTAGTAGTCTTCTACATCTTCTGGTTGTTTTTTTTGGGGGGGGGGGGTAAAACCAAATATCTGTAACAACAGAACAAAAACTTGCAGGTAATTCATGGGATCTGTGTCTACTGTTTACTTCTGCTGGGCATTATGCATCACCGTCCATTGATGACACATCCTTGATGACAATGTTTCTGCTCAAAACAGGTGGAAACCAGTGGATTGCTAGATAGCACCAAGGTTCCATGAATCCGGTACAGAGCCATTTCAAGAACCAGAGCTAATTTGGTGGAAAAGGTGGAAGACACTGTGGCTCAATGGTTTTCTATGAAATGCACCTGCATCATCTCTATTATCCTAAAAACCTAATGTAACTCCAAATGAATATTAAAGAAGACATTATGCTCATTTTCAGGTTCATAATTTTATTCTGGATTACTATTAGAATATGTTTACATGCTTTAGTGCTCAAAAAACACATCGGTTTTCTCATACTGTTCAGTGCTGCAGTACTTTATTCCCCCTCTGTCTGAAACGCTCTGTTTAAGCTCCTGTCTCTTTAAGCCACCCCCCCTCCCAAATACCCAGTCTTCTCTGATTGGTCAGCTCACACACGCCTGATCCAGCACCGCAAACAACAACAGAGCAGCTGTGCTAAATCAATTCTTACGTGCCAAACTAGCCACTAGGCATAACTTATGTAAATATGTGTGACATGGTGACGTAGTGTGATGTCACAAAGTCACAGAATGAAAGGCGGGACTACTGACGAGACGTTTCAGGAGCAGCGATTTCTGTGGGAGAGAGGAGCTTCTGTTGGAGCAGACTTTGACCTTTTTTTAACTTTTGAGATCTTTAACATCCACGAGAACCTGTATAAAACACTGAAGGAAACAAAAACAACGAAAAATCATGATAGGTCTCCTTTAAAAGACGAGACATACGAAAAGACCTGTTTGGACTGGGTGACATGTTCTTTATCATGATGATTCGAGTATACCATACTTCTACAGGAAATTATTTAGCATTAAAGAAAAAAAAGTATGTATTCTTTAAGTCATCAATATGAATCAGTGTTGCTGGAAAGGTCTTAAAGTATTCAAGGTGGACTATCTTGGTTTGGTCTTTTTAAGAAATTTGTTGACAATTGCAAAAAAAAATAAAAATACAGAACATCACCTGCCTTTTTTGCCAGTAATATATGCCATTTGGTGAGCGCCAGCTGGGATTAAACTACAAATCTTGTCCGTGTTAGCACCATCCTCTACCCAAGCACTCACACAGAATCAAACAAAATGTAAGAGCAGCTCTTGTTTGAGTGTGTTCAATAATTTATTAGAGCGTGTGACCAGTTAGGGGGTTTTTATTTCACATTTCTAGACAGAAAACTAAGTCTGCTGGGATTGTTAAAGGAGGACCAGCAGGGCCAAACTGGAGACGAAAAGAACGGTGAGGTATGAGGTAACTTCACGCAACCATCCAAAAAAACCAAAACAAAACAAACAAACAAAAAAGCAAGTTTGAGCTGAAGAACTTTTACCTGTTTGAGACCCACAGGATACTATCAAAGATGAGCTGATGTGTAATTGTGTTTGGGTTCAGCCTTCCAAAATCCTCAAAAAACTCAAAATAAAAATGCGTTGTGATGCCGGTTCACACCTTTACAAGCAAACAGGAACACAAACACAATTTACATTTTATGGCAGCCATCTTGGATTCACTATGTTCTTCTTTGTCTCATTTATCTGATTCATGGGAACTGCAGCTAAATGTTATTGTTTCCATGATATTGGCAACATCGGCAACCTCAGCAGACTGCGAGCGCTTTGGTTGGTTAGAGGAGCCTTGCTTGCATGGCCTTGAGTTAGTCAGCATGGGCTCATCCCATGAAATATTGAGGAAGCTGGAAGGGCTAGGCTGGGGCCTCATGTAGGTGTGTGTGTGCGTGTTGTGTGTGTGTGATGATTGCCTGACGGTGGAAGCAGTGGATGTTGTGTCAGCTCCCCCAAACCAAAACAAACTCCTTAGCCCCCCGGTGTACTCCTAAAATCAGAAAAGTGGATTGCAATATACCTTCCATTGAAAATATACCGTTCTCTCTCTTGTTTTTCTCACCCTCTCTGTTTTACACACTCGCACGCACACACACACCAGCGGGGCTCTCCTAGATTTAATCTCATCCTTATTCCCGTACCCTTAATCTTTTCGTTTCTTTACATCTCCATTTCCCCATGCAAATCAGCTCCTCTCATCTCTCTGCCTATTCTCCTTCACTTTCTGCTCTTTCTCTCTGTGTTCCAATCAGCCGACAGAGCTGCTGTGTGTATGTATGTGTATGTGTGTGTGTGTGTGTGTCTAGTCAGTCAGCGAGCTGAGCTACAGTACAGACAGTTTAGTACAGTTGAAAGAGCACATCAGACTTCTGCCCTGCTCTCTCTAAGGGCTGATAATATGGGCCCTTCTTACCTGTTAGGAGCTAGTGAGCCGCTGCTCCTCCCTTTAAATGAACTTCAGAGGGGCGAGTCAGATTGACAGGAACACAGAGAGGGCTGCCCTGTTTGACTGGCGGTCCTGTCAAGGTGAACCCAAGGTGCTCTCTCAGGCCCCGCGCCGCTTTCCACAAGGCTGCCCCTACTGAGCTGATTGGCTCTTAATGGTACAGTAATGAGCAAAACAAGCCCCCCCACACACATACACGCACGCACACACACAGCCCGACTATTGTCTTAGGCAAGGGCGCATTATCTCAAAAGATTTTTTAGAAACTTAAAGGTCTAAGCCAGCTAATTTAGCAAGTTAACATCAGTTGAGCCTCGCTATTAATCTTTGTTTCAAAGTGTGCGAGGGACTAAGGCTGAGTGTAGTAGCTGTTTGAGAAACCATTAAGAGTGCGTGGTCTCGTTTTCTTCCCCTGACAGATTCTGCATAGTAATAAAGGCGAGGGGGAAGCCTCTCTTTAAGCCTCAGCACCTTAATAGCCTGTATGATGACACTTTATCTATAGTTTGTGCATATAATCACCAAACTAAAGGGGGTGACCCCAGGGCGTGGGTTCACCCGCTGACATTTGACATCTTTATAATTAACTGGGAAGGTCTAATCTCTGCCTTCAAATGACGTGTGGCCACATTCCATTTAATATGCTTATAAGCACTATGTATTATTCAAATATGCAGATGAGGCTCCGTTAGAAAACAGACTTTTTGACACAGGTTTTTCTCCGCCGTCGTGGCGGGCTATGGGGCCACTAATGGACCTGCAGGGATCGGAGAGCAACAGCCCCTCTGCAATTTTCATTCCCCGAGAAAGATGCCAAAGTTTTCTTCTCCGTCTTCTTTGTCTGGAAAAACAGACCTGAGATGAGCACTTCCCAGCGCTTTGTTTTCATCGTGTTGAAACCTTTTATTCTGCTATATAAGCCAGAGTGCAGATTCATCTAGCCCTCATTACTCTATAAAAATCATTCTTGGGGACAGGGAGTGCTTGTGTGGATTTTTCTGAAGAGTTTTAATAGTTTTGGTCGGAGATGTTTGGAGTAGTTGGCCATCTTTAGACTGAGTGAACCAGCAGAGCTTTTTATGGATGCGAGCTCTAACAGGGCTGGAAGAAAGAGCCTCTTATGTTCACTTTTGGCTTGAGTTACTTTTGAGAGGCTGGTGGTCGCTGGGTCAGAGGCTTCAGTGAGCCGGTAACCACTACACGAAGCCCTCAGTCCTCACCGGGGCTCTTCAGCTGCAGCAGCGCCTCGCCACATTCACAACCTTATATCCCCTCACTTTCGGGAAGAAATGTAGTCAGACTTGTGAGTAGTGTGTAGCTCTGTCAGAAAAATGCTATTCAATATTTTGTTTTGTCTTTTCTTTCAAATCCATATTCATGAATCACTCATAAATTAGAAAATCAATATTGTACTACAATTACACTGTGGTGAGGTGAAGAGGTCTTACTATTTGGAAATCATGCATGCAACTATCCACATGTACACTAAATAAATAAATAAACCATCGCAAAATTATTGTAATGAGTGCATTATGATACAAAATCATTACAAACTGGAATATTCATCGCATCCTCTGTCAGTCTCTTTTTAAAAAAAATCACTTGTTACTTGTAATGTTTGGGAGCTACTAATGTAAGCGTTCTGAACTCGAAGTCACTTTATAGAATAATAGATGTGTGGTTTTTAATGTTTATAAAGTCTATTAGATGTAGAGTGATGATATAATTAGAGAACTAAAGAAAATCCG
Organism: Pagrus major; assembly: GCF_040436345.1. Lineage (NCBI taxonomy): Eukaryota > Metazoa > Chordata > Actinopteri > Spariformes > Sparidae > Pagrus > Pagrus major. The sequence continues at coordinate 17,022,629 of NC_133234.1, read as the reverse complement.
ACCTAAATGTGTGAATGACCTGTTTCTGTTTCCGGCTTCCGTTTACAGTATGCAATTCAAATCTAAAACTTGTAATTTTATCTTCACCACGCAAGAAAACAATTTGTACACGTATTCTGCATACCGTTACCGTTACCGTTATCATCTTCTCCATCAGGTCTTCCTGGTCGGGATGTCTTTAAAACTCTTCGAGAGGTTGTGTCCTTCAGGGCCGCCCATAAAGGGGGAGAAAATGGGCCCAGCAACTTGGGGGGCTCATGGAGGCCAGCTTATCATCCTATATAAGAAATAATACCACATTTTTGTTTTAAACCAAAATACTCACCATTAATTATTAAAACAATAAAAATAAACATCATTAATTGCTGTTGCTTTATTAAAATTTTACCTGTTTCGTAGTGAAAACCAGCTCTCCGCAATGTAAACACATGACTAAACTAACTAAAACTAACTACAAGCTAATGTTGGAGTGAATTTCCTTACTATCCCTGGACCTGCACATAAATCAGAGTGCCAGAAAAGACAGAAAAAGAAGAAGAGGGAGCTGGTAAGGGCTTTGGACCTAAAAAATAATGTTATCACCAACGTTTTTCAGTCAGCTCAGAAAGCTGCTTCAGGCCAGGCTGAAGAAGCTAACGATTACCAGGAGGCTAACGTTACTAACCAAGAGTTGCGGTCAATTTACCTTGAATGTCAGAAATCAGAGCTGGGAATGATGATATACCCGAGTTGACCGTGTTCCAGTAGGCCAGTCGGAAAACCAGTTCTAGCCAGTTTAGCCATTGTTAGCAATACCATTACAAGATCGGCGGAGTGATATAAGAGATTGTGAAGTGATGTATCACCTTGCTTAGTGTTCAGTTGTCAGCCCGAAAGTATATCAACTTGTCAAGTTGAGGCAAGAATAAGCAGCCTTACAACAGTCTACAGTTTTTACAGCTGTTGATATGGGAGCAGCCATCTTGGATTTTGAGATCAGGGCCAGTGAGGTGCGTACAACTTTCTGTCTTGGAAATCCAGCTTCAGGGGGACTTGAGCTGAAATTGTCAACTGTGAGCTGAGAAAGTTGCACCTCCCAGTTCAAATGTGTGCACCATTAGCTAATATCACTGAGGGAGCCACCACCACCTGTGAGAAAAATGACAATGTTGATGCGAAGGTGTTCACCGGATCTTTTCAGGGGTCTGGCCATTTCTGTTGGTGGGCCTGTGTCATTCGTAGCTTGAGCAACATTAGTTCACGTAACATTTTGAAGTTGTACTACAGGTGCAGTGTTTTAAGAGAAGCACATGAGTGTAAATCAGATCTTTCACACCTTCACTGTAATGTGTTGATTGTTCTCATTCTCTCCAGTGTTCGACGAAAGGATGAAAAAAAAGCAAGTCTGAAAGAATCATATTAAAAACTAAACGAATGTCTGCTGTATTTGCCCTCTGTTTCAGGTTTATCCCCAGTTTGCTATTTGGCCGTTACAGGGCTGATATCGAACGGCATCAAATCACCTTTTTTTGTTCCTTAAAGGTTGTAAACATTTGTAAATGAGTGCTTGCATGTGTTGAAGGCATATTAGGTTTTCTCCCTGGTGTCCGTGGGGGTTTATTGAGTGTGCTGTTGTTGATCCTGGGCCATGAATCCTTCCCTGCCCTCTCCTCTGCCTGGAGCCTGCCCCTAGCCTCTCCACAACCTCCCACTGAGCTCCCCTCTGTCTCTGGCTTCATCTCCAGCTCTGTCTATCCAGCTCACCATCGTAGCACCCGCCTCCTGTCTCATGTCCCTTTTAACTTAACTGTGGGCTTTTTTTTAATATCACTGTTCTCTTCAAGCCTTTGTTATTCATCCTTCTGTTGCTTCTCATTTTCATGTAGCTTATTTGCTTTTTCTTCATCCTACTTTTTGGTTTATTGTTTCTTTTACAGAGAAAGTGTCTTTATTTCTTTTTTCTGTTTTAATCAAACATATACTTACTACATATACTACATATACTGTTGTGCTGTCAGCTTCACCTGCTGACAGCACATCAAGAACTAGCCACCTTTAAGACTCCCACGAGTGTTTTCCACCTTCCCTCTGCCCACGTGTACACTTAACCTGCCTGGGTCTCTTTCAAAAGATAGAAATCTGAGGCAGAACAAACAACAAAATGCTTACAGCTTGATTTTGCTCTTTGTATACAGCTATAGAACAGCGTTTATGTTAATTGGAGACATGCAGTATTGCAAATTCAGTGTTCCCTGTTTTTGAGAAATATCCCCCCAAAGTTACATAAATACTAATTTAAAATGTAATAATTTGGACACTATGGAGCGGATGATATGAATTTAGGTACTTAATGTGGCTGAAAGTGTAATAAAGCTTAAAGTAGTTTTTGTCAGAAGTAGATGAAAAGATCAATACCACTCTCAACTTTATGAGCTAGCAGCTGGTTAGCTTAACTTAGCATAAAGACTCGAAGCAAGGGGAAACAGGTAGCCCGAATTTGTCTGAAGGTAAAAAAAAAGCCATACTAACACCTCTAAAGTGCACTTATTCAAATGATATACCTCGTTTGTTTAAAGCAGCTACAAGGAACTTTCTTTTTTCTTCTTCTTTTTTTGATTCTGGTGCCCCCTGTGGACAAAAGGGCCGCCACTTAAGGTCTTGATCTGGCTAGCATGTGTATTTGTTTTCAAAGCGAATGAAAGACAGAGGCAACATATCTTTTAAACTATTGCATCGCGATGCAAACATATCCATTTGTGACTGTGTAAGATTAATCACTGGAACGTGACACTGGTGAAACAAAGTAAACTTTGCTTTGGCAACGTCACCGTTCTTACACCTAGGTTACATTTAATCCTGCAGCTAATAGATTTGATTGCTCAGTAATAGTAATTTTTTGAGCTAACTTTGGTTTTATGTTTGTGTTGGGCCAACAGTTTCATTCAATTTGCTTTTGGGGGCTCTTTAAACAACTGTCAGTATATATGGTTTTTCAACAAACCTTTTGCTAAAGGGTTCCAGTTAGCACCTTTGTTTTTCTGTCTGTAGTAATGTAATTTCTTCATAGTAATAGTCCAACAACAAGATATAGTTCAGCAGCAAAGCCAACATAAAGTGTTATGTCATCAGTCAAGAAACAGTGCATATCTTTCTGTAAATCCTCAAACTGTAATTTTTACACTTAAGTTTCTTAAAATATTAAAGCTACTCCAGGAACTAACGTTTTGTTGATTCTCAGACTGTGAGACTCCTCAATTTATCGTTAGCACTCCACCATAAAGAATACTTTTAATTTTATGAATTATCTGGCCCAGTTAAATTGGAATCCGACCTGGTGAGAGGCGTTAATAATAACTATAATAATTTTACAGAAATGGCCAATCTTCTCAGTGATGGTCTTGTTTACTTATGAAGGTCACATAGAGACCTTAGTATTAAACTGAGACTGTTTAAACAAACCAGATATAACGTGCTGATTAGTGAGTTTAAGGGGTGTTGGTAGGTGGATTTTGTTATCTTTGGAAAGAGCCAGACGAGCTGTTTCCCCTTGTTTCTAGTCTTTATGCTGAGCTAAAAAAGCTCAAGGCTGCAGCTACATATTTACCATACAGACATGAGAGTGGTATCGATCTTCTCATCTAACTCTTGGCAAACCTTTATATTATTGTGAACACAACCACTCAGACCAACAAGTTCATCCAGCATTTTCTCATTCTTTCCGCCTGTCATATTTAAAGGTGACATCTTTCTTTTTCATCCGTATTCATATATCCCATAGTGTATGAACACGAGTTCAGTGTTTTCATGCCAAGGGTCTGCATACTTAGACACGAGCAACATCACTGAGAATTTGATTACAATATGGCAAACACAGAAATGTTGTAGAATATGCGTGGGATGCACACAACGTCTTGTGCATCCTCTTCGCAGACACATAAAGAGAAAGAAAAGGGCCTGTTGGCAGCCATATTGGCCGAATGATTTATTACTTTTCTCACATCCACCTGTTGTTTTTCATGGGGCCTAATTAGAAGCCTACTGTGTGTGTCATAATGTAACGTCGCTCACAGAAACACAGGGGAGGTTGTGTTCAAATTTGCTTTGCCCAAAATAAACGAGGTAAGAAACATTTCCCATCATTGGCTGGAGCCTGAGCTAGTTTAGCATCTTGAGACAGTATCGCACAATATTTTGGTGTTTTGGGGGATATTGACATATTATCTCTCTCTCTCTTTAACACACTAAATTTAATAAGCGACACATTTCCCTCTTTTTGCCATTCTCTACCACTGTCCTCCCTCTTCCTCCCACTTACCAACCCCTCTTTATCGATTCAACACATCTCTCTTCCTCTCCGTCTCTCCTTCTCTCCATTTCCAGGCCCTGCAGATTGTCACTGTTATTTACCAAATATAGTCTGACAAAGAAGAAGTGGGATTTTTTACTGATTGAAGATCAAAGTAGCAAAGTCTCCTCCTCGAAGCCCGCCCCTTCTATTAGCCGCCCTTAAGAACAGAGGAAAACATCAATTTCTCGCACATCAATGGCGGCTTCATAATCAATTGAAAAAGACACTTGTATGGGGATGCAAATCTTATCTTTGTCTTATTAGAGCTTTTAGAAGATGCATGTCGGGATTTAATGTTATGAAATAAAAGGGGGTCGCTTTTTTTAATCTAAAGATGCAGAGGCGTTAGTAATGGTCGAAATCAAAGCCCAGAGACTGTGGTAATTACTGGAGGAGTTTGCCTATCCTTATTAATATTGATCAAATATTACTGTGATCTGATCTCTGGGCTTATGATGAATTTGGAAGGTGGTTAACGAGCACAAAGAAGAACATGGCACTCGTTTCCCCAGTGCAACAAGCACAAGCAAATGTCCGTTCGCCTCTTGTGGAGATTTTGACCATAAAAATTGGAGAAGAATGGGAAAAAAAATACAGTTGTGTTTGAGGTGGAATTGTTAAAATGCTTAAAGATTTTAGCCTCGCATGTTTCTCTTATGGCCGTTTTTCTCCGTTTTGCCTCTTTGCCTTGAGCTGCAACAAGGTGATGCACACTCGCGCTTGTTTGAGTGCTGGAAAAAGACAGTTGCGTCAAAGGGAATTCAAGGTTGCTTTTTCATTGACCTGATGATGATGTGCAGTGCTTTAAAATGGCCCTAAATAAGCCGATGTCCTCTAGGCAAGAGGGATGCACAAAACGCACCGATTCATCCACCAACAATGCCGTGGATGATCACAGAATGTTAAAAGATCCTCATTTTGAAGTGTAAATAAGGCAGGCTCAAAAGTGTTGGCGGAAAGGGCACAATTTCTGCACAATATATCCCAATTCTTAGAAATCTTGTTTTGCGTTAAGCGATACTTAAGTGGTGACCAAAGACATCATTTCATGCCCCGGAATATACATTGTGCATCAGAGAGTATCCCGAAAAGGTGGAAAATTAGTGTTTATTTCATTGAAATTCATATATCAAAATCCTCCAGCTATGAACACATAAACAAAAGAGTGAGGGGGCTGCGGAGCCACCCATGTGGAAAGAATTGATTGCTGCTCGCTTGAAGCCTTAAGGAGTCTATTGGACATAAAACTTGAGGCCAATTGATTTTTCTGCATTAATTTCTCAATTAGGATCCTTGTAGAAGACCACGAGGGCTGCAGCCAAAAAAACTCCAGTTGAAGCATGAAGCTTTGGGGCCTTAATGGTGTGTTTGTGTGTGTGCAATTTTGATTATGCATGTGTGTACAGCGTGCAACCGCGCTGTATCTGTTCTACCTAACACAGAAGTATCTGTATGATTATGAACGATTTTGGGATCAATTTTCGGGAAAAAGGAATACCTGAGAGGTAATCAATACTTGCACCAACTATGCCCTTAAACTTCATACACTCACATCCCTCCATCAGAGTCAGACATTAAAACAAAAGGCCGACAGACCTTTAAGAGCAGCTGTGAGCGTACAGCGCGCGTCATATTGACAACAAAAAGCACCTCAACAAAGAGAGAAATCACAACGCTAAATGTGTAGTTTGGTGTGTTTTTAGTCTTTGTTGCTTTTCAACCTCTGCTTCATGACTATTTTCCCCGAAAGAAAACAACTGCCAAATTTTTATTGCGTCTTCGGCAATGCCCTTTAACTTGACAGTAGGTTGGGGATTTTATTAAAAGCTACAAATTTGAGGGGTCAAGACTGATTAACAATAGATTTTTCATAGTGATGCCGAATGTGAGTGTTTAATTTTGTTTTGTTTTAGACAAGAAATCAAAGTCTTCTAACTTTCTCACTGCTTTAACCTCCACGATTATAACTGCACGTAGAGAACAATTACAGAAGGTGTAAACAGCGACGGAAAGGAATTTGATAAATGAATTCAAATATTGCACTTGTAGACATACAAATTTGAGATATGTATAACTACTTAAGTATACCCATTTTATGCTACATTATACTTTTACACCATTGTTTTTATATGGAAAAAATATACTTTTTATTCCATTACATTTATACGGAAGCCCTAAAGGCCCATGCATTCATACATTTTATTTCCTCTGTTTTCCCGTGATAACGAGTTAATTTCATTTGTTTTCTCGAGATCTCGAGTTATTATCTCGAAATAACAACTGCCATTTTCCCGAGATAACGGGATAATTTTCTCGAGATAACGAAACTTTGTTTTCCCGAGATAACGATATAATTAATTTGAGATCTTGAGAAAACAAAAGGATAGTGTAGTATATTAAATCATTGCAGGAAACATCATTCAGTGTAGCAATGTCAGAGGAGCAGGAGCATATTGATCACCACGTCACATATCTTTTCAATCAAGGCCTGACACAGGCTGAAATAGCATTATGCCTTGCTATTACAGATAATATACACATTAGTGTGCTTAATCTAAAAAGGCTTCAGCTATATCGGCTGTGCAATCTAAGTGAGCCTGATGTTGTCGTTAACTACATAGCTGACCAGCTACGAGGTACCGGGCGCCTCCATAATCTCAGGCCTATCATATCACAGTCATTATCTCGAGATCTCAAATTAATTATATCGTTATCTCGGGAAAACAAAGTTTCGTTATCTCGAGATCTGGAGAAAATTATCCCGTTATCTTGGGAAAACGGCAGTTGTTATTTCGAGATAATAACTCGAGATCTCGAGAAAACAAATGAAATTAACTCGTTATCACGGGAAAACAGAGGAAATAAAATGTATGAATGCATGGCCCTTTAGGGCTTCCGTACATTTACATGAAAGCTACAGATTAAAGTTTCTTTGAAGATCAAGATTTTACAAACAAAATATATGATTAGCTGATAAAATATGATGCATTGTTATAGATTTATCAACAGTATATAAAATAGTCAAACTCAGTGCATCAGTTACTATAATCCAGCATATCACTCTAACAATATAACACATCAAATGAGTACTTCTGTTTCTGATATTAAAGAGGCACTATGCAGTTTCCACCAAATATTACATGCCTTTATCAAATAAACATGTATAAACAGTTTATTCTGTCGTAAAAAACGTTTACCAGTAACTCTTTACATTATAGTGTCGGGATACTCTCTCCCACCAGTGCCTGGCTTGGATCATGCACTGATGCTACCATGGGTTTAAAACCCTTTATGCTAAGACCAACCCGGATGTCCCTTACAACATATAAGTTTGAGTTGAACACCGTTTACATGTACTCACCGTCAGAAAAGAAGGTCTATATTTGTACCTTTAGGCCTGTCAATGGGACACTACCCTCTAAGGTACAGCTGCCGTAACCTTGACATTGGATACTTGTACCCTTGTGGTTTGTGCATTTGTGGCAAAAATTGACCTTTTAAAAAGATTACATTTTGAAAAATTGGTACCTGTTTGGCCCCTAAAAGGTAATTATAGTTACCTTGAGGTCCGATATTTAGCCCTAGGTGGTAGGTTACTGTTGATTGTACCTTGGGGGACAGAAATTCAGGTATAAAAGAATAAATAATGCTGATATTGAGTTTTTTTGGGGGGAATTCTTCCTTCAAATCAAGGATATCGTATGCCGTACATATTGTAAAGCTCCTTGAGGCAAATTTGTGATTGCTCATATTGGGCTATATGAATAGAAAGGGCTTGACTTGGTGAATAAAGAAATGCTGATTGAAGTTTTCATTGTGTTGATGGCAAAAAGGAGCACAAAGTGTAAACCGACTAGCTAAAATAATCGTGTTGGGATACACATTTAGCTAATTTATGCTCCCCAACCTAAATTATTCACATATGTGAACAACATCAAGGTTTTTAACAAATAAAAAAAAATCACTTTATAAACTTGTTGCTTTACTTCATACTGATGAATAGATTTCAGCTCAGATCCACATGCTGTTTTCCTGTTGTCTTTGTGATAGTGGCAGAAATCTGCGCCAAAAGAGACACGTGCCTTTGCATCAACTATAACCTGCTCACAACTTAACCTTGGATGATGTTTACCGTTCTTTTGACTCGTATTGCACAAAGAGCGCAGACTGATGTCTCATTAATGGGCTCATCTTCCATTCTGTTAATGAAAACAGAGCCAAATGAACACGCCGGTGCTCTGAGAGGCTGTACTGAGAGGCAACTCATTTGACTCAAGGTCACGTCTCCATTGTGTCACTCATTAATAAGTGTGCATGTAGAGCGTTAAAGATGCAATTGTTTCTCTGTACTAAAGCTTTTCCAGTAATTTATAGCGCTGAAAGAAAAACAGCCGCTACTTTACAACTCAGCAAATGAGCAGCAGTGTCAAGTTCAAATGGAAAAAAAAGTAGGGCTTTCTTTATGTATGCTATAATTTCTTAAAATCCTCTCTGTGGTATGAGTTGATTTTTTTCTATAAAGATGATAAGATCTTGTGTGCAGAACCCTTGCAACCAAAGCTTGTCCTTCACGAAACTAAAGTACCTTGAATGTCTTGGAAACCAGCCCTGAACCCAGTGAATGTGCACTGGAATTCAAGGAGCACTTCTATGATTGACAGCAGCACAATATGTCGCTTCTTGTATCAAAATGATATTATTTCATTGACCATACAAAGTTGGGTGAATTGAAATGAATATAATAAGTCCTCTGCAGAGCTGGAAATGAATGCACATGACAATTCGGACACAAAACTGCGAAAAAACATTGCTCAGAACTCACACGCAGTCAGACAATGACAACCTGCCTCGATCGTGCACATAATGACCCTTCATTCAGGCCCCAAAAGGTCAACTTGCCCTCACTGTGATTTTAATTATGGCCCCATTGTCAGGAACATGAAGAAGACACTGTTCCCTCTTTTTCTTCTCTCACAATGAGGCCTCCTTCTTCCTATTTGGGGAAGTGCCCTCTATGAGATGCTCCCAGTCTCTTAACCAACACTCAGAAAGGGTTTCTACCCCATTAAAAGCCCAGAGACGTGGAGGGTCCTGCATACAAGACCATCTTGCATACAAGAGAAAGGGAGAGTTCCTATGTGCTCCTTGGGCACAAAGCAGGGGTCAACAGGAAGCTCTGAGTCTGTCCATCTGCTTTTGGTAGCTGAGGGTTTAAAAAACACAAAGGTCAGAGATTAAATTTGCCGTCAAACTAGACATCCCAAACTCATCAGGATCTCGCAAACATGACTGGAAACACCGAGATAAGAGCTTATATCCCTGTCCCGCAGGGTTCATCCATCTACGATTCCTTTTCTGCTTTAATTATACAGTCTGTTAGTGATAAAAATCAACACTACACGCCGTCATAGGAGGATAACGAGACTTTGCACAGTCCGCAGAAGGTCCAGTGGCAAACACACACCATCTTCTCTCCCAATCAAGACATAAATCAGCGAATAAAAATCCCTTTTGCCACCTGACGGCTGATGCATTCACTGAAAAGCCGGTGTGAAAGTATGACTCAAACCATTAACCCACTGGCGTGTATACCATTGACCTTTAAGTAACATTTACCAGCCAGCAGCCGGGCTTGGCTCGCCTCTCCCTGCGAGATGCTGCCGTGACGGACAGGTGAATGCCATTTGTGACGGCCGCCAAAATCTGTGGCAGCCGAGCACATACTGTAGGTTACCTCGTCTCTCAGGTGGATTCCATGTTTAGAGAGTTCAGGACCTGCCTCAGACCTTGATTAATCACTATCGCGTCCATTTCTGAAAAACGCTTGGCTGTTTGCTTTGGAGGCGACGGGAGACAGCTCACGTAGACGGACTAATATGGTTCCCACGATGCCGTGCGGATGAGTTCTGGAGACACTCGGCCTCCTGCTTGAGTCCTACAGTGATATGAAAAGCAGTGGGCCTACATTAATCATGAGTGTCCAGGCTCCTGGGATAAAAATGAGGCTCTGTATCCTGAAATCTGATCTACTTTCATTATCGATCATAAACTTTTAACCTAATGAAATGCTTGTTGAGCTGTTTGTTATATTAGTTGAGACATCTCTGGGGGGTGATATTGATTTTAGATGAGTGCAGCATAGTCACAGGCCAATGTGACTCACTCCACATTACACTATTATTCCCTTCTTCTGCTCTCTTTATTGTGATTTGTGTTGTAAATAGACGTTAAGGTATGTCCATATTGTCAGTGTGTTTTTAATGATTATGTGCACTTGCAAAACTGCTCCCTCAGATGTATTTCTATACATGTGCATCAATTCGCCAATTCCAACAGTTTCTATATGTGAAAAAGATATTACCCTCAGCCTATAAGCTTTGGTCAACATAACACTGTTTTGCTTTTCAATTTCAAGGCCTTAAGAATTCCTGCATACAAAGCTTTTATTTGTATTTATCAAATGTTTTGTCCCATTGTGTCAAATGATTAGAGCGCTGAGGAGCAAGAGAGCAGAGAAGCTCCTTTTCTGCAAGTACAATGAGAGAAAACATCTGTATATCTATATGGAAGAACATATATAATTCATTTCTTCAAGAAGGCAACACAGTTTTGATGTATAGAATTCGAATCCCAACCCAGCAGAGGCTGAGTGAATATTTTCCTCAGAGTAATTAAAATAAGTACACACAGAAATATTCTGATTTATGAAGCACACTATTCAAGAGAACACAATTAACCATTTACACATATATTTGTTGCGTGATTTGCTCTTACTCTAATGAATAATATACAGCATGAAACAATCTTTTTTATAATCAGGTGAATCAGACCTCTATTTCCCCGTCCTGTCCATTCCAAAAAAAATGATGAGCACCATTAGTATACATGTAATTATGGCTAACCACAGTATTTATCCCGGTGATAGCATTTATATGAGCTGTGCTGACAATAAATGCCAAAATACTTAACAGCATCTCTCCCAACAATAGAGGGAATTTGCACTTGAATAAATGCAACTAAACTTTAATGTTAAGTCTCACTTATTATCAAGCAAACAAACTTCATTACTGGAATAAATCAAACCACAGTTGCCGTAAAACAAGCATGTTTTTGTGTGTGTGTGTGTGTGTGTCTGTGTGCAGAAAAAAAAGAAAATGTCCAGCGGTAATATGTTAATCAGCAATGAGAGACCTTTTAGCTGGTATGGTTGGCAACATGGATGCATGATGGGTAATTAACTGTTTGCAAACGCATGAGGATATGCACTGTGTTGCTGCTGCTGCCTTCCCCTGCTCGAGATGAAACAATGAGGGGTGTTCACAGAAAAGTAGGTGAATTCTCAAAGTAGTTTGGTGCTCTGTGTGAAGATTTTGTTAAAAAACTGTTTCGTGCTCGTGCAGAATTTATTTCACCAGGTTTTTCTAGTGTCGGTGCAAAAATTGAGTAAAAAATGTTAAATTACAAAACAGCCAGTGGAGGTTTCAGAGGACAATTTTACGACAAATAAACACTGATCTGTAAAATATTAAATGTCAGCTTTCTCATGTAGACTGTCTATGAACCAGGTATTACACACTACATTTATATTAAAGGTGCAATATGTAGTTTTGAGGAAGACATTTTAATCAGAAGAGAAAGATCCTCAGTAAGTGATTGTTTATGCTGAAATAAACAACAAATTTGTTTTCGTGACTGAATAAACTGAATAAACAAACTGACCTTAAAGGACAACACGATTTCATACTGTTATACTTTGTTTATATGTGGCGGACCCTGCCACCCTTCTAGCTTCAAGCAGTGTTCTGGGGTTTCTTATTTTCAACAGCTTGTTTATTCAGTTATGGAAAAAATAAATGTTTCTGAGTTTGTATTATTACCTCATTATCATTGTAAATATTAAAATTCTGAGTTTTAATTTCTTCTCCAAAATGACCCAGTGCCCCTTTAACTTTATTATACAGCTGCTATTTCTTTTATTTTTTTACTTGTACGCTGCTAGATCTACAAACATAAACATATGTTCAGTGGTATTAAGAGGATTTAGGAGATTCTTGATATCAAACGCTCACCCCTCTTTGTTAAGGCTCTGTTCTCTCTCAGTTCTTCCTGACTATGGATCTACTGTTTAATTATTTAACATTAAAAGATTATTATAATGTTCCTAGAATCATGTGACACCAAAAAAAAAGAGAAAATGATTAAAGCTAAAATGTGTATTATGTTAAAAGCTCTCTGACAACCTGTATGAGCGCAATCTTAAAAATTTCCCAAAAGAAAAAATGTCTTAACAAGAAAAATTAATTGGTACATCTTGTATGTGTATTGTCGTTATGATATGTATGATGTTTGTGTATGTCCTATATATATGTAGCATAGAGCAAACATACACATGGACATAAGAGGCAAACAGAGCTTGTAATTGTAAAACAATAAGATGTAAAATATGAAAGTATCATGTTTTATTTAATGTATTTGTGTTTTGCATATATCTTCAATTAGAGACAGAATAATAATTGAATCTGCCTCAGTTTTATTATCACAGACTTCAAATCTAATAGTGCCTAACAGTGTCTTTATCATCAGGGTTTGATGAAGTCAGTATAGATCTGTTGTGATCAGACACTGACTCCCTCCACACTCCAGAGACATGGAAGTGCACGCCTGAGACAATCCCCAGTTGCACCGAAACCCCATCTGCACATGGAGCAGAGGTGAGCATGCAAAGCCCATAACAATATAAATAGCACCAGCAGAAAGCCGTGCGTGCTCCTGCTCCATCATTCAGAGCAGCGGCTGCAATGCAGCCTATCATCATCTTATTAAAGGGTCCTGTAGATTAGAATCACCAGGGCGGCATCAGAGGCAGGTGTCCCCACGGCAGGCATGATAACACGCTGCCAGCCCCCGGTAAACTCTCAGGTACCTGCTGAGGCGATCCGGGGAGAGGCCAGCTTGGAGCTCCTCTGCTTTGGTTTGGTCTGTGTGGGCTCAGTTTTGGAGGGCCCCGAGCGGCGGGGTGCCTCTTCTTCCACCGGCTGCCTAAACACAGACACACTGGATGAGAACCAGAGCCGGCGATCCCTTTACCCTTCCTCCCTGCTCCCTACAACTGCTGGCTGGGCTGCAGCCAGCGAACACAAACACCGCTTTCACCTCATCCAGATAAAGCACATCAGTGATCACTGAGCGGAATAGTCTGCTTTCATGGTGTTGCCTGGTCTAGGTGCGTTGGTAGGCAGATTTCACAACACTTTGGTGCTACACTGTGCACATAATTCCTCATCACTGCTGTTTGACAACACTGCTGAGAGCAGATACAGAGGAATTACTGTCATAATATTGTGTTTTATGCATCGAACAGCACGATGACATGAAACAATATTTTTTTAATCAGCAATTCTATGTCGTCTTTTGATCTTATAGTGATTTATTTTGCTTGAGAGGAGCCAAGCGTGTTGCAACAGAGTGTAAGTGTCACCTGGATGTATGTTTCAGCTCGATTCACTCGCAGCTGCATTTGAAATTCATTGTTGATTTTGTGATTGCTCCATCAAATATCGGCTATAATGGAAGCTGCGTTTCCTGAGCTGATGAGATAAGGTTAGTGAATCACCGGTGCTGAGCTCATCACCGACATACACACATAATCACACACGTGCACGATCCTTGTTCAGCTGGAGACAGCTCCTATTGCTTTTCTCATATATTGCAGGTGGGTTTTTTTATTTTGTTATTTTGTCTTTATCCCTAATTAATCTCTTTTTACTCAGAGGAAATTGTTTAATATTTTACATTTTAGATTTTTTTCTCTTTATTTTTAATCTCAGTTGTTCATTAATAGGAACATAGGGAATTAAAAAAATGCCCATTTGGCTTCACAGAACAACTGGTGTGCATGCAAAATGGACAAAAGACGAAAAGTAAATGATTTAGTAAGGCTATCTTATAATTTCATGCGGTCAAATTCTCCCACACATATGCCTCTTTTTTTCTTCAGGCTAGGCTGTATTTCTACAAGAATAAGACAGAGAAATGGAGCATCCGAATCTGCATCAGTTATTTGTGTCCAGTCTGGCTGCTAAGGGAAAAGAGAAAAAATAAATAAATAAAAAATAAAAGAAAGAGTCTGTGCTCCGGTGAGGAATTCAGGTTAGTCCCAGAGGACATCACACCTGTCAAGAAAAAGGCAGGATGCAATAACCAACCGTCCCAAAAAATAGATCTGAGGAAACATTATCTAATATAATGAAAAATAGATCTAAAGGAACTGACAAAGCAGATAAAATTGGAAAACAAGCTCGGAGTAATGGCTTTTATTCTGCTTTGATAGGCCTCTTGTATTTTAGTAAGCACAAAAAAAAAAAAAAAAAAAAAAAAAAAAAGGACAGATAGAAAAGTAGGTTACACAGCCTGAATGTGAAGGATTTGGGAAGTTTAATTTAAGCTGTAAGTTAATTTGGCCCCAGTGTGACAGACTGGTGGGGGAATGGTGGAGTCAAACTGGTTGCAAACAGCCTCAGGAAGTACCTTCTTTTTTTTTTTTGTCTCTCTCTCTCTCTCTCTCTCTCTCTCTCTCTCTTTCCACCAGGAGACCGCCCATATGTGCGTTTAATCCACATTTGCTAGCAACTCCTATCTTCCTCCTATTTTACCATCACTGTCCTGCTCCCAAACTGCCTTTTTCCTCCTCACATGCTTTTTCTCTGCAGTTCGGCTTCCTCTCCTGCCTCTCTCTCTCACTCTCTCTCTCTCTCCCCCCCCTCTCGCGCTCTCTCTCTCTCTCCCTTTTTTTTCCTCCTATTTATGAAAACGTCACTTCAAGTCCCTCCCTGTTTGAATCTCATTAGTTTCTTGTGTGTTTCTCCCTGTCAATAATCCTGAATCCAGACTCTCTCTATTTCCATCCCTCTCTATCTGTCAATCAGCGCCGCCTTTGAACTGAAAACCACTCCGACCAACTTCAACTCACTCAATCCGAGCGGCTCGGCTCCTTCTCCGGCTTCCTTTTTCTGCCAAGATTCCCTTCTTTTTTAGTTTTGTACCAACCAGCCAGAGCTTTGGAAAACGCCAATACTGAACACCCCAAACTTAAACTCGGACTTCCCCAGATCCACCGAGATCAAGGGTTTAAAAACTTCGTGTTTTTTGCCCCCCTCTCCACCTAAAAAAAAAAAAAAAAAAAAAACAGAAGAAGAAATTCTTTGCTCGGGAAAAATGCCGCAGCTCAACGGCGGTGGAGGGGACGATCTGGGTGCAAACGATGAAATGATTTCCTTCAAAGACGAAGGAGAGCAGGAAGAGAAAATTTCGGAGAACTCCTCGGCAGAAAGGGATTTAGCCGATGTCAAATCTTCGCTTGTAAACGAGTCGGAAACGAATCAAAACAGCTCGTCGGATTCAGAGGTAAGTTGCCGATTTCGTTTTTTGGGGGAGAAAAATCGGGGATCGATCGTCCCCGGCGCTGTTTAAGTTAGGGGCCTACGTTTTTTTTTTTTTTAGTGACATGTTAACACTGATAGACTTGGGGAAAAGAAAGTTTACCGTCAGCCTCACCGTGTTAACTTTAACGCCTGTGTTTCATTGCATTTCAAGGCGGAAAGACGGCCTGCGCCTAGATCTGAAACTTTCAGAGACAAAACAAGAGAAAGTTTAGAGGAGGGTGAGTTCACGGTTTATTGTTCAGCTCTTTTTTCCTGCACCATGACATTATTACATGTGCCTGACGGAGGGAGGGGATCTTTGCCCCCCCTCCCCCGCTTTATACCTCAAATGCAATATATATTTTTTAAACTTCTCAAGGCCACTTTATTAAAAAAAAGTTTTCTTCTTTTCCCCCCCCGCCATGTTAGCTGCGAAAAGGCAAGATGGAGGGCTGTTCAAGAGCCCACCGTACCCGGGCTATCCATTTATAATGATCCCCGATCTCACAAGCCCCTACCTTCCCAATGGATCACTTTCTCCAACAGCACGCACAGTAAGTTCATTTATTTACAACTCTATGTGCACACACACTCCTCACACACACACACACACTCACACACACACACAAACACACACGCTGGTCTCCTCACACACACATTCACAGCCGGACTGCCCGAGCAGACACGGACGAGTGTTGTCACCCAGAAGTGCAGCCGGTAAAAATGTAGAGCCAAGTTTTACAACTCGCCCTGAAGTGTACAGTACAGCGGCACGCATGCCCCCCCTGTTTGTCATGGACAGCAGCTAGCATGCTAACTCTGCTAAGCGCTAAGGCGTTATTATGCTTATATGGCTGCTCATGTGCACATGACATGTTTTTCATTTTTTTATTTCCTTATTGGATTTTTGCAACTTTTAAATTAAATGAAATGAAATGCATGAGAAATAAATAATAAAAAAAGATTATTATCATTGTTATAATTGCGTTATAATTATTATGATGTGTTATTATTAGTGTGCCACAAGTGCATGTTTTCAGCCCACTGAATAATGCAATTGGCTCGTGTGTGCACAGCCTCATCAAACATGCCCTTTTTTCTAACGCAAGCTGCATGAGCATTCAGACCTTTACACTGAGTTTCTGACACGCTGCACGCCGGTGTGAAGCAATGCAACAAAAAAAAAGAGAAAAAAAAGGAAACAACAACAACAACAACAAAAAAACACACACACACACACACCAATAAAATCAATATGCAAATGAGCTTCTCAGTGATTTGCATGTGTCAAAACGTGTAAAGATGTCACAGAGACGAAAGGTGCATGCATCGAAATGTGACAGCTTTTTTTAAAAAAAGGTTAATTTTCCTTTTTATTGGTGATTCTTTTTTATTTTTTTAAAGTGTGATTTATTTAAATGGTTGTGCGAGACTGGGCTGCTGGTGCTCTGCATGTGCGCCACCTTTGCTTCTAATGAGGAATAAAAAAAAAAGAAAAAAAAAAAGAAGCATGTGCCGTGTAAAACCCGTATTTATAAATAAATTCATGTTATTTAGACACAATCAGCCACGCTGTAATTATGCACACTTACTCATTTGCTCAGCACCTCGCTGGTCCCACTGGGCAATGGCGATCCTTAAGCGGAATAATTTTCTCAACCATGGGTGTTTTTTTTGCCCCCCTATTTTAAACGGTTGCAATTACAAGTCTGCACTTTAGGACCTGTCATCTCATTTTACAAGGTTAAGGCAAAGACCAGGCATTTGGAAATATGACCCCTCCACCCCCACCACCACCACCACCACCACAACCACCACCACCTCAGCTCTGGCTAACGAAACTGATATTTTGTTACCTCAATTTTTTTGTGTGCACACCTTGAAAATAAACACACATCTGACACATAACGCCTTCTTTTGTGTTTGACACAATTTCTGCTTGGGGGAAATAATTTCTGCTGCTTACACACACACCTTCTATCTCTGTCTCTGTCTCTGTCTCTGTTTTTATAGTTGAAAAGATTTTTATCATTCCCGGCATATGCACATATGAGAGAACATTTTGCCATTCTTTCCCACTTAGTCAGCCCGGCCTTGTTAACGCTACCGGCTGGTATGTGGAATTAGTCACTCATTATTCTCATCAGCGCTGACACAAACACACATTCACAACACAACACACATGATTTGAACTGAGGCACTTCCTTGTTTCAGTGGCAGAGGTTTGTCTTTGTGTCCTGTACTAGTCCGTGAAGCGCTCATTTCATTGTGCTTAGGCAGCAGTTAGAAACGCAGTAAATTGTGCAGCATGGCTGGAGGATGCTGCGGCGAGACAGCGGTGACCTTTTGCTCCCCTAATTCCACCCCTGAAATACTATTTTCAGACAAAATCCAGAAAAAGGAAGGATACTTTTTTTGGTTTTTTGTTTTGAGATTTTTTAAATACACGTTCCTTGATTTGTTACCTGTTGTTTAGCTCCCTCTCTGTCATAACAAAATCGAAAAACCACTGATTATAGAGAAGATGCTTTGTTTTCAAACAAGGAGACCTCATTTATTACAGCTCAATTCACAGGTCTACCTGAGCGCTGACTGCAGACGAACATGGTTTTCGGCTTGCGGTGATCTTCCTACTGTACAGCCTCGGCCCCCACTGTCTGCAGCGCCCTGTGTGTCCAGCCATTAGAGCTTTGAAGTCAGCGGTCGCTGTAATATAAATGTATTAGACTTAAAGCTGGCATAAATAATTCACCTGGACATTGATTAGCTGTCTTGCTCCCTAACGTGTCATGTGAGGCACTGAATATGACTGCTAGTATTATTGGAATGAGACTTTCCTCTGTCTCGTCACGAAAAGGGCTTTGATTCTCGCTGCTTTTCCCTTCGTTTTTTCTTCTTCCTCTCCTCTTTGGTTTGGGCGATGCTGTGATGTTATTTTTAGGATGTGGCTTTCAATATCCAGGCCTTCAAATCTGTATTTTTGTTTTTAACATGAATGATTTAATTTGAGAATTTTGGCTAAAATTGCCAGGTATTTCCGAGAGGAAAATTCAAACCAATTTTCATTTTTGTCTCCATCAGCTGCAGGAATTTTACCTAATTTCTGTAATTTTTGTTTTGCATGACTCAAGGGGGAAAAAAAATCCTGCATGTGGCGGTTACCATAATTTGTTTGACCTCTGGGAGCCATAATCAGCGAGAATTTGTTTTTCCTACCACCTAAGTCCAAGGAGGCTCACAATTTAGTATCATTTAGCAATTTGACATGACGTTGTGCCCGGGCTTTAAAAGCCTTCCTGTCCTTCTCTCCTCCCCTGCTGTCTCCCTCCTCCCTAAACCTCACACAAAGGCCTGCTGGATCACTTGGTGCAGGTCGAATTGGAGTAGTGGCCTGCCCGCTTCACCCCCGGTTTTCTATCTCCTTTCGCTGTTCCCTTTGCTCTCTCTATCTCCCTTCCTCTCCCCGTCTACCTTTTGTTTCCTGCCGATGCTAACGCAGGTCTTGTGAAAAAAGGCGGCGGGTTAACTCCGGTGCTGTGGGCTAACATCACACCTCAACAGGTCTGGAGACGCAGAGGCTCAGGGAGGGGAAAGCGGGATCTGGGCGGCCAGCTCTCCTGCATCGGGGCTGCAGGGCCGTAAATCCACTGGCTTTATTTACTGCCTCTCGGACTTATGAATGTTAAGATATTTGACGCCACCCCTGGCCCCATAATTCTCCAAGCCTGGAGACTTTTGGCGGAGGTTTTGAGTTTCGACGTATAATTACGAGTAGTTTAAAAAAGAACAAGAAAGTGGAAGGGGAGGGAGGGGGCAACACCGAGCATCCACCGCTGTGTTTAGAGTGAAAAAAGACGCTCCCAGAACCCGTGGCGATTCTACTACAAGACGGTGGAAAGGCTTTGTGTGGTTGAAACAATAGCTTTTCTCCCCTTTTCCCTCTTTGTTTCAGTTGTGTTGTCGTGCCAGGATCGTTGCCGCAGATTCACCTCTCTGAAAAAAAAAGAAATCCCCTTTCACACAGGCCCGACTACTTCCTTTATCGTTTTTTTATTTTAGGGAGAAATAATGGAGGATTTTCTGGTCAGATTATTGTAATGAACACGCAGGAGTGAATGCAACACCGCCGCCTTTTGTGCTCACGTGCACACATTGCTGTGGCCTTATCTGTTATAATTGACACAGACAGACAGTATCTTTCCTAAACATGGCAGCAGCATAAGCATAACAATGGTATATCATATGGATTATGTGTGTTCGGCTGCTGTAAATGGATTTTTTGGGCTGTGACAAGAGGAAAGATAGTTTAATGCGGATTTAAAGGGATAGGGCCCACACCTTATCAAATTGGCTTTACATGTTAATAGGGCCTAATTGGTGTCCGCGGGGGGTTTCGTGGCGCGACGCGGCCACATTTTGTGCCTCTAGCCGCAAAATGCACTCTGAATTTAGTTGGAAGGTTGCGCTCCTTTTGTCTTGCAAATCACTTTTGTTTACAAAGTATGGCGGAAGCGGCTCCCGCTCTCTCTCTCTCTCTCTCTCTCTCCCTCCCACTACTCCTTTCTGTGCTCCCTCTCTTCCTCTCTCTCTGCTGCTTCTCTCATCCTATGCGAGGAGAGGGGAAAGAAAAGGTCCTTATTTTTCTTCGACTCAATAAACAGTCATAAAAAGCACAATCTGCTTTGGATTTGAGGAGTTAAGTTAGAGAAAGGGGAGGGGAGTGGAGGGGTGGGGGGGTGGGGGGTCGGGAAGCAAAGTTTGGCACCATTAAACTAAAATTGGGGCCTGCTAGACATTAGCGGTGCACAGCACATTCTCGGAGCTTAATTAGTCCAAACTGTAATTGTTCATGGTCTGCCAATAGGAGTAATGCTCAGGAAAAGTGGAGTTGCACTAAATCGGCCCAGGGTTTTTAAAACAATAAATCACTCGCATATTTGTGCCGTGATTCAGATGGAGGCTCGACCTCTCCCATCTCGACATGTGGTAAATTGTAAAGTCAATGAATCGCAGATGTAGGGGTTGGGGGGGTGGTGGTGCTGGTGGTGGTGGGGACTCAGAAAAGAGAGGGAGAGGGAGAGTACAGTAAGGTTTTGTTAGTGCCTGGCGAATGAATGGAAAAGATTTGTGCAGTAAATATTTACCGAGGAGATATATATATATTTTTCTCTCTCAGCTAGCGGGGCTTAATTGTCTAATGCTGATGATGTTGGCAGGCTGAGCCGTGTGAGAGCTTAACGCGCTCGTCGATCTGTCACTCCGCTTGAAACAGCACAGAGGCAAAAAAAAAAAAAAAAATCAGTCAGTTTGTGAGTGTGTTTCTAATCAGATTTTTAACTAGTGCAAAGGGAGTAGTGATTCCCCGGTGGCAGAGTGAGCTGGGCTTGGGTGTAGCTAACGTTCAGCTGCAGTCAAGTCTGGTTTGGGGCTGAACCTTTTTTTAATTAAATCATTGACTTCATTGTTTTTAATGTAATAACAGCTAATCTGATGC